>NC_090650.1:60084937-60684937 GCF_040937935.1 Hyperolius riggenbachi
CGGCGACAGTTGTAGCCCATGTGTATGAGGCTTAAGAAAGTACTTTCAGTGGCAGTGGCAGAGCCCTGGCATTTATATTTGCAGCCTCTGTCATCTGGCTGATAACGTTTTATAGCTAAACGTTAAATAACGTTTAATAACGTTGATAGCTTATAGTTAAATAACGATCAGCAGCAAAAAAAAAAGCGGCATCACTGTGCGCCATTTTTCATATGCGCCATTTTTGACTGGACCCTGACTGACAGCTCCTCTTTCAGGTCAACTTTAAAAATCTGTGGAATGACATAAAAACTGCAGTCTACCATTCCCCATCCAGTCCAAATCAATCTCAGAGTCAACAGAGGCAACAACAACATGCTATAATTAAAACAATAGGTGATCCCATAAATACCTGACACTAATGGTGACACCTCATCCATTTCAGTTATTGTGATCATTTTAATTCTTTTTTGTTCTGAATTGTTGCTATTATATGTATTTTTCACTTGGCTGTTATAAGTTGCACTGAGCAATCACATCAGGCTAACCTTCAGACTGCAAAGCAACAAACAGTGAATATCATTCTATATCGACTACATAAGAAAAGAGAATCAACCTTGAACAGTAAAGAAGAACACTGAAATGAGTCAACGTGCTAATTTCTTTCACTGCGGCAATTATTCCATAATGAACATTATTTTCGACTCTAAAAACATTATAAACCTCAGTCATTCTGGAGCTTGTGTTTCAAGGGCAATTAAAGGCCATCATATGCTGTCAGTTGATCTACACATAACAGCATGATTCACTAACTGATTCCTTGTAGGATTTGCGCTCTGAGCAGCCTGTGTTGGAGATGTTGTAACATACTGTGGTTGTTTCTGAGTCACTTGTAAGTGTGGGAAAGAAAACAATGGGCTAATATCGCTTTGTTGGCTCAACCCCCGAGTTATTCAGCTGTAGCGTCCTTCAAACAGCCCATGATGGTCTTCTATAGAACATGTCTGCTTCATTCCTCTTTAGCATTTTAATATATGAGTAAACAACAAACAGAATATGAACAGGATGTCTCTTAAAGAACAAACTTTCTACACAGGAAATGACTCAGGAACTGAAGCTGTAAGAAGTGGCGCAGATACAGAGCTATGGACTTCAGTAGAAATTTTACAGTCATCCTTCCAAACACTGTATAGCTATATATGTACAAATAAACTCCCTCGCTCACCTCTATTTCCTATGACTTCACAACTGACAAAGTGATGATCTGTATGTACATTGGCATAGCAATAAGGCCTAGGTATTCAACATGTGGAACGCGTACCCCAAGGGGTACTTCTGATGGTTCCAGGGGATACTCGGGCTTGATATACTTTGCCAAGAAAAACAACTTTAGAGTTTTAGAAAATGATATGGTAAATCTTATTTTACCTCCTCTGCACACCACACCTACTCGAGAATCGATGCCATTCTCTTATCCTCAGCCCTAATACCCAATCTTACCTTTGCAAGACATATGATCAGCAGATGGTCAGATCATGACATTGTATGGACGGCATGCTCGTCCCTAACAACTCCCATCGCCCGACCCCCATGGAGATTAAACGAAAGCCTCTTAACAGATGGGGAGACAGTCTTGGAGATGGAGGAGCATATAGCTAACTATTTCCAACTGAATGACACAGGACACGTTAAGCCAGATATTCTTTGGTTGGCCCACAAACCAACCATCAGGGGCCAACTTATAAAAATTGCCACGCAAAAGAAAAAAGCTAAAACTGTGAAGCAACTCAACCTAGAACACAAGCTGTTCCAGTTACAGACGGTCCACTCCTCCTCCTCCCTCTAGATATCTGTACAAACAAATTCAAGAAACCCAACAACAAATAGACCTCCTCCTCTCGGCTCGGATAGAGAAAGCCATTAGATGGACTAAATCTAAGGCCTACATACAATATAATAAACCTAACACATGGCTAGCCCGTAAACTTAAACGTGCTCACGCTATTAACAAAGTCCTGCAAATCAAGACTAAAACAGGTTTGATTACTTCCGACCCACTCAAAATCCATTCAGAGTTTGCTGACTATTACAAGTCACTATATGCAGCCAAGACATCCCCTCCAACCCAAACAGCCTCTAATCCATTCTACCAAAATACTCGCCATTAGAGTTGGGCCGAACCTCCGATTTTAGGTTCGCGAACTTCCGCGGAAGGTTCAGTTCGCGTTAAAGTTCGCGAACCGCAATAGACTTCAATGGGGATGCGAACTTTGAAAAAAAAAAATAATTATGCTGGCCACAAAAGTGATGGAAAAGATGTTTCAAGGGGTCTAACACCTGGAGGGGGGCATGGCGGAGTGGGATACATGCCAAAAGTCCCGGGGAAAAATCTGGATTTGACGCAAAGCAGCGTTTTAAGGGCAGAAATCACATTGAATGCTAAATGACAGGCCTAAAGTGCTTTCAAACATCTTGCATGTGTATACATCAATCAGGTAGTGTAATTAAGGTACTGCTTCACACTGACACACCAAACTCACCGTGTAACTGAACACAACAGGTATGCAGTGGCGGGTTCACTGAACACAACAGGTATGCAGTGGCGGGTTCACTGAACAGGTATACAGTGGCGGGTCCACTGAACAGAACAGGTATGCAGTGGCGGGTCCACTGAACAGAACAGGTATGCAGTGGCGGGTTCACTAAACAGAACAGGTATACAGTGGCGGGTTCACTAAACAGAACAGGTATACAGTGGCGGGTTCACAGAACAGGTATGCAGTGGCAGGTTCACTGAACACAACAGGTATGCAGTGGCGGGTTCACTGAACAGGTATACAGTGGCGGGTCCACTGAACAGAACAGGTATGCAGTGGCGGGTTCACTAAACAGAACAGGTATACAGTGGCGGGTTCACTAAACAGAACAGGTATACAGTGGCGGGTTCACAGAACAGGTATGCAGTGGCAGGTTCACTGAACACAACAGGTATGCAGTGGCGGGTTCACTGAACAGGTATACAGTGGCGGGTCCACTGAACAGAACAGGTATGCAGTGGCGGGTTCACTGAACAGGTATACAGTGGCGGGTCCACTGAACAGAACAGGTATGCAGTGGCGGGTTCACTGAACAGGTATGCAGTGGTGGGTTCACAGAACAGGTATGCAGTGGTGGGTTCACAGCACAGGTATGCAGTGGTGGGTTCAATGAACAGGTATACAGTGGCGGGTCCACTGAACAGAACAGGTATGCAGTGGCAGGTTCACTGAACAGGTATGCAGTGGTGGGTTCACAGCACAGGTATGCAGTGGTGGGTTCACAGAACAGGTATGCAGCCAGACAGGAACAAGTTAAGCCTAACTAATCTTTCCCTGAGAGACAGTCTGCAGCAGCTCGCCCTACTCTCACTAACGCAGGCAGCACACGAGTGACCGTAATGGCCGCCGCTGCCTGCCTTATATAAGGGGGGGTGGGGCTCCAGGGGCTAGTGTAGCCTAATTGGCTACACTGGGCCTGCTGACTGTGATGTAGAGGGTCAAAGTTGACCCTCCATGTGCATTATGGGGCGAACCGAACTTCCGCAAAGGTTCGCCTGCGGGACGCGAACGCGAACCACGGAAGTTCGCATGGAACCGTTCGCAGGCGAACCGTTCGGCCCAACTCTACTCGCCATCCGATACTCTTACCTGACAAAGCAATAGCCCTTAATTCTTCTATTTCCGATCTCGAAATCTTCCTGGCCATTAAAAAACTAAAAAATGGAAAAGCACCTGGACCAGACGGCTTCTCAGCCATATACTATAAAAAATTTAAAAAGCTCCTCATACCATACCTAAAAAAATTATTTAACTCTATCCTAGATGGCAAAACCCCAGCCCCAGAATTCTTGCAATCAACAATAGCAGTTATCCCTAAACCAAAAAGAGACCCCCTAGATATCAAAAACTATAGGCCAATATCGCTATTAAATCTTGATTACAAACTCCTAACGGCCATACTAGTAGCTAGGTTAAATAAAGTCCTAGGGTCACTAATTCACAGAGACCAGGTTGGATTTGTACCCCTTCGCCAGGCCTCAGATAATGTCAGGAAGGTCATTAACCTACTACACATAGTAAAATCCTCCAAAACCCCCTTTGCATTGCTCTCCCTCGATATGGAGAAAGCATTTGACACGATAGATTGGTCTTTCATGCTTGATACGCTTATTACGGCAGGTATTGGAGGTCCTTTCCTTCAAGCGGTCAAATGCCTCTACTCCAACCCAACAGCCTACCTTAAACTCCCCACTGACTACCCTACTCCCATCAATATCCAACGGGGAACAAGACAAGGATGCCCACTTTCCCCGGCCATTTTCGCCCTGATAATAGAACCCCTAGCAAGTAAAATCCGTGCGTCCCCTGACATTCAAGGTATTAAAGTCAAAAAATGTGAATATAAAGTCAACCTATTCGCTGACGACTTACTATTAACACTCTCATCTCCCTATACCTCTATACCTAACTTATTACAATTAGTAAAACAGTTTGGACAGTTATCAGGACTAACCTTGAACATCAATAAATCAGAAATACTCTTCACAAACATCCCCAAACAAAATGCTGAGTCCCTAGCCACTACAACAGGACTCTCTCTCCAAACAAAATATATTACTTACCTGGGTATTAAAATTTCAACAAATCCTGTGGATCTTTTTTCACTAAATTATGGGCCGATGCTGTCCGAGCTGAGACGAGACCTAGTCAAATGGAATTCTCCCTCAATTTCATGGTCAGGGCGTATACACTCTGTTCGAATGAATCTACTCCCACGTCTCCTTTATCTTTTTAGGACACTGCCTATCCCTGTAACCAAAGCCTCACTCAAAGATCTACAGACCTCCATCTTCAAATTTATAACTAACAACAAGAAAAGCAGAATAAGACAGAATATTATGCACCTCAATAGGGAGAGAGGAGGACTGGGTGTCCCTGACTTGTTTAACTACTATAGAGCAGCCCAAATCGCCCAATTGGCACAAATTCACTCAATCTGGAGTCGCCCTCTTTGGGCGGACATTGAGGATGACCTTCTAACACCTCTTAGCCTGGCTGCCCTCCAGTGGTCTCCCCACCTTACCCCAGCTAAATATAAAACACAATCCCCTTTGTCAGCTCATTCGCTCACTATCTGGAAAAAAGTCAGATATATCAAAAAACTGCAATCTGACATCCCACTACAACTTCCAATCCTTGGCAACCCCAACTTCCCACCAGGTTGGGAATTACGACCCTTCCAGTGGTGGATTTCACATAATTTCTTAACGATCTCCAGCCTACTGGTTGATAACCATTTTCCAAATTGGACAGATTTTTGCACTCACACATCATTTCCCCCTACAGAATATTTTAGGGCCCTACAAATTTACCACTTTCTGAGCACATTGAGCCAAACCACACTCCCCACTCCGCCACATACTACTTACGAACACTGGTGTGACCAGAGACCTCTGGAGGGTGGACTTATCTCCTATCTCTACACAGTTTTATCACAGCCCCTGGAACAAGATAAGATCTCACCAATGAAAAAATGGGAAGCTGACCTAGGTGTGACTCTTACGCTCAAACAATGGAGCAACTGCTGCCTTACCTTAGCTAAAGGAAGTAGCTACTTCTCACATATAGAAACTAACATTAAAATCCTTCATCGTACATAAATTACACCGCAAAAATTACATGCTATGTCCAACGACAAGCCTTCCTCCTGCTTCAGACAATGCGGACAACTAGGCAATATGGCACATATGTGGTGGTTCTGCCCTGTGGCCCAAAATTACTGGGCCGAGGTAACATCCGTTATAAGCACTGCCCTCGAAATACCCCTTTCACCAGACCCATTCCAGTTGCTCCTGGGACATAAACCAAAAGGGTGGAAATACCCACAACACAGGCTAGCACAACACATAGCCAAAGCAGCCAGACTTCACATTGCTCGGCAATGGCTAAAACCAACTTTATCCCTGGAAGCGACTGACTCCATCATAATGGATATTTTAATATCTGAAAGGCTACTAGCTATAATTAATGATGCTACCCTATCCTTTACGCGCACCTGGCAACCATGGCTCTCAGCCTCATCAGCTCTAGGCTTACGATCTAGTGCTCTCTCCTTCTAGGAATAACACGCTATCTAGTAGGATGTGCATATAAAACCCTGTTTACCTGTTTTTATAAGCAACCAACCGACCTGTTTGTTTCTGTTAAACCCTTTTTATGTCTGTTCATGTTAAAAAAGTGACTTCTATTGAAACAATGCCCTTTGCTAAGGGTGTATTCAAATGCTGTTATCTTTAACCATAATCCTTAATAAAACTATTTGAAACTAAATCTTATTTTACCACTTAATGACAACTGGACGTTTATAAACGTCCGGTGTATTTGTGGAGAATGCACCGTCAGTTTGTTACTAAATGAGGCACATATGGTATTATTTTTAACCGAGACGAGTTTTAGAACACATTTGGTAAAACGTGGACACACATCACCTAAAAAATAGGTACGGACAAACTCAATCCAACATAAAAAAAGTAATTTTTCTAAATTATGATCAAATTTGGTAAAAATTTTAGCAAAACTACAAGATACATATGTAGTAACATTTTAACCGTGATAAGTAGTAGAATAGAGTTGAGAAAGTTTAATGGCCCATACTCACGGGCAACTTTTTGGCCTGTCGCCAGCACACGTAAGCGTGTGTGCGACAGGCCGGCGACAGCTCTTCGCCAGGTCCCTCCGCATACACACGCGGAAGAGGGACCAGCAGTGCGACGGAAGCTGTCACCGACGTTCCTCCTCCCCCCGCCGGAAAATCCGTATTCCTTTATGTATGTTGCTGTCGCTAGTCCGCGTACTCACGCGGACTAGCAACAGTTGCAGCGGAGTTGCGGCGGCAACTGTCGCCAGGCGATTGAGCGGTTCAATCGCCTGGCGACATCAGCGACGGGCGACAGTTCGGGGTGCGTGCCCGTGCAATGCCGCATACTCACAGGCGACCTGTCGCCGCAACACGCGCGTGCCGCGTGTTGCGGCGACAATTGTAGCCCGTGAGTATGAGCCATTAGGGTTGGGGCCCATGTCTTGTGTATTCTTTTTAGTCACAAACTGAATCAAAGGCAATTAAATTGTTGCATATGCTGTACCAAAATAAAAGACTTGTAAAATGAAAACAACGTGACAGAATATGAAAGAAACAACATATATTATTACCTTAGAAACTTAGCTTTTTAAATATGTATGCCATGAGGGTCTTATAATCATCAATAGTGTACAATGAGAAAACAAAAACGAAAAAAGACTGCTTTATTTTCAAATACAATATTGTCACCATACATTGTGCTAGGAGCGTAATCTAAATGTTGTTTTAACCACAATGGATAAGCAAATAAAATTAGTGGGTTTAACTTATAGTTAGCACTGTTTATTGGAAAACTATAATGGATGTAAATGGAGAAATAGTGTGTTTTTCAGTTTTTTTTTCTCTACTTTTCCCTTTAAAATGCATTGAAAATAAGGTAATTACTAAACAAAATTATAACACACTAAAAGCCTAATTTGTCCTGAAAAAAAAAACAATATATAAATCATTTGAGTGTGATTAGTAGTAATAAAGTTATTGGCAAATGAATGGGAGCAGTGCTGATCTGTGAAAGTTCATTTGGTCCTGAAGGGGTTAAACAACACCAAATTAGTATTTTAGCTAATTAAAAGCAACAGTAAATGCTTGGAAATTGTTTACAACCAACTATCATGTACTATAATTAAATATATATGTGTCAAGGGGTACATAAGTTTACTATGCTTACTATGCTAGGGGGGGTACTTGGTGAGTACAGGGTTTTAAAAGGAGTACATACCAATAAAATGTTGAGAAGCACTGCAATAGGGGGTGCAGAGGTTGCAACCACACTGGGACACTTGAACCAGAGGGGCACACTAAGAGCACTCCCTCAACCACAGTATTAGCGCTTCAGTGGTGCTATGTTGGTAATGATTACTTCTATATAAGCTTTGAATAGTAGTCGGGCCGGATTTACCATAAGGCACTGTAGTCACGCGCCTACAGGCGCCTGATGATGGAGGGGCGGCTCACACCCCTCCCCTAGCGCCTCCCTCCTTCCCTATGCAGAGTCCTGTACAGAGCATAAATGAGAGTTTAGTCACCTGTCTCTCTGCATTTCACTGACAAGATCTCCCTTCATTCGGGGCACCACTAGCTGGCTACCTAATGCTAAGGGTCACCTATAGCTACCTATGACTGGTAAGGGAGAAGTCAAAGCTGGGTCAGCCAGTACACTTGCGGTGCGGTGTGGTTCAGTGGTGGTTTGTGGGATTCTGGAGGGTGACGTTTCGGTGCCAGGACATCTGTGCCTACGGGCTCCTGCGATGTAAATCCGGCCTGGTAATAGTAATCACTAACTGTTCCCCATCCCCTGCTTACACCTCTTATACTGTGGCTGTCCTTGGCAGGTTTGTTGCGCCATATGAATTTTTATGCATAGAATGCTTGCGGGGCCCAATGTACAACTTGCACTGGGGCCCAAAGCTCCTTCGCTACGCCACTGTGTATGAACCCTAACAAACTGGTAAACAGTTTAGTTCACTCTTTTGTAAATGTGGCGGTCGATTGGCACAAAAGTGCCAATAAATAACAATATTTTCAGACCTAGCACAGTTATTTCACAGTTATTTTACTTTAACTTTTCTCAACACTTTTATAGAAATGTGATAAAGATAAAATACTGCTATTGAAACAGAAATAATGGCATTTTATTAACAAATAGCTTATTACTCATTTATAAACAGGACCCTTTGACTCACTTATTGGACCCTTCCTGTTTAATTATTCTGTTTTCTGAAATGAGTAATTATAGAATGATGTAGTGTGATGTTCCCACATTTCAGATAAGTGCATAACATGTTTACATTGCAAATCACTGAGTTTCTCAAAAGGACCCATTTCAGGGAACTTCAGCAGGACATGTGACCATGACAACAAACTGACAAATATCTAAAACCAGCACTGAACTGTAATGTCATGCAATGCGCTATAATGACAACAACAAGAACAGGAACTCAAAATTACATTTGAGTTTCCGTTTGTATGATCAGTATTAGAAAAAGTATGTTTTTTTATTTTTTGGGCAGGTCAGTAAGAAATAATGCCCATAATTTTGTTTATATTTATCAACTGCTGTCAGAAGGAGGAGCTTTCACTTCAATTAAAATATTACCTTTGATTTAGAAAAAAAAATTGCAATGACATGTATTGGTGGTGCACTCTGTTTCCCTCCCCGCTTGTCAGATTTCATCCTCCGATCCATTTATTACAACAGGGCTACAAGAAAATGGCTGCCAGCATTCACATTTGCGGGCATCTGTGGCCATTTTGTTGTAGCCCTGCTGTAATAGACGGTGCACATGACGCAATCTGTCAAGCGGGGAGGGAAACAGAGCAGTTGATGCTACTCTCTGGATGGCTGGTGAGTCGCGGCGGGGGGGATTGGTGGCGGTGGGGGGTCATCCTCAGGCGGCAAAAAAAGTAGATCCGGCCCTGGATCTGGTTTGCATGTATTCCTGTATTGTCTTATTGTTGTATGTCACCCCTAAATATTGTCTGTAACCTTAAAGAGGACCTCCATGCATATATTTACCCTGGAGTCTTGTCCCATGAAGCCGCCCTGAAGACCCCGCATCACTCCACTTCTGCCGCTTGGCCCCGCCTCATCTCTCTCCTCCGAGAAAATACACCCTGCAATTTAATGGAGTAAATAGCTTGGCGGTTTTCTTGGAAGAGAGAGGGGAGGCGGGGCCAAGTGGTGGAAGTGGAGTGATGCAGGGACTTCGTGGCGGCTTTGTGGGACAAGACTCCAGGGGGTAGATATAACTTTGCATTAAAGCAGTGCTGGCGGATTTTTAGTTTATGCATGGAGGTCCTCTTTAACTAATGTCCAGCGCCGCGTAATATGTTGGCGCTTTATAAATACAATAAATACATAATAAATAATTAGTTAAAACAGATTTGCTATCAATCAAAGGCACTCAAAATGGAGGATTGAACTAAGACTCTAAAATTGATCTATCTATTACGTTTTGCAGCCTGCTAAGCATGTCTTAGACCCCTTTCATACATGGGGGTTAATTCACTAAACTATGATGATAACTCATAGCACGGCCGCGCTAGCGTTTTGCGTGCAGTATAACGCGCGTAACGGTTTACGTGCACAAACACGATTTTTTTTAGCACAAACTTGAATTTTTGCATCGTGTTTGCGCGCATAAACCGTTACGCGCGTTATAATGCGTGCAAAACGCTAGCACGGACGTGCTATGAGTTATCATGGTTTAGTGAATCAAGCCCATTGCGCGGTGCAGTGCCTTGTGGTTCTCTCCCCTGCCACTCCCCCACTGATCCCCCATTGCAGTAGCCATTAGTCTCTATGAGACTGGCGATGAGATGCTACGGAAGTGCTTTGACCTATGCAGAGGCAATGCAGACTCTGCAGTCTGCTGCCAAGTGGTACAAGCTGTGCAGCTTGGCGCATGATTACATTAGAGTCAATGGCACTGCATATTACTGTATTTCCTGCCTAGCACCCGTTGGTGGTACTTGGATGTTGCTGTCTTCTTTGCCTTGTGACTGTATGATTCTATTGCACTTGTAGCTATTACTGCTATGTGTCTAGCTGGCAGCTCTGCGCCATCAGTCTTAAGCTCCTCCCCATCAGGTGGGTCAGCAAACTGTTGTCTTATTGGCTCTCAGCATTACCCTGATGTCATCCACATAGAGGGGATGGCTGGTGGCAGTTTGTCTCTTGAACTTGTGTCTGACTGTCTGCATCTAGCCCCTATGATCATGTGACTGACGGGGTTCCAACCTATGCTTAGCAGAAGCAAGGACAGTGCGTCACACCAGTGTGAGTCACAAATGATGATCATTGCGGCTGGCCATCTTGAGTTGGTTTCTAATATTGTCTTTCACTGTCCCATTAAGGTTTTGAGGAAGGGTCTTATGGTGCCCATATACAGTACAATAAAAATGTTAAATTTGACCATTTATTCGACCAAAATAATCGAATTGGATGAAAGTCAAAAATAATCTTTTCTTGATCAAGAAAAACGAATGATTATCCAGTTTTTTTTTTCCAAGACTTTTTGGTCCTCATCAGTGCATGGCACGGATTGACATGACTCATCTTTAAATGTAAATCCACTTCCTATGGGATGACAGATTCCTTTAATTACCATAAATCCTGTAAGAGGTTATGGTCTCATGGATTTTTTTTTTTTTTGCATTGGATGTTTCTGATATTGGATATATATCTTTATACAAACTTTCATCGCCATGGTAACACTTCAAGTGGCTTCACATTCTTACTCAGAGCCCTTGACAGACATGACCCCTATTGAAGTACTGGCACTATACAAAGGCCATGTTTCTCTGGCAGAGGTTAGATTACATTGTGGTTAGCTACTACTGTTATGTTTTTTATCGTTGCACCCTTTATGTACGACGTTATACTCCTCCTACACACCCCAATACCTGTCAATGCTGAGTTCATCCGAGGATATGCACCTCCTACGTTATGCAATGTACTGTGATAATGTAGAATTCAATAAAAGTTTGTCATAGAAAATGTATTGTTTTTACAATATCTTGTTATTTTTCTACCTATATAATCCTTTCAGCTAACATGGGACAGAAACATTTTCTTTTGAGGTACTTACAAAATAGTGAATGGCAATTCTTAAAGTGGACCTGAACTCTTGCATAGGACAGAAGGAAAACATAGAGAATGCACCCTGTGTGTATCTAGAGAGTTTAGTCTGTCTAATTATCCCTCATCTGTGACTAGTCACAAGTGTAAGTTGATCTCTTATCTTTGTCAGCTCAGGAATCTCAGCAGACTCGGCAGAACAGCTAATTTGTAAACACAGAGTGTTAACCCTATGCCTGCTTCCTTGTAAACAGGAAGTAGACACACTGCAGATTTATTGCAGGATTGTATCCGCTGAAACAAATAAATGTTTTTCTTACAAGGTTATGATGCTGGTAAATTAATATTGTTAAAAAATAAGCAATTTTATCTGTGATGGTATTTTAACCACAGTTTCCTTTAATATTGCCAAAGTCAGGCTGGTGAAATCAATACCGAGAAAAAGACTTATCGCTGCTTTATAATTAGCTCTTAAAGAGACACTGAAGCGAAAAAAAAATGATGATATTATGATTTGTATGTGTAGTACAGCTAAGAAATAAAACATTAAGATCAGATACACCAGTCTAATTATTTCCAGTACAGGAAGAGTTGAGAAACTCCAGTTGTTATCTCTATGCAAACAAGCCATTAAGCTCTCCGACTAAGTAAGTCGTGGAGAGGGCTGTTATCTGACTTTTATTATCTCAACTGTTCCTGAACTGTTTACTTTTTCTCTGCTAGAGGAGAGGTCATTAGTTCACAGACTGCTCTGAAAGAATCATTTTAAATGCTGAGTGTTGTGTAATCTGCACATATTATAGAATAATGCAATGTTAGAAAAAACACTATATACCTGAAAATAAAAGTATGAGAATATTTTCTTTGCTGCTAATCTTCTAGTAATTATTCATAGTACACAACGAATTCATTATATCATATATTTTTTCCGCTTCAGTGTCTCTTTAATCAGTATCTCCAGCGTACTCAGCAGCTGCATAGGGAGAGCAGTCATACTCTCCACCTCCTCCGATTTATCAACCCTTTATGAATAGGAGAAAAAGACAAGAATTATAAGAGGAGCTGTAATATTGTAAACAACATTTTTCAACATTTTATTGCTCATTCATAATCATAAACAAGAGCCTTGGGGTTGTATTCACTTACCTACAGTAAGGTTTCCAATTCTATCGCTGATCCTGACAGTCAGACCCTGTTCACACTAACAGAAAAAAAACGGTCTGTTCGTGGATCCTAACGGATGCTAATGGATCCAATGTTAACCTATGGATCCGTTCACATTGGTCTGTTAGAACAGATCCGTTCCGCATGATCCGCTGAACGGAACGCAAATCTGGTTTTGCAGCAATTTTTCAGGTTCAGCGGAACGGAAACAAAAGCTGAAGCCTTGCATTGGGGGCAATGAGAACATGGCACGTCTTCACACTAGTGAAGAAACGGATCCTTCTAGCCAGCAAAATCCACTTTGGTGATGGTGGTCTGGGGGGGGGGGGGTTGCTTGGGAAGTGGGGAAACAGAAGGGAAGCAGCTCAGTGGCAATAGAGTGAAGAC
The DNA here is from genome assembly GCF_040937935.1 of Hyperolius riggenbachi. Taxonomy (NCBI): domain Eukaryota; kingdom Metazoa; phylum Chordata; class Amphibia; order Anura; family Hyperoliidae; genus Hyperolius; species Hyperolius riggenbachi. The sequence continues at coordinate 60,098,223 of NC_090650.1, forward strand.
GGATGCAATCAACCGGTAATCAGATCCGTTTTCACGTATCCATTTGCCACTTAACTGCCAGTGTGAACTGGGCCTCAGATAGTGCTTGTTGCACAATTAGCACTACCCCCATTACCTACAGTAAGTAACGTGATCAAACATTACCCCACGCACTATGCTACTGTAATAAATTATCTAAACTTTAGATAAGATATATAGACAAGTTACTTGTTATAGTTAATTTTCCATCTCGGATCCGCTTTAAATATGTTATATGCCCTTCACACTAAAAGTGTGTGTACGGATGTTCCTGATATTATTGGCCTTCCCTGCACTGATTTACCGGGTGAAATCTCTATACCCCAGTTCTTCTGTTTCATGCCAAAACTTCAAAGGGAATACACATAGCTTGTTGGGTATCCATCACCCCCTTCCCCATGTCCATAGAGCAGTACAGACTTGCCATTAGGGAGCTAAACAGCTTGTCTATGCAATGATCATTTCAATACTGTTGACTGAAATGATCTGTAAAAATCATACAAGTGTATACATTACTGTAGTAGGACTTGTTGATTTTCAGTGCACTTGCTGGCAGTGCATCAGGGCCGGCTCTAAACTTTTTGCCGCCTGAGGCAAACTTGAGTATGCGCCGCCCCCCCCCCCCCCCCCCACCCAAAAAAAAGATCACTCACATAGCAGAGGAAAGGGGGTGAGCAGCTGTTTGCCAGAGGGGGACCCAATTTCTCTCCTCCCTCCACTGCTCTCCTCCCCCTCCATGCAGAACAGCAGCGGCAAGGCACTTACATCCAGCCACTGGCGGGTCTACCCTTTGATGTGCCTGCAGTTGCCAGGTCTCCCTTTGATCTGCCCTCCATAGCCGCCGCTCGTCTACTTCCTGCAGCAGAAACAGGAAGTATATGAGCGGCGGCTACTGAGGGCAGATCACAGCTCCCGGCGGCTGCGGGCACATCAAAGGGGAGACCCGCCGGCGGCTGGACATCACGTAAGTGCCTTGCCGCTGCTGTTCTGAATGGAGGGGAGCACCGGAGTGGGGCGTGTATCAAAAAAGGGCGCCTGGAAAAAAGGGCGCGGGGTATAGCCGAAATTTTAAGTTTTAATGCAAAACCATATTTATCTTTTAAGGGGTTGTAAACGAAAATTTAGTGCTAAATAGGTTAAATAAACGGAAATGAAATGGCAAAATACCGTCTATAACAACAAACGAATTCTGAAAAGAAACGTCAAATATCGGCTATAAGAAAAACGATATTTACACTTGTATTAAGCATAGCAAGGCAATGGTATGTTTTACAGATATTTTACTGCAATTATACCAAACTGTAGGCTCACACAGATCTCTCCCTATCCCTAACCCCTAGACTCCTCTCTGTTTAAATATATATAATTTAATAAAGTGTATATATTACATATATTGTGCTGTAACTATACCTAACCTTACTCTCACACAGAGCCCTCCCTGTACCTATCCCTAACCCCTAGACCCCCCTGGTGGTGCCTAACCCTATGACCCCCTGGTGGTGCCTAACCCTAAAACCCCCCGGTTGGTGCCTAACCCTAAGACCGCCCTGGTGGTGCCTAACCCTAAGACCCCCCTGGTGATGCCTAACCCTAAGACCCCCCTGGTGGTGCCTAACCCTAAGACCCCCCTGGTGGTGCCTAACCCTAAGACCCCCCTGGTGGTGCCTAACCCTAAGACTCCCCTGGTTGGTGCCTAATCCTAAGACTCCCCTGGTTGGTGCCTAACCCTAAGACCCCCCTGGTGGTGCCTAACCCTAACCACCCCCTGATTGCGTATATTATACTGTAACTATACCTAACCCTCCCTATACCTATCCCTAACCCCTAGACCCCCCCTGGTAATGCCTAAACCTAACCATCCCCACCACACAAACACCCTAAACACATATAAACAATAATATATTTAATCCTTAAAATACTTCTCTACAAATAACATGAATAAAATAATTTATATATTTGTATTAGAATAAATAGCCTTAAAATCATGTATACATTAATATTATAAATAGAGAAAAGTATATATAAATATATACAATACAATAGATAGCCTTACAAGCATTAGAAATCTTAAAATAACAGTAACATTAAAAGCGATATTTTAGTAACTATAATCAACGCATTATAAGTGTAAAAACAAAGTTAATACCAAAAGCGATGTATTTCTAATACAATAAGGTTGAAAACGGTATTTACGCATTATACATATGAAAACAAATTTTTAAATTATCAAAGAAGTGTAAACGAATATTTAGTTGTTATACTTTTGTAAGCGAAATTTTTAAACGGAAAAATAAGTAAAAACTGATATAAGCGAAATTTAAAAACGAAAAAATAAGTATAACACAAACTCAAAACGAACTTGTAAATGATATTTGTTATAAACCTTATTCTGTAAACGAAAACTTTTGTTAACACGATCCCTGTAACCGCTATTTCTCGGGCGCCCTTTTTTCCTGTCGGGCGCCGAATAGCCGATATTTTGCATTGCAGTCTATGGCGGCGCCCTTTTTGTCCACTATCCCTGTGCGCCCTTTTTTACTGGACCGCCGGAGTGGGATCCTAGGAGGGGGGAAGATGTCACCTGGCGTCATGGCCAGTCCAGGGCTACAGTGCGTATCCATCACCGCTTCCCCCTACATCCACACAGCAGTACAGGTTTTCCATTAGGGAGCTAAACAGCTTGTCTATACAGCGATCATTCTAATACTGTCTGAAATGGTTTGTAAAAATCACACAAGTAAGTAAATTGCTTTAGTGGTACTTGCTGATTGTCAGTGCATTTGCTGGCAATAGTCCAAGTCAAACTACCGTAACTTCCCTTTACCACAGTTCTCTCGGATGGTTACATCATTCTTTCCTGTGTACAGTCCAATAAAGAGCTATTTTAAGTGGTCCTTTAGGTTTCATTCTACAAACACGTCCTCACCACTTTCATCGCCTAAGCTTAATTACAGAGGACAGCCTTATACAGTTTGATGATTAAATTAATCACTAGTAAAAAACATTTTACCCAGGCCCTCCTTAATGCTCTACTCTACCTAAAATTCCATTGGCATTGCCTTCCAAGATGGATCCAAGTGGATCAAAGATGAAAAACTATAACAAGTAACTTGTCTATATATCTTATCTAAAATTTAGATAGTTTACACAGCAAATCTAGCTGCAAACAGCTTCAACAGTATATAATTATTTCTTACTGTTGTACAGTGAGAGCAACCATATTATGCTTGTTATCACACAGGCAAGCTGCTCTGCATCTCCTCTGCATCTCCTCCCCTCAGCCTGTGAAAACGCCACTCCCCTCTCCTCCTCCCTTCTCTGAAATCTCTGGCTAGTATTGCCTCCTCCTCCTCTTTCTCCTTCGGGGAAAACCTCCTTCTCCCCAGCACTTGCTACATGGGACTCAGAATGCCTAGGCACTGGAGGAGCTGTGGGTGCGGTTTGTTTAGTTTATAGGTATTTAGGGTGTTAAAACAAAAAAAAAGTATCTGACTTGAGAAATGCCCTATAAACTATATGTAAGGAACACAATTATGCAATGAGTAAAAGTTTATCTGGGATACACTTTAAAGCAAGCCTGAAGTGAAAATAAACCTATGAGATTATTATTATTATTTATTTAAATAGCGCCAACATATTCTGCAGCGCTTTACAAAGCACAATAAGACGACAAGGGGAACATAGATACAACCAAAAAATGTACAGCAGAGTGTCAAGCAGCACAAATATTGCAACAAAAACAGTAAACATTAGGAGGATGATAATGAATTGTATGTATCCACTAATTTGAAGAACTATGCATGAAAAAGTATCATGTGTCTAAAAATGATGTAAACGGTCACTTTATACCGTAGTATCTATTTTAAAAAAAGTACATAATTACCAAAAAGCAGTGCAGATTTCTTTTAAAGAGGAACTTTAACCAAGGATTGAACTTCATCCCTATTTCCCATGAGAAATCTTCACCTTTTCTAAAATAGATCATCAGGGGGGTTGTGGGAAATAACGGCTTTTTCCAACTGCCAAGCAAGCCGTATCTCCCTCTGTGCATAGAACTCTATGTAACAAACATTCCGTACAGATCAGCTGGCAGGACTCAAGATATCGTCACCTGTGATACACTTCAGAATATAAATCAGAAAGCAAAAAATTTGACAATGAGCAAACATTCACTAAATAACCTATAAATGAATATTGTAAAGAATAAGCAATTTCATTCATTATGTTTTTTTCACTAAAGTTCCTCTTTAAGTCATCTTTGTAGGCATTTGTGATGGTGGTCTGTGGACAAGTAAATCTTCCTCTACAGAGCGGCAATGTCCCTTCTGAGGATAATAGCCGTGTTTTATTGTTCTGTGACGAGGACGGCGTGCTTGCCGTATTTCCGCCAAGGGCTTTATTTGTGAGGAGCTAAAGGCCGCACGCACTGAAAACATTTCCGAAAGCGAATCTTTTGTACAGAATGGAATTGTGTGCGCTAAACTTGTCAAGGGCGAAGAGAGAGTTATTGGCTGTGGTGGCGGAGAATGGCTGCAGTGCAGGGACCAGGTAGCATAAACCGGGCCTTTTATTCTCTCAGCGTATGCTCAGGCAATGCGCATTGTTCCAGCACACATTCCTCAGAAAATGCATGTTACAATAAAATCTTGAGTACATATATGGAGCAGTGTGGTAGGTTGTATTTGCAGCATTGTGAACATAGTTACATAGTTATTTGGGTTGAAAAAAGACATACGTCCATCGAGTTCAACCAGAACATGAATATACATGAACATGAACATGACATACCTCATCCTCCCGAAAGATCTTCCAACCTATGTATGCAATGCTCTTGTACAGGCCTTCCAATTAAGAGCCTGTACTGCTTAAAAAAGTGGCTTTGTGCTACAGGGCATGCGTGGACCCTACTCATGCATGCACAGCTGAGTGGGTAATTTGGGCGCCCACTGGTGGTGGAAGTTTCCTATTGAAATAGTGGTAATAATGATGGGAAATTTGGCCACCTGCGGCCGCCTATAAATAACGGGTGCTGGGTCTAGCTTTCAGTCCCCTCTAGCCCTCAAATAAACCCATGATACTGCTACTTCAATGGGCACCTATGAAAAATTAAGTTGTTGGGTTTTTTTTCTGCTGATTGGTGGTGAAGGAGGTGGGGGGTGGTTAAGGTTAGGCATGGGGGTTGGTTAGGGATAGGCATCAAGAAGGGTATATGTGTGTGGGGTGGTAGTGGTTAGGGGTAGGCATCAGGTAGGGTGTGTGTGTGTGTGTGTGTGTGTGTGTGTGTGTGTGTGTGTGTGTGTGTGTGTGTGATTCAGAGTCTGGTAGGGTGTTAGTGCAGGGAAGGGGGGGGGGTGGTTAGAGTTAGGCGTCAGGAAGGTGTTTGTGTGTGGGATGGTGGCTAGTGTTAGGCATCAGGAAGGGTATATGTGTGTGGGGTGGTAGTGGTTAGGGGTAGGCATCAGGTAGGGTGTGTGTGTGTGTGTGTGGGTGGGTGATTAGGAGTCTGGTAGGGTGTTAGTGCAGGGAAGGGGGGGTGGTTAAAGTTAGGCATCAGGAAGGTGTTTGTGTGTGGGGTTGTGGCTAGTGTTAGGCATCAGGAAGGGTATATGTGTGTGGGGTGGTAGTGGTTAGGGGTAGGCATCAGGTAGGGTGTGTGTGTGTGTGTGGGTGGGTGATTAGGAGTCTGGTAGGGTGTTAGTGCAGGGAAGGGGGGGTGGTTAGAGTTAGGCATCAGGAAGGTGTTTGTGTGTGGGATGGTGGCTAGTGTTAGGTATCAGGAAGGGCATATGTGTGTGGGGTGGTAGTGGTTAGGGGTAGGCATCAGGTAGGGTGTCTGTGCAGGAAGGGGGACTATTTACTGTACAATCTTCCAAATGATTGCCCGTACTCTGAAATTCAAAATGATCATTTTTGTTTTCATCGGATTGCTTATCATTTTTCCCTCCATTGATAGGTTCGAACCATTATTTCCGTTTGACTGCAATGACCAAATCTGAAGATCGATCATTCAGGAAATAGGATGGATCGTTAATGGGCACCTTTAGTGGACAGCTTAAAGTGTACCTGAGGAGAACCTCGGATACCATAACACATAGCTACCTAAGGAGAGGGAAGCCTCTTGATTCTATGAAGGTTTCCCATGCTATCCTGTGGTCCCCCAAAAAACTACCAACAAGGGCTTGTCAGAAATCACATCAGTTCTGTGGCCCTCTTTAGCCATATTGCGCCTGCGCGAACATGGCCATGCCTGCACAGGAAGCTGGAGGCAAGTGCAGCATTCCTGCGCTCATGTCAGAGGACAGCATGGGAAGGGTCCCCTCTCCTTAGGTAAGTATTTGCTTTATAGCAAGATTTTCAGTGCTTGTCACAGCAATATGATTTTTGTAAAGGAAACTTCAACCACTTAAGTACCAGCAGTCTCTGCCCCCTTAAGGACCAGAGACCGCTGGTACAATAACAATGGAATACTGACGAATTGCCGCATATACCCGCCGCAACCACTGTCCACGCCGCACACCGGGATCCTCAGGACACCCACTCTGCCATCTCTATGACGGCAGAGTCATGTGAGCTGGTCAGGAGCCACTTTCATTGGCTCCTGACAGTCTATCAATGTAAGCCTATGGGAGAAGCTTACATTGATCGACAGGCAGGGCCGGATTTGTACTTTTTACCGCCCTAGGCCGACTATACCGTCTCTGTATGGTTGTTATCTCTGTGTCCCCAATGAGAATTCCCTTACTTTCCATCATTGGTTTCACAGACAATAGCTATTTAGTAATATGCATATAGATTATAAGTTATGTTTTCCTTAAAGAGGGTCTAAAGCGAGAATAAATCTCGCTTCAGACCTCATAATTAGCAGGGGCATGTGTGCCCCTGCTAAAACGCTGCTATCCCGCAGCTTAACGGGGGTCCCTTCACCCCCAAATCCCCTCCGTACACCGGGGGAGCGCTTCCTGGTTGGGGCAGGGCTAACCGCCGCAGCCCTGCCCCACGCGCGTCTGTCAGACGCGTATATCCGTCTCTCCCCCGCCCCTCTCAGTCTTCCTTCACTGAGAGGGGCGGGGGAGAGGCGGCGATGCGCGTCTGATAGACGCGACTGGAGGCAGGGCTGCAGCCGTTAGCCCTGCCTCCAGGAAGAGAAAATTTTACGACCAACTTGCGACCAAGTCTTGCGGGGGTGGGTTTGGGGGTGAAGGGACCCCCGTTTAGCCGCGGGATAGCAGCGTTTTAGCAGGGGCACACATGCTCCTGCTAACTATGAGCTCTGAAGCGAGATTTATTCTCGCTTCAGAGTCTCTTTAAGAACTTTTATGTTATGCTTGCCATTTTGTTAATGATGGACCCAGTTAGGCTGATGTGTACCTGCAGGATAGAGCTTACAGGTCTTGCTGGAATGACACAAGTACAGGATAGAGAGTTCAAAGGTTAAAGCTGTCCTTGTAGATAGGGATGGCTGCATAGAACAGCTTTACTGCCCCTCAATGAGCCGCCCCTATATTTCTAGTGCCCTAGGCCATGGCCTATGTGGCCTTGTCAGAAATCCGGCCCTGTCGACAGGGCCAGGAGCCAATGAAATCGGCTCCTGACCGGCTCACAGGGCTCTGCTGTCATAGAGACAGGCAGAGCAAGTGAGCTGTGATGGGACACGGTGGGGAGACAGCTGCGAGATCGGCGGGAGCAACAAAAACGGTGGATGCGCACTGCAGTGGTGAATTGAAATCTACGCCCTGCCAGCCATCAAAATGGTGTAGATTTCAATTACCTTGGTCCTGAAAGGGAACCTAAACTGAGAAGGATATGGATTTTTCCTCTTAAAATAATACCAGTTGCCTGACTCTCCTGCTGATCCTGTGTCTAATACTTCTAGGCCACAGCCCCTGAACAAGCATGCAGATCAGGTGCTCTGACTGAAGTCAGACTGGATTAGCTGCATGCTTGTTTCAGGGGTGTGATTCAGTCACTGCTGGAGCCAAAGAGATCAGCAGGACTGCCGGAGTGTCACCAGCCTGCCTGAAAACCTGTGCTCGCCAGCTCGCTACCACCCTCTCTTCCATCTTCACAAGGTCCCTCCAGGAAGGCAAAGTTCCCGCGTGCTTCAAGAGGTCTGCCATTATCCCTGTCCCCAAAAAGCAGGGCATCCTCGACCTCAACAACTTCAGGCCCGTGGCACTTACATCCGTGATCATGAAAGCTTTTGAAAGCATGGTGCTACCCCTCCTTAAGCACTCTACTGAGGGACTGCTGGACCCGCACCAATTCGCGTACAGAGCGAACAGGTCCACAGATGACGCCATCAACATCTGCTTGGAGCACGTCTATGATCACCTGGATGGGCCGGACTCCTACGCCAGGATCCTCCTACTGGACTTCAGCTCAGCATTCAATACCATCAGCTCTAAAATACTTCAAGACAATCTCGCTGCGCTAGGAGTCCACCCCATCCTTCGCCTGTGGATCACGGACTTCCTCACCAACAGGTCCCAGGTCGTCAGGTTAGGCACCATCTCCTCACAACCTAGGATCACCAACACAGGGGCCCCACAAGGCTGCGTCCTGTCGCCGTTTCTGTTCTCTCTGTATACAAACAACTGCAAATCCACGTCAGACTCGGTAAAAGTAATCAAATTTGCCGATGACACGACCATTGTAGGTCTCATCACCAAAAACGATGAGAAGGCGTACCGCCACCAGGTCGAAAGCATATGCCGCTGGTGCAGAGAGAACGGTTTGGTCCTAAACACAGCAAAAACAGTGGAGATGATCGTTGATTTCAGGAGGCGCGCCTCTTCCCCGCCTCCAATCCACATTGATGGCATGGAAGTGGAAAGAGTCCCCAGTGTCCGCCTCCTGGGCACAACTATCTCCAATGACCTGAGGTGGAACACCAACACTGCCTCAACACAGAGGAAAGCCCAGCAGAGACTTTTCTTTCTCCGCCAACTGAAAAAGTTCGGTATGGCCCAAAAACTCCTGACAAATTTTTACTCCGCCACGATCGAATCCGTCCTATGCTCGTCCATCCTGGTCTGGTACGCCAGCTCCTCCGCCAGCGACAAGCTCAAACTGCAGAGGGTCATCAAATCTGCAGAGAGGATCATCGGGAGATCCCTTCCAACTCTGGACCTCCTCTACCACTCCAGGCTGAACACCAGAGCATTAAAGATCGCCAACGACCCCTCGCACCCAGGCTACCGCTTCTTTAATCGGCTCCCCTCGTGCCGGAAGCTCCGGTTCCGATCCATCTACACCAGGACCTCTAGACATAAGAACAGTTTCTTTCCCTCGGCTGTCAACCTCCTGAACTCTCTCCGTGGAAATGCCCATCCCCACCCCACAATACCATGACGCACTGAAGCACCCTGCACATAGACGCCGCTTCAGCTCAAGCGTACCTTTCGGATGTTTTTTTGTATTGTAATTATGCCACGTTGTCTCCCTCTGCATAAAAGTTATAAAATGTTCTGTATTCTGTATAATGTTCTGTTCCTACTGCATGCCCTGTCCTGTATCTGTAAACACTGTATATCGTGTATCAGTACCCTGTACGTGCCAAGCCCAATTCCGGGCACGACCCAGTCGTGCTTGGCGAAATAAAGTTTCTGATTCTGATTCTGATTGTTTAAAAGGAAACATCCATATCGCTCTTTGTTTAGGTTCCCTTTAAGTAGTTAAAGAACATCCGAGGTGAAAATAAACTGATGAGAAAAATAAATTGTATCTGTCCTCCTTCTCTTAAAAATGACTTTTTTTTAGATATCCCACAGTTTTATTTTATATTTAAATGTAGTTTTTACGTTTTTCTGCTCCACTGTCTCTGCTCAATGACATGTTAATTAAAGTATGTCAGCGCTCAAGTTTATGAACTATTGCACCCTTTTTTATCTTTTTTATCTTTCCTGCTCTCAGAAGCCATTTACTGACAGGAAAGTGTTTTCTGGCTGTAATTACTTATTAGTGAGGCTATATAGTCTGACCCAGTCCCGATCCAGATAGAAACTGTCACTTGCATACCTGATGTTTAACTTTTTCAGGCAGAGAAAGAAGAAAAGGAGCTAAGCCTAGTAATGTGTGTGCTAGGCACTGTACATACACATGTCTATCTCATCATGTCACATGTCACCTCAGTTGTCCTTTAAGGGCCTTTTCCACTAGCGCGGAAATCGGGTGAAATACGCATAGTTTCCCCACAGGCAAAACACACAGGGAAACTCTGCCATAGAGAATAATAGTGCCGCTGGCCAAATCCATTGCCATAGCGGTTCTGCCCACATTGCTGTAAATTTTCATGCAAGTGGCAGCGAATCCCATAGCCGTGCATAGTATTTCTTCTGGGATTCGACAGCGTACTCGCAATAGAGCAAGTGCCGCCGTGCGTCTTGTAGGACACGCGGCAGCTAGTGGATACAGGGCCTTATCCTTTACTAACAGGTTGAAGTTTCTTCTTGCAAAGAGCTGAAGAGGGGCTTTTTTCAGCTCTTAATATGTATATATAGGCCCCTCGCTGTCAGAAGTAGGCTTACTGTGTTATCAAACAATAAATTCCCGGCAACCAACACTATGATTAACCCCGCCAGCAGCGGAAAGCACAACTCCTCACACACGGCAGTGCTAAACACAAGCTAATGAGCAATTATCAGCAGATGCTGCTGCTACATGTTTGTCATAGTTTGCCATTATTTACCGTCACGGTTCGTCATGGAGGGGCACTTGTAAGCAGTTTCTTGTGTGTGAAGCGGGAAGGGTCCAGTAATCACATTCTGCACTTTGCAAGCCACTGAACCAGAATAAAATCCTGCAAATAGAAGGGAATTGTGCATTTGCGGTGCTTTCAAGGTCTGCTAAGACTTGTGGGCTAAGAGGCTTTTATGCTGGTGATTTCCAGGCATTTTAACACTGCCTAGAAATACCTGATCGAGCCAGAACATAAAAAGATAAAGAAGCATAAAATACTTCAAAGTGACCCTCTGGTCAGGAACTGAGCTTCCAATGTGGCCAGGCTGTGTCTATTTAGTATTTCCCGTATCTATTACGTGTCGTCTTTATACCCTTCAATTGGTGTCTACAAATGTTTCTTTACATACAAATAATAATGCAAGGATTGATATAATTGTCTACTGTCATCTGAGCCTGAGGTTTGCAGGTGTAGGCGGTGCCGAATTTACCATAAGGCACTGTAGGCTCGTGCCTACAGGCGCCTGATAATGGAAAGGCGGCTCACTTCCCTTCCCAAATGCCGGCCTCCCTCCTTCCCTATGCAGAGTCCGGAGCTGAGCGTAAATAAAAAGGTTACTCACAGGGCCAGATTTACCATAGGTTACTGTAGGCTGTGCAGATCGGTGGGGGTTTGTAGGTTCATGGAGGGTGGAGTCTAAGGTGCCAGGACATCTGTGCCTATAGGTTCCTGTGAGGTAAATGCAAGTCTGTGTGTCGGCTCTGAATGGAGCAAGTCAGAGGAATGTCTTTATAGGTTTACTTAAAGAGGAACTCCAGTGAAAATAATGTAATAAAAAAAGTGCTTCATTTTTACAATAATTATGTATAAATGATGTAGTCAGTGTTTGCCCATTGTAAAATCTTTTAAATCCCTGATTTTAAACCCCTGATTTACATTCTGACATTTATTACATGGTAAACAGCTATTTCCCACAATGCAACAAGGTTCACAGACAGGAAACTGCCAGGAGTACCACAGTCCTCAGAGTTTCTTGTGGGAGGGGTTTCACCACAATATCAGTCATACAGCGGCCCCCTGATGGTCTGTTTGTGAAAAGGAATAGATTTATCATGTAAAAGGGGGTATCGGCTACTGATTGGGATAAAGTTCAATTCTTGGTCAGAGTTTCTCTTTAAGATATTATTTGAGTTTATGGCATAGTTAGGGGCGTGACTATAAACATGGGGCCTCCCTGCACTTTGTTGGGGCCCCCCAATGTTTATAGACTTTCACTTTACAACCCCTTGTGACCCTCACAGCCTGGGAGCCAATCTTGCACGGGTCATAAAACAAGTGTGACCTTCATGATTTTTACACCCATAATAAGCATAGCCACAATTCACCTGATCTGAAGAATGGACTCCCTTATCAGAACGTGAAGTAGTAGTTGGGGCCCCCTTACAGCTCTGGGGCCCCCTCAGTCGCAGGGACTGTTCCCCTGTAGTTAAGGCCCTGTCTGCAATTCTTCTCCACAAATGTTTCAATACATATAAATAATAATACAAGTATCGATATAGTTGGCTACTGTTATCTGACACTGAGTTTTGCATGTGTAGGCCCTGAATGGAGCAAGTCAGAGGAATGTCTCTCTAGGTTTAGTTGAGATATTATTAGAGTTAATGGGTAGTTAGAGTGGACTCAAGGGGAACCTTGGGTACGAAAACACATACTTTCCAAGAAGAGGGAAGCCTCTGGATCCTATAGAGGCTTCCCACACCGACCTCTGGTCCCTTGTTGTTGAGAGTGGACCCCCCAAATAAATCTGTCAAGGTCTTGTCGGAATGAAGATCGTGGTTGCGCTCCACTTCAGGGATGAGCGGGGCTGTACTGCTCAGTAAGCCAGAGCCACTCATGCCAGAGGAGGAACGTGCCCCCGATGTTCCAGAGGGTCCCAGCGAACACTGGTTAGGAGGACACAGGAAGCCTCTACAGGATCCAGAGGCTTCCCTCTTCTTCAATAAGTATATGTGGTCTTACCCATGGTTTGCCTCGGGTTCTCTTTGAGCTATGAACCCAAGTGCGAGTCTTACATTGATGACCTCAAGCACTCATACAGAATAATTATGATGGAGTACCAAATCCTGCCAAGGACACCCACAGTGTTAGAGAAGTTTGAACAGGGAGAGATGAGTAGTTTGTTAAATGATTGTCACAATTCAAAACACTTTTAATGGTAAGGATTACCAGCAGAGCACCAAGATCTAATATAGTTATTGGAGGAGTGCTCCTGCTGGGTACCTCTGGGTCAGGGGCCCAGGTGTCATTGCAACCACTGCATCCCTTATTGCTATGCCACTGATTAGATTACATAATTCCCTTGTGAAGAGGGCTGCATGACTTAGAACACTGGTCATGTGAGTGCAATTTGGCAAAGCTATGCTGTATTTACCTTATAGGGAAATAGGTGCAAATGTCCTCAGAAGCTGTGCATATGCCCCCCAAAATTACCTAATTACATGTACCCATATGAACAAGGCATTAACAACCCCCAAGAATGTGGGTCCAGTTATAGGTATTGACATGCATTCAACCAGTGAATGATATGCAAAATTTTTAGGGTTACCTTGGTCTTTAACAGGACTACTTAAAGAGAACCTGTACTGAGTAAAATTATTTAAAATAAACACATGAGGTAACTTCAAATGAACATTACATAGTTACCTTGCTATCAGTTCCTCTCAGAAACAACTCACCATTTTCTTCTGACAATGATCCCTTTCAGTTCTGACAACATTTTGTCAGAACTGAAAAATATCAGTTACTCTCAGTTATATCTCAGTTGTGGTCTGTTACAGCTGAGAGGAGAACTGATGTGTCCATGTTTCCCTATGGGTCAAGTAGGCGATGTTACAGTTTAACTCTGTGCTGACCAGAAAGCTGTTATGGTGTAATGGCCATTTTCAAAATGGAGGACGGAGAATTCCATTGATCACAGTCGACAAACAGGACGCAGGAGAGGAAAAAGAGATTGAGGAGTAGACTACACAGGAGGTAAGTATGACTTGTGTATGCTTATTTTGACTTTTAAGTTTCAGTTCAGGTTTTCTTTAAAGGGAAGGTTCAAGCAAAATAAAAAAATGAGTTTCACTTACCTGGGGCTTCTACCAGCCCCATGCAGCCATCCTGTGCCCTGTAGTCACTCACTGCTGCTCCAGTCCCCCGCTGGCAGCTTGACGACCTCGGAGGTCGGCGGGACGCATTGCGTACATTTTTACGCATTCCCACTACTGCAGGAACATTAACACATACATTTTTACGCATTACTGGTTTAATGCGTAAATTTTTACGCATTGAACCATTAATGCGTACAAATGTATGTGTTAATGTTCCTGCACTAGCGGGAATGCGTAAAAATGTATGCAATGCGTCCCGCCGACCTCCGAGGTCAGAAAGCTGCCAGCGGGGGACTGGAGCAGCAGTGAGTGACTATGAGGGCACAGGATGGCTGCATGGGGCTGGTAGAAGACCCAGGTAAGTGAAACTCATTTTTTTATTTTGCTTGGACATTCCCTTTAAGGTGGAGATCTTGCTTTGAGGTTCCACCAAGCTGAGGCCCTCACTTCACATGCATCAGCTAACACAGATAAATGACAGAAGGAAGCACCCAGTTCAAGCATGATGCAGAGCAACGATGATCAGGGATCAGAAAAGACAACAAGACTCAACTGACAGAAGATCAGGCAATTATGTCACTGGATCGTTCACAAGTGTATCAAGAAGAGCGAATTGTCACCACTATACAAGAAATGGAACTCAGTTCACCAGCAGTTGTGCAGGAAACAACATAACAGACATAGTGACTTCTAAGGAGCCCAGAGCCCAGGGGAGCTTGTTTTCCACGGTTGTCTTCTAGGGTCTCTGATCGCCTTCCTTGGGGGAATACCTGAGGGGGCTCAAGTGCCTTGGGGAAGTTTTCCAGGGGACCCCATTATAACTAGAACTGGCCCTGCGAAGTTGGGGATGAACGGTCACTGGGAGGGTGATGCATCCAGAGCAGAGGGAAGATTAGAAGATTAGGCTATTATGTAGTAGGGGATATATAATTTGAACAAAATTGATCACCTTCAAAGGAGGATAGAGACTCACAATGGGGGAAAAGAGTTGCCTAAGAGAGTATAAAATATAAAATGACGAGGTGACTTACCTCAGGAAGGACACTATGTGTAATTGTATAAAAAAGAGGTTTATTTACACAATGGCTTCAGACAAATTGCATAGCTCCCAACTGTTCCTCTTTTGGAGGGACAGTCCGTCTTTGGGAGCCCTGTTCCTCTGTCCCTCATTCTCCCTCATTTGTCCATTTTTCAGGACTTTGGCCCTCTTTCTATGTAAATGCATATATCTATCTACAAAAAAAATGTGTTTGATTGACTCTAAACTTTATTCCCATCCTTTAAACTGATATATTACTAATTTTAAAATGTTAATAGGAAGGAAAATAGAAAGGACCAGTGTAGTTTGAATTATAAAACAACATATTATTGTTATGAAAGCTTTATGATGTGCGTAATGAGGGGTGTGATGGGACGTGATCAGGGGCATGGCAGGGGTGTGACTTAAGTGTCCCTCTGTCTCATTTTAAAAAGTTGGGAGCTATGAAATTGTTATGCATTTCATGGGTTGTAACCCTCCTCCTCAGGCCAAAATTCTTGCCCAAAGAGCAATAACGGGCCGAGCTCTGAGCGAGCACCTGTCAGGCTACCTTGTCATTTCATATTATATTGTTTTTAATATATTTTATACTCTGTTGGGCGCCTCTATTCCCTCATTGTGACACTCATAACAGCTTTATGGAACACAGGGGACAGCGATGGGTGGAGTAGGGCCTTCATCTGGCTTGTTGTATCTTTTGAGAACTCCAGTGGCATGATTTCCCTGGCATCTTGCAGCTTTCTTTAGTCCTGAGCGTAGCTGTCGACAGAGGCATTCCCAAAAGACTACTGCAGCCTCAGAGGCCACTTATGTTATTACTCTTATGTCAACATCAGGTCTATTTGTTCTCTAATAGGCCAGTGCCATTTATGCAGAGTGCTTAAATATCACTCTCCTTTCTGTTTGTACAAACTTTATTTTCCCACTTCTCAGCACAAATCCCCTCAGCGCTGTGTTTGTGTTTTCCGGTTAGACCTGGGCTATCCTGTAATCCCCCAGACTAAGGCAATATAGATTCTCCGTTCCGACGCTCCTTATTGCACTTCCAGAATTCAATATATGTCGCTGGACCTGGAACCCTGTCAAACAGTGAATTACGACAGTCCTGTCAGAGATAACAGAGAATACTATATGTGCGTCTGAGTGTGGCAGTTTTACTGCAGTTCCGATACATGTTGCTAAAATGTAGGGCTAAATTGCTGCGTCTGGCTCCAGAATCATTTTCTCTGTCCATTACAAGCTCACTTTAACCCAGGATGATTATTCAGGCTGAGTCCATTGCTCATTATTGCCATTACAGTATAAACAGCAGGACAATTTATGTAGAGTAATGGCTAAAAGAGCTACAGATAATTTTACATGGCCTAAAAACATTCCTGATGAGGCCTGACTGTCCCTCAAACATACATTCTCTTTCTTTCTCAAATTTCTCTTTTGCCTTTCTTACCATTACAAGTACAACTCTTTAGGTCTGGTACTTGTCAGGGGAGCTGCTGTCAGTGGGATGCAGGTAGTGCACTAGTACTAGGCCTAAAGGTGGTAGTAGGGGGGAAGAGGTAGAGAATGATGGTAGTGCACTAGTACTAAGCCCAAAGGTGGTAGTGGGGGGCAGGAGAGGATGGTGATATTGAACTAGTACTAGGCCAAAAGGTGGAAGCGGGAAGGGGGAGGATGTGACGGTATGATGGCATACCTCCCAACTTTTTGAGATGAGAAAGAGGGACACTTAAGCCACACCCCTGCCATGCCCCTGATCACACCCCTAATCACGCCCCTAATCACGCATACCATAAAAATGTCATTAGAAAAATATGTTGTTTTATAATTCAAACCACATTGGTCCTTTCTATCCATATGGTTCATTTTCCTTCATATTAACATGTTAAAATTAGTAATATATCAATTTAAAGGATGGGAATAAAGTTTAGAGTTAATCAAACACATTTTTCAGTAGAGATATATATATATATATATATATTTACATAGAAAGAGGGACAAAGTCCTGAAAGAGGGACAAATGAGGAGGAAAGAGGGACAGGGCTGCAAAAGTTGGGAGCTATGTGATGGTAGTACAGTAGTACTATGACCAAACAAGGTGGTGGGGGGATCAAGGTGAGTTCAAGCCACAATTGGGCTTTGAGGCAAAATTGACCTGCCCCCCCTCCCCCCCCCCCCCCACTCTGCAACGTAATGACATGAGATGGGATATGGAAAAGAGGCAGCCAACAGGGATGAAGACAGGGAGCACGGACGGAGCAGTGTGCCGGGACAGGTGAGATGCTATGTGGACCAAAACAGCGCAGGAGCCCCAAGAAGCACAAGTCAGTGGGATATCTAAGGGCAGGGCCGGCGCTACCATTAAGGCAAAGGAGGCAGCTGCCCCAGGGCCCCAGAGCTTGTAGGGGCCCCCAGTGGCTACAAGAGGAAAAAAACATTTTGCAAATCGGCCTTATAGTTTTTGAGAAAAACGATTTTAAAGTTTCAAAGGGGAAAAAAAACACATTTAAAAACCTGCCGACTTTAATGGTTAATAGCAAATCCACCTTAAATGCTAGAAATCCTAAATTTGCATATGTTAAGGAGATCATTAGGAATAAGAGGAAAAAACAATTTTTCAAAAAGACCTTATAGTTTTTGAGAAAATCGATTTTAAAGTTTAGAAGGAAAAAAGTATAGTTTTAAATGCGGTAAATGTCACTTTTAGTAGCTAACCTAACGGTAGTGTAATTTTACATGCATCAAACGAAAGCGCAATAAATTTCCTGATGGGGTTTCCAGGGGGTCTATACGCAGCCGCAGCGCTTTGGCCAGGGATCGCTATACAGCCGCCATATGGCTGTATGAAGATCCTTGGTATTTTTTTCCTATTTTCCCATTTTTTTTTTATGTTTAGAGTGTGGGAATTTTTTTTTTTTTTTTAAATTATGTGGGGTCCCCCCTCCTGAAACTTTGTAACCCCTTGTACCCCATGCAGGCTGGGATAGCCAGAATGTGGAGCTCTGACCGATTGGGATTTCACACCCTGACTATACCAGCTGCAAAAAAGGTCCCCTAATGCCGATTTTTGTTCCGGGGTATATGTTGGGGGGGCCCCCCATGTTTATTTTGCCCTGGGGCCCCATTGTTGCTTAAACCGGCCCCGTCTAAGGGGCCCAGCAGTGCTCAAGGGCCCTGGGGCAGTGCTCAAGGGCCCTGGTAATAATCACCTCTATAGATGGTTTGAATAGTAGTAATCATCAACACACTGTTCCCCATCCCCTTCTTGGAACTCTGACACTGTGGTTGTCCTTGGCAGGTGTTGGTGCACCATATCAATTGTTATGTATAGAGTGCTTGGGGGAGCCATGTAAAACCTGCATCGGAGCCCACAGCTCCTTAGCTACGCCACTGCCCAAATGTAAAATTTGGGGGGGGGGGGGGCATGGTGGTAGTGAACTAGTGTTAGGCCAAAAGGTGGTAGAGGGGAGAGGGGTTGGTGGATGAGATAAAGCAGTTGGTTATAGTGCCAAGAAAGTCAGGATCTGTCATGAAGGCAATGTATTTTCTTGACGTGCGGCTCCCCAGCAATGGCTGGAAAACTGTCTGATCAGGTGATGGATTGGCAATGCTAGACATACACCAGTAGGCTTCCACTGACTCTCTGTGGCTCCAGGCACACCTTTTCATGCACAGATTTCCAGATATTGCACACCATTGTATGTGATGTACATGAGCAAACGCAGCGGGGGATTACAGCTGCCAGAATCCCCCCTCAGACCAGGGCTGGTGCAATGTCTGGGGATAGGCACAAGTTGAGACACCAGAATATCTGCAGGTATCCTGCATCTCACAGCGCTGCCTCCTTTCTTTACTACAGTTGACTTTGAATGGAGCAGCAGCGTGTGTACAGAGCATGGAGCAGCAGCGTGTGTACAGAGCATGGAGCAGCTGTGTGTGTACAGAGCATAGAGCAGCAGCGTGTGTACAGAGCATAGAGCAGCAGCGTGTGTACAGAGCATGGAGCAGCAGCGTGTGTACAGAGCATGGAGCAGCAGTGTGTGTACAGAGCATGGAGCAGCAGTGTGTGTACAGAGCATGAAGCAGCAGCGTGTGTACAGAGCATAGAGCAGCAGCGTGTGTACAGAGCATGGACCAGCAGCGTGTGTACAGAGCATGGAGCAGCTCTGGGGAATGTAACAGAGTCAGGTATGAGCACAGCCCTGTGCCCTGCTTTGTGAATGCTTCACTTTCCTCTTCACTAGCAAAGTCGGCTGTCCTCATTATTATCTGTATCCAAACTGCTCCTGATTAATCCTGTTGTCGAATGAGAGTGGATCGGACATTTAGGAAACAATTGTCAGATCCTGACGGGAAATTGCATTCTCTGTACCCAGCATGATGTTCCACCATATTATTATACTGTATTCTGCTTGGCTGAGGGAGATCTTTCAGGAATCCCCCCCCCCCCCCACCCCCTTGAAAACCCTGGGTTTGCCCCTGATGTAGCACTTGAGTTTTCCTAGCTGCACAACATTGTCAATGCACAAATTAAGCAGTGTACGCATTTTTGTCCAGTGTAGTGAAAATTCATTTTTTTTGCTGGGGGAAGTAAGCTTATAAAATTTGTATTTTCATTTTTATTGAGATGAAGCAGGTTTTGGCCGTGAAACGCGTTGTCAATTTTTGTGAAGGGTGAAAGTCTGAATCTTGTTTCAGTGAATGTGATTCGATTGGTCTATTCTCAAGCTGCATACATTTGCATAAAAAATCTGCACAATTTTACATCAACTTGGATTTTTTCCATCTCATGGACCATGCCTACTACTAGGCTTTCCAGAAGGGCTTTTTTTTTTTTTTTTTTTACCTTTTTTCTCTATCAGTTGGCTGACCTTACGTTAACTATCCCCCTTTCCTAATGCTTAACACTAACCTCTCCCCCTAACAGAAACCCCTTCCTGATGCCTAGCCCTAACTTCTCCCACTAATAGAATCCTTCTTCCTGACTCCTAAGCACAACCTCCTAACCCAAATCTTTAATTATTAAAGGAATTACTTTTTAGCAGCGTATACTTTAACCTCTTCCGTACCATAGGTCCCTGGCCCCTTAAAGCGGATCCAAGATGAAAAACTAACTATAACAAGTAACTTGTCTATATATCTTATCTAAAGTTTAGATAGTTTACACAGCAAATCTAGCTGCAAACAGTTTTAATAGAATATGATTATTTATTCCTGTGATACAATGACAGCAGCCATGTTGTTTGTAAACATTACACAGAAGCAGGCTTATCTGTATCTTGAGCCATCAGCCTAATCCCCTCTCCTCCTCCCTCCTCCCCTCTGCCTCTGAAATCAATGGCTAGTAACACCTCCCCCTCCTCCTGCCCAGACTGAGCTCCCATGAGCCCTTGCTACTGCCAAGGCTCTCTGAAAACCTGTGGGCGTGGCTTTTTTTAGTTTATAGGGAATTAGAGTATTAAAATAAAAACAAAAAAGTATTTGGCTTGCGGAATGCCCTATAAACAATAGGAAAGGAACACAATTATGCAATGTGTAAAAGTTCACCTCGGATCCACTTTAAGGACCAGAGACTTTTTTTCCTTGAACATGAGCAGTCAGCATTGTGATTGGCTTACAGTGATCATGGGGCCAGGAGCCAATGAAATTGGCTCCTAGCCGAGATACAGAGCTCTGCTGTCGGTGTGAATGGGTGATAACATTGCAGCATCAGCGCGGACGACAGAGCGGCATGTACGCGGTGCATACGGAAGTTGAAATCTATGCCCTAGCAGGGATAAACAGACATAAACAGGGCATGGATTTCAACTAGCTTGGTCTGGAAGCAGTTAAAGAAAACTAGGAATTATGGCAAGAGCTTTTCAAGGAAACAAACTGTTCAAAAAATCAGAGTTTCCTTTTAACATGCCACACTAATAAAATATCACAAAAGTATAAATTGTAAACACCCTTCAACAGATGTCGTTTTACTATTGTCATATCTAGAAGGGCTGGGTTTTGACTCTTGATAAATTTCTTTCTTCCAAGCAAGTAGTAAGACCATAATTGGCCATTTCCTCACTTTCCTTCCGGCCATTGTAAATGGTAAGTAGAGTTTGTATAACCAGCTTAACATGATCGCTCCCTCTTGTAGTAACAAAAGCAAGAAAAGTATGTTTATATATCCCATCGATCTGTCTCACGTAGCTTTCAGAACATAACAAAGAGATATGATGGGCTGGATTGTGGCTGTTTTGTATTGATGTGTCTCTTTCCTTTGTATAGCGAGGTTTGATGTAAGGCATGTTTGTTGCAAGTCACAGTGTTGTATGTTTGTAAAACAGAACAAGAGCAGAAATGATATCAGAATTATATATGAATCCCTGCGGTGTCCCCTGGAGACCTGAGGTTCACTCTGTAAAGATAAGGCTGATTGACTCTTTATGTTCTACATTACAAGGTGATCTGCAACAACCCAGGGGCTCAATTGTTAGCATAGCTCCCAACTGTCCCTCTTTGGGAGCCTTGTCCCTCTGTCCCTCTTTCTTGCTCATTTGTCCCTCTTTCAGAACTTTGTCCCTTTCTATGTAAAAAAATAAAAATCCGACAAATCCACAATCCAGACTGAAATCCGGAACTGGCCTTTAAATTGCTTCCAAAACGTCTTTTATAGTAAATGATGCACGAAGCATCGTGTTTTTAAAAGAAAAACAGCAATTGTTTATGTGGGGAGGTATAATACAAAAAAAAAGTTAGTAGTACAGTAATCTAATCCCTAATAATCTACAAGCTATACTGTAGCTAAGGCTGGCAGCAGGCCTAGCCTGTGCACACAGCAGGCCCTAACCTAGCCTAGCAGCTGCAGCACTGAGTCTGACTGTCACCCTGACTAAAATCAAAATACAAGCTAGCTAACTAAAAGAACAATAAAATACTGGTGTAGTACAGGTGTTTAGGAGCAATAAACACTAGGTTTAACACAGTAATACAGCACTTGCTTAGCCAACAGCACTGGAGATGTCTCTCAGTGAGCAGTCACAAGCAAGGACGAGATTCTCATCATCGCCTTACATACAGGAGGAGCTGGCCAGGGTCCCCCTATGTGATTGGTTGCTAGGGCTTCGGCTGGGAGCCCTCTGATTGGCTCAATGACGTCATGGACGTCATCTCCGTGGTTATGCTATCTCGATCGGGTACTCGAACTAGGTATCTGGACGGATTTCCAGATACCTAATATGTATCCGGATTTGCTCGGATAGTGCATTCCGGATTTATCCAGCTATCTGGAATCTGTATCCGAGTTTGGATACCATAAAAACGTTCGGATATCTGGATAGTTCGGGTATCTGGAATTTGGATGAGCATCCCTGATTACCAACCTTTAAATTCATATGTTACATTCTCAACAGCCGTTATATATGCTATGTTATTGTTACTAATGTGAAATTCTTATAGACAAATGTATACTACTGCCAATTTGGCTGTACTGTTTCTTTTTTTTTTTTTCAAAACCCCAATAAAAACTATTTAAACATAAATTCATATATTACTAATTTTAAAATGTTAATATGAAAGGAAATATATAAAAAAAAAAAGGTTTGAATTACAAAACAACATATTTTTCTTATGAAATCTTTATGGTATGTGTGACTAGGGGTGTGTCAGGGGCGTGATCAAGGTTGTGGCAGAGGCGTGGCTTAAGTGTCCCTCTTTCTAATCTCAAAAAGTTGAGAGGTATGGGTTAGCACTGCTAACTTGTTTTTGGATTTTATTTTTTTTTTAATTCTTGCACTGATTGCATTCCCATTGACTTTCATTATGTGCGTATTTAAATAGTATGCAACAAAACCAGTGAT
This sequence comes from Hyperolius riggenbachi, assembly GCF_040937935.1. NCBI lineage: Eukaryota > Metazoa > Chordata > Amphibia > Anura > Hyperoliidae > Hyperolius > Hyperolius riggenbachi. The sequence continues at coordinate 60,120,945 of NC_090650.1, forward strand.
TTAAAAAAAAGCATGCATACAAAACGCATATGCGTTTTTTATATGCGTTTTTTAATTCGACCCATAGACTTCCATTAGCAGCAAAAACGCAGTGTTTTCCCCAACACTTGCATTTCTGCTAAGCGTGCACCTAGCCTGAGAAAGACAGTCATGGTGGAAATACATTACAGCAAGCATGTAAAAATGTGACATGTCGCAACTAAAACTCTTTCAGGTAATTGCTGGTGTAATAACTCAGATTATATCCTCACTGAATATACCCTGAGGTTTGTCTTAAAAATCTTTCTTTTTCCGCTTTCCTTTGAGAAACAACCCATGAATGACTTGACTCCTCATTCACAAGTAAAGACAGGAAAACGAGTCTTCCTGTGAGTTGGGTAAACAAGCTGAACAATATGAAGTTTACACATCTTGACCCAGAAGTGAAGAAACCTTGCAGTTTACAGGAAAGGTGCAAAGGAAGCCCGGATGAACAGCAGCAAAGTTACTACAAAAATAACTACAATACCAGCCTGGTCCACTGTGGCCAATCAGATGCCTGCCACATGAAGAGCTGACAGATGGAATGTTACGAGTTGCACTAGGCAGTTCTCTGTTTCCTTTGCATTAGATTGCGATGACTTAGCTGATAGACACAAACACAGATAATGTTAGATAGTAGTTGCGTATGTCTTTATTGTGGCTAAAGCACAGCTCCATTTAAAGGAGTCATCAGGCAATTTAAATGACAGCCGATTTACTTACCTGGGGCTTCCTCCAGCCCCTTGACTGTCCCACACTGACAGCTGTTTCGCAGCTGCCGGCCCGGGGTCCCCGCAATGGTGCAGTAGTTCTGCACCTGCACATTACGCCACGGACAACGTGGGCTTGATTGACAGCTGCGCTTCACACAGGCGCAGTAAAGACGACCTCGCAGTCGGCCTCTGCACCATGCGGGGACCCCTGGGCAGGCGGCTGCGAACGGAGCTGTCAGCGTGGGACAGTCAGCTGCAAGGGGTCATAGGAAGCCCCAGCCTAGGTAAGTAAATCGGCTGTAATTTAAATTGCCTGATGACTCCTTTAAAGGATACCTCAACTGAAATGTGACATAATGAGATAGACATGTGTATGTACAGTGCCTAGCACACAGATAACTATGCGGTGTTCCTTTTTTTCTTTCTCTGCCTGAAGGAGTTAAATATCAGGTATGTAAGTGGCTGACTCAGTCCTGACTCAGACAGGAAGTGACTACAGTGTGACCCTCACTGATAAGAAATTCCAACTATAAAACACTTTCCTAGCAGAAAATGGCTTCTGAGAGCAAGTAAGAGGTAAAAGAGGGGAATTTCTTATCAGTGAGGGTCACACTGTAGTCACTTCCTGTCTGAGTCAGGACTGAGTCAGCCACTTACATACCTGATATTTAACGCTTTCAGGCAGAGAAAGAAAAAAAGGAACACAGCATAGTTATCTGTGTGCTAGGCACTGTACATACACATGTCTATCTCATTATGTCACATTTCAGTTGGGATATCCTTTAAAATAAATGTACTTTAAAGGACCACTGTCATGAAAAATGTAAAATGTGTTTAAACACATACAAATAGGAAGTGCATTTCTCCCAGAGTAAAATGAGCCATACATTACTTTTCTCCTATGTTGCTGTCACTTACAATAAGTAGTAGAAATCTGACAGAACCGACAGGTTTTGGACTGGCCCATCTCATGGGGGATTCTCAGGGATTTCTTTATTTTCAAAAGCACTTAGTGATTAGCAGTTGCCCCGCCCAATTGACAAAAAAGTGTACTGTGAGCAGGGAGGCTGGCCAGGATTTTTTTATAAATCTTTTTCAGGGAGGTCTTTATAAAGAATAAAGGCCATGCTGAGAACCCCCTACAGAGAGATGGACTAGCCCAAAACCTGTCAGTAATGTCAGTAATGTCAGATTTCTACTACTTACTGTAAGTGACAGCAACATAGGAGAAAAGTAATTTATGGCTCATTTTACTCTGGAAGAAACGTAGTTCTTATTTGTATGCATTATTTGTATGCATTTATATATATTTTAATGTAAAGATTTTTCACGACAGTGGTCCTTCAATTTTAGATAGTGAAAAACAGCTGACTGGATGAGGGTGCTGCCCCTTTCCCCTCACAGACTATGATAGCAAACTGTGCATGCATTTTACAAGCAATCCAGATAAAATAAGAAAACACTGAGACCCTCATCTATATGCATTCTTCTCTCATTCTTTGTGGTTTTAATGAGAGTAAAGGGGCCCATACACCTAACGATTTTCCTGCCGATATACAGCCGATTCGATCACAGTGATCGAATCGGCTGTGAAATCGCCGTGCACACCGCTGACCGTCGATTCCCATCGATCTGTCCGTGTGGAAGATTTTTCTCGATCGCCGGCGGGATGGGAGTGCGTCGATAGCGGCGTTCGAATGCCCGACGACCGACGCAATACAGCGGGTATACATTACCTGGAGCCCGGAGCCGAGAAGAAGACAACGGGGACCAGGGGAATCGCGCCGGCCGGAACAGGTAATGTATGCAGGGGGGGAGGGGGGGTGCGGCAGCAGCAGCAGCTCCACAGATTGTGATCGTTTTCAGGCTGAAATTGATTCACAATCGGTTTGCGGTAAAGGTGACCATACGATCCCTCTCTGATCAGATTCGATCAGAGAGAGATCTATCTGTTAGTCGATTCTGATGGCAAATCGACCAGTGTATGGCTACCTTAAGGAGGCCATCACATTTATCCCCATGTTTACAAATTGCCTGCTCTGCCATGGCAGAGAACATTCCGGAGCTGACACAGCTGAGTGATCAAATTACACTTGTGATTAGCCACAGATGAGGGGGAATTAGACAGACTAAACTCTCTAAATACATACATGGTGCATGTGTATAAGTTTTCCTTCTGTCCTTTGTTCAGGTCCACTTAGTTTCTATTTTACACTGGAACTGGTGATTCTCCCATGCATACTGTCTATACTGCTGCAGTGTTATTTGTAGATGGGGATACATGATGCACTGTGGGTCTAACACAAGTCCAGATGGAGTTACTGTTATTAATTGGCACAGATTTGCATTTGAGCTCAGCATGCCTTTTGTAGACAAACTCAGACATAATTATTAGTCCTGAGTCATGCAGAAATGAGCTGTCTGCAGAAACTTCTCCAAAATAATCTCAACACTCCAGAAGAGCAAAACCTTCTTATAAAGATGTGCGGAGCACTATTCATGGCTATTTAAAGTACGGCTATGCATTCCATTAAAATTATTTTCCTTTATGAGTTAACCCTTTCAGAACCAAATCAAGTTTAGCATTTTTAGCATTGCATACGTCTCCAGTCATTTTTGTACTCTAGAATGTTGAATGTATCTTTTTTAATAATAAATCTTCTTCAGACTACCAGGGTGTTTTCTATCTACCTTTTAAAACATCACCTAAACTCTGTGGGCATCAAAAGTGCATGGACCTTAAAACAAATCAAATCTTGATAAGCTAAAGCCTCTTGAAAACTGCTCATATACCTTGGGAAGTCGGTCTGAAGGCTTGTACCCACCTAGCAATTCGTCACACGATTCTTCTGACGACTGGCGATTTTTTGAGCGATGAGCAATGATGTCTGCAAGGTGAGTCCAAGTGCGAGATTAGGTGAACACCGCGCAGAGACGCACAACGACCACCGCAGTGGATCGGATCTTTAAAGGATACCCGAGGTGACATGTGACATGATGAGATAGACATCGGTATGTACAGTGCTTAGCACACAAATAACTATAATGTGTTCCTTTTTTTCTTTCTCTGCCTGAAAGAGTTAAATATCAGGTATGTAAGTGCCTGACTCAGACAGGAAGTAACTACAGTGCGACCCTCACTAAAAAGAAATTCCAACTATAAAACACTTTCCTAGCAGAAAATGGCTTCTGAGAGCAGGAAAGAGATAAAAAGGGCCAATAGTTCATAGATTTTAGCTCTGACATACTTAAATGAATGTGTCATTGAGCAAAAAACAATAAAACAGTAACAACTTAAAAAGTAGATCTAAACATTAAATAAAACTGTGGAATATCTTAAAAATTCATTTTTAGGAGTTGGAAGATAGATGCAATCGTTTATTTCATTAGTTTATTTTCGCCTTGGGTGTTTAAGATCCCAGATTGATTAAAAGGAAATAAAAAATGGTATCCTCCATATCCCTTTCCCTTCAGCCGTGCTTTAAAACAGAGTAGACATAATATCATTTAAGAGTGAGAGAAATGTGCTAATTGAATTCAGTGACAGTCACACAAGTACAAAAATTGTGATCTGTCTTTGATCCTACATTTACCGTCTAGAATTTATGCATCAATTTTGTTTTGAACATCACTCTATCCCTCTGTGATTCAAAGTCACACATTAGTGCTGTAATTCATTAATTGTTAGTCATGGTGACTAGGCGACTATGCTATTACTCACACAATTTTCATATATGAGGCAGCTGTTCTAAAGAAGACATCCCATTTAGGAAAGTCAGTCACATGAACCAGAGATCTTGCAGAGTCATTTGACCTCACCCACCTCCTCCTTCTGCTCTCTCCTGTGGAACACAGATGGGGGAAGGAGTTAGGGTCAACTCCTCACAGCACCTCCATGCCCCTCACAGCTTCTCCCTAAATCATGCGTGATGATGACACAGAGGGCAGTGTTTGGACAAAACACACATAAAAATGAATAATGCAAAAATGGATTACGGTATGTGCATTGCATACAACTTTTGCATTGCAATCCCTCTTAAAGAGAATCTGTACTCTAATATTCTTACAATAAAAAGCATACCATTCTATTCATTATTTTCTCCTGTGCCCCTCTGTGCTGTTTCTGCCACTCTCTGCTGCAATCCTGGCTTGTAATTAACAGTTTTAGGCAGTGTTTACAAACAAACTAACCAGCTTCTAATAGGCTCAGCTAAGCATAGTGTGTGAGTCATTCACAGTGTGCAGGGGGCCTGCAGAGGGTGTGTATCGCTTCTACCAATCACAAGCAGCCCTGCACATTCCACACAATCAATCCTTAGCCCGACAAACAGGACAGAGGAAAGATACATTGATTTATTACAGAGACAGTGCAGTTAGGAAAGACTGCAGTAAGCCAGAGCAGATTAGAACAGGCATAGGAACTTATAGGATAGAAGAACTAAGGCTGAAAAATTTGTTACAGAGTCTCTTTAATGGATACCTGTAGTCACTTAAAAAAGTTTCCTACTCACCTAAGAAGAGGGAAGGCTCTGGATCCTATAGAGCCTTCCCGGTCCTCTCTCGGTCTCCTCCTTCCCCCACCAGGTCCACATTCATATATGTGGACAGCTTTGATTCTCTTCAGAAGGCTTTGGAAGTACTCAGATCTCTGAGTACTTCAGAAGACAAGGCCTCTCCATATTGTGCACGTGTGAGTCGGCGCTTGTGCACGCGCAGCATGGAGAGGGTCGTCCTTGAAAGTACTCGAAGACCCTTGTAAGCTTTCTGAGGAGACCTAAAGCTGTCCTAATAAAGCCGGATTCCTGCAACAGGGTCTCGGCGTTAGAACGAGGGGACACAGAGAGGACTGGGAAGTCTCTAAGGCACAGGTGTCAAACACAAGGCCCACAGGCTGAATCTGGCCCTACACCCCATTTAATGTGTCCCTCAAATCTGCATGTTTGTAAACAGTTAAAGAAATGATGAAAAGAATACTTGCCTTGTAATTGTGTGTGTACCGGCACTCTTTAACATTTCCATGGAGACAGCAGGCCATTGCAGATGTATGTATGCGATAAGTAATTTTTTGGGCTTGTGCACATGTGTACCATTTTATCTTTTTTTTTTTTTTACTAATTTTCTTCTACAGTTTCGTACTTTCAATTTTTTTTGTTTTTATCTTTTTACATTCATTGTTTTTTTGTTTTTACATTCACCCTCCCCATCTCCTGTTATGTTGTCATATAGGTCTAATGTTTATGCACATTGGCGGTATGCATTTAAAAGCATTGCGTATTTGCCTTTCCCATCCATATCACACAAAGTTGCAAGCAAGCATTCTTTTTAAGTAAGACAGCAAGAGGACCACCCTATCCACTCCAACCCCCTCCACTGACCTGGCCATCCCACATACACATGTAACGTCTGGTTTTCTGTGAGCAGATTTGTGGAATACAGTATATACAGCACAGGTTGCTGGTATTTCCTCCTTTCTTTTACTGCAGATGACAAAGAACTTCACGCTGTCTTACACAATAACGATAAACAAAAAGAGATCTGAGTGAATCCTGGATCTAAAAACCTTTAAAGTGAATCTGACGTGAAAATAAACATATGATATAATGATTTGTATGTGTACTACTGCTCAGAAATAAAACATTAGCAGCAGAGATTCTATTGAGTCTAATATTGTTTCCAGTACAGGAAGAGTCAAGAAACTCCAGTTTTTATCTATGCAAAAGAGCTTCTCTGATCTCTCCTACTTTCAAATTCGCAGACATTCTACTGTATTTTGTTTTTTTCTGCAGAGGAAAGTTCAAAAGGCCATTAGCCTGCTCTGTGAAATCATTTAGAATGCTGAGTAGTGTGTAAACTGCAAATATTAGAGAATGATGAATAAAAAGAATAAAAAAACAAAAAACTATATAACTGATAATAAAAATATGAGACTATTTTCTTTGCTATTAATGTTCTATTAATTATCCGCACTATACATACAATTCATTATATCATTTTTTTTTTTCGCTTCAGTTTCACTTTAATACATATAATTACTATTTTTATTTTTTTACAATTTTGGTAAATAACCTCCAAATACGTTTTAAAAAAGATACTTGTGCAACAAAAAATATTCAGGTAATAATTTCTCAAAGATGTGTACTACCTATAGAAAACGTGACTGCATACAACCCACCCCAAGATATATATTATTATTATTATTCATATTTTTAAGTGCTCTCATCTTCTGTTATGCTGTACAAAGTAAGAAACAAACATAGGCAGATAATACAGGCATTGGTACACAGTTGGTAGAGAATGAATGAAACAATGACTAAAACAACGTTTCTATCAACACACAAAACAGGAGACACAAAAGGTCGAGGGACCTTGCCAGCTCAAATCTAAAGGATTGGGGAAAAAGGAGGAAAGGCAATATGTGAACTGTATATCCAGAGGCAAACAGTTCCTAAGTCTACTTTTGCAAGAAGCAGAGCTTGGTAAAAGACTGAAGGGAATGGCCTAGATTAGATTATACACTTATGTGAAAAGGCAAGTTTTAAGGGTGTGCATAAGGGTTTCAAGGGTTGGAGAGAGTGACAAATATATTTTGGAAGAGAATTCCAGAGGTGGGGAAAAGCATGTGAGAAGTCCTCTATCTAGAAATGTGAGTAAGCGATTCTTGTTCAGGACAGAACAAGGTTGTGTTGTACGTAGAGTGGAGGTTGTGGGTGAGGTGGTATCTGGAAATTATTGAGGGAATGTATAGAGACAGATTTTGGAGAGCTTTGTAGACTTCAGTTATGAGTTAGAAAGGGATCCTCTGGTTAATTGGCAGCCTGTGAACAGCGTAGCAGTGAGAAGCAGCAGCTGAATACTGAGATGACAAGTGGATCAGCCACATAGCACAGTCCAGTATGGCTTGATAGGCCACAGGGTGCCATGTTACAATAATGCAAGTGGGATATGATTAGGCGATTAGCATTTTAGCCATACCTCCCAACTTTTTGAGATAAGGAGGAGGGACACTTGAAGACATGCCCCTGCCACACCTCTAACCACGCCCCACAACAACCGTCACCAAGCAAGCATATCACAAAAGTAATCAGAACCAAAAGATGTAGTTTTATCACAATAACCACACTGGTCCTTTCTATTACCTTTAGTTTTTCTTCATTTTAACATTTGAAAATAAGAAATATATCAATTTAATTGAAGAGAATACAGTTTAGAGTCAGTTAAACACATATTTATGTAGAAAAATAATAAGATCTACAAAGATCTGTACATCAGCCGGGAAAAAGGAACAAATAAGGAAGAAAGTGGGACAGAAAGAGGGACTGTCTATCCAAAAGAGGGTCAGTTGGGAGCTATGTTTTAGCAGTGTCCTGCATGATTGAAAGAGATTATGAAATATGTTTTTGAGCTGGACATGACAGAGTGAAATAATAACCATAATGGGTAACTTACACTTCTTCCTGTCCCTGCGGTCCTTCTGTACCCTTGTTGTCATTTGAAAGCTGACCAGTTGCAGGCTACTTATTCTCCCATAGCAAGGAGTGTTCTGAGCATGTGGAGTAACAATTTGTACGTACTCCGCAAGCCCAAAACACTCCCATGCATAGGAGTGGGATCAGGTGGTGCGCGAATGCGCAATTGCAATTATTATGCACTGGGCAAGAGCAGAACCATCCATAGCGGGGGAGTGCAAGCAGGAGGAGTACGGCCTAAGGCAGTTGTCAGAAGGGCGCTGCAGCTGACCAGAAGATCAAGGGATGATGGTGAGGGCACAGGAGGACTGCAGGAGGGCTGGAAAAAGCCACAGGTAAGTTAAACTGTGTTTTTTATTTTCAGTGTAAGTTTCCTTAAGGGCCCTTTTCCACTATAGCGTTTGCGATTGCTGAATCGCAAAATCGCAAACCGCTAGTGATTTTCCAAATCGCTACAGTTTGCTTTTAACATAGGAATCGCGGTAGGTCATTTCCACTACCGCGATTCGTTTTTTACCTAATCACGATCGCGTGGCGGAAAGATTATTGTTGCGATTTTGCTATGCAGTACATAGCATAGCAAAATCGCGTTTGCAAACATCGGGAAATGTACTTTTGCTGAATCGCAATCGCTAGCGTTCGCGCTAGCGTTCAGCGCGAACACTAGCGATTGCTAGTGGAAAAGGGGCCTTAAGCAGCATGTGTAATAAGCAGTGGTTGTGAGGGTGTAGCCGGCACTTACTGTTACTAAAGCCAGTGAAGTGGATAGGGACAACGGGAAAATAATCAGTACTTTTTTTTACTAATGTTAAGCTTTGGGAAGTGAGAGGTCATGTTACAAGCAAGAGGTTAAGATACAGCATAAAGGCATTCAGGGACTCGTGACAGGAGGGAAGTAAGGTCTGGAGGTGAGCAGTTGGGCTGTTATTAAGCATTTATATATCACCTCACAGTCTAACCCATGCTATGTCATAGTCTGACGCCCTACACACGCCTGGCAGTTCTGGTTCACCATGCGCTTACTGGGTAGTCTGTAACTCTGGGTGTTTCAAGTCCTACTCCATAGAGCCATATTAATCCATGCTAGGCACTGATGAGCATCAACCAATCCGAAACAGTCTGTATGCATGCTGGATGATTGTGGCTCTGTACAATTAACAAGCTGACACATCATTGCATTCCAGCGGTTCTGGAGGTGTGGCTAGCTTACAGGGACAACAAATGCTCTCTCATGCACTTGCTCACAGGGTCGGATTTCTGGAAAAGCCACAGAGGCCCGGGTCTTAATCGGCAGCTGGCCAAGGGGCAGTTTGACATGGAAGGTTGATTGCTGCATATGGAAGAAGAGAGTACAAATGGAATATAAAGGAGCACCACAGGGAAATAGGGAGCTGCTGCCCAAGGGACCTGAATATAACAGAAGGGCGCTGCTGTATATGAAGGCTAGAGCTGGAAGTGGGGGCTGCACAAAGAATAGGAGGGGGACTGCACATGGAAGGGGCACCTCAAGATAGTTGGCCTAGGGGTGGAAAAATATAAATCCTGCCTTGCTTGCTCATGCGCAGTACGGAGCCGCCCGTCTTCAGGAGCACTCGAAATCCTGAAGACTTTTGAACCCTCCTGCTGTGAGATATTTGACTGGGGGAGCCAGCGGTGGAATGAGGGGACCTTCCCTCTCCTTAGGTAAGTATGTTTTTTAAATTTTAAAAACGCTTCAGGTTTGCTTTAAATCACTTGCCACACTATTGAAAACTAATTTAAAATTATTTGCTTGAAACTGGCTTTAATCGTATACAAAAATAATTAAACGCTCACCCCCCACACCCTCCGATAAAAGCATATCCATCAATATTGTTTCACTGCTAAAAGAACAAGAGTCATTGTAAGCTTGAGCTCTGTGATCAGTCTTTTTTAGCAAAGTATTAAGGAACCACGACTGTGTATTGAGCGGGTTTGGTGAGGAAAAGGGCTAATCTGCTTTCAGTGAAATGTTATTTGTTTCATTTTTTTCGCACTGCACTCCCAGGCACTTGTATTTGTGCAATAAATCAGCCATTCTAGTAATCTTAGAAGTGTGAGGAGTCATAATGAGGGGTGTTTTGGTTTGACATGCTGTTCCCTCTGCCCTTTAAACAATGCTGTACTTTGGATGATTAGCAATAATGGTCACATGCTGGGTATCAGACCACTCATCGAGACTAAAGGCCCATACACACATCGGTTTTTTTTAAACGACGGGTCGTTTGGATGTCCCGTCGTTCAGTCGACCAGATGTCAAATCGGGCGTGTGTACAGTCCGTCGTTCAGGTGATAAGACTGGTCTTGAGCGATCCGCCAGTCATCACAGTGATCGAATCTGCTGTATATCGGCGGAAAAAATCGTTAAGTGTATGGGCCCCTTAGGGCCATTTTTCCACTAGCGCAAAACGCTAGCGATTGCGATTCAGCAAAAGTTAATTTCCCGTCGATTTCCCGACGTTTGCAATCGCAATTTTGCTATGCTATGCACTGCATAGCAAAATCGCCGCAAAAATCGTTCCGCGGCGTGATTGCGATTTAATAAAAAACGAATCGCGGTAGTGGAAATTACCTACCACAATTCCTATGTTATTTAGCAAACCGTTGCGATTTTAAAATCGCTAGCGATTTGCGATTTTGCAATTCAGCAATCGCAAACGCTCTAGTGGAAAAGGGCCCTTAAGGGGTTTATAGGAACCCGTCATGTCAGATAACATGACCAAAATGCAAATGTGCAGCCCCAGAAAGTAACTTGGATCATTCTTGCATAATTATGTGTGTGGAGACTCCCTGGACCTTCAGAATCAGAATCAGATTTATTTCGCTAAGTGTGGCGGATGCCGCACTCAGAATTATTTGTGGTACACATCGGCGTTGGACATAGCAAATTACAAACAGTGGAGAAAAACAGTCATAGTGCAAAGATACATAAAACACAGACAGTGTAAAAAACAAACATTCATGCAAAACATGCAGATATAGGGGCATATTTAGCATAAGCAGTAGTGCGAGGTGACGTGAGGCCATGCAAGGAGGACATGCAGAGTGAGGGGCACTAGTTACGAAGGAGCACAGCTTGGGGGAAAAAGGAGTTCCTGTGCCTGAAAGTTTTGGTGGTAATAGTTCTGTAACAGCTGCCTGAGCGCATGCGGTTGAAGAAGCGACTGCCAGGGTGGCGGAGGTCTTGTGCAATCCTGTTTGCCCTAGTTCTTAGCATGGATGCGTGATGGAGGTCTAGTGGTGACAGGCAGGGGCGTAGCAATAGGGGGTGCAGCGGTAGCGACCGCATCGGGGCCCTTGGGCCAGAGGGGCCCTGAAGGGCCCTCCCTCAACTACAGTATTAGCTCTCTATTGGTCCTGTGCTCATAATAATCACTTCTTTAGATACTTTGAATAGTGGTAATCATTAACAAACTGTTTCCCATCCCCTTCTTGCACCCCTGACACTGTAGTTGCCATTGGCAGGTTTTGGTGCACCGTATCAATTGCTATCTATAGAGTGCTTGGGGGGGCCCCATTGTAAAACTTGCATCGGGGCCCACAGCTCCTTAGCTACGCCACTGGTGACAGGGGTGTCCCAATGATTCTTTCTGCTGCATTGATCACTCTTTGTAGTTTGTACTTGTCGATTGCAGTAGCGCCTGCGTACCATACGGTGATAGAGGAGCAAAGGATAGATTCAATTGTAGCCATGTAGAAGCTCGTCAGCAACTCCTGCGGCATGCCAAACTTCTTCAGTTGTCTCAGGAAGAATAGCCTTTGCTGGGCTTTCTTTTGGTATTTAGTGGTGTTTTCTCCTCATCTCAGGTCGTTGGTGATGGTTGTGCCCAAGAACAGAATGCTAGATGCTCTGGCAACTTCAGTGCCTTCAATGAGGACTGGATTGAGAGGGGGAGGGTGCTTCCTGAATTCCACAATCAGCTCAACAGTCTTTGCAGCAATTGTTGCTCTTACACCAATTGCAGATGCAATCAATCTCGCTACGGTAGGCGCGTTCATCCTCTCTGCTAATCAGGCCAAGGATAGTGGTGTCATCTGCAAATTTAACGACCTTAATGCAGTCGGAGGTTGAGACACAGCTGTTTGTATAAGGGAACTGTTCGGCCGAATACGGCCCCCCTATGGGGCCGCAGGAATAAGGGGGGAGCATGCCCCGATCACAGGGGGGGTCGGAAATTCCCCCCACCCCCTCCGCTAGCGCTCCCCCCTCTGCCCGCTTCCCCATACAAAAGTTTGACGAAAGTAAAATAGTACCGGTGGTGGTGGCTGGCTGCTGCAGTGGCTGGCTGGAACTATGAAGTGACTGAGGAGGAGGAGTCGGAGTAGCACGCGTTGAGGGAGGCCGGGCAGCGGGCGGTTCAGCGGTAGTACCCTTGTGGTACTTCCGCCCTTACTCTGACCTCACGTCCTCTGCGTGATGACGCATACGAGGGTACGCGTGACGCGTACCCTCGTATGCAGAGGACGTGAGGTCAGAGAAAGGGCGGAAGTACCACAAGGGTACTACCGCTGAACCGCCCGCTACCCAGCCTCCCTCAACGCGTCCTACTCCGACTCCTCCTCCTCAGTCACTTCATAGTGCCAGCCAGCCACTGCAGCAGCCAGCCACCACCATCGGTACTATTTTACTTTCGTCAAACTTTTGTATGGGGAAGCGGGCAGAGGGGGGAGCGCTAGCGGAGGGGGTGGGGGGAATTCCCGACCCCCCCCCCCGCGATAGGGACATGCTCCCCCCTTATGCCTGCGACCCCATAGGGCCCCCAAAAGCGGGATGTTCGGGGAGTTCAGGGTTCGGCCCGAACATGCCGAACATCGCGGCCATGTTCGGCGAACGTTCCGAACCCGAACATCCAGGTGTTCGCCCAACACTAGTGAGGACAGGGGCCAGATGGCTGGCACAGGTTCTCAAACAGTAGGACACACCGTCCGGTCCATAGGCTTTCCTGGGGTTCAGATTTTGGAGGTGCCTTAGTACATCAACCTCCTGCATTGCCACCGGCCCTGATAGTCCCTGGTCCATTTTATGAGAGGTGGCTGCGGGAGGTGCACTAGGAGTGACCACCTTGACCTGGAGGTGATGGGGTTGGTGCTCAAACCTGCAGTAGAACTCATTGAGTTTTTCAGCCAGGTCGAGGCTTGGGGGCGTATGTTGAGGTGGCTGTTTGAGATTTGTGGCTGCTCTGAGGCCTTTCCAGCCCTCCCGTGAATTGTTGGAACTGAGGCTGAGGCCCAGCTTGTTAGAGTAGTCCCTCTTAGCGGCGCTAAGCTCTCGTTTAAGGGTGTATCTGGCTGCCTTGAATTCCTCTGGAGTCCTCTGGACTTGTGTTCTGCCCCCTTGATTTTGCAGTCCGGCATAGCTTGTCATTGAACCAGGGCTTGTTGTTAGGGTAGACCTTAAAGGTCTTTTTGGGGATGCACATCTCCTCGCAGAAGCTAATATAGGAGGTGACGTTCTCAGTCCATTGCTCCAGGCAGGGAGCCTCCATGGCCGCCCAGTCAGTACATTCAAAGCAGGCCTGTAGCTGCAGCTTAGCATAATCGGTCCATTTCCTCACAGTCCTGAGGACCGGTTTGGATGTCTCAAGGTGCCTTCTGTAGGATGGTATTAGGTGGATTAGGCAGTGGTCAGAGTTGCCAAGGGCGGCCCAACAGATGGGTTTGTATGCATCCTTGAGTACAGTATAGCAATGGTCCAGGGTATTTCGGTTCCTGGTGGGGCAAGTGATGTGTTGCTTGAAACGAGGCATCTCTTGGCGGAGGTTCTAGCTTAAAACGGGATTGTCAACCACAAAATCAAATTCCATTTGCCCACTGCTCTGTGCTTATTATGTAGTCTATATGCAGTCTGCATTGAAAGCATTCCAATATAATCATACATGTATCTGCTGTAATGAATTCCTTATCTCAGTCAGCCTGGCTTTATTCTAGTACATTGCCAAGGAGAGGGAAGCTAGTTATCTCCACTCCCACATTGCTGCTCCTCACTGATTGGCTGAGGGCAATTCAGTGTGACATGAGGCTGAGAAAGGAAAAACACTTCACCCCTCTGCAGAAGCTGCTGAAATACGATCTATGCTGTTCTCACATGTGTTTACAAAGCAAGCTAGATAAGACAGTGCAGTTTCTAGGAGAAAAAAAGAGTAAGGGAGGAAATTACACCAGGAAGGATTGGCCTCAGTCAGTGGCAGTAAAGATGGAAAATGACTGGAACAGTTTTTTCTTTAGTTACTACAGTATATAAAATTCACTGAAATAAAAAATGAACAGTACAATGCATATGTTATATAAGGAGAACATGTATTTATCTACTTATTTGTGTTTTTTTTCCTGGGAAGGCGATCGGAGTGGGTGGGGGGATGCCGCCGCTCAGCGGCTATCATGTAGCGAGCCCTCGGCTCGCTACATGATTTAAAAAAACAAAAAACAAAAAAAAACCTCCTGCGCTGCCTCCTTGCCGGAGGAATTGAACCAGCAAGGAGGTTAATGGACATTCATCTGCAGATCAGATAATTATCTGCCGATCTGAAGATCCAACCTGGTGGATCTGGTCTACAGATAATTGTCCGTTAAACAAGGTGTGTATGAGGATCTGCAGATATCATAGACAATGAATGCACTTTGCAGGAATGGATCTTTTGCAGGGATTGATCTTTTGCAGACACTGATCTGTTGCATGTGTACAGTATATTGCAAAGATTTTTATCTGATGGGGAGTTCAGCTCCATAGAATAGACTGTGTAGAGTATGGCTCTCATACTACATGAAAGAGGGTAAAATTGGTCTGTGATCTTCCATTTGCCAAAGACTTTTATCTGACGTGTGTACGCACCTTTAGTCTGAGAGTTAATGGCTTGTTTGCATAGAGATAACAACTGGAGTTTCTTAACTCTTCCTGTACTGGAAACAATTAGACTGATGTATCTGATCTTAATGTTTTATTTCTTAGCTGTACTACACATACAAATCATAATATCATCATTTTTTTTTCGCTTCAGTGTCTCTTTAAAAGGAATAATAGTCAGCCTCCATATATCTCTCAGTTCAGGTGTGCTTTAACACATCTTCTTGCCTGAGATTATAACGGATCTTCGTCACACTGGCCTGAATGTATTATAAATTGTTTGCTGCTAACTGACAACAGTTTCCAACTCCTCGCCTGGATTTTATCAGACCAAAGTAAGGTTTTCTGAAAGGCTAGCAAACTTGTGACTTTATGGTTGCAATGCAATCCTATGTATGCACTGCATGGGGAATATTCTAAATAATGAAAATGTTTTTTGAAGTCTAGACACACAACAACAACAACAATTGCACAACCAGTCATTCACTAGCCTATCGGAAAAACTCACAATATTACTATGAGGGTTTTAAACTATTGTCAGCTAGCAGCAGGCAGTGGTGCAGTAGTATAACATTTCCAGACTTCTCCCTAGACTACTGTGGCATTATTATTTAGTATTTATATAGCGCTGACATCTTCTGCAGCGCTGTACAGAGTATATTGTCTTATCACTCAACTGTCCTTCAGAGGGGCTCACAAACTATTCCCTGTCATAGGCCTGGAACAGTCCGACGAAGACTTTTTATAAGCCGAAAGATCACCGTTTATCCATCTCTAAGTTAGCCAATAAATGGTATCATCCTGATTCAAAATTCCTTGCTTTCACTCATGGCTAACACGGTACAACACTCTATTGCTTCTAATAGGCCTGGAACCAACTACAAGTCGCAAATCGCTATAGAAGTCGCTTTTAATTAGCGTTTTGTAAGCAATTTCATGAGCGTTTTCTGACTATTTTGGGAGTGATTTTAAAAAGTGTAAGCTTTTTGCCAGGGTTTGTGATAGGGATTTGCGGTTAGCAATTTTTATTCTGATTGGTCCTTTAACCTCCTTGCCGGTTATCCCAAGCTCAGCTCGGGGTAACCTGCCGAGGAGGATTCCTCAGGCACTGCTGGGCCGATTTGCATAATTTTTTTTTCTACACGCAGCTAGCACTTTGCTAGCTGCGTGTCACTTACGATCGCCGCCACTCCGCGCCGATTCGCCGCTACCCGCCGCATCAGAGGGTGCTCCCCCCGAGACCCGTGCGCTGCCTGGCCAATCAGTGCCAGGCAGCGCTGAGGGGTGGATCGGGACTCCCTCTGACGTCACGACGTCGATGACTTCGGTGACGTCATCGCGCCCGTCGCCATGGCGACGGGGGAAGCCCTCGTGGAAATCCCGTTCAGAACGGGATTTCCGGATGGGCATATGTGCCGGCGGCGATCGGTGCATACGGGGGGACGCTGCAGGGAGGGGCAGTGGCGTACCTAGGGTATTTGGCACCCGGTGCTGATTATCCACAGACACCCCCCCTCCCCCCCCCCCCCCCCAATCAGGAAGACAACGTGCGGCATGCTTAGCCGAAAAATGGGGCTACATTGTGCGGCTGCGCTGAAAAATGGGTGTGGTCATGGACCAAAATGTGGGTGTGGTCATGGGTGGAGACAAATTTACATGAACTTACCAATGGTGGGACATTAGATTAGGACAGTGGTGGCGAACCTTTTGGAGGCCGAGTGCCCAAACTGCAACCCAAAAGTCACTTATCTATCGCAAAGTGGCAACAGCAATTTAAACTAAATACAAACATTTTAACTCATACGTGAACATTATGGAAAATCCAAGTTGAAAATAAACTGTGAAGATAAACAATTTCATCCATCCTACTCCTGAAAAATGTATTGTTTTAGAAACCCCCTCCCCCCCAGTTTTAATTTTCTGTTTTAAAAAGCTAAAAAAAGTAGGTTTAAGGCTATTGTCTCATATGATTATGATTCAGCTTTTCCCATAGTCTCACAGTTAGCAATCATGAGGCCCCCAACAAGACAAATTCAGCAATCATGAGGCCCCCAACAAGTCAAATTCAGCAATCATGAGGCCCCCAACAAGACAAATTCAGAAATCTTGAGGCACCCAACAAATCATGAGGCCCCCAACAAGACAAATTCAGCAATCAAGAGGCCACCAACAAGACAAATTCAGCAATCATGAGGCCACCAACAAGACAAATTCAGCAGTCATAAGGCACATAAATAGACAGCATTTCAAATAAATGGGCAGAATTCCCCCTTGATATGGTAGACACCTCTCACCTGGCTTCTGAATTCTCCTCTACTGACTGCTGTGCCTGGCTGGCAATACTGTGTGGACTGAAAGGCCTGGCAGTGATGCAGTGGCCTGGCTGGCGGTGATGCTGTGGCCTGACTGGCGGTGATGCTGTGGCTGGGCTGGCTGGCGGTGATGCTGTGGCTGGCCTGGCTGGCGGTGATGCTGTAGCTGGCCTGGCTGGCGGTGATGCTGTGGCTGGCCTGGCTGGCGGTGATGCTGTGGCTGGCCTGGCTGGCGGTGATGCTGTAGCTGGCCTGGCTAGCGGTGATGCTGTGGCTGTGCCTGGCTGGTTGAAGTAAATGCTGGCCTGACTGGGGGTGATGCTGTGGCCTTTTTGCCAACGATTCTGGGCTGGTTGGCTGGTGGTGATGTTGGGTTGGCTGGCCTAGATAGTTTAGGTAGTGAGAGGTGCCCCCTAGTTTAGGTAGCGCCAGGAGCCAGTGTAGGTAGTATAGTAGTCCCCAGTACAGCTAGTATAGTGGCCCCCAGTATAGCTAGTATAGTTGCCCCCAGTAAGTATAGCTAGTATAGTTGCCCCCCGCCAGTATAGTTGCCCCCAGCCAGTATAGCTAGTATAGTTGCCCCCAGAAAGTATAGCTAGTATAGTTGCCCCCCGCCAGTATAGCTAGTATAGTTGCCCCCAGTAAGTATAGCTAGTGTAGTTGCCCCCCGCCAGTATAGTTGCCCCCAGCCAGTATAGTTGCCCCAAGTAAGTATAGCTAGTATAGTTGCCCCCAGTATAGCTAGTATAGTTTCCCCCAGCCAGTATAGTTGCCCCCAGTAAGTATAGCTAGTATAGTTGCCCCCAGTAAGTATAGCTAGTATAGTTGCCCCAGTATAGCTAGTATAGTTGCCCCCAGCCAGTATAGTTGCCCCCATTAAGTATAGCTAGTATAGTTGCCCCCAGTAAGTATAGCTAGTATAGTTGCCCCCAGTATAGCTAGTATAGTTGCCCCCAGGAGGGTGAAAGCAGCGCTAGAAGGAGGGGCAGTGGGGGCAGCGGTGGGAAGGGGGGAAATATCCCTATAGTATAGTATAGTAGTCCCCAGTACAGCTAGTATAGTGGCCCCCAGTATAGCTAGTATAGTTTCCCCCAGCCAGTATAGCTAGTATAGTTGCCCCCAGTAAGTATAGCTAGTATAGTTGCCCCCAGCCAGTATAGCTAGTATAGTTGCCCCCAGTAAGTGTAGCTAGTATAGTTGCCCCCCGCCAGTATAGTTGCCCCCAGCCAGTATAGCTAGTATAGTTGCCCCCAGTAAGTATAGCTAGTATAGTTGCCCCCCGCCAGTATAGCTAGTATAGTTGCCCCCAGTAAGTATAGCTAGTATAGTTGCCCCCAGTAAGTATAGCTAGTGTAGTTGCCCCCCGCCAGTATAGTTGCCCCCAGCCAGTATAGTTGCCCCAAGTAAGTATAGCTAGTATAGTTGCCCCAGTATAGCTAGTATAGTTGCCCCCAGACAGTATAGTTGCCCCCAGTAAGTATAGCTAGTATAGTTGCCCCCAGTAAGTATAGCTAGTATAGTTGCCCCAGTATAGCTAGTATAGTTGCCCCCAGCCAGTATAGTTGCCCCCATTAAGTATAGCTAGTATAGTTGCCCCCAGTAAGTGTAGCTAGTATAGTTGCCCCCAGCCAGTATAGTTGCCCCCAGTAAGTATAGCTAGTATAGTTGCCCCCAGTAAGTATAGCTAGTATAGTTGCCCCAGTATAGCTAGTATAGTTGCCCCCAGCAAGTATAGTTGCCCCCATTAAGTATAGCTAGTATAGTTGCCCCCAGGAGGGTGAAAGCAGCGCTAGAAGGAGGGGCAGTGGGGGCAGCGGTGGGGAGGGGGGAAATATCCCTCCCCCCTCCCTCACCTGGGACCCCTCCTTCTGCCTCTCTCCCCCTCCATAGCTAACTGTCGGGAAGTGCGGGGTGGCCGGAGGCGTGCCAAGAATTACTCACCTCATTTCCGCGTTCCAAGTGTGGAGCGCAGCGTCATGTCGTTATAGGTCTCCGCCTTCAATGCCGCCCACTGTGCTTCCACTAATCAGGAAGCACAGTGGGCGGCATTGAAGGCGGAGACCTGTAACGACATGACGCTGCGGCTGCGCTCCACGCTTGGAACGCGGAAATGAGGTGAGTAATTCTTAGCACGCCTCTGGCCGCCCCGCACTTCCCGACAGTTAGGTATGGAGGGGGAGAGAGGCAGAAGGAGGGGTCCTAGGTGAGGGAGGGGGGGAATATTTCCCCCCTCCCCACCGCTGCCCCCACTGCCCCTCCTTCTAGCGCTGCTTTCACCCTCTGCTGTGGGGGGTCGTGGTGACACCCCCTGGGTGTCTGATACCCGGTGTGCCCCGCCCCCCTGCGCCCTATGATAGGGACACTACTGACCCACACCCATGTGAAACCCTCCTCCTCCATTTTCCACACACAAGTAAGTGCTGGGGGGGATGTGGGTGATCTGAGAGAAAAATTTGGAAAGGGTTAAGTCCTTATCCTTCGAACAGACTGGCATTAAAGTGAACCAGAGACGAAGCACCCTCATGTATTTTACCATATATATCAGTGGGAACATTAGAGAAAATACCTACCCTGCTCTCTGTTTCATTCTTCACTGTTCAGCCTGCTTCTTATCAGCCCTGATAAAATCCCTGACTGAGCATTCAGTCTGGCATTGCTATAATGACTCAGCTATAATGATTCCTGAGCAGAGCCAGAAGGGGGCAGGCTTGGGCTAGAAAAGACATCAGAGAAGACAGACTCAGCTATAATGATTACTGAGCAAAGCCAGACTGAATGCTCAGTGGGGGATTTTATCAGGGCTGATTAGAAGCAGGCTGAGCAGTGAAGAATGAAACAGAGAGCAGGGTAGGTGTTTTCTCAAATGTTTCCACTGGTATATATGGTAAAATACATGAGGGTACTTCGTCTCTGGTTCACTTTAAACCCACAAGTGTGGGGTTCTATCATCTAAATAATGGATTGCACTTCAAGGAGAAAAGTCGATGGGGGGTGTGCATGAAAGTCCCCTTTCACCCTGCTTTTTAAAACGGGCTTTTCTGATGTCTGGGACATGGGGCTAATTTCTGCTTTTCTAATGGTGAAGGTGAGGGTAGATTCCCTCATGTGTTTTAAGCGCAGCGCTTGAAAAACCGCATGAAAAACCGCAATGTATTGCGTATCCATTGGGTTTTTCAGAAGTTAGTATCCCAGAAGACTCTGCAATTTTCTGCTTCCTGTTGAAATGCAAACTAGAAAAAAACAAAGGATTCTTTAGCCAATCAGCAATTACAAGAAAAACGCAAACGCATCGTATGCGTTTTTAAAAACGCATGCACTTTTGCCTGCGTTTTTGATGCGTTTGCGTTTTTCTTATAATTGGAAAAACAAAAGTTTGCTTTCTTAAAACAGAAAGAATTTGCGATAATTCAGGTTGGAGTGAGCTAGAGATGTCTCCCAGAGCACCACTGCTGAATATATGATTGCTAAATTGACCCAACACGTGCTAAAAGCTCAATAGTACCTTTATTAAAGGATTAAAAGGTCAGATAAACTGATCAAATGAGGTCACACTCTTGGTCCAATCAATCACTCTCACAGTCCTTCACACACACCTACAATAGAAGGGCCCTTCTATACTTTGCTTATAAAGATGTGCACAGAAAAAAGTAAAAAATGGATAAAAAATTCCAACAATTCCAATTTGAGGTATGAGGTTCATTTAGATCTGCCAGGAAGCGTTTCCGTTATGTCCCCTCATTAAATGATAGCTTTACAGTCATCTGTTCCGTAATTTTAAAACTTGGAGGGGGAAAGCATGTAGCTAGCGCTAGGCTAGCTACATGCTAAAAAAAAAATGCAAAAAACACCCTCCCTGCCGTGCGCAGCAAATATTTAGAAAGGCAGGGAGGTTAAATGATCCTAATTTTTTTTACAGTTTGCAGTAATTTAAAATCGCACACAAATCTCAATGTGTAGCTATTCATGAGCGATTTTCCAGCACTTCAATACTTTACATTCTAGCGCAAACGCTCCCAAAATGCTGCATGTCCTGCGATTGCGATTTTGCCAATAGCAATCACTACTGTGGAATTTGTTACATTTATTTACATTGGCAGAGCATTTAGGGAAATCGCTAGTAATTTTAAGCGCTCCCTAAACTTTCAAAAAAGTGCTCTAGTGGGTTCCAGCACATAGTCATATGTCTATATTATATGTATCATAGTCTAGGGCAGTGATCTGCAAACTTGGCTCTCCAGCTGTTAAGGAACTACGAGTGCATTGCGGGAGTCTGACAGCCACAGTCATGACTCATAAAGGCAAATGCATTGTGGGCAGGGCCGGCCCGCCCATGAGGCGGGGTGAAACTTTTGCCTCAGGCGACACTTCTGGGGGGGGCGGCACCCGCCCGTCCATGTGTGTGGGGGGGCCGCCCGAGCTGGAGGGGATAGCGGGCAGGAAGGGGGTATTGGGCCTAGCGGCGGGGAGGGGGGTCGGACCCCCCCCCCCCCCCCTCGCCTGGGTCCCCCGTCCTCCGCTCCCCCCAGCTTTAAAAAGGTCCGTGCTGTGGCTGCAGCTATTCGTAAGAGGCAACGGGCGGGGATTACTCACCTCTTCCTCGTTCCAGGCCAGCGTGCGCTCCACTGACGTCACTTCCTGCTACGCCGCAGGAAGTGACGTCAGTGGAGCGCACGCTGGCCTGGAACGAGGAAGAGGTGAGTAATCCCCGCCCATTGCCTCTTACGAATAGCTGCAGCCACAGCACGGACCTTTTTAAAGCTGGAGGGGAGCGGAGGACGGGGGACCCAGGCGAGGGAGGGGGGGTCCGACCCCCCTCCACGCCGCTAGGCCCAATACCCACTTCCTGCCCGCTATCCCCTCCAGCTCGGGCGGCCCCCCACAACAACGGCTGGGGGGGGGGGCGGCGGCGATTTCTTTGAAAATTGCCTCAGGCGGCAAAAAGTCTAGGGCCGGGCCTGATTGTGGGACTTGTAGTTCCTTAACAGCTGGAGAGCCAAGTTTGCAGATCACTGGCCTAGGGCCAATTTAGGGGGAAGCCACAGCCAGTTACTTCATCTGTACATTTTTTAGATGTAGGAGGAAACCACGGCGGAAACCCACGCAGACTCCTATGCTGGGAATACACGTTAAGTTTTTCGAGAAGAATCGTTCAGATAGATGCCTTCGATTATAAAATTCCGACATGTCCGATTCTCCCCTCGATTCTGTTCCGCTCGATTTCTCATAGAAGTGAATGGAAAAAAGATAAGAAACTCTGTGCTGATAGTGCCCTGGCTGAGATTTGAACTGGAGACCCAGCATTGCAAGGCGAAAGTGCTAAATCTAATCAAGATTGAGAAGGCAATGATATACAAAATCCATCCATCCCGATGTCCAACCAAGAAGGGATCAATCACTTGCTATTATCCTGCGGTTATTGACCCCTATGGCTACATTTAGTAATCAATCTTTTCTTTTTAAAATATGTAAAACAAGAATATGAATGATTTCTTTATTTTATGTTACCAGGACACACAAGAGGCTGTTTGTTGTTTTCTTACTTTTTTTCTTCTGTAAACAGTTGCATGAAGAGCACATTGTAGCTGCTGAAGAGGATGCCTCTCTTGTGTGGGAGAACTTGACTCCGATCCCAGTTACTACAAGTATGTGGCCTTTGACATAGTGTACCGCTGGCTATTTAACCTCCTGCATGCCGAGGGGTGGCCTGTCTCACACTGGCTACTTTCACCAAGATAATGGCAGCCCACAGACAGAGCGTCTCGTCCTGATATTTCCATGGCGTTGGTAAATATTATGATGGATCCAGAGCCGCAGTTCTTCATGTAGCTGTGAATCTGAGGTCATTGTGCAAAAGCGTAAAAAAAGATAAAAGCGTGTCCCGTACAGAGTCATGTGTCCCAAATAAGGGGAATGAAGCAATACTGTTTCATTAGTAACTAAGTAAATAAAGTAAAAATAAGGTCGATGACTGAAAGCATGAAAATGAGGCTCTAAAGCTATGTACCCACGTTGCGATTTTCCCAACGATTTTCCCGTTGACCAATGATGTTTTTGAGCGCTGAGCGGTCATATCACGACTTGGGTGACGGTCACATGACCACGTGAACGGCGCATAGCATTGCACCGCAATAGCAAGTGCCGTGGCAGATCGGATCGCTAAGATCCGCGACGACTCTCGTACAAAGTACTGCGATCGTTTGAGGTCTCGTTCGCTTCCGACTTGTAGCGTCATGTGATTTCATGCATACCCGCCGGCAGGAAGAAGTGTTGCTTGATGACCGTCGTCAAAGGGGTCGTCGCAGGACCCGGCAAGCAGTTAGTACGGGGCGTTAGGCTTAAAGTGTACTTGAGACCTCCCAGATCCTCCACTAAGCAGCCTGGTAATTCACCCAGTCGGGTCCAGTCAGCTCTCAAATTTCCTTTAAGCCGACCATACACTTATATATTTACACCCAATGTTCCAAAATTATTGATTTTTTTTAGAGAGGAATCGATTCAGAAAGAATCAATTCCAACCACACACTCGACATCGATTTTAATAGATTCCAGCAGGAAAAATCGCTTGATCCATTAAACCGAAGCATTGCACTGTTCTATAGAATGTAACACTATAACCCATCGATCATCCCCCCAACCCAATTGACCATTTACTATTTTGACCAAACATCGATCTAAAGACTCGATTTATTGAACAGGGTAGAAAATCTAGGTCACTTTAACATTTAACAGCAGGGTTGACAAATTTACAAACAAAGTGGGTCGATATTGAACACTGAGACCAAGTCATGGGCCAATGTCTAGTTCCCTGGTGCCTAGTGGTCCTCCTACCCTTATACAGCTCCCTGGTGTTTAATTGTTCACCCATCCTCCCTTACGCAGTTCTTTGGTGTTTAGTGCCCCCATCTCTCCCCTATACAGTTCACTCGTGTCTGGTGGCCCTCTCACACCCCTAAACAGTTCCCTGGTGTCTAGCGACTGCTTCCTTCCCCTGGACCAGGGGTGTCAAACTCAATCATGTAAGGGGCCAAAATCGAAACCATAGTCCAAATCGTGAGCCAAATCGTTTATTAAAGTGAATGGGAACCCATATTTAAATAAAAAAGTCAGATGCTCACCTAAGGAGAGGGATGCTCTGGGTCCCATAGAGCATTCCCTCTCCTCTCCTGGTCCCCGTTGTTGCGATGGCTCCCCCGTAGCGTTATTCGACCGTTTCGGTCAAATACTGCTGTTTCCCCGCCGAAGAAAGGCTTCGGAAATGCTTTGGGAGCCTAAGTGCTCCCGAAGATGGGCCACTCTACACTATTTATTTTGCTTTGGATTGTAATGCTGGATGTCCTGATTGTACTGACTTTTGAACGTCTCATGTATCTATCTATGCTCCTCACTATTTGTTTTGTACTGTGTACAGCGCTATGGAAGATGGCACTATATAAATCAAAAAATCATAATAAAGGTTTTTATACACTGACTAATACAAGCATGGTCACTGCACAGATCTTGGAAAACATCTATACCTAAAGTTGGGATTTAAGAAAACAATATTTGAACTTCTAAAAATAAGTTAGAAAAAACAAAACGCACTGTCAGGGTCATTTGTAAGCAGCAGAAAATGCAGACATCTTGGAATGTTTTCATTTGTCTGCTCCTTGTATGAGTAGGATTTCTGACTTCCCCCATATTATGGGGACGTGACTTACTGGACGAATTTACTGGAAACAGTAAAAAAAAAAAAAAAGAAAAAAAAAATACAACTAATTACAATAACCTTTCCTCTGCATTTCAACTGTATCATTCTTATGAAATTCTCTTTACTGAAACGGCTGCCACACTGTGAAGGGAATTTTTTACATTTGATTAAAAAAAATTAAAGGAACACTTTGAAAGCACATCAGATCTCTATGGTTAAAAAAAAGAAAATCATACTGGATACCTATACTGATATGTACTGGATAATGTGTTAGGAATGAAAGGATGTAACATTGGGGGTGAAGCACAACATTGCGGTAAAGAGTTGCTGTGCGTAGGGATTGCACTGCAATTTCACCGTTACCAATGCCGAGGGAGTGCCTGACATTAATCTTTAGGCCAGGGGCGCTTTTAGGCATAGGCAGTACACGTCATTGCCTGGAGTGCCATTGGTCTTGAAGGGGCGCCATGCTGCTGGATTAAGCCCCACCCCCAAATGAAGCCAAGGCACCACAGGTTTTCTCACCTGGAGTGACAAAATGGCTAAAGGCGCCGCTGCTTTAGGGGCCCCGACCGTGTGGACAATGAATGTCTATGAGAAGGTTCATATCAGCGCAGGTCGTGCACTGTGCAGGTAGCAAAGCGGTGCGTGGACCATTTTCATGGCGATTCCGCCTCCATGGAAGGTATAGGAAAAACGCAAAATGCTCACAAAATTGCTTTGTGCAGTGATTGCGTTCGCGTTTTTAAGAATAAATACCTTGTATTTAATCTTTTACGTGTCAAAGAGTTCACTTCCTGACTTGCGTCAGGGAGTGAATTGAAAAAAAACTTTGGGGAAAACCGCTTAGAAAACCGCTTAGCACAAAAACCAATCGCCCACCCAAGCGCCGGAAATGAAAAAAAAAATATATGCGTCAAAAAACACCCAACACTAATGGCCACACAAACGGAATGCAATGTGAACAAGGCCTTAAAGAGTAACTGTAACCAAGGATTGAACTTCATCCCAATCAGTAGCTGATACCCCCTTTCCCATAAGAAATTTTTATTTCTTCTCGAATAGATCATCAAGGGGGTCTGTAAGGCAGATATGTGAAACCCCTCCCACAGTGTGATGTCAGGACCTAGGTCCTGACAGTTTCCTGTCTGTGAACCTTGCTGCATTGTGGGAAATAACAGCTGTTTCCAACTGCCAAGCAAACAGAATCTCCCTATGTGCATATGTAATACCTTTTAGCCTATCACAATGTTAGGGGGTGTGGTTATAAATAACGGCAGTTGTTGCTGTCTAGCTTTTTTTTCTGTCTGCCAGTAGTAAGGATGATGATGTGCAGGCTTATTGTAGTTCAAACAACATGAACAAATTACATGGTATGGCGAATATCAATCATTTCTTGATCCCTTTTCTGTTTTTTAACTTCTCACTTTGCAATGTATTGAATTTTATTTTTTTACCCTTTTTGCTAAAGTTCCTTTTTAACCACTGATGGTGTTTCTAATGAGCGTTTCACCATGTTTTGCCATAGCAACATGGGCATTACCACCATATCACCCACGGCGCTAACAGGTTAATGTTACTCCCCCAGCATTAGTAATGGTAAAATTGTCATGCGCAACTTTACTGAAATTTTGTTTCTTGCATGATGGAAATTCAAAGACACCTTAAAAGAAATGTTAAGCGGGGGATAAAAGTTGAGTGTTACTTACCTGGTGGGTCTTCCAGCCCCCAATAGTATCTGAAGTCCCTCGGTGACCTCCTGGTTCCCTCCGTTGATCCACTGTCAGCGCAAATTGGGTCGCAGACTATGGCGCATGTGCTTTCCCAGCCGTGTGCCTCCTCAATCCTGCTTCTGTAGCTGGGAGCATTCTGTGCATGCAGGGTTCATTAAAGGAACACTATGGATTAACATATTTTTTTAACCTGCCTGTGTCCTGTGTCTCTGACTGAAGTGTCTGAAGAGAGCAGAGGAAATGTAACTTGCTATAAACATTTGTAATTGTCTGTGACACCACAGCTTTTCATACTTTTTTTGCTTTCAGAGAAAAAATACTCTGTAGTCTGATATGCAAAAAACAACACTCGCTGTGCATTGAAGCAGACACCCCTTTTGAGAATGATTTTTTCCAATAGAGCTGAATCCTACACACAATGAATTAAAGCTTTTGCCTCTGATATTTAACATGAAAAGTAGGAAAATGTTTACACAGCTACTTAGACTTTATTTGTACATTGTCATTTTAGAACACTTGGTTTGATAGTGTTCCTTTAGGACTGGCAAATGTGAATGTGCAGAATGCTTCCATCTATGGGATTTTGACCAAGAAGGTGCATGGCCAGGAAAGCACATGCGCCATTGTTCGCCAGTTAAGGGCCTTCGTTGGGGAGACAACTGTACAGTGACGGAGACCGGGAAGACACAGAGGAACCAAAGATACTACTTTGGGCTGGAAGCGGCCCCAGGTAAGCAGCACTTAACTTTTTTCACCCACTTAAGTTAAAAGTCTGTATGACCACTACAGGTTTGTATGAATGCCTGTCAACAATGTGGGGACAAGCTCCCAATGAGATGATGGATATTGTCCTGCATCTCCTCCCAGGTCTGGGCATCACTGAGCTCCTGGACAGTCTGAGATGCGAAGTCGGATAGGCCGAGACATAATGTCCCAGTGGTGTTTAGTTCCGGCAAGCATGAATTGCCGGTCATTGCCTTTATCTTCTAGGAATTGCCTGCATACTCTCACCACATGAGGACCCACTACACCACCGTAGGGTCTGACAATGGGTCCAAGAATTGTATGCTGATACTTAACCCCCCCTGGAGGTATAAAAAATTTCGCCAGGAGGCAGCGCAGCAGTTTTTTTTTTCTATATCATGTAGCGAGCCCAGGGCTCGCTACATGATAGCCGCTGCTCAGCGGCATCCCCCCGCCCGCTTCGATCAGGAAATCCCGAGCGCGGGGCGGCGGCGATCGGTGTGCTGACGCAGCTAGCAAAGTGCTAGCTGTGTGCAGCAAAAAAAAAATTTAAACAAATCGGCCCAGCAGGGCCGGAGAAAACCTCCTGCGCGGCTTACCCTGAACGTATACCGCCAAGGAGGTTAATGGTATTCAAAGTGGTTTTGACTGGCCTGTAGACAGGGATGGTTCTATCCACAATGGAGCCCTGACCAAAAATGTAATGGAGCTGTCTGACCCACCTACAACTCCCCCCAGCAGCATTAGGTGGCCCCTTTGTTCTAGAATCCCACCAAGATAGTATCAGCACCAGAGACAGCTGGTGGACTCGCCCAGGTCTCCCCCAAAGTGATCCCCTGTGGCCCCTGCAAAGTATTTGCAGCGGAGTGAACTCATCTGTCTGGCCAGAATGCTCCTCCTTCAGTCTGCATCCTTCTATCTCCATCCTTACAGGCCTCTTCTCCATGATCCGGCGTCGTCATGATTCCCCTACAATGTTGCCCTAAGGATTGAGTAGCAATCATCAAGGGCAACCTTTATTGAAAGTGTGTAGGAAGCTTACCATAAAGTCCAGTGTAGGATTTTGCATTACTTGTTTACAGTAGTTCAGCAATAAATTCTATAATCTCAACTGGCTGACTTTATAAGTTTTTCCACTGTACACATTACTATTTACTGATCTGAGAAAAGCTTATGGGTTTTGAGTCCTATGGGAGAAAAGCACTTTACAAATGTTTTGTTGTTGTTTAGTGTAACAGATTACGCAGCGAGCTCGCAGTGAACCAGAACTCGTAGGAGTGCGTCAGGGGCTAAAAGAGACCAAAAAGCCTCCTTACTAAAATGCAATGCAAAACAGAAGTTAGCCTTCTTAACCACTTGAGGACCACAGTGGAAAACCCCCCTAAAGACCAGGCTAATTTTTGTGAAAACGGCTTTAAGGCCAAGCTGCAGGGCTGCACAACACAGCCCACAAGTGATTCCCCCCTCATTTTCTTCCCAAAAACAGGGCTCTCTGTTGGTGGGGTCAGATCACCCCGCGGATGTTTATTTGTTTGTTTATGTTTTACTTAATGTTTGTTTTTTTAATAAATTTTGCTATTTTTTTTTTTACTTGTTTGTACTCCCCCCTCCCTCCCCCCCGCTGGCCAATCCGTGTCCATCACACGGCTGTCCCCAGTACAGCGCTGCTGCTGATCGCAGTGCTGTACAATGTGAAAAGACGGCGGTTTCGCCGTCTAACAGTCTTCCAAGAGGCAATCGCCGCTCGGAGACTGAAGGCGGGGCGGAGCTCCGCCCCCCGAGCAGGAGATGCACGCGCAGCCTGGGTGCGATCTCCTGCAAACTGCAGCCCCAGGACTTGACGCTGACGGGGGCTGCCGCAGTGGGCACGCCCATCGGCATTAGGCAGTCCTGGAGAGGTTAAAGGATACCAGAGTCAAAAACATAAAGAGAAACAAGGCGAGCAGGCATGTCTGGGGAGCTGTCCTGATGGCCATCACTTCCCCTGTTCTCCTCTGCCCCTCTCTTTTCTTACCCAAGCCGCTTTAGCAGCCTCTTCCAGGTCGCCGTGACTGGGAGCACTCTTTCCATGTACATGATGTCATGATAATGTCAGGCGCAGATCGCTCCTAGCTGCAGTGACTCGATGTAGGACACCCGCAGCTGGGCCAGCACAGGAACAGAGAAGCCCAACTCTGGAGACCCGGAAGAGGCTGCCGAAGGGGCTTGCGTAAGAAGGAGGGGGGCAGAGGAGAACAGGAGGAGCAATGGCCATCAGGACGGCTCCCCAGACATGTCTGCTCCTCCCATTTCTCCTTATGTTTTTTTCGTCTCTGGTATCCTTTAAAACAGAAGGTATTGCGATAATTCAGATTGGAGTGAGCTCTAAGGTGTTCCACAATGCCATATGTATGTTGTCCATGATATCTAAACACACCTCCAGGACCGCTGGAACGCAATGATGTGGCAGCTTATACACATTGAAAAGCTGGATGCTTTAAAGTGAACCGAAACTAAATGAAAAAAAGCCAGTTTAACTTACCAGGGCCTTCTACCGGCCCCCTGCAGCTGCCCTGGGCCCACGCTGTGATAAACCAACCCTCCGGTCCCTCCTCCGCAGCGACTCACTTTCATTTTCGGTGATTCAGTCAGTTGATGGCCACTGCGCTTGTGCGGCTTTGGCCACACGCATCCTCAATCACACTCCCGTCACTGGGAGCTTCCTGTGCATATGCAGTACGAGAAAATCGTGCAATGCGCATGCGCAGGATGCTCCTGCCAGTGGGAGCGTGATCCAGGATGCACGTGGCCAAAGCCGCGCAGGCGCAGTGGTCACCGACTGGCTGAATCACCGAAAACTAAAGTGAGTCATAGTGGGGGACCGGAGGATCGTTTTGTCATGGTGCGGGCACAGGGCGGCTGCAGGAGGCCGGTGGAACGCTTAGGTAAGTTAAAGAGGAACTTCAGCCTAAACAAACATACTGTCATTAATTTACAGTAGAAGCAAGAAGTTTTAAATCAGGATGATACCATTTATTGTCTAACTAAAAATGAATAAAAATAAGCAAGATTTCGGCCTTACAGCCTTCATCAGGCTTATATCCTATTAGTTGGCAAGCTGGTGGTACAGACAGCTTTATACATGCAACATCAAAAGGGAAAACAGATATTTTTTTCAAGCATAAATACATGTCATTAAGATGCCTTAATTCAAACAGACCATCTAAATGGGGTTAGAGGTTGTTAGTTAAGATAAGGATCCTTGTTTACTCCATGCTCACAGACCTGGGATTAGGATTGACCCAGAGGTATCGTAAATTCTTAGTTCACAAGTTCAGCTAGAATGGCTGAGAAAGTTCAAATATCATCAGCCTCATACCAATATAAAAAGTTGTTGTCCTTATTCAAACCGTTCTGCACAGCTTTGAACCAATTTATAAATTTTGTTTCTGCTATTAATCGATCATTTGACGTTTTGAAGCCACCCTTCAGGGCAGTGACACGAAGATCATCCATGCTGTGTCCGTTGGTGTGTGTAGCAACTGGGAGTCCAGATTTGGTATCATTAATAGTGTGCCTGTGTCCATTCATACGTTTGCGCAGAGTTTGTCCAATTTCTCCCACGTACATAACATTGGGGCATTTAGCACACATGATCAGATATATCAGATTGGTGGAACCACAGGAAAATGTACCTTGTACTCTGTACTCCTGTTGTGAACCTGGTATCGTTACCCTGTCAGTGGAGTAAATGTGTCTGCAGGTCCCACATATTTTTTGTCAAGAGGGTGATGTTCCGTTTTGTTGAGGCCTATTCAAAGAACTCCTGGCAATCATCTGTTTAGATTGTGTGGTTGCCGATATGACAAGAGTGGAGGTTTAGGGAATATCGCTCTCAGACTGTGATCCTTGTGTAAAATGGGATGAAGTTCCTTAGCAATCCTCCTTAAGATTTCCAGGTGTGGGTTGTAGGTGGCAACCAAAGGGACACGTTCCTCTTTCTGGTTTTGCTTATATTTCAGGAGTTCAGTCCTGGGGATGTTGCTGGCTTTCCTGATTTGGGCCTCAGCCATAGGAGGACTGTAACCTTGTTTAATGAAAGTGTTCTTAAGGCGATCCAGGTGCTTGTCTCTGTCCATCCTGTCAGAACAAATCCAGTTGTACCTTATAGCTTGGCTGTAAATTATAGAGTTCTTAATGTGCTTGGGATGAAAACTGTCATATCTTAGGTATGTGGGACGGTCTGTAGGTTTGCGATACACAGAGGTTTGTATGTTGTTACCCCTGATGTATATGGTGGTGTCCAGAAAGTTAATCTCTGTGTGAGAGAAGGTAAGTTTCAATTTGATTGTAGGATGGAAGGCATTGAAGTTCCTGTGGAACTGGAGAAGATCATCCTCACTTGCGGACCAGATGATTAAAATATCATCAATGAAGCGGAAGTAGGCCATGGGTTTTATGCCACATGCATTGAGGTATTCCTCTTCGATTTTGGCCTTGAAGAGATTTGCATACTGTGGTGCGAATCGCGAACCCATTGCCACGCCCATCTGCTGTAAATAGAGGTCCTGTCCAAAAGTGAAATAATTATGAGTGAGAATGAATTTGATCAGTCCAGCAATAGGCTTTACAGGTATGCCCTGACCCTGAAGATATTTACGGCAGGCCGCAATACCATCATCATGGGGAATGTTCGTGTACAGGGGCTCCACGTCCATCGTGGCCAGTATGGTTCCCTCAGGTACTGGGCCAATGGCTGTCAGTTTGTTCAGGAGGTGGGTGGTATCCTGTATGTAGCTGGGTCTTTTACAGACAAGGGCTTTGTCAGTTTGTTCAGGAGCTACTGCTACTACTAAGTTACAGTAGTTATGTTAATTAAAATAGATAAGTAATATAATCTCTTACCCACCCTGTTTTAAAAGAACAGGCAAATGTTTGTGATTTCATGGGGGCAGCCATCTTTTTGGTTGAAATACAGATTACTTGAAGAAGCTACCTGCACAATGTCTCCTTTTTGTGTCCAGAATACAAGTGATTGCAGGAGTGGTGTACCTGCGGGAGTCCGGCACCGGCTTCCAGGCCTGGAGAAGTATAGGCCTGTAAAGGTGTGTGGAAAGTGTGACTACTGATTGGTATCTACGTCCACCTACACATGAACTCACCTTGAGAATGACAAGATGGTGGCATCGCTGGTACTCTAGAGGAAGCTGGGGCGGTCACGTTCGCCTACAGAGAGGAGGATATCGAGAGGATCTTGAGCCAGGTGTCATGCGAGCCGCTGGTGGAAGATGAGGAATCCAATGGAATATAAGAAGACACGCTGGTTAAACCTTAAAAAACTTGAGGTAAGGTACACGTCATATCAATCCTTCCTAGTGGAGTACGTCCGTGCTAAACGCATCCCACAAGGATATAGGATCACCCTGAGGTCCCCTCTGCTCCTACAGGATGCTGTGTTTCAATGAAGAAGGGAAGGGAAACCTGTCGTGGATGTTATGGTCCTGACTATTGAGCGGCTGCAAGTGCATATAGTTGAACTGCGCAGTGATATTGGCAAATTACAAATGGAGCTAATCTCCGCATTACCACCACTGGATTATACAAACTTGAACAGTCAGCAAAACTTACAAGTGGCTACCTTGAAGAAAGAATTGACTGCCACAAAGCAGGCGAAGGTTTGCAGAGACATTGAAGACTATCGGGCTGGACGCGTTTATACCTGGCAACAGAAGAGGAGACCAGGACGCCGTCTGATTGGTATCCTTTTGGTTGAAAGGAGGTGACAGGGAGCATGAGACACGGTTCCAACTGTCCTGTCTCCTGATCACCCCTCCCAGGGGCTAGGCAACGAGAACAGTAACATCAGAAATCCCATCATGCTTTGCACAGCATCAGGGGAAAAATGCCCGGGCAGATTTATTTGATGGGGCAGAGCTTAGCTTCTGTGCAGCTAAATATGAGGCTTGGGTAAGAAAAACAAAGTACTGATGCTGTGAAACTGTTATAGAAACACCAAGCCTTTTCAGTGCTGCTGAATAGATTTTTAGTCTGGAGTAGTGTTGGGCGAACAGTGTTCGCCACTGTTCGGGTTCTGCAGAACATCACCCTGTTCGGGTGATGTTCGAGTTCGGCCGAACACCATCAGGTGTTCGGCCAAACCGTTAGAGCGCATGGCCGAACGTTCCCCGAACGTTCGGCTAGCGCTGTGATTGGCCAAACGGGTCACGTGGTTCGGACCCGAACGCGCTCTGATTGGCCGAACGGTCACGTGGTTCGGGTAAATAAATACCCGAACCACATCATATCTCCGCCATTTGTCTGTGGGTTTAGCTTTGGGTAGGCAGGCAGGGTAGTTCGCTCTCCAGCCACGCTAGCCAGGGTCCCCCCCAGTCATTGTGTGTCGCTGCTGGGAACAGTAGTACACCGCTCGCTCAGCCACACTATATATAGCATTGTTTACTGCCACTGTGTACCTCGCTCAGCCACACTATATATAGCATTGTGTTTACTGCCACTCTGTGTACACGGCTCAGCCAGACTATATAGCATTGTGTGTACTGCCACTGTGTACCTCGCTCAGCCACGCTATATATAGCATTGTGTTTACTGCCACTCTGTGTACACGGCTCAGCCAGACTATATAGCATTGTGTGTACTGCCACTGTGTACCTCGCTCAGCCACGCTATATATATAGCATTGTGTTTACTGCCACTCTGTGTACACCGCTCAGCCAGACTATATAGCATTGTGTGTACTGCCACTCTGTGTACACGGCTCAGCCAGACTATATAGCATTGTGTGTACTGCCATTCTGTGTACACGGCTCAGCCAGACTATATAGCATTGTGTGTACTGCCACTCTGTGTACACCGCTCAGCCAGACTATATAGCATTGTTTACTGCCACTCTGTGTACACGGCTCAGCCAAACTATATAGCATTGTTTACTGCCACTCTGTGTACACCACTCAGCCAGACTATATAGCATTGTGTGTACTGCCACTCTGTGTACACCTCTCAGCCAGACTATATAGCATTGCGTACTCTGCCAGTCAGTGTGTATATTGCTGGGATCAGTAATACTCCACTCACCGCCAACCACTATATGAGCTCACCATGAGTTCCTCAGAGACCTCCGCTGTGAGCAGCACTCCCAACAACAGCAACAGCCAACGCCCCACGCAAGCTATAACATCCACCCCAGCAGCCAGTGGTCAGCAGCAGCCCTCCCCGGAGGAGAACGTTGTGTCCATCGGTCCGTCGCTAGAGCGATTAATGAGGGCTGCCATTGAGGAGATGATGGGGCCTGATGTGGAGGAGGAGGTCTGGCTCAGGCCAGCATCCCAAGTTAATGTTGAGGACGATGAGGGGTCTGTGTCTGGGGATGTTGGGGTGGCAGAGGTGGTGGGTGGGTCAGACTCAGGAGAAGAGTTGTATGATGAGGATGATGATCGGGACCATCTGTATGTGCCTCAGAGTCCGACCCCGGAAAACATGTTGTATCGTGTGTTTAGGTACTAAAATCTGCGTTCCCACTTCCCAGTACTGCCCGCAGTGCCCGGGTCCACGGATCCATATAATTTTTTGGGCAGCACTATCAAACTGTGGTACTATGAGTGAGTTGCCATGGTCCTTCTGTGCTGCCTGTCACACTCACCGTCTGTCTGCAGATGGATTGTTCAACACAGCTACGCCATCTGACATGTAGTCCTGGACCTTGACCATCTTCTCCAGGCGATTGGTGTTGGAGGACGTGGAACTGCCCGATTGCTGTTCTGTGGGCTGCTGCATGGGTGTCAGAAAATGTTCCCACTCCAAGGACACTGCCAATACCATTCCCTTTTCGGCACTAGCAGCAGCTTGTGTTCTTTGCTGCCCTCCTGGTCCTCCTGGGTTTGCTGAAGTCAGTCTGTCGGCGTACAACTGGCTAGAGAAGGAGGAGGATGTCAATCTCCTCTCTAAAGTCTCCATTCTCAAGGGCCTGCTGGAATTGTTCCATTTTTGACCTGTCTGACACTTTCTACAATCAGTTTATGTAGGTATAAACCCAGTAATTGGTGTTGTCCAGATTCCAGAATAATGAATAATAATGAATAGTGAATAATGCGCGGGCCGCGTTCAATGCAGTCTAGCATGAATTGAGCCATGTGTGCCAGAGAGTCCTGCCAGACTCCTCTGTCTTCATGTTCTAGTGAGCGTTGTGATTGTTGTGATGCACCATATTCGTCACCAGCATCACTTTCTTCCTCTTCTGCTGTCCATTCCCGCTAAATTGTGGAAGTCCAACGTGCACCGCTCTGTCCCTCGGCAGTGGGGGCATCCAATTCCTGCTCCAACTCCAGCTGTTCCTCGTCCTGTTCTTTGTCATAGCTGGGACCAGCGTTTCCTGAGGCAGGTTGCCTGATGTTGGTATCATCACGCTGATCGTTTTCATCTTCAGAATCCCCCACTTGCATCATGCCAGCGGTTTCCATCTTCAACATTGATTTCTTCAGTAAACACAGCAGTGGTATTGTAATGCTGACTGTAGAGTTGTCACTGCTCAGTCACGCAACGTGGATTGCTCAAAATTTTGGAGGACTTGGCAGAGATCCAACATGGTGGCCCAATCAGATCCACAGAAGCTTGGTAGCTAGCTGCTGGAATGCGCCTCGGCACTGCGCAAAAGCGTGCTAGCATGTGCAGCGTAGAATTCCAGCTCGTAGGGAGGGACATCACCCAGTGAGCGATGGTGCGCTAGATTAAAGCGCTCCTGCATCTCTTGGTGAGTCCTTCAGAAGCGGTACTGGACTTTTAACAATGTTTTTTTTTTTTCCTTCAACAGAAGATCTGCCACGTTGGAGTGAGGAGGACGCCGCCGACCCCGACACCAAGCTGAACCCCGGCGAACTCCAAGCAGAGGATCTTCAGGAACCCTCAAGGCTTTGAGCAAGCTGAGGAGGATCAGCAGTCCCGACGAGACCTCTCCTCATATGCGACTGAGTGCAGTGGAGCTCCCCAGAACAACCTCTCAGTTGTCACTTTGTCACTGGTCACTTTGTCACTTTGTCATTTTGTCACTTGTCACTTTGTCACTTGTCACTTGTCACTTTGTCACTTGTCACTTTGTCATTTTGTCACTTTGTCACTTGTCACTTTGTCACTTGTCACTTGTCACTTTGTCATTTTGTCACTTTGTCACTGGTCACTTTGTCACTTTTCACTTGGTCACTTGTCACTTGGTCACTTGGTCACTTGTCCAGATGATCTCGGTACACCTCCTGCGATTCAAATTCCTGCACACATTGCTCTGGGATTTGGGTGTGATGAATGATGCATCTAACTAACTGGCCACCGGAGGCAATTAAGGCCTTCAAAACATTGAAAGCAGCTTTCTGTTCCGCCCTCATTTTGCGTCATGTTGAGTTGTTGACGTCATGTTCATCCTCGGCCTCGCCTTGCATTTCAGTGCGAGGTGCATTTTCCACAGAAAAAGGTTGTGAATCCGGGCACAACATTTGTGGCTGTTCCATTGACCTTTCACAGGTAGAAGATTGTGGGGGTGGGAATAGCTCCTCCGAATAGCCCATTGTGTCCTGAAAACTACTCATTGCATTGCTTTGCGCACACATTTTTTTGTCCTCATGCAAAGCCTGAGTTGCACCTGAAAGCGTGGCCTTCTCCTCCTGCGCCTCCTCCTGTTCCATCACGTCTGCTGCTGCTGCTGCTGGGTTAGCGTTGACGCCCGGTCCCTGTTTATTGAACCTCTTATCTTTATTACATTTATGACTGCATGGCGTTAAAAAGCATGCTATCCGCACGCTTCTTGTCCTCATGCAAGGTCTGGGTTGTTGTGTCTCAAAAAGCATGGCCTTCTCCTCCTGCGCCTGCTCCTGTTCCATCACGTGTGCTGCTGCTGCTGGGTTAGCGTTACCGGTCCCTTTTCCTGGAACCTCTTCTCTGTATTACATTTATGACTGCATGGCGACAAAAAGCATGTTACCTGTGCAAAGAAACATGACATTTTCCACATTTAAAAGACAGTTTTTCCTTTGAAACTTTACAATCAATTTTCTCAAAAACTATAAGCTCTTTTTCAAATATTTTTTTTTCCTCTTGTACCCACTCCCAAGGTGAACATACCCTGCTAATTTGGGGTATGTAGCATGTAAGGAAGCTTTACAAAGCACGAAAGTTCGGGTCCCCATTGACTTCCATTATGTTCGGAGTTCGGCGCGAACACCCGAACATCGCGGCGATGTTCGGCGAACGTTCGCGAACCCGAACATCTAGGTGTTCGCCCAACACTAGTCTGGAGGTTCACTTTTAATTCTTTAATAAGTCTTTTTTTCATTGAGTTTAGGTTCACATTAAGGAGGTATATGATCTAGTAGAGCAGGCACTGGCGTGAAGGAGCAGCACAGTCCATCACATTAGACTTATGACATGCTGATCTGTTTGACACTCATAGGAATTTATGTAGATCAATGGTCTCTGGGCATCCCTCCGATCTCCTGGCAGAAACTAAGCCTGCAGCTTTATAAATCTGCTTTGCTCTGAATGCAGAATTTCATCAAGTTTCCTGTAAGTTTACAGTACAAAATGAATCTGCAGCTTTAGAAATCAGCCCACTAATATTATCTTTTTTTTTTTGCATTGCTTATCGGGTTACCAATTAAGCAATGAGGTACTGTACACCCTGCACACGCTTAGTATAAGCCAAATATTAGTCCATGAATTGCTTATAGTCCGAGTTTTCAGGGTCATTGGCAGTACCCATTCATCAATCCATAAACAATATGAAGAGACTGTCTCTTCCTCAAATGATAACTTCATTCAAGCAGACACAAGCCATTTCGGGACACAGAAGTCCCTTCTTCAGGGCAAATAAGTCTGTTATAGTGAATCTGAGATGAATGAAAAGAAGAAATTGATACATACCTGGGGCTTCCTCCAGCCCCTTTCAGACTGATCGGTCCGTCGCCATCCTCCTTTGTCGCCATTGATCCTCCACTGTGAGTCCCGGTAATTTCGGAAGTCGGGGCTTAGGGCCATGCACGGTGTGGCCGCGCATGCTCCCATCAGGTTCCGATCACTGAAGAGTTTTGCGCCTGTGGAGTACTACTGAACAGACGCAGAATGCTACCAGAGCGCAACGGGGGAGCATGTGCAGCCGGACTGCACCTGCGCCGACTGGTAAAATTACCAGGAGGACCCATAGCGGAGGATCAAGGTGGTGGAAGAGTACAGCAAGGGACCAATCAGCCTGAAAGGAGCTGGAGGAAGCCCCAGGTACTGTATGTATACATTTTGTATTTTTTTCATCTCAGGTACCCTATAAATGTATCTAACCTGGGAAAAAATCAGGCACCGTTGCCAATGCACATGCTAGCAAGCGATGTGGCCCATGCGGCCACCATATGGATCACATTGCTTGCTACGAGTGGATTGGCAAAGATGCCAGATCTTATCCCAGCTTAGATACAGACTCATTTGCCCTGAAGAAGGAACTTCTGTATCCTGAAACGTTGGCTTGTGTCTGCTTGTATAAAGTTATAATTTGAGGAAGTGTCAGTCTCTTCCGTCAGAGGGCCCCGGGCTGACGGCTGTGAGCGGAGTTGCAGGGTGGGACATGTTGGCTGCAAGGTGCTGGAGGAAACCCCGGTTAAGTATATAAGGGTGCAGCAATATTTTGCTGATGACTCCTTTAACTGTCTCCACCCTCCTTTAGGGTCCGCCCCTAATATTTTGTGTGTTTGCAGTATAAGTTACTTCAAATGAATCCAACCCTATATTTCGATTATTGTTTCTATTATTTTGTATTCTTATTCTTTGTTGTTGTTTTTTATTATTTATGCATAGTTGTACTTGTATTGCTGGCTGTTTAGATTGAACTTTGCATGTATTTACTGTATCCACTGTGGTTTATATTGCACAACACCTACCAAGATGTCCTGCTCCATAAATAGTAACATTGTTGCATTTTTTAGCGAGATCGTATTGTAGTAAATTAAAAAGTTGGATACTAATTAACAAGGTGTATCCAGCCGGGCATCCGTCACCTGTAGGCAGAGAACAGGACATTAGAGTCGTGTCATGCTGATCTGTTTGCCATTCATTGGAATTTATGTAGATCAATAGTCTCTGGGATTCACTTTCCTAAATTTGCAGCTGTGCGGATGAGCTAAATCGTTATTTAGAACACAAGGCTGCCCCCTGTCGGCCGCTGGGTGTAAATCCCACGTGAAGCCTGCAGAGCTATTGAAGTTAGAGATGGGAAGTTCGGATCTTTTCAATGATCCGGATGATTCGAATCGGATCATTAAAAAGAACCGGATCTTTGATCCGAATCTCGGATCATTTTACAGGGGAAGCATTCGGGGGTGAAATGACTAGCGGGGCAGGAGAAGGAGAGGGGGGTGGACACACAGAGAAGGGGAGAAGATGGACAGAGGGCAGGGAGTGGACAGAGAAGGGAGGAGGGACGAGCAGAGAGCAGAAATGTTTGCTTGCACCCAATACCCACATGCTGCAATCATATGCTTTACATGTATTTCCCCTATATGCTCATCTGTACACTTTCCATGCAAACGTCGCACAGTAAAAGAAAGCATTCCCAGAAGATAAGTGCAGCTGTTTAGAGCAGAGTCTGGGAGGATCATATTGCGCTTGCAATCACAGTGCCTGCAAAGTTACTGAGCTGTGCTGAGCCAAAAGTTTCCAATGTGGTCACTGTGCACAACTACGGAACAGACAGCCTATAATAAGCAGCACATTTCAGCCAGTATGTGTGCTCTACACATATCTGGCAGTGGCCCCTCTACCTGTCCCTGCAAGGCTGGCTCCCCTGAGTCCCCTCCAACAGAGCGATCCATCCCAGCTCTGCTTCCAGGACCCCGCTAAGAGGGGGCGTGTCGCTCTTGGCCCCGCCCCTTTTGCGATCCGAATCACTCATTTTGATGATTCGGATATTCGACTCACAAAATAGATTCGGATCAAAGATCCGAATCGTTCATGATCCGGACAACACTAATTGAAGTGTGTCACTTTGCATAGCTGTGGCTGGCCGCGTCCTGCTGCTTCTGTCCCCAGCAAGGGGGACTTTCTGAGGTCTGTCGAGTCCTCTTTGTTGTCTGATGGGTCTATCAGTGGACAAAGTAAACAGCTGGCCTGTAGGCAATGATATGGCAGCCGAGGGGGAGAAGCAGAGCCCCCCCTGCTGAGCCTGACCTGCATCTGCCTCTGTCCAGCGGCTGCCCCGGGCTAAGCACACAGCTGCTGCTCCAGTATGAGAAGTAGGGCTCATTTACACAAGTGTTTGTGATGCTTGACTTCCCTACAGTTGAGAAACTGTTGCTTTCAGACTGCTGGGAAAATGCTTGGTGTAGCACAGAAGTACAGGTAGGGCTTTAACTACTATGTAATGTTCAACTACTATGTAATATGCAGTTTCCCCGCATCCGAGTCAGGCCTCTTGCGCACTACATGCGATTCCGATTTGCGATCTTGACACGATTTTACATGCAATTCCGATTTTTAATCGTTACTGCATGCTGCGTTTTTCTTTTGATAGCATCCAGGGAAAATCGGAATCGCAAATCGGATTTGCAGTGTGCAGGGGGCCTCAGGCAGGGAAATGCTGTATATTCAGTCTGAAGGATTTTTGGTGCCTGCTAGCAGGGGACGTTTGGGACCGGCGCTCCAAATTACACCTCAATCCTGCTATTTCAATGGGCACCTACGGTGGCACCCAAAAAATTATGTTTTTGTTTTAAAATTAAATGATAATTAAAGTTGGGTGGGGGTGGAGGGGGGGATTAACCTCTCTGGCGTTCAGTTTCCCCAGGATTTCTGTGCAAAAAGTGATCCAATTAATTTTCATAACCTTTTTTTTTTTTCCTGTAACTTGCCAAAATGCAAGTTACAGAGTACACAGTGCAGGAGAGTATTGAGAGTATTGACATGTATGCACATCAATACTGTTCACAGCATGTTTTGTATTGACGTGTATAACCGTCAATAGCGCTGAGGGGGGTTAAGGTTAGGTGTTAGGTAGGGTGTTTATGCATGCGGGGGCAGTTAGGGTTAGGTAGGTTGTCTGTGCAGTTAGGAGGGTGTTTAGGGTTAGGCACAAGGGGGGAGGGTTCGTGTGAGTGTAGGGTTAGGTTTAGCTATAATAAAATATTGGTATTTAATAATACTCATGTTTTACTATCCTTCTTTACACTTTAATAGTAAAATATCTGTAAATGTACCAATAGTCTACTATCGACTTTCCAAGGCGCCCTTTTATTACGTATGCATTTAGTCAATAGGTTTGCCGTCAGAATCACATGCCGGTGCGATTTAGATGGCGTCTTGCAGTTTACAACAGCATGCATCCGAATCCTATATATCCGTGCCTGGCACGGCTTCAGCAGTTCTGCTGCCGCTTCGCAAAGTCACAGGTGCTGCGTCTGATTCTGAAACAGACGTCGGACGTGGCACCCCAGTGGAAACAAGCAGAAAATCCTATTCTAGGCAGTGGCCATCTTGCCAAGCTATTTCTGACATCATATCCTCCCTGACTCTTGTTTTTTCACCTCCCTTCTCTTGCTCATTGTGTATTCATTAGCTGTCCTCCTCCCAGAGTCTTCAGACACTCCCACAGAGGTGTATACTAACAACTGCACTGTCTATTTTTTTTATTACACATCCCTTCACTGAGTCACCCCAGCCTTGCTTGTAAACACAAGTAATCAGAGGGTGTTTCTGATAAGGAGCTAGGCAGGGCAATAAATGGAAGAGGAGGAATATAGTGTAGATAAAAAGAACTCGCAGCATTCAACTCTTTGGCACTGTTTGGCACTAGGGCCAGTGCTCCTAAAGTATGTGATAACTCCAAACCTGCGCAGTGATGTATGGGCTTTTCGACGGAGATCACTCAGAGGAGAAGATCAAGGAAGCTTGGCGCATCATGTGCTGCTTTAAGGACGCCATGTGGTGCGCCAGGAACAAGTTTGTACGACGGAGGGAAATGATGTCCAAAGAGGATGGTCGCAGACTGATCCACAGCCTGCTCAGAGACTACAGCCTCATGGACTCTCTGGAGGAGCCGGACGACCACTGATCTTCACAGGTTTGTCCTGTCCCCCCTCCTCTCTCTTTCATGTGTGTTAACCCTCAATAAAGCCTCAGGTACACCCTTACCCTACCCCCCTTCCCCCTTTCCCCTACCCCACCTGTCGCTTGTTGATGGTAAGTATTGGTTAAGCTGTGGCACCTCAGAGGACGTGCGGATCATGGCACTTGCTGTGCACTGCACATCAGACAAGGGGCCACAGAGAAAGTAAGCATGAGCCGGCAGGGGCATGCGAGAAGGACGGCTAAAGGCACCTTGCCCACAGTCGTCCTTGTGCATCTCCCTCCCGGTAGATACTTAGTCCATGAACCCAGTTGGCAACAACTGGGGCAGGGGGGCCCTCTCATGCCTTCGGGAAATGAGAGGCCCCAAGTGGTCCCTGAGCCTCTGGCGAGGGGATAAGGGTTCCACTCCTCTCCGAACCCCGGTTCGGGGGGAAGGGAACCCTTGGGTCCTTCCCTTTGAGAAGGACCCAGAGGGCGCCGCATGCCCGGTTTTGTGGCAGTGTTATAAAGGCACTGTCATTTTTCCCGGGTATGCGGCTTTAAGCCCTAGCATTCAAGGCCCCTGCCGAAAGGCGGGAGCCAAGGAAGCACAAAAAAAAAAAAAAAATATGATAACGCCAAACCATAACAGCAGAAAAAGTTTTGCAAGTTTTGAATGCAGGATTAGCATCTTTATCACTTAATACACTCAGACCAGTTGCTGTTGAAATTTGATTTTTATGGTGACAATACCGCTTAAAAAATGTACAAAATCGATGTGAAGTTCGCTGTAAAAACGATTGTTGAGAATGCAATAGCGATTGCAATTTTTCAGTGTGAAACAGCCCTTAGGGACAGATAACCCAACCATTTGGTAGTGGCATTTGTTCAGCATCAGTTATTTTTGTGTGGTGAAAAAGATACGCCAATACTGTGTGAGATGTAACAAGCAACTTGTAAACGACCATGGAATTTGCCCAATGCTAGTATGGCCTGTTAGGTTCTGGTGTTACGTTTGCAGATGCCAGCAAAATACTGTGGAGAAGGCTGAACGAAAATACAACTGGTCATCGGTTAATGCTCATGATTTGCGTTTCTGTAAATGGGACCTTACACGATCGACCTCTCCATTTGATTTCTTCATCCAATCGCTTCAAAACCACTCAACTAAAATGATCTATATTATTAAAGTATTTTGGACATGTATAGCAGTGGCATCTTCTGTGGCATTGTATCAAGAGTAGCATCGAAAAAACTCTTTCTGTCAATCATACAAAAATCTGATGGGATTTAGAGATGTTTTGAGTGACTCCTGCCAGATTAGATAGCTTCTTTGTGTTTTTCTCCTGTTCGATCAAATGTCACTATAGCAATGGCGT
Organism: Hyperolius riggenbachi; assembly: GCF_040937935.1. Taxonomy (NCBI): domain Eukaryota; kingdom Metazoa; phylum Chordata; class Amphibia; order Anura; family Hyperoliidae; genus Hyperolius; species Hyperolius riggenbachi. The sequence continues at coordinate 60,164,922 of NC_090650.1, forward strand.
AGCAATAAGGAAGGCGGAAGATGCAACCACACCAGGGCCCTAGGGCCAGAGGGGGCCTCCCTCAAAGGCAATATTAGCTCTCTATTGGTCCTGTGCAGATAATAATTATCACTTCTATAGATGCTTTGAATAGTGGTAATCATTAACAGAATGATCCCCTATACCCAGGGCCGGGCCGAGGCATAGGCTGGAGAGGCTCCAGCCTCAGGGCGCAGTGTAGGAGGGGGCGCACAATTCATTCAGCTGTCATTCCTAATTGTGTATGAAGCAGAAAGAAATAAGAAAAGGGGATACATAGCAGTGACTGCAAGCCAGATAACTAGATATTAAGGTGTTAGGGGGGAGGGGGAGGTTGTGGGCCCTGTGGCCCTCTTAGTCTAATAGCAATCAGTGTGTGACGGCTGGGGTGGGAGGGATGGAGGGGTGCACTTTGGTGTCTCAGCCTTGGGTGCTGGAGGACCTTGTCCCTGCTCTGCCTATACCCTTCTTGCTCTTTTATTACTGTGGCTGTACTTGGCAGGTTTGGGGGCACCATATCAATTGATATGTATAGAATGCTTGGGGGGCCCTAAGTAAAACTTGCATTGGGGCCCAAAGCTCCTTAGCTACTCCACTGCACTACAGTACTGATTGGTGCTTATCGATTGCCCTGTGCGTTATGCTGGGAATGCACGGCTCGATTCTGAGCCATTTAGATGGCTCGATAGATAATTTCCGACATGTCCAATCTCCCGTCGATTCTGCATTGAGGACAATGGTAAAAGATAAGAAAAACGAGCGAAATATTAGAGAATCGCCTGCAGAATCGAGCGGGGAATCAATCGAGCGGCAAAATTGAGCTGTGTATGCCCAGCATTAGAGTACAATATGTATTCGATCGACTGCCAGTATTTTGAAATGAACCTGAAACTGAATCGAACCTAGTCACTAGTGCTAGTTTCCTAGCAAGGAGATCGGAAAACATCTGTTCTGTGGAGCGGATCCTCAGCACAGCTCCACTCCTGACAAAGAGAAAAGCTGTGAAAAGTGAGTGATCAGCACAAAAGCAGGTCCTTCCCTCCTCCTCCTTCTCCCCTCCCAGGTCCTCCTCCTCTTTGCCTTGTACAGAGTACCCTCCTCACTCATAGCTCAGATAGAGAGAGGGAGAGCTGTGTGAGTTTCATGTTCCTCCCATCTCTTCTGTGCTGAGCAACTGTGATGTGACAGTCCTACCACCAGCCTTTGCCTGGACCTGCTGCGTTCATTGTCACAACCAACACACACACAGAGAAACAAGCAGCTCTGGCTGCTACTCCTCAAGGAAAGGCACCCTCTGTAGCCCCACAAACACCCTTCTGCACTGAAGGTAACTGGATTTCTCTCTTACATTGCTGTGTTCAGTGCTTGCATGGCAATCAGTGGTTGTCCAAGGCACAAGCGTTCAGCCTGCTGTGCACCATGCAGCACCCTCCTCCTCATCCTGGTCTCCTGCCTGGGCATCCTCGTCCTCTCTGCTGCCACTCGCGTGCCAGGGGGTGAAACCTCACCCCAAGCTTCAGCCAGTGCTGCCCTTCCCATGCTGCTTCCTGATTCTAATCCTCGGGTATCTGGATTATCTCGATGACAGATCTGCCTTCAGTGGAAGTGTAAAAGGCTTAGCAGGCTTTCTAGTAGTGATATGGATCAGAAGCGCCAGATGTGCTGGTCAGCTCCCCATGCCTTCTCTTGGCTCCTAGATCTGATATTTCAGCAACACCAGTTTCTGGTCTTTGGGGGGTATCAGGGTCTCTCTGTGGGGCCAGAGGGAAGCACTGGCTTGTAAAATGAATGGAGCCCAGGAGCTGCCTTTAATTACAGAGCTTGTTACCTGATGCAGATGGGCAGGTCATGCCTTGTCAGTTCCACTTGTGTTTACCTGGCACAGGGGCAGCGCTTGGTAATAGGCTGCTGGTGTCAGAGGGGGGCTCTGCTGATAAACAGCCGAAGTTCAGAGCCCTGGGTGGATTACTTCTGTTTTGTGGCAGTCTTTCCGCCAGCTCTGGTCAGTGAGCCTTAGAAAATGAGGGCTGGTGCTGTTTTTAATGCCTGGCACACATTAGCAGCCACCAGCTTTATGGGTGCAGGAGGGGGGCAGCTGGCTTGGCAGTACTACCTGTCTCCCTACCTAGGTGAATGTGGTAGGTAGGTGGGCAGGCATGTGTACAGGAGCTGGGCATGTTGGGGGCATTATTACCTGTCTCCCCAGCTCAGAGTGATAGGTAGGTATGTATACAGGGGGTGGGCATGCTGAGGGCATGTAGTTTGCCATTACTTCCTGTCTCCCCAACTGAATGTGGTAGGTAGGTATGTTTAGGGGGATGGGCGTGTTGGGGGCATCTGGCTTGCCATTCATATACCTGTCTCCCTAGCTGAATGTGGTAGGAAGGTATATTTACAGTGGCTGGGAGTGTTGTGGGCATCAGGCTTGGCATTATTACCTTTTTCCTCAGCTGTAGGTAGGTATGTTTACAGGGGCTGAACATGTTGGTGGGCAGCGGGCATTACTACCTGTCTCCCCAACGGAATATGGTTGGTAGGTATGTTTATAGGGGCTGGATATGTTGGGGGCAGCTGGCTTGGCAATACTGATGAATGTGGTAGGTAGGTAGGTATACAGGGGCTGGGTATGTTGGGGGCAGCTGGCATTACTACCTGTCTCCCCAGCTGAATGTGGTAGGTTAGTATGTTTACAGGGCCCAGACATGTAGTAGGTAGGTAGGTATGTTTACAGGGGCCGGGCATGTAGTAGGTATGTTTACAGGGGCTGGGCATGTAGTAGGTAGGTAGGTATGTTTACAGGGACTGGGCATGTAGTAGGTAGGTAGGTATGTTTACAGGGGCTGGGTATGATGGGGGAATCTGGCATTACTACCTGTCTCCCCAGCTGAACTTAGTAGGTAGGTATGTTTACAGGGGCTGGGCATGCAGTAGGTAGGTTGGTATGTTTACATGGGCTGGGCATGTAGTAGGTAGGTGGGTTTCCAGGGGCTGGGCATGTAGTAGGTAGTAGGTAGGGTCACAGGGGCTGGGTATGTTGGGGGCATCTGGCATTACTGCCTGTCTCCCCAGCTGGATGTGGTAGGTAGGTATGGTTACAAGGGCTGGGCATGTAGTAGGTAGGTAGGTATGTTTACAGGGGCTGGGCATGTAGCAGGTAGGTAGGTATGTTTACAGGGACTGGGCATGTAGTAGGTAGGTAGGTATGTTTACAGGGGCTGGGCATGTAGTAGGTAGGTGGGTTTCCAGGGGCTGGGCATGTAGTAGGTAGTAGGTAGGGTCACAGGGGCTGGGTATGTTGGGGGCATCTGGCATTACTGCCTGTCTCCCCAGCTGGATGTGGTAGGTAGGTATGGTTACAGGGGCTGGGCATGTAGTAGGTAGGTGGGTTTACAGGGGCTGGGCATGTAGCAGGTAGGTAGGTATGGTCACAGGGGCTGGGCATGTTGGGGGCAGCTGGCATTACTGCCTGTCTCCCCAGCTGGATGTGGTAGGTAGGTATGGTTACAGGGGCTGGGCATGTGCACCTGTCTCCCCAGCTGAATGTAGTAGGTAGGTAGGTAGGTAGGTACGTTTCAGGGGCTGGGCGTGTTGCTGGGGGAGGCAGAGATGACTTGAGCTCAGGCTCAGCTCACATATAGATTGGCTGTGGATTGGGGATGGAGGGGGCACTTGCTGAGCTGTGGACTCCCTGGCACACATCTCCTGCCTCACTGCTGGGCACAACCCAGTGAGACCCCCTTCTCTCTCTCGCTATATCTATATAAATAACAAAGGGAGCTGAGGACGGAGTCTGCCCGGATGGTGGTGGCACACACTGCTAGGGATGGAGACAACAAGTCATTAGCTTGGCCACTCTGCTGAGCTCTGTCACTGCTGCGCTGGGCAGCTGCTCATTAATCATATTTTTGTCCTTCCTTCCTTATTTCTCCAGGAAAGCAAGGAGCCGCTTGGTTTCCTTATCAGTTGTGGAAGTGGCTTGAGGAGGAGCTTGCGCTTGGTGTGTGTTTTCTGCTCTGGCTTGCTGTTTGGGGAGATGGTGGCACCAGCAGGAGAAGACAGCAGCATCACCAAGTGTGGGAAGTGCCGGAGGAAGCCCTGAAGTCAATGACAGGATACAGGACGCTGGAACACGGGCTGCGCTGCTCTCTGGACTATTCTTGGAGCTGATCCGGGGGAATCTAGGATTGCACGGGGGATTTATTGGGATTTTATTTTGCTGGGTTGTTGCCGCTCATCAGCCGGGAGGATGCATCGCAGGCTGCTCGGATACTGCTGCTGGAGCTGCTGCTGCTGCTGGTTCGTGCTGCTCGTCCATGTGGCCACAACGAGCAGGACCGGTGAGTGTGCCGTGTGTCCTGCCACTGTCACCCGCCCTGCTGGGGACAGCGAGCCCGGGCATGCCCTGGATCCCTCTCTGCTACCTCTGCCTGCCTGTCATGTGTCTGAATACATGTTCTCAGCTCTAATATCTCCCTATGTCGCTTCCTTCTACTGCAAGTCTCGCTCTCCTTACCAAGTAAACTGCCACTGTCATATGTGTAGTATATGTATGGGTTCCACGAATCACTCAATGTTCTATAGTCGGTACCAACTGCTAACTCCCCAACTGTGTCAGTGTGTGTGTGTACTTATATATTATTTTCCTTTTTTTTTAAAAACAATTTGACACACAGACCTAAATCTATCTGTCTGTATGTCAGTTGTGCGTGTATATATACATATATCTATATATCATACACTGTACCATATAGAATATATATATATATATATATATATATATATATATATATATATATATATATATATATATATATATATATATATATATACATACATATTACACACGTATACTTTGCAATTACATTCTCCCCTCCTCTCACTTCTGTCCAGACCTGTTACTCTTTCTCTCTTTCTTGCTCTCTCTCTCTCTCACTCTCTCTCATTCTACCTGCGTTGGCTATATGTAGCTATCTCAGTCTCTTTTTTCCTCCTTGACTCTTTTTTTTTTATTTGAAATCTCACAAATTTTTTTATTAAGTTCTTCTTCTTTGCATTATGTTAGGAGAGGGCGTTGGGTTTCTTGTAGTTCCACTATATAAAACTCTGGGTCTCCATAATTTTACTGGATATTCTCTGTTTTGTCACATCTTTTATCACTTATCTCCTCCCCTGTACCAGGCTCTCTATTTTTCCTCCTTTTTCATCTCTGATCATATTATCCAGTCCCGATTCCTGATTTCTCTATTTCATTCTCTCTCTTTTCTCCCCCCTAGTCTCAGACTCTCTATTTCATCCTCTCTCTGATTCTAGTCACTCAGTTGTCCCCCCCTTCCTATTCCAGAACCTCTATCTCTTCCCCCCCCCCCCCCCCCCCTAGTCTCAGGCTCTTTATTTCATCCTGTCTCTGATTCTAGTCACTCAGTTTTCCACCTTCCTATTCCAGAACCTCTATCTCTCTCCCCCCCCCCCCCCCCCCCCCCCTAGTCTCAGACTCTCTATTTCATCCTCTCTCTGATTCTAGTCACTCAGGTGTCCCCCCTTCCTATTCCAGAACTTCTATCTCCCCCCCCCCCCCGTCTCAGGCTCTCTATTTCATCCTGTCTCTGATTCTAGTCACTCAGTTGTCCCCCTTCCTATTCCAGAACCTCTATCTCTCTCCCCCTAGTCTCAGACTCTCTATTTCATCCTCTCTCTGACTCTAGTCACTCAGTTGTCCCCCCTTCCTATTCCAGAACTTCTATCCCCCCCCCCCAGTCTCAGGCTCTCTATTTCATCCTGTCTCTGATTCTAGTCACTCAGTTGTCCCCCTTCCTATTCCAGAACCTCTATCTCTCTCCCCCTAGTCTCAGTCTCAGACTCTCTATTTCATCCTCTCTCTGATTCTAGTCACTCAGTTGTCTCCCCTTCACATTCCAGACCCCCCCCCCCCCCTCTCTCTTTCTCTCTCTCCTTTTCCCTGTCTCTCTATTTCAATCCCTCTCTATGCCATTTATCCCTTTCCCGGACTCATTCCCTCCACTATGCTTTCTCTTTCTCCTCTTATCCCCCGCACTGTTTTTTTTTTAATACATAGTATTAGCACTTTTTTCTTTATGGAGTAACATTGTCCTCCATGATTAATGTTCAATTTTATAGTTGTAGGTACAGTACATTACTTGCCCTAACATCTCACTCTCTGTTTCATCCCAGACTCGTCCTCCCTTTTCTTTATACTTGTTTCTGTCTCTCTGTGTTGCCTTCCCTCTCTCTCTCTCCCTCTCTCTTCTTCCTTCCCTTCTCTGTGACTTTATGTTTCATTCCCTCATCTCCTCTTCTCTGTCTTCTTATTCCAGGCTCTCTAGCTCACCAACATCCGCTTCTATCTCTTCTTGTTCTGGACTCCTTCTCCCCTCCTTCCCTCGGTCTCCTCTTCCATCTCTCCTTGTCTCCTAATTTCTGTTTCTTCCCCATCTCTCAGTCTCCTCTACTTTTCCCAGGTGCTCTGTTCCATTACTCTCTCCGAGTCTCCTCTCTTCTATATCCCCTTGTCCCAGGCTCTCTGTTCTATCTCCCCATCTCTCAGTCTCCTATTCCATCTCTCCCTATCTCAGGCTCTCAGTTTCATCCCCCCTCTCTGTCTCCTCTTCTATCTCTCCTTATCCCAGGCTGCCTCTCTCATCCCCCCCCCCCCCCCACTCTCTGTCTCTCCTTCTATCTCGCCTGGTCCCAGGCTGTCTCTTTCATCCCCCATCTCTCTGTCTCCCCTCTTATCTCTCCTTGTCCCAGGCTGTCCCTTTCATCCCCCTCTCTATGTCCCGTCCTATCTCTCCTTGTCCCAGTCCCAGACTGTCTCTTCCATCTTCCCTCTCTCTGTCTCCCCTTCTATCTCTCCTTGTCCCAGACTGTCTCTTCCATCTTTCCTCTCTCTGTCTCCCCTTCTATCTCTCCTTGTCCCAGACTATCTCTTCCATCTTCCCTCTCTCTGTCTCCCCTTCTATCTCTCCTGGTCCCAGGCTGTCTCTTTCATCTTCCCCCTCTCTCTGTCTCCCCTTCTATCTCTCCTTCTCCCAGGCTGTCTCTTCCATCTTCCCTCTCTCTGTCTCCCCTTCTATCTCGCCTTGTCCCAGGCTGTCTCTTCCATCTTCCCTCTCTGTCTCTCCCCTTCTATCTCTCCTTGTCCCAGGCTGTCTCTTTCATCCCCCCTCTCTGTCTCCCCTCCTATCTCTCCTTCTCCCAGGCTGTCTCTTTCATCGTCCCCCTCTCTCTCTCTCTCTCCTTCTACCTCTCCTTCTCCCAGACTTTCTGTTTCATTCTTATCATGTAGCAGTTTATTGCACATAAACATTAGATCCCTGTAATAAGCTGTTGAACAGTTTGCACTCGGAATTCCAGACTAAACACAAAAGTGAGGGAATTCCCTGCTGCTAGCACATTATCACCCACGTCACAGTCGTAAAGCTGCACATTTTATGCCTGGTACACACCATGCAATTTCCCCTCAGATAGACGGGTCGAATCGATTAATTCCGACAGGTCCGATCTGATTTCCGATCATGTTTCTGTTCCAATTTGTATTAAGGGCTTGGAAAACTGATCAGAAAATGATCAGAACTGTTGGAAATAATCGATTGGACCTGTCTATCTGACAGGAAATTGCGTGGTGTGTATTATTAGTAATAGTAGGTCAGTTTGACATAGATCACAGGGCTCCCTGGTAAAATGATTTGCATTAAGAGCAATCATTTCAAATAACCCATTTAATGTAATAGGATTTGATATATAATCACTGTCCATCTGTAGGCTTGTAAGGGATAGCTGAGTAGAGGCGGTTTCCAGCAGTTTATTGTACAGCGTATGCTGAAAGTCTACTTGAAAGTCACACTACTCATAGAAAGCGCCGGTATTGGCCCAGTCACATCTAACTTGCTTTCGTGCCTGTGTTCAGTTCATCTCATTCATTTCTGTATGACTGCTTTACTTCCGCATATCTGTAAACGTGGTTTTCTATATGTACAAGGGTGTATACACACATCCAATTTTGATTGGCCAATGATAGTTATAGGTATGTGGTGTGTTCTTTTATAGCCAATAGTGAAACGTGAACTAAAAACCAGGAATCTCTGCTTGCCATATAAATAATAATGAGTGACGTGACTATGTACTTTGTAAAGTGCTGAGGAAGATGTCAGTGCTAATATAGTGGTAATAATAACTATACTGAAAGAGTTACTTCTTGGTAAAGGACTTACAATCTGGAGTAAAAAAAAATAAATCAGTATTTACATTCCTATGTGTTTAACAAGTGTCAAACTGTGTGTGTGTGTAGCCTGTTGGCCTCCCTGCATTGGGTATGTGTATGGCATAGGTTAGGTTAGACTTCCCTTTGCTGAATATATGTAGCAGTAGAGTACTCTTTTTCTTTTAAGTTAACTAATAAATGGTTGTATAGAGTGAGTTAGGCTTCTATGTATTGGGGATGTGTATAGTGTATTATAAGTTAGATTTCTATGTATTGGGTATGTGTATAGTGTATTATGGGTTAGGCTTCTATGTATTGTGTATGTGTATAGTGTAGAGTAAGTTAGGCTTCTATGCAATGTGTATGTGTATAGTGTAGAGTAAGTTAGACTTCTATGCATTGGGTGTGTGTATAGTGTAGTGTAAGTTAGGCTTCTATGCGTGGGTGTGTGTATAGTGTAGTGTAAGTTAGGCTTCTATGCGTGGGTGTGTGTATAGTGTAGTGTAAGTTAGGCTTCTATGCATTGGGTGTGTGTATAGTGTAGTGTAAGTTAGGCTTCTATGCATTGGGTGTGTGTATAGTGTAGTGTAAGTTAGGCTTCTATGCAATGTGTATGTGTATAGTGTAATGTAAGTTAGGCTTCTATGCAATGTGTATGTGTATAGTGTAGTGTAAGTTAGGCTTCTATGCATTGGGTGTGTGTATTGTGTAGTGTAAGTTAGGCTTCTATGCATTGGGTTTGTGTATAGTGTAGATTATGTTAGGCTTCTATGCATTGGGAATGTGTATAGTGCAGTGTAAGTTAGGCTTCTATGCATTGGGTGTGTGTATAGTGTAGTGTAAGTTAGGCTTCTATGCATTGGGAATGTGTATATTATAGTGCAAGTTAGACTTCTATGCATTGTGTATGTGTATAGTGTAGAGTAAGTTAGACTTCTATGCATTGTGTATGTGTATAGTGTAGTGTAAGTTAGGCTTCTGTGCATTGTGTATGTGTATAGTTTAGTGTAAGTTAGGCTTCTGTGCATTGGATGTGTGTATAGTGTAGTGTAAGATAGATATTGCTGTGCTGCCTCCTGTAATATCCTATACTAGGCTGGAATTGATGTATGCTGGTACTGCTAGAGAGGAGTGGTGCCTACACTGCAGATAATAGTCAGGGCACATACTTGCCAGGAAATAGCTGCACTTTGCTAAACCCTATTACTTGCAGACACTGTTATTGGAGTCCAGGGCGGTTAGGGACTGTTTAATGACCTTAGTGGAGTCAGCGGTGCCATTAACCCAGAGTGCAAAGCGGCAGACCTTTAGGAACTGAGTCCAGATACAGCAGTCTGTTAAATTCATTCATTAGTCTATTTCTGAGGCCTAATGGTCAAGAGGCATAAAGAACTGGCCTTATTAATCTCGGTGCATTGGTGAGATGGAGCAGAGGCAGTCATAAACTCGATTATCTTGTTATGGTGTCTCCGAAATCACAGATTAGAGAGGGCAGCATTCGGTGCAGCTTGTGGCTTAATGTTGCCTGAAGTGACTGTGTCAAGTGACTGTGAACACCACTGCTTTTTGTCAATTGCCTTAACAGATTCCAGATCCCCTCTCTTTGCTATTAGCTCTGAATCGTGGGTTATTTTAATAAAGACTATATCTGGTCATACACAGGGCAATGTTTTCGACTTTTTTGATTTTTTTTGACTATACTTTTGACTTTTTTTCAGACGGTCTATCGATTGTAAGGGTGGTCTAGCACAGTGGTAACTTTTTGTCAAGCAGCGGAGATTTTTTGTCAATCTGAGCTTTGCTGAATTGGATATAGGTGTCCATCAATGATACAACCTTGATTGTACAATCTCACTACTTCATTGAAACTACCTATTACACCCTCTCAAGGTATATTCAGTCAATGTACCCTTCTACTACATACATTTGGTAAAATAGTACTATTAGGATTGTATCATGAATGGACACTTTTAAAGGGAACCTGAGGCGAGAGGGATACGGAAGCTACCATATTTATTTCCCTTTACACAATACCAGTTGCCTGGCAGTCCTCCTAAACTGTAATTCTTTTAGACCCTGAACAAGCATGCAGCACATCAGGTACTCTGACTCAGCTGACTCAGGTTTCAGTGGATTAGCCATATGCTTGTTCCAGGGTTTTGACTCAGACACTACTTATGCCAGAAGATCAGCAGGGCTGCCAGGCAACTGGCACATGGAAATAAATATGGCAGCCTCCATATGCCTCTCACATTGGGTTCTCTTTAAGCTGTAGAATGAATCAATATTACCCATTTGATTTCCGATCAGTGAATGTGCTATCACTTTCCAGATTGGGCTGTTCTCAAGCTGGTTTGCCATTTCATTAGAAAATAAAGTTTATCATAGATCAGTTCTGCACAGGTTTTCAGTGTTATTAAAAATGTTCCATTTCAGTTTGCAGCCAGTTGTGGCTTTCCAAAATTGGCAGTAAGCTGAAATCTCAACCATAGCAACAGTAGTTTCCTTGGAGTACAGACTGTCCAAGATCTCCTATCTTCCTGCATAAGTACTGAGATACACAGAGCAGGCACTCTTGGAGTGATCTAGTAACTGTAGCATGCTGTGAAACCCTCATCCAGTAATTTTTGTTCGGAATGTATTGAAATTATTGTCATTCCTTGTATGCACATAATAATAAGGTGTCCAGATCCTTATTTAGAGGTGACTTGAGAGGGTTGTTTTTCTTTCTCTGTCAACAACAGGGTTTTTTCGCAATTCTTTCTTAGTCAATGCATGTATTTTTTTCAGTTTGAGATTAATATATATAGTCTGGTTTCTTCTGTATCACCCTCTGTGCTTTGTATCTGTTGAATGTTGCTCCTGTTCTGCTCTGTATTGGTTGGTACTCAGTATACAGAATATGATGGTGTTACTGTGGAAACAAGAGAGTCTGTTGTCGGGGGCAACAGTCCAATCCCCAAGGCCTCCCCTCCAGCCAATCCCCATCCAGTGTGTTTATTACATACACCATTACCCCCCTCTTGCGCACCCTCAGACACACAGAGCACTTTGCTTAACAAACACTATTAATGAAACTCATATTTCTTACTTTAATTCATGACAGGAGACATCTACAATGTTGCTGCTGCTGCTGCTACTAGTGGCTGCATGCATTTTTCATGGGCATATTCTTTTCATTTCCAATTGACCTGGTTTTGCTGTAATAAAAATCTGCACATTTATAAATTCACACTGAGAGCCAGAGATGCTATTTCCCTTTCCACAGGGAATCTATTAGGGAATAGGATAAGGAGAGCGAGAGGCATAGACATCAGTAATAAGGACAGCTCTCTGTGTGTGTGTGTGTGTGTGTGTGTGTGTGTGTGTGTGTGTGTGTGTGTGTGTGTGTGTGTGTGTGTGTGTGTGTCTGATCCACCTAGCTAGTGCATTTACCTGCACAGCCCTGCATATGAAATGTTCAGGCAGCGGACACAAGGCTGACAGATCTCTGTGTGCAGCAGTGGAGAGGCTGATAGATAGGACATGAGTAGCAGATGGTGTCTTTGGTCTACACGTCTGCAGCTCTGTCACTCTTCAGAAGGAATAAGCAGAGGCAGAGCAGAGAAAACATCGAAAGTGATAGCTTTACCTTGGCTTTGCAAGGTCGGATCCTGGGATTGATTCCCAACTGCACACAAGATTGAAGAAGACAAATCTTAGTAGCAGTCAGGAGTGAATGTGAACAGTGTATACAAGCAAAATGGTGGATAGAATAGCGTTTCATGGGCCAAATGTGCTTCCCACTGCAGTACGGTTTGCTTCCTGTTCTCTTTGGATTTAGCTGGTGAGCACGTCAGTCAGGCGTGACCATGGGACCGTAGAAAGAATGATAGATGTTCCCCAGAATCCTTGCCTTAACGTAGAAACCATATTCCTTGAATTAGGAGGCGGGGCTTGTCATCACAGGAAGTAGCTGAGGAGTTGTAAGACCTTTATTTGGTAGGAGGAAACTAGAGGCAGAAGAGGTCTTATGGATTGGGAACAGCTGGGCCCAAGTCCAACTACACAATGCATTTTACAAATAGAAAAATTCAGCTCCAAAGGCAATACTAATAAGTTAGTACTAATAATTGGATAATTTGGTTTTCCAATCTTGTATTTAGCTGGGCTTCAATTTTGGGTAAGAGGTTGCCTAGTTTACTTATGCGAACACTTGACAAATGTACTGCCAGTGACCCCTGTGTATGGCTAGCTATACCAAATCTATTTACTATAAGGCTTGCTTCACACACAAATCTATATATTTCCGGTCCAGTTCAGTCCTGTCCTGTCAGCTTTGCATCAGTTTTATTTAGGCTGGGTTCACACAGAAAAAGGTGTACAGTCCTGTCAGTTTTTGCCAGTTGGCATCAGTTTTGCATGAGTTTCTATGGCTGTGTTCACACATAAATCTGTACATTTCCAGTCCAGTACTGGCCTGTCCTGTTAGAGAAGCACAGTTGCAACCTTCCCGCAATGTGCGCATGGCCATTGCGCAAATCCCCACATGTGCGTTAAGAATGCTGGCACAGACACAGGAGGACGCAGGGACAGGTGGATTATTATTATTATTATTATTATTGGTTTACAGTACAAAAAGTTCCAACGTATTCCGTGGCGCTTTACAGAGTAAGAAAAAACATGGGGTACATAATAATACAATGGTGTACATCAAATATAGACACTGGTACAAAATACACAAGCAATTACAGTGACAGTTACAGTGACTGATCAATGGAACTTTGTGTTATTTGGAGGAGACGGGTAATTGGTGGCATTTCGTTGAGCCAAAACAGATACAATGTTCAGTGACTCAGCACAGGCGTAGGAGCAAGGAGGGTGTATCTTTTTAGTGCACAACCACTTTAAACATGTCACTTAATAAGATAACACTTCTCAGCTGTAATCTGGAGTCTGGGAAAGGTCCAGATGTGGCCACAGTAGTTGCGGATTTTAGATTTGTACAAATGTAAGAAACCTGTCACCCAAGTTTAAAATATCCCATCATGCCCCTGTGCGAGTGCCTGTGCCACATGGCAGCAGGCGCGTGTGTGATGTCAGGTTATGCTGTGCGTTACCATAGAAATGTGCATGTTAAATGCCGTAACGCACATGGCACTAAGGGTTAACAGACGGCGCGCTCCCTGAAATACTAGTTAAACTGTGGTGTGCTCTTGGCAACTTTACTGGAGTTTAGTGCATCAGGTCCTATATACCTTTCACTATAAATAATTCCACAATGCTGCAAATAAAAACATCCTTCATATCAGCTTTAACAATTACGGTAATTTTTAATTTCTTGGGAAATAAATTTCCTCAAGTGGAAAATACTGTTGAGCACCTCGTTTTACTCTTTTGTACCTCTTGCTGTGCAAAACAAAGTTGTAAGTTCTCCCAGGCAGAGTCTTTTGTTCCTCAAGTTAACTATCATCTTTCCATCTGTAAATCAAGCTATCCCTTTCTTTACTCATCTTTTGAGCTTATCAGCAGGCATAAGTCTAATTTCTAACTACAGACAAGATTCTGTACATTACAGGATACTGGAATCGTTACAAAAATCATCCGACTCTAAAGGTAGCCATACACTGGTCGATTTGCCATCAGATCCGACCAATAGATATAGATCCCTCTCTGATCGAATCTGATCAGATAGGGATCGTATGGCTGCCTTTACTGCAAACAGATTGTGAATCAATTTCAGCATGAAACCGATCACAATCTGTGGTGGTGCTGCCGCTGAACCACCCCACCCCCGCATACATTACCTGCTCCGGCCGGCGCGTGTCACCTGGTCTCCGCTGTCATTTCTCCGTGCTCTGCTCCTCCAGCGTCACTGAACTTCCTGCCGGGGAAGTTTAAACAGTAGAGGGCGCTCTACTGTTTAAACTTCCTGCCGAGACAGGAAGTTCAGTGAAGCTGGAGGAGCAGAGCAAGGAGAAGTGACAGCGGAGACCAGGGGACACGCGCCGGCCGGAGCAGGTAATGTATTGCCGCTAACGTCGGTCGTCGGACATTCGAACACCACTATCGACACACTTCCGACCCGCCGGCGATTGAGCGAAATCTTCTGCACAGACGGGAATGGACAGGAACTATTGATTTTGGACGGAAATCGATAGTTCTGTCAGCGTTTGCGCAACGATTTCACAGCAGATTCGATCACAGTGATCGAATCTGCTGTATATCGGCGAGAAAATCGTTAGGTGTATGGGCCCCTTAACTCTGACTCCTCAGTGTATGAAACCACTGACTCCGACTCCAGGTACCCAAAATTGCTCTTACTCCTCAACTCCAACTCCACAGCCCTGGTACAGTACTCAGAGGTTTTGCTTTTCAGAATTAGGGCTGTGGAGTTGGAGTTGAGGAGTAGGAGCAATTTTTGGGTACCTGGAGTCAGAGTCGGGAGCCGGAGGTTTCATGAATTGAGAAGTCGGAGTTGCATGATTTTTGTAGCTTCTCCACAGTCCTGCTCAGAACTGTTGAGGGACAAATACATATACCTAGTAGGTATAAATGACAGAAGTTATTCCTGTTCAATTCCCAGTCCAATGACACTTGATGAAATCCTCCTTTAAGTTTCCTTCAGTCATCATGCCTATTTAATTTAGATCAGAGGACCCAATTAAGATAGCAATCACTCCCATCCAGCCACAGGCATCCGGCTGCAATTTGGTTGACATTTTGCTGCATTAACATCTCAATTATTTTTTTTCCTCCCCTCCCTCACACGTGTACAAAAAATGGCATCGCCAGAAAACAAAATATCAGAATAGGCAATTAAACAGCCAATTATTGAGATCTCTCTGTGTCTGGTGACCTGACTGTTTCTAATCCCAGCCTCTTGTTTTCTGCAGATTCCTGTGGCGGTACCATTAAACTGAAAGACCCCAGCTACCTGATCTCCCCGGGGTACCCGACTAGCTACCACCCATCCCAGAAATGCGAGTGGATCATACAAGCCCCTGAGAAGTACCAGAGGATAATGATCAACTTCAACCCTCACTTTGACTTGGAAGACCGAGAATGCAAGTGAGTGCATTGGATCTGTCAAGGTGCTAGCACCACCTACTGGTGACAATGTGCAACTGCCTGGCTCTGAACTGTGGTCTAATGCTGAGGAAATTTGATGTGTGTCCTTTTATGATCAAGCAGGGATTGGAGCCCATGTCAGACCATTTGTTCAAGGCTGGGGTATTAAATCTAAATGTAGCGTTTGCTGGAAGTGAAGTGTGTTCATGTTATCCATCTTACCGGCGTCTTTTCCTACTTTTCATCTAATTTATGTGCCTGTTCCGATTCATTCTTGATACAAATGTCTGCGGAGAGCCTGGGTGAGAGCTCTAATGGACTGACATATGCCTCACCGCTGCCTCCTCCAAGTATGCCTCTCTGTTGCCTTGGCTCTGCGAGATATGTCATTGCTGTAATGCGTCTGCCTCATTCTCTATGTGGAGCCTTCAGGGCTTAGCTTTCATTTGCTTGCTGTAAATAATGCATATGTATGTACATATTAAGCACTCGCTTTGAAAGGCCTTATCGCTGGCTGCATTGCATGCCTGGCTCGCTCTTGCTGCACCGCACAGCAGGAGATATCCGCCTAGCTGGCCTGTGTAGTGGGGAGGAGGAGGGGAGGCTCAGACAGAAAACATTATTCAGTAAGTTTAAAGGACAACTGAAGTGAGAGGGATATGAAGGCTGCCATATTTATTTCCTTTTAAGCACTACCAGTTGCCTGGCTGTCCTGCTGATCCTCCGCCTCTAATACTTTTAGCCATAGAACCTGAACAAGCATATGCAGATCAGGCGTTTCTGAAATTATTGTCAGCTCTGACAAGATTAGACACATACTTGTTTCTGCTGTGATTTAGACACTTCTACAAGCAAAAGATCATCAGGGCTGCCAGGCAACTTGTATTGATTAAAAGGAAATAAATATGGCGGCCTCCATCTACCTCTCACTTCAGTTGTACTTCAAGTTGAGTTACGATGTAACAGAAAACATAAAAGTACTCAAGCTTAAGGAGGAACTCCAGTGAATATAATGTAATAAAATAAGTGCTTCATTTTTACAATAATTATGTATAAATGATTTAGTCAGTGTTTGCCCATTGTAAAATATTTTAAATCCCTGATTTACATTCTGACATTTATTAAATGGTGACATTTTTACTGCTGGCAGGTGATGTCAGTGGAAGTAGCTGCTGCATGCTTTTTTGGCAGTTGGAAACAGCTGTAAACAGCTATTTCCCACAATGCAACAAGGATCACAGACAGGAAACTGCCAGGAGTACCACGGTCCTCAGAGTTTCTTGTGGGAGGGGTTTCACCACAATATCAGCCATACAGCGCCCCCTGATGGTCTGTTTGTGAAGAGGAATAGATTTCTCATGTAAAAGGGGGTATCAGCTACTGATTGGGATAAAGTTCAATTTTTGGTCGGAGTTTCTCTTTAAAGAGGTACTGACCCATAGCAGACATGCAATAAATTATTCAGGATAACCATTTTGTTCCCCGTAACTATGCTAGTTTCTGCATCAGAGATGCTTCTTATCTTCTAAATTGCTGTATATTGGTCTGTAGCCACACCCTCTCAGTGATGTTTGTCCTAGGCTATGATGTCACGCAGGGCACTCTGCAACTGCTGCTGCATAGGATTGCTCCACTTTTCAAGCTACCTTCATTTACATAAATGAAGAAAGTTTGCATCAGCTCAGAATTATTTGCATCTCATTGACTGTCTTCAGCACTGTAAAGCCATGGAGGTTGTAGCTGTTTAAAGTGGACCCGAACTCTTGCACAGGACAGAAGGAAAGCATAGAAAAATGCACCCTGTATGTATTTAGAGAGTTTAGCCTGTCTAATTCTCCCTCATCTGTGACTAATCACAACTGTAATTTGATCTCTGCCCTGTGCCAGCTGACTGCCACGGCAGATACGCTTATTTAAAAACACAGGATGTTAAAAATATGTCTGGTTCCATGAAAGCAGGAAGTAGGCACACTGCAGATTTATTTCAGGATTTGTATTATCTGTAATAAAGAAATGTTTTTCTTTAAAGGTTATTATGCTGTTGTTAATTTTTTAGATCCGAGGTGAAGTTCTGAGTTCAGGTGCGCTTTCACTGATTTTCTAACATACTTCTGCTGAAGTCTCACCCAGACTGAGTGGGGCAAGGTGGTAAATCGCTTAGCTGGAGAGTGATCGATTGCTTGTATGATCTGGCTGCTATTAACCTGTGTATGGCTGGCTTTATTGACAAAGCCTTCCTCTGTCAATGTGAGCTGCGTAAGCGATGTGATTTTCTGTGACAAAGAGAGCCTGGCTCGCTGCATGATGCTTGTAGTCAGCTGGGCTCTGTAGTGCATTGGAGCAGACAGGCAGAGATTGCAGGCCAGACAGACCATTGTGAATGTATAAATGGCTTGCTGAAGAGTGGCTGTCATGTAACCTACTCCTCATTTCTTTATTGGTATTCTCAGCCAAACGCACAGAAGTAAATTGCATTGTGTATATTGATCTGGTCAGGTGTCGTGTTGTGTCTGATTTCATTAGAAGAAAGGGGATCCCTGCGCTCGCAGGTGCCGTCTATACATTGGAAAGCGTCGGAATACACTTCATTCTCCGTGGATGGATATCATACCGTGCCTGTCGATTCCCGCTAATCTACGTTAGGCAGCATTAGAGGGACTTTCATTTGACAGCATTTCTTGCAATGTTTTTTGCTCCACTTTCTGTCACTTAAAAATTCCTTGAAGGGAAGTTAAAGTACCCTGAAATGGGGAAAATAACTACTGATTGTAGCCCATGGTGGGCTAGATTCTGCTGCTGCTTGTTGTCCTCCCTCCCCCCCCCCCCCCCCCCCCTTGTTTCCCATATTGGGTCCAATTAGTTCCATGCTCCACCCTTGTCACTGTCTATTTCAACATCCTTTGCTATCAGCTTCAGCCACATATTTTCTACCTGAATGATAAGAAATGTAGCCGGGCCTCTCTTCTTTTTCTACTTTGAGAGTCACATGGTCTCTTAAATGATCAACAGCTAGATTCAGAGAGGACAAGAAACAAGCCTTGCAATTTCAAGCATACTTCTCCGATAATAGGTAATGTGTTATGAGATTAGAACTTCTACTTGACTTGTATTGCTGTCATGTGTCCCCACCTGTGAAAATATTTATCACTTCTATCACTTACTGACCAGACAGGAAATAGATAACTCATTTAAACAAGAAGCAGCTAAATCTTTGTAAACAGGAAATGAATAAATATTTGTAAACAAAAAGCAGATGATCTTTTGCTAACAGGAAGTAGATAAACATTCATAAACAGGAAGTAGATAAATCGTTGTACACAGGAACTAGTTAATTCTTTGTGATAATGACAGTTACAAATAAAACCCTTTTGTAGAGTGTGAAAGAGTGTTATTGCTGTGCTTCAACTCGTGTACTTAGAACTACCAATCATTATATTAAAGTGAACAGCTGTATGGGGGTCCCGACTCCCAAGGATAGGAAGAGAGGACACAGCTCTCTAGGAAGAACACAGATAGCATTAACTACCCTCCCCCAGCCCCCCAAAAAATAGTTTTCCTGGAATTAGATTATCCACAAGGCAGTCTTGGCCAATGCCTAGGGCCTGGCAGGTTTCCGGGGCCTGCTTGCTGCCTCATCTAATGCACCTCCCCCTCTCCTCATCTTGCCAGAGAAGTCAGGGGGCAAGCAGAGGTACCTTACCCAGGGTCCTATTTTCTTAATCTGTCTCCTATGGGTGGTCTTGGTGCAGTCCTCATCTGAGACATACTAGACTGTGCATACCATTTAAATTAATCCAACAACACTTCCTGTGAACCTGAAAACCTGCCGGGAAGTAATTTTCACCATTATTTCAGGAACTGCTGCATAACAACTGATTAATGGTAGTTTTTATCCAGACCAGAGTTGTCTAATGAAGCCAGCGTTCTTGTACAGATTAGTCAGTGCCTAGTATTGTAGAAGTTTTTTTTTCTCTGTACCCTGTTGTTATTTGAGTTCAGGAAATAGCTGAATAGGGCTCCCTGACTGAGATTTAATAAACTCCCCTTTCTGCAGAGACAGCCGCTTGCTGTAATTGATGAGAATGTAAATTGATGGGTGTAACCATACAGAACAGGAACGCTCATTGTTGTGTACAAGTGCCATGCGTCAGTGAGCAGACCATATACAATTGGAGAGCAGGCCTCAGGACGCACCAATTCAACCCCTTAGAACCTCGCTGGGGCGCAGAGGAGAGGCGTGTGGTTTTCTTTTTTTGGTACTCGCGGAAATTCCATTCAGCATTTTTACTGGTGTTTTAATTGGTTCCCAATGTTTGGCGTCATCTGCCGTGAGAGTCCTTCGGCCATAAAATAAATAGGTGCCTTGTAAAATGGTAATATTAATGAAGGCTGCTTCTGTGTTTATTTCTAACTAGCCGGAGGCACGGAAACTTATGGCTTTCTAGGTGACTTCGTCCTAACTCCAACCTCTTCATCAAATTCCCCAGAAGAGAGTGGGGATGACAGGAGGGTTGGTTTCCAGGTTTCTGGCAGACGTAAAACTCGGTTATTGAATTTAACTACCGGTAGTTTCCTCTGTTATGCCTACACTGCACCTGCTGCCTCTACTCCATGTTACAGGATACGGGCCTGCCTGATTCACCAGACATGGTCTGGAGTTATTAAATTATCAGCTATTACAAAAATTTGCACCCCTTACCATGACAAGTAAGGACTTCTAAAAAAAAAAAAAAAAAAAAACGAAAGGGAGAAATGACCATGGTGCACTTGCATGTCCTGTTTGACTTTTTTCCTGTTGCCCCATGGGAGCATAAGGCAGCTGTGAAAGTCTTAGATATGTCTGGCCTTGGCCAGGGTATTCACTCCGACACTCATAACTACATAACTACTGACATTATAACTCTTTAGTCTTTTCTAATACATCCAGGACTACCTGAATACACTGTATAAATGTTGCCCATAATTGCTGTATTACTAACTAAATAGCATACTTCTAGTCTAGTCCCCCCCCTTCTGGTTTTTCAGCCTTTGCAAAGCAACTTACCTTGCCATCCCAAACATGTTGCTAGCAGAGGGTTAACTTTAGGAGGATGGAGGATCCAGAACTTGTATATGGTCTGGGTGTTGAAGGGGTTGAGAGTATGGGTACTTTTGAGCAGGGCTGTGGAGTCGGTACAAAAATCATCCGACTCCAACTCTGACTCCTCAGTTTTTGAAACCACAGACTCCGACTCCGACTCCTCAACTCCAACTCCGACTCCACAGGCCTGCTTTTGAGAGGGGGAATTTTTTTTACATTTTTTTACCCTACTTTCTTCAAATAGAGTGGATGCCCTTCATGAATAGGTATTTTTGTGACCACACTTATTTATTTATTTATTGTATTTATAAAGCGCCAACATATTACGCAGCGCTGAACATTAATTTAGGTTGATATGGCTTGATATTTATGGTCTAATATCTCCGTACTCAAACCTCCTACACACAGATTTTATGTACCCCCAGCCCCGCTGGCTCACAAGATAGCTTGTATGCCCTATGCAGCTCGACTAGAGGACTGCAAGTTGGTACAGAGGTAGTTTGGAGGGGGTCTCTTCCCTACCTAATTTGGTGTGTCTAGGAGTTGTGAGGGCGGAGATGTCAGGTCTTAAATATCAGCAGTATATTCTATTCTTAAAACCATAAGGAGCTTCATGCAGCTTTGGAAAACATCATTACCCACAAGCCAGTGCGTGCAGCTTTGGAAAACATCATTACCCACAAGCCAGTGCGTCCAAGGCTGAAGCTGTGGAGTCGGTACAAAACTCTTCCGACTCCGACTCCTCAGTTTATGAAACCACGACTCCAACTCCGACTCTGGGTACCCAAAATGGCCCGACTCCGACTCCTTACTCTAATACTTAACAGGACTGTGGATTTTGTACAAAAATCATCCGACTCCGACTCCTCAGTTTATGAAATCAACAACTCCAATTCCGACTCCGGGTGCCCAAAATTGCCCGACTCCTCGACTACGACTCCAACTCCAACTCCACAGCCCTGTAATAATCAGCCTAGCATAAACTTCACTTAGTTGGAGGGATTTCACCCTTTCAACTGGATATAAAGTGGCTACAGGACATTGTCCCCTCTACAGACCAGGTTTTCTCTGACAAAGTTGCCATCAGCTTCACATTGTTGGTCGCTATTTAATAGCCATGGGATACAGTCTTTAATAATGTTGAGAATCACTGCCATATACCCATCAATTGGTTTCCATATGGACACCCCCAACTAATAATACTACAAGGCCCAGTAGCAGCTGCCTGGTCTACACATTCAGTAGTCCTGGCCCTACCACACTGATGTTGTCACATTTTACTCACCCTTCAGGCTACACACGTAGCTAGGCTTTCAATTATATCAAACAGTTCAAACAGTGGAATGCCTGACTTATTAGAAAAGTTTATAATTAACTTTCCAGTGTTTGCCCCATAGCACAGCATGACCTGTCTCTGTCCTTGTACCTAAACTGCAGAAATATAAATGATGTCCTGAACTTTACAGCCCTCTCTCTGTTCTTATTTGTGACTAGGTGAATTGCTGTACCATCGCCTCAAAATCGCAATGCAAAATAGGAATCACTAGGCGACTGCAATCGCAATATGAATGAGCCCTAATGGTGCATAGTTGCTTTACTGCTGTAGAACAGACAGTAAAGTGAAATACTCACCACCCATCAGGGGAAGATGGATCTAGCGCCGTCCTCCTCACTAGGAACTCTCCATGGTCCATTTTCCGACTAGTGGGTATGCGCAACGTCGCACGACCTTACACAATGGGTACAAACGTGAAGTCATTTGATCGCAGTACTTTTCACGGAGTCATCGGTGTTTGCGTGATCGCGCACCTGTAGCCACGTCACAAGATCGTTGCTCAAAGCATCACCGGTTGTTGGGCCAATTGTGTTGTTGGTACGGGCCTTAACCACTTAAGGACCGGCTGAGTTTTTTATGATCTGTGCTGCGTGGGCTCTCCAGCCCCCAGCACAGATCAGGTGGCAGGCAGGGCGATCAGACTTCCCCCCTTTTTTCCCACTAGGGGGATGTCCTGTTGGGGGCGTCTGATCGCCGCCGGCTTGCTGTGCCTAGTGCGGGGGGGGGGGGGGGGTGCCTCAAAGTGCTATTCCCCCCTCCCTCTTCTTCCCTCCCTCCCCTTCGCAATATCCGTCCTGCGATCCGTCCTGTACCGCCTCAGATAGGCTTCAGCCTATCAGATGGCGGCGATCCCCGGCCGATCTCCAATGTAAACACAGGGGGTCACGTCCCCGGGTGTTTTCATTTAGCCTGCGAGCCGCGATCGGAGGCTCGCAGGCTGTTCACGGAGCCCCCCGCCGTGAACTGGCAGGAAACGCCATGGAAGCACAGGTGTGACCAGCCGCCGCTTATCGGCGTTGGCTGGTCGTTAAGTGGTTAATGGACTTGAACTCTTGCACAGAACAGAAGGAAAACTTATAGGAATGCACCCTGTATGTATTTAGAGAGTTTAGCCTGTCTAAAGCTGGGTACATATGGTACGATTTTCCGCTCAATAGATGGATCCGATAGATAATATCCGGTATGTCCGATATTCCTTCCAATCGATTCTGCACTCGATTTCTCATAGAAGTGAATGAAAATAAATAAGAAAAACGAGCAAAGATAAGAGAATTGAACGCAGAATCAAGTGCAGAATTGAGTGGAAAAACAATCGGGTGGGGAAATCGAGCGGAAAAACATAACGTGTGTACCCAACATGATTCCCCCTCATCTGTTACTAAGCACAAGTTGTAATTTGATCCCTCAGCTGCCTGCCACAGCAGAGAGCTAATTGGTAAACGCGGGATGTTAACAATATGTCTGCTTCCATGAAAGCAGGAAGCAGATAGACTACAGATTTATTGCAGGATTTGTATCAGCCGTAACAAAGACATGTTTTTCATCAAATGTTGTTTTGTTGTTGCTTTGCTTTTAGAGCAGAGAGGAAGTTCTGAGTTCAGGTCCACTTTAAAGCAGTAGGATCAGCCATACTATGCCAGGGGGAAAAACACATATATAAGTAGATAAATGCTTGATCTACTTACATAACACATGTATTGTACTGTCCACGTTTTGATTTCAGTGAATTTTATATAGTAAATGAAGAGAATTCTGTTCCTGGTGGGAACCATGTCTTTTGCCCACAGTTTGAGGCTAAATCCTGATGTCATTTCTGCCCTTAACTTTTTTTTATTTTCTCCTCCAATCGTTGAGTCACCTCAGCCTTGCTTGTAAACACAAGTGAGCAGAGGATCGTGTTTCACATAGCCAGCAGCTAGGCAGGGAAATAAATGAAAGAGTAGGAATATATTATAGATAAAAAGAACTCCCAGCATGCAACTGTTTGGCACTGACTACTAAAGGGCCAGTGTTCCTTAAAGCGGATCCGAGATGAAAAACTAACTATAACAAGTAACTTGTCTATATATCTTATCTAAAGTTAAGACACAGCAACAACTGCAAACAGCTTTAATAGAATATGATCATTTCTTCCTGTGATACAATGGCAGCAGCCATGTTGTTTGTAAACATTACACAGAGGCAGGGTATTATTTGCATCTGGAGCACTCAGCCTGTGAAAAAAACCTAATCCCCCCTCCTCCCCTCTGCCTCTAAAATCAATGGCTAGCAACACCTCCTCCTGCCCAGACTGAGCTCCCATGAGCCCTTGCTACTGCTAAGGATCTCTGAAAACCTGTGGGCGTGGCTTGTTTAGTTTATAGGGAATTTGAGTATTACAACGAAAACAAAAAAGTATTTGGCTTGAGGAATGCCTTATAAACAATAGGAAAGGAACACAATTATGCAATGAGTAAAAGTTCACCTCGGATCCACTTTAAGTATGTGATAACTCTAAACCATAACAGCAGAAAAAGTTTTGAATGCAGGATTAGCATTTTTATCACTTAATACACTCAGACCAGTTGCTGTTGAAATCTGATTTTTATGGTGACAATCCTGCTTTAAGACTGTCCACATCCACAAAGTGCCCCCATCCTGTATGAGTATTGCCTCAGTGCGAACCAACAGCTGCTAGTAATGAGCCTGACTCCTAATCTAAAGAAAACTTTCCCCAGTATCACTGACACTAAGCAAACAATGTACAAAGTGATGTCACCCCAAAGATAAGAGTGGGTTGTATGATGGCAGATAGTGGAGAGGAGTTTGCTGCTCCTGTGCATTGCCTGTCACATCTCCCCCTGAGCAGAGATAAGCTGATGCTGTCCATGTTCCTCCTATCTGCACCACTGGGGTGAGAGACTCCTGGAATGTTCCCCTATCACTGTGGGATTGCTCACAGGCAGAGCTATTCCAGGGTTAATCATTAAAATAGCCCAGGGGAAAAATGATGTAAAATCCCAGCTGCGGAACGGAGGTGATTGAGTACAAATGTAGGCTATGCGGTCATTAAAAAGTAAATTATATTTTTGTAATAATTATAAACTGCGGTTCTTTTTTTTTTAGGCTCACTAAACTTAAATCACAATTCGTTTTTTACAGCATTGTTAGCGTTGCAGATGTTGAGAATGGCCAGGAGTTATTAAAAGATGAGGACATGGTAGATAAAGTTTAGCACGCGAATATGGATATTTTCTTGCACACAGCTAACTTCTGTCCGGTAATCCCATTTAGATTGCAATAAGCCTCTCCCTGACCTGAAATGCCTTCTTTTATGTGTAGATGGAAAATAATGGCTTATGCTGAGCAAATGGGAGTACAATGATGTTGTGTTATGGCGTATTTATATAGCGCCAATACATTTTCCCCCAGCCCGTTGCTGAGCAAGATTTAGAAAAATTCACACTATCATCGGTCCCTGAAAGTAGCTCACAATGGTTAAAGCGCACCTCTGGGGTAAGAATACAAACCACACTTATCAGCACAGGCAGCAAACGTTGTAACAGAGTAGCAGGAAAAAATGTCCAAAAATTGGCCACTTGTGGCAGAAAATGTAGGTTTCATTGGTTAGCCACGCCCCCTTTTTGAAAACCTGCCATGAGGTTGCCAGTTTTCTGCCATGGCATAGATTGTGTAATCGGTGGGTGGGAGGAGCCTTTATAGTGTGGCCTGATGGGTACTTTGTCTCTACCTCTGCCACTAAGTCGCGTAGCTCCCAACTGTCCCTCTTGTGGAGGGACAGCCCCTCTTTGGAAGCCCTGTCCCTCATTCTCCCTCATTTGCCCGTCTTTCAGGACTGATGTACAGATCTGTGTAAATATATGTATTTTTCTACTGAAAAAATGTGTTGAATTTACTCTAAACTTTATTCCCATCCTTTAAATTGATATATGTCTTATATTTAAATGGTATTATGAAGGAATATGAACCAGGATAGAGAAGACCAGTGTGGCTTGAATTATAAAAACAACATTTTTCTCTTATGAAATATTTATAGTATGCGTGACTAGGGGTGTGTCAGGGGCGTGGTTAGAGGTGTGACAGGGGTGTGGCATAGCTGTCCCTCTTTCTGGTCTCAAAAAGTTGGGAGGTATGCAGTCGGTCCACCCCAGAGAGGAGAGGTGAAGAGAGAGGTAGTGCAGTGCCAGGCACAGTATTCTGCATTCCAGAGCGGCCAACGCTTCCCTGCTGCTAAATGCAGTCATTGGTTTATTGGGTAAGTAAAAGAGGGGAAACAGTCATCGTAAGTGTTATCCTAGCTCCTTTTCTTTGTGAAAGTTACAGTAGAGGTCCACTTTAAGGTGTGTACATACACAGGAGTACTTCCATCTGCAAGGATTGGGCTTCGATCCCTCCGATGACAATTGAAGGCCGAGTACCGTAGCTGCAGAGCAAGGAGGGGTTAAATGCGTGTACACACATCCAGTTGTGATTGGCCAGTTTTACTCTCTCCCCATCCCCCTACTTGGACCTGAACTTTTGCACAGGACACAAGAGAAAAATGCACCCTGTGTGTTTTTAGAGAGAAGAGCCTGTGTAATTCCCCCTCATCTGTAAGTGATCACAAGTGTGATTTGAGCTCTCAGCTGTGTCTGCTCAGAAATTTAGCAGTCCTCAGCAGACACAGCTAATATGTAAACACAGGATGTTAACCCTTTCTCTGCTTCCAAGAAACCAGGAAGTAGACACACTGCAGATGTATTGCAGGGGCTCAGTAAGCTGTAACAAATAAATGTTTTCCTTTAAAGGTTGTTATGCTGTTGCTTATCATTTAGAGCGGAGAGGAAGTTCTGAGTTCAGGCCTGCTTTAAAAAATAGACCTTAGGCCATGACCCGCCAATTAGCTGACCTCCCAATGTAGCCCCCCTCAGCTCAGCGATCTCCTGTGCTTAGGCAGAGCTGCTAATTTGTAAACACAGCATGTTAACAATATGTCTTCTTCTGAAAAAGCAGGAAGTAGACACACTGCAGATTTATTGCAGGATTTGTATAAGCTGTCTACTTCCTGCTCTATTGCTGGATACACACGGTGCGTTCGCGCACTCGATTTCCTGCTCGATTCCCGTCGATTCCTTTCCAACATGTCCGATTTGGATTTCGATGGATCGTTAGGTCGATTCGCATGCAAAGTATGCCGATTCGACCTAACGATCCATCGAAATCCAAATCGGACATGTTGGAAATAAACTAATCGACGGGAATTGAGCGGTAAATCGAGTGCGCGAACGCACCGTGTGTATCCAGCATTAGGAAGCAGACATATCGTTAACATCCTGTGTTTACTAAGTAGCTGCTCTGCCTTGGCAGCCAGCTGACTCAGCTGAGATCAAATTACAACTTGGGCTTAGTCACAGATGAGTGGGAATGAGACAGGCTAAACTCTCTAAATACATACAGGGTGCAATTCTCTATGGTTTCCTTCTGTCCTATGCAAGAGTTCGTGTCCACTTTAAATTAGTTGTGCCCAGGTCGGGAATTGAAGATAAGAGTGCTAGCCCCGCAACTACCATGCTGTAAATATTTCACATACCAGACAGAATAAAAATACCTCCCTTTACAATGTGTATAACATTATTATCATCTGTCTGTATACATAATATCTAGCATGTGACTGTCTCCCATCCTATGACCGGCCACTGCTGGTCACCTCAGCCTGACCTATACATGAACCAAACCAGAGGGAGCTACAATGGGAGCATTCTGCTCAATGTATGTTTCCTCATAGAGATTTATTGCCCATCTGTCCTACAGCAGAATCCAGCAAGGGGCATTCTCATTAACCATTTGCCTCACTCAGTGTAAACACCAAGCCTATAAACGTATCATTTGTATCCCTATTTAAAGACATCTGATATCATCAGAGTGTATTTATCTTGATCACTGGCCTTGCAGGATGCTATAAAAGTGATATTTATTGGAGTCATAAACAAGAACGGCCACTGATAGGAAGTTGCTGTGTTGATAAAGCAGACTTATGACAAATGCTGCTGGTTTGGGGAATGGCTCGGTTACCAATCAGGTCAGATGTCATCATCTGGGGGAGCTGTAAAACTTTCACAGACATACATTGCAGATACTGTGAGAACAGGCACACCATGTGATGCAATGTACAGTGTATCAGCTCATACTGCACAGCATCAGTCTGCTTGTTTTAATTGGATGTCTTTATGGCTCTGGCAGATGGAATGCATCAGTGACACAGTGGTGGAGTGTCTCGCACTCTTGCCTTGCTGTGAGAGTCCCACGTGTGAATCTTGGCAAGCGAGGCGTTGGCATGGGGATCACCCGGATGATTTTGATACATGCAGATTACCTTTTCTTTAATACTTAAAACACAAAAAATTGTGATCTCTTCTTCTTGGTCTAGATGGAACACTTATAATACAATCGGGCTTTTCTCCCATAGGGTTGCAGACTGGACAGAGGAAATAGTTATGTGTTCATAAATGCCAGACTAAACAGGTGGCTTTTCAGCTGGGTGTGGCAGGGATGTTCCAAGGTGTAGGGGCAGCATGGCAGAAGGCCCTGTCTCCAAAGGTTTTGAGGTGGACTCTGGGGTTGACCAAGTTATTAGAGTCTTTTGATTTAGGCCTCTTTCACAGTGCGACGTTAAAGTCACACGTTAGAAAATGTTTTAACGCGGACAAACGCACAGCAATACTAAGTCTGTGCAACATTCACAGTGCACACGTTGCATTTGTGTGTAACGTGTAGCATTATTAGAAAGTGCTGCATGTTGTGCGTTATACACGTTATTAACTGCGTTGGACTGTTTGCACATGCTCAGTAATGACCTGGAAGCATACTTTTCATTGCCTGTATGCGACAATAGCAAGGCATAGAGTTGCGTTGTGATATTTGTGGGAAGTTGCGTTGTTAGCTTGCGTTGCGACTTTAACGTTGCATCAAAACGCAACGTCCTACTGTGAAAGTAGCCTTAAGATTGGGTGGGGGGTGTTTGTGATGCAGTTGCAACAAGTCTTTCAGGTATCCACTGCTCAGATTGCACAAGGATTTGAATGGCAATAAAGGTGGCCACACACGATACAATAAAATGATCCGATTTTACAGTAATTCGATAAAAACGATCGTATCTCTCGAAAAAATCGAAAGCTTTTTTTTTCATTCGACTGAAAAATCAGATCGGATTTCCCGTTTTTTTCGATTTAAATCGATCCGGAATGCCAGATATTTTTCTTCAATTTCTACTAAAGATTGTATGGTGTGTGTTGGATTGTTAATTTATTAATATACACACCCTAACAATTTTCTCTGAGTTTCCAATCAGTTTTATCATAATTGAGGAAAAAATTGAACATAGGTGTGTGGTACATTGGTCATATTTTTGAAATGCTACAATCAGTCAGAAAAATTGATTGCAATTCTTAAATTGAACAGATATTTAAAAAATTGTATGGTGTGTTGCCACCTTAAGCCAATCTTAAACAGAAGACAGTTGTTAGGTCATTGTAGCCCATATCCTATTAAAGGACCATAAATGGATGTTGCCTGATGGGAATTGGGACCCGATCCCTCAGCGTAACATCCCTGGGCCAAGACTGAACAAATCCGTAGTTGCCCTGCAGGACATGAACAGATTCTGTTGCAATATGGGGGGAGGGGGGGAGGAGGTCCGACAGAGCTGCACAGATGTGACAGCATGCAGTGGGCAGGGCAGATGGCAAGATCAAATTTATGAGCCATTGCTTGGCCAAGCTCATCAGCCTGGTGGAATGCTGGCTAGGGTCTTATTGCCCACCTCAGCTGAATTTAATCTAACAGTCGATCGGGCCACAAAATCGCTAGAGGTAAAGTGGCCACCGTCACTGTATTATTTCTTCTCTAATGGGAGGAGGCCATCAGGTTAATAAAAATGCTCTCTGCTTCAGGGCTTTCACTTAATACAGGCTTTAATTTGCCTGCCCCGGGGCTAACTGCCTGCAGAGCTCTATGCTGACCAGCACCCTACGGCTGTCAAGGGTGACCTAAATCTGCACTGTGGCCTATAAACCAACCTTCCAACTACCTGGCCTGAAAATCTCCAGATATGGGATGCAGACTGGAGAAAAAATAGCAGTGACTCACCCTGATACAAAACAGATCTCTGCTTAATACCTAAAAATATTAACAGCCTCATAAAGCGGATAACCTTTTTTTTTCTTGGCAAATTATGTGACAATTCCAGAAAATAAACACCACGTCGTCCCGAGACTCGCATGTATGTATTTCCTCAGACATATTACAGCTGAGATGCACAGAACAGATTGTCCGCACAAAGATAACCATGGCAAAACAGAATATATATATATATATATATATATATATATATATATATAGACAGCGTATCCAGTGTATCCAAATAATAATGAATACAATTTATTAGGGACGTATCCCTTTAAAAATAATTAAAAATCAGGCCAACAAGATTTAGGAGGAAGGCAGTACAAATCCGTTCAAAGTAAAATACATAGTACACATCACTGGGCACTGGTGTAATAGTACAAAGCAACAACTTGTGTAATAGGATCAATCCTATTACACAAGTCGTTGCTTTGTACTATTACACCAGTGAGAAATGCGGCAGGTACAGGCGGTACTCTTCTTCCTGGGTAAGGTGCTTATGTTTTACATGTTTATAAATACAGAGGTTACTGTGTATAGTGAGCTGCAGCATATGTAACCTCTGTATTTATAAACATGTAAAACATAAGCACCTTACCCAGGAAGAAGAGTACCGCCTGTCTGCCACCCGCCGCATTTCTCACGCGTTCCGCAATAGAATCGGAAATGATAAATAAAGCTACCCACAGTCCCTATATGCCCGTTCGCAAGGTCATGTATGGGCGTGGTCACGCCCAATAACGTCATCGCGGTGAGCATCACCATATGATGCTCTGCCGTAGCAGCGTCCACTAGGAACATATAGTAATAATATAATTCTGGGGTAAGGGCGAGTGGAATCAATTAATAAATACACATATACATTGAAAATATAAAAATACATAAATACATGATCATGAAACAATAACGTACCCAGTATGATGAGGGAGTCGAAAATAATCACATTCAGCAATCCACATGTTGTGGTAATATAGATCCATGGCACTTCATTGGCTGGTGGAAGGGAGTTCCAGAGGGTGGGGCGGCTCTTGAGAAATCCTGCATGTGCGCTTGGGAGTGGGAAATGTGTGGGGCAGTTAGGCGAAGGTCGTTGGAGGACCACAGGGGACGACCTGGCTTATACCTATGAACAAGCTCAGAGATGTAGGTAGGGCAGGTTTTGTGCACAAGATTTATACGCCAACATTTTTTTCTGCCTCTATTCTTTTGTTTATGGTACAGAACAGATAGAACTTTTTTTTTTAGTCTCTCTCCAAGCGTGTCATGTGAGGAACGCGCCACGTCGTACAAGCGGCAGTTTATATTTGCCTGTCCACCTTCCCGCCTGCCATCTTGCCTCACGTTAATAGAACTCTCTTTCCAAATCATAAACTCGACTGCGACGCCGGCTCTTATCGTCGAGCTGCAGTCTAGGGCAAACAGGTTTTATGGCACTAGCTAAATTTAGCCCGGTGTAATTCTCACATTCGGCTGCAGCCAGTGCGGCATCTGATGAAGTACAAAAAAAATAAAAAAATTGACACTGTGTTTCTGTTTGATGTGAGGACGACGGCGTCTTGCACTTAGCCACTGTGTGTTTTTATCTGCCAAAAAAGCCGTTTAAGATTTTCTGCTTCAAAACTTCTCAGTTTATCGTGAGATTGTTGATGTACTTTGTAGCTGAAAATTATGACAGTGTATTATTTCTGGGCAATTAGATCTGCAACTTGCGAATTAGCACATAGTTAATAGAGAGCCGCGAGCCTGGGGGAAAGGGGTGGCACGGAAGGCTCTTGTAGGGCTGTCTGGGCAATTAAGGATTCTACTGCAGTAGGCATTTTGTACTGTCTTAGGTGCCACAGAGGCTTAGTTGTTACATTGAAACAGCGGATGTTTATTTTGGTGTTTAATACAGAGGTGTTTATTTTAATGTTGAATAGAAGGAAAATGGTTAAATTAATAGATTTTTAACTTGTCCATCTCCTTTAAGGCCTCTCTCCCCCTACCCATATAAAACTCCAGATTAAATATCATTGCAGAATGTCCCTTAGTGAAGTAATTTGGACTCCTCTGGCCTGGTTGCCTAATATTCTGAAGATGCGCCATCGCATTGACCCAGCCGCCTTCAGTGGCTTCAGGGAAAGTGTGCTGCGCATGCCAGTCCCCTACCAGCCCACCACTCCCTGTAAAGGTGGGTGTGGCTATCAGGGCTGTGGAGGCGTAGTTGAGGAGTCGGAGCAATTTTTGGGTACCTGGAGTTGGTGGTTTCATAAGCTGATGAGTTGGAGTTCGAGGATTTTTGTAATCACTCTATAACCCTGCCAGGGATTTGGAGTCGGAGTTGAGGAGTTGGAGCAATCTTGGGTTTTCCGAGTCAGTAGGTTTATAAACTGAGGAGTCAGATTTGGAGTGGGATGATTTTTGTACCGACTCCACAGCCCTGGTGGCTATATGATCCAATCCCACTTCTGCTTTTTCGAGCGGGAAGAGCATGGTCTCAATCAAGGTCGGTGTTGGAAATTTCATAAACAGGGGAGTTGGATGATTTTTGTACCGATTCCATTGTCCTGCCAAGGCTGAAGAGTCGGAGTTGAGGAGTCAGAATAAATTTTGGGTACCTGGAGTCAGAATCGGAGTCAGTGGTTTCATAAACTGAGGAGTCAGAGTTGGAGTCAGTGGTTGTGGTGTTATGGTTGTGAGGGAGGCAAGACCTCCTTCCTTTTGTTCTCTGTATGTGATCGACTTATGTAGCGGTAGTGAGGGCACGGCTGGCCTGTCAATCCATTTCATTTTTATTTATTTATTTTATTTAAAAGGCCCCCAGGGATGAAGGCAGCGTCCATGCACAGGAATATGGTTTGATGTAGGGGAAGAGCAGTGTGGTACTCTTAAGGTGGCCACTAATGATCCAATCTTTTTTGCCCAATCTTACCATTTCTATGTAATATAAGGGACTGCCTAAAGTATTTATTCAATATATTCAACCAGTTTACCCTTCTACTACTTAGATTTGGTAAGATTGGACAAAAAAGATTGGATCATTAGTGGCCACCGTTAGAGTGCCCCCAATGACCAAAGAACTTGAGGACCCCGTGGGTAAATATGAAGGGGGTACAAGGTAGGGAGAAAAAACATATTCTTGGATTGACCCATTAGGCATTCATGAATGTCCATTGATTTTGGTTTGATTGTTGTCCATTTTCCTGGTTGAATTCCTCTTGCAGGAGAACCCATAGCTAAACACATTATCGATTTATCAGGTGATAAATTACTACTTCTCTGATTGACTCTTTAACTGTTTTCCTTTTAAAACACTAAAAATTATCAAAATTGTCCCCCAAAATTGCCTTGTGGGGCTCTATTTGGCACAGCAAAGCAAGGGAGATGAGGGTTAGGGGTAGGGTATTGCTAGCTGCAGAAGGGGAGGAGTTAGGGGTAGGAGAGGTGGGGCAAAGGAGGTCAAAATATTGGGGTTTGTTATTTTACACAGTTAAACATTGAGGCCCCTTTCACACTGGCACGTTGCGTTACCCTGTTGCCATAGGGTAATGTCATGCCAATGAAAGTCTATGGGGCGTTTCATATCTGCGTGTTGTGATACAATGTGCCGTAAGGTTACAATTTTACGCGCAGGCAAGGCAGAAGCGCATTGTGGCCAGCAGCGAACCGGAAGCTATGTAAGCCTATGACGCATATTTTCTTAAATTGTTTGGCGTTCACGTTTCGGGGCACATGCAGGGCAGTGTATTTTTTCAACACTTTTTCAATTCTTATTTTGGCCACAGGAAGAGACGCTAGAGAGCCTAACTTCCTGCTTGGCCGGCAGCTAGAATGGAGATTACCGCGCACTGCCGCAGTAGTCTCCAAAGGCTTTTTTTGGTGTTGCAGTGTGATCAGCCCGAACGCATCACTCTAAAACCGCAGGTTAGCAGTGTGAAACCGGTCTGAGGGAGCTATCCCTCTAACCTTAGCACTGGTAGGCATCAGTACAGACCCAGTAAGTATCTCAGTCATGGACATAGTAGCTGGATGCACAGATCCTTGGAGAATATGGATTTCTTTGTGTAAGAAAAGACTATATGCTGGAAAACCTCTTTCTATTCCCCTCTGGCAATGCCTGCGAATTCCTGATCATGCTCCATAACTACACATAATGCTCTACCTTGTATGCGGTATTGGAGAGGTATGGTGACAAATTGCTCATTATAAATTGCAATCAATTTTAATTAACCTAAAGTCTTTTGTTTTCCATTAATCATTTCTGACGGTACGCACATACAAACATCTGCTTGTGGCACAAATAGCTTCTGTCTGCATTTTCAGATGATGTGAGTCCGCTGCCTCTATAGTAAAGGTTCAGTAGCAGGCATGAACATAGCTGATGCACTGTACTCAGGTGGTCATTATATGCTGCTAAAGCTGAAGATAGACAAACCATACTGGTGGGATATCAGATTATCAGCTGTTACCCTCTGTCTATGTGCGTAGTAAACTAACTACCTATGTGGATAGTAAACTACCTGCAGGGTATGCTGACCACTGCAAGTCTCCCTGCTTTGTAGACTTCTCCTTCCCTTCCGTAAATGTGAGGAGGTTCTTCTAGTGAAGGACAAAAGAAGATTGTAAGCAGGTTACAGGAATACTGTAGGGGGGTCGGGAGACTGTAAATGTGAGGAGGTTCTTCTAGTGAAGGACAAAAGAAGATTGTAAGCAGGTTACAGGAATACTGTAGGGGGGTCGGGAGAAAATGAGTTGAACTTACCCGGGGCTTCTAATGGTCCCCAGCGGACATCCTGTGCCCACGCAGCCACTCACTGATGCTCTGGCCCCGCCTCCTGTTCACTTCTGAAATTTCAGACTTTAAAGTCTGAAAACCACTGTGCTTGCGTTGCTGTGTCCCCGCTCCTGCTGATGTCATCAGGAGCGTACTGTGCAGGCCCAGTATGGTCTGTGACTGCGCAGTACGCTCCTGGTGACATCAGCGGGATTGAGGACACGGCAACGCAGGTGCAGTGATTTTCAGACTTTAAAGTCTGAAATTCCAGAAGTGAACTGGAGGCGGGGCCAGAGCATCAGTGAGTGGCTGCGTGGGCACAGGATGTCCGCTGGGGACCATTATAAGCCCCGAGTAAGTTCAACTAATTTTCCCCCGACCCCCTTACAGTATTCCTATTTGGTGTCTGAAAAGTTGAGCAAGATGGTATTTGCAATGGACACAACAGATAATTTAAAAATGAATTGTATATGCACTGTATCTACTGTATATGCACTGTACTGTATATGCACTTGTATATGCACTGTATCTACTGTATGTACTGTACGTATCTAATGTATATCTGCTGTAACTACTATAGCTTACTGCACCACTCTGTTTCTACTGTACCACCACCGACAGTACCAACCCTGTTGTGCCAAAACCAATTCCGAGTACAACCCCCGTTGTGCTTGGCGAAATAAATTCTGATTCTGAATTCTATACATGGCATATAACTCATTGACATGTCAGTTTATTTACTTGTCTCCGCTCTGGAACATGTTCTGTTCTGATAGTGTAATGGTTAAGGGCTCTGCCTCTGACACAGGAGACCTGGGTTTGAATCTCGGCTCTGCCTGTTCAGTAAGCCTGCACCTATTTAGTAGGAGACCTTGGGCAAGTCTCCCTAACACTGCTACTGCCTCTAGCGCGCGTCCTAGTGGCTGCAGCTCTGGCGCTTTGAGTCCGCCAGGAGAAAAGCGCGATATAAATGTTCTGTGTTTGTTTGTTTGTTCTATGTCTATTGTGAACCTAGCTTAATCTGAAGGTTGAGTGCACTACAAGCACTGACAAATAGACATACACTGGCCACATATCTACAGGATTGGAAGGAATTCAGCTGCATGGATGCCCCCATGCATTCCTTTCCACCTCACAGCTTTGACCTTCCATAGGACTAAAGAGCATCCAGTTTCCGAAGAAAGGTCAGGAGAAAACACCAAAGTGACACAAAGCACAATCAGTCAGAACATCAGTTGTTGCTTTCAGAGATGGTTGAGGCATCGTACATCATCCTCCAGTCGTCCTAGTGAGAACTTCTGTGCCACGGATCCTGCTCAGCTCTTTCCTGTAGCCCTAGGCAAGTTGGGGGAGACTCATAAGCCGTTCATTGTTACATCTGACTGATTCCCAAGCAGGGGGAGACAATGCTGCTCATGTATGAAAGTGCTAATGTGTCGAAGTGTCTTACAGCTCAGCTGTGGCCAAAAATCACTTTTTATAAGTTTTGGGTAGAGTGAGGGAGGGTTAGACCCTCAGGAGGTTGTCATTGCTCTCCATTTCTTTGCTGGGAAGAACTCCCTTCACTTTTTTTATCAGCTGACCATGACCAGCTTGGTGTAATTTGCCTTGACCAGCTTGTCTCTTATGAGAACCCTTGTTGTCGGGGGCCAGGAAGTGAAGGATGGTGATAAAGGATCTGATTATTCTCCATACTAAAATACAAAAAACTAAGAACCTGAGAGAGGACTTTAAAGCATACCTGTGAGGAAAAAAAAGATCAAAGTTAGATACTTACCTCAGTAGAGGAAAACCTCTGGATAATCCAGAGGCTTACCCCCATCCTCCTCGACCACAAGGATCCAGCGCTGGGACCCTCTGAACATATTCGATAAGAGCTTGTCGAATATGTTCTAAAAGCCGTACTTCTGTGTATGAGTTCAGCCGTTATGCGAAGACGCAAGGTCAGCCTCCGTCTGCTGATTAGCTTGGAGCCTCTTGTGCTCGACTTTTCCCTCTGTGCATGAGTGGCTTTGTGCCACTGTGCAGGCATGTGCTGTACTAGTGGCTGGATAGTGTAATGGTTAAGGGCTCCGCCTCTGACACAGGAGACCTAGGTTCGAATCTCGGCTCTGCCTGTTCAGTAAGCCAGCACCTATTCAGCAGGAGACCTTAGGCAAGCCTCCCCAACACTGCCCCTGCCCTATAGAGTGCGTCCTAGTGGCTGCAGCTCTGGCGCTTTGAGTCCGCCAGGAGAAAAGCGCTATATAAGTGTTTGTCTTTGTGCATGCACCATACAGCCACACTTATACATGGACAGGAGCATGGCCACAAAGAAGAGGGTCCTGGTGAGAATCAGATTAGGATTGGAGAAGCCTCTGGATCAATCAGAGGCTTTCTTCTACTGAGTTAAGTACGATATCTAACTTTACTTCCCTTCCCAGGTTTGCTTTAAAGAGGTACATTTTTATGTAGTGCATTGGATAAAATGACACATGTAACCATGACACCTCTGACACGGGAGACCAGGGTTCGAATCTTGGCTCTGCCTGTTCAGTAAGCCAGCACCTATTCAGTAGGAGACCTTGGGCAAGTCTCCCTAACACTGCTACTGCCTATAGAGCGTGCCCTAGTAGCTGCAGCTCTGGCGCTTTGAGTCCGCCAGGAGAAAAGCGCGATATAAATGTTCTGTGTTTGTTTGTTTGTTGTTTGTAACCACAACCTCTTCCATGGTGCTGTACAATAAAATTTTTACAAATGAATAATGTGAACTAGCAAGTGCCATACAGATAATATGCAGTTTTGTTGTAACTTTTTTCTTGCCTGGGGTTCTTCTGTAAAGCCCATCTCCAGTCACAGATCTAAAATATCACAGAGCAGTCAGAGTGCTCAAGTGTTACCGTTTAGTGCCGCTTCTGTCAGTCACTAGTAATCCTGTCTTAAAATTTAAATCACATGGCCAGAAGCACTGAGTTCAGTGAGTTAGTTTTCAGGCCCTGTGGGTGGCACTTACTGCAGCTGCTTGGATTGTATCATCTGCACTATTCTGAGCACAAGGGGGGAAGTCACAGACCGAATCTGTCTGGGGAGACTGCAGCCTAATGCACTGATGATCAGTTGGCAGGAAGTGACCAGCATCTGGACTCATGATCAGTGGCTTCTATGACAGGAGCTAACCAAGATGCTTGTAGAAAGCTAAATACAGTACAACCTCTGTAACCAAAAGGGGCGTTTCTAGCCCTTTTGTCACTCCAGGCAAGAAGTCCTGTGTCAAAAAATAAAACTTATACCAAACCCCCCCCCCCCCCCAACCCCCCCCCCCCCCAAAAAAAAAACCTATACAATCACACACTAGAGAATATAAACCATGTGCCATATAAGGTGGATGCTTAGTTCAGGGGCAGGGCTTAATCAGGGGCATGGCACCCCCCAGCACCAATGGCACTCCAGGCATTGACCTGAAGTACCTATGCCTAAAAACACCCCTGGTAACCAAGTGTCTAGGGAAACTTGGTGTGGAGTTATAACTCTATGCTCTCACGATACTCCAAAACAGATAAACAGTGGCATTTATCAGATCCACATTAAGTAGTCAGTATTAGGCACAATCCACTAAATTGAAGGGTAGCAGTGATTGATCACTAAAACATTGCAAAGCCTGTAATTTTCCCACTCTATATTCAAAAAAGCAAAAAAAAAAAAAAAACCTCGTAGAACTTCAGGAATGAAACCATAATAGAGATGCATCTGGAGCCGTGTTGTATCACAATGTCACTTATGAATGAATTATGTCTCTGGGCTCCGGCTTGGCAATTTCCGCGCATAATACCACCCTTTTATTATTTTCTCTTTGGCTTGTCTTGGCGTGTCATTTTTTATTTGTTTGTTTGCTGTCGTTAAGTGATTCTTGCCTAGCGATTTATCAGCCATAATCATTTAATTGTGGTTTGAAAAGTACAACCTTGCTGAACGCACGGGGATTTGGCAAGATGTAAATGCTCGGCTAGCGCTGGTAATATCTGATTATACAAAGCAACAGAAAAGGCAAATTGTCCCATATTCATCGTTTCGGAATCAATGTAGGATGTTTATGTGTGTTTTTTTTATTTTTTTTGTAAGATCGCTGGTTAAATCGCCATTCTCTTGGCAAGCCCCATTTTTGTTCTCTTTCCTCTGTTTGTTTTTCCCATGCTAGGCGCTAGAACATAACAAGTAAGACTACAGCCTGAGACGGTTTTGTGTTTGTTCGGTTAGAATGGGGTCTGGCTAGTTTTTATGTAAATCTAAACACTCTCGCAGAATGTTGAGTTTTGTTCACAGAAAAGCCAAAAGCCTGAACTTTTTTTCCCCGAGGAAATATTCTGTTAACGTCATTCACAATTTCACAGGAAGGTTTTGCATTGGTAGAGTTCGATAAACTTTATATTGTATGTTTGTTTCATTATGTTTTGATAAACTATTGTTGATTTATGATGTGTCAACAAGTTTGGTGGCACAGTACAAATGAACAGTCTGTAATACAAGCAAGTCATTATAGACTGACACATAGGCCGATGCAGATTATATACAGTTATACATGGGCAGCACAGTGGCAAAGTGGTTAGCACTCTCGCTGGGTCCCCGGTTCGTATCCCATCCAGGGCACTATCTGCAAGGAGTTTGTATGTTCTCCCTGGGTCTGCGTGTGTTTCCTCTTGGCACTCTTCTTCCTGCATCCCAAAAACAAAAAGGTAAGTTCATTGGCTTCCCCCTAAATTGGCCCTAGACTACAATACATACACTATACGATACATACTGTACATAGACATATGACTATGGTGGAGATTAGATTGTGAGAGAGTTTGATCGGCTTGGCATATCAGGCCATAATCGACCCATGTATGGCTAACTTAAAGATAGCCATACATGAGGCGATGATGGTCAGATTAGACCAAGAGACAAATCTTTCTCTGATCGTAGAGAGAGCTGTAATCTGCCGATACATCGCAGACCAATTTTCATTTGATTTCAGCATGAAATCTCTTGAGAATCGGCCTAGTCCACTGCGTCCGCCTCATCCACCGCCTCACTGCTGTTCCCCTAGTGCAGTGATGGCTAACCTTGGCACTCCAGCTGTGACAAAACAACAAATCCCATCATGCCTTTGCCTCCCCGAGTTATGCTTGGAGCTGTCAGAGTATTGCAATGCCTCATGGGACTCGTAGTTCCACCACAGCTGGAGTGCCAAGGTTAGACATCACTGCCCTAGTGTATAAATGTACATGTATGTGTGCTTTTATACATTACTTGTTCTGTGTCGCGGTGCCCCTTCCGTCTTCCGAATCCGCAGCTCTTCCATCAGCCTAGCAGCGTGTATAGGGTTAATGGAAAAGCGGTGGATTCGGAAGACGGAAAACAGCGCCAGGAGGTTCGTCCCGATATCGCTTGCTGTTATCGGACTTCATCGACCACGAGGTCCAGACAGCTTGCAGTATGTCCAATCGACATGCTTGGCTCAAAATCAGTCGCATCGCCAATTGGGCATGCACTTGGCAGCACCAATTTTCATCTGATTTGATTATAATAATCGAATCGGATGGTCGTTCAGCCGCTAAGTCACCTGTTGTATGGCCACCGTAATCCTCTCATGCCCATGGCTACCTTCCTCAGATTTTCTCAGGTATGCTAAGCTTTATTTACCCTTCAAAACAAAGGCAGTGTAAATACACACAGCTAATGCATTATACAGCCCAGAACAGAGAAGTTAGGGACAGCATGAGGTAATGCACCATGCAAGCTATAACACCATTACAAAACAAACTACACTACCTTCAAAAGGGTCATAAATCAGACAGGATTGCGCCACTAATCTCTTCCAGTCCATATAAAGGTAGATTTCTTTTTTCAAGAGCTGTTGTAATGTCCTATTTGAATGAGATTAAAAGGCTG
Organism: Hyperolius riggenbachi; assembly: GCF_040937935.1. NCBI lineage: Eukaryota > Metazoa > Chordata > Amphibia > Anura > Hyperoliidae > Hyperolius > Hyperolius riggenbachi. The sequence goes on from NC_090650.1 coordinate 60,205,444, forward strand.
TTAAACAAAGGACACCAGCTAGTTTTACAGCAGGACTGTGTCTCTAATGCTGCTTAATGCCATCTAGTATCATTTCCTTCAGGTCCCTTCCCTGTAAACACCACAAGTACAAGTAATGAAGGAAAATGTTGAGGAAACACACCTACAACCTGTTTTCCCCAAAGCTCAGTCCTGGAGGCAGCGCCAATTGTCAAAGTAACAGAGCGCGTTCAATAGAAACTAGGTCAGAACAAAAGGCTCAATAAATATAGATATATAATTAAGAAAATGTTTTGGAATTCGTCGTAGGGGATTTTTGTTTCCTAAAGGCAGAAATAAAAATACTGTATATATTGTTATAACCCTGTGGTTGAAAGTCTTGGCATACTTGTTAAGAATGGATAAAAAGTCTTAACAGGACCCCAATAAAAAAGGCTGTGCGCTCACATTATTGATTTTAGCCCCATTGTCAGATACTGGCGTGTCATCTCAATATATACAGTAAGAGCTGCCAGGCTAAGTTAGGGTTCTGCCTCTGACACAGGAGACCAGGGTTTGAATATCACCTCTTGCTGTTCAGTAAGCCAGCACCTATTCAGTAAGGAGACCTTGGGAAAGACTCCCTAACACTGCTACTGCCTGCTGAGTGTGCCTTAGTGGCTGGTTTCAGTCCGCCAGGAGAAAAGTGCAATATAAATGTTTGGTGTCTTGTCTACAGTGGGTAATGGTACGTTAGAAAGAAGTGCTTCTAAAGCTGTGTACTCACCGCTCGATGGGTCCTACGACCTCCCCTTGACGACGATCGCTAGCAACGCCTCTTCCTTTCGGCAGATTAAGTGCGAGGTCACGTGGCGTACACGGCGGCACGAGCGAGACTTCTAGCGATCGCGGTACTTTGAGCGTTGTCATTGGGGAACTTAAAGACCCAATCCACTGTGTCGGTTCTTTGAATTAAAAAATATTGTTTAACTGAGTTGTTATTGACAGCAGCTAGTCTCTATGACTAGTTATTAGTGGTGGTGGCTGGGGACCAGGGGACCAGGGTTTCAATTTAGGATCTTCCTTTTCAGTAAGCCAGCACCTTGGGCAAGACTCGCTAACACCGCTACTGCCTACTGAGCGCGCCCTAGTGGCTGCAGCTCAAGCACTGTGAGTCCTCCAGGAAAAAAGCGCAATGTTATTTGTCTTGTCTTATTAACTGTAGGAGTTGATAATTAGTCAACGAGAAATCTTTACCTTTTCTCAAAATCAGGGAGATCTGTATGGCTGAAATTGTGGTGAAACCCCTTCCACAGTGTGATGTCAGGACCTGTCTTTAAACCTTGTTGCATTATGGGATGGAAATGGCTTTTTCCAACTGCCAAGAAACCAGCATCTTCCTCAGTGCATATGTATATCTATTAAAAAGCCACCTTTTAGCCTATCACATTGTTAGGGGGTGTGGTTATAGACAATGACATTTGGTGATGTCTGATTTTTTCATGTCTGCCAGTAGTAAAGGTGATAATGTGCAGCCTGATTGTGGATCAAACAACATTAACAAATTGCAAAGTGAGAAGTTAAAAAATAGAGATCAAGAAATGATCGATGTTCGCCATGTAATGTATTGATTTATTTATTTTTTTACCCATTTTGCTAAAGTTCCTCTTTAAAGAGGAACTTCAGCCTAAGCAAACATACTGTTATTAAGTTACATTAGTTCTGTTAATTAAAATAGATAGGTAATTTAATCTCTTCCCCACCCTGTTTTGAAAGAACAGGCAAATGTTTGTGATTTCATGGGGGCAGCCATCTTTTTGGTTGAAAGGAGGTGACAGGGAGCATGAGACACAGTTCCAACTGTCCTGTGTCCTGATCACCCCTCCCAGTTGCTACTCAACGAGAACAACGTCAGAAATCCCATCATGCTTTGCACAGTATTAGGGGAAAAATGCCCGGGCAGTTTTCTTTGATGGGGCGGAGCTTAGCTTCTGTGCAGCCAAAAATGAGGCTTAGATAAGAAAAACAAAGTTCTGATGCTGTGAAACTGTTAAAGAAACACCAAGCCTTTTCAGTGCTGCTGAGTAGATTTTTAGTCTGGAGGTTCACTTTAAGTGAGGGAGAAGGTTTAAAATACTTTTCTATGCGTAACTTGAGTGTATCTGATGTTTTTGTTGACTCTGCATAAAAGTGGCAATTTGTTTGTAAACCCAATTCTGAAGAAACGGTTACAAGGGCATTAAAAAGTCATTTTAAAGGCAACAAGATCCTCCATGTATAAGCAGAGGGAAAAGTTTTGCATGTGCGGCACATGGCGCACATGGCTCGCGCAGTGGCTTGGTGCTGGGGATTACATTAAAGAGGTTATTTTTGGACATTTACAGCCAGTATGTGGAATCTGCAATTCCCTGCATGGACATTAAAGCCAGACATCAAAGAGGGAAAAAAGCCAGTGGAAGACTTCTTTCAAACTGTCAGCCAGACCCAGCTTCCTACCCACTGGGGAGGAGGGGGGAGATATTTTCACCAGTTGTAATTAATTATACAACATCTTTCAAAAGCCATTTATCAAGATTTAAAGCAGTCAGACAATTTTAAATAATTAACGGTAGGTAACCAGCCACGGAGATAAACTGTAGGCAAACTGTAATTATTAATTTCAAAATAGGAATATGAAAAAAAGGAAATGCGCTTCCATGCAAAGTTGATTAATTAAAATCGACTTCTAAGTACATTGTTTTATTTTGTTGTCCCGTGTTTAAGTTATTGGGTGAAAAATATGTCCCCAGTGCAGGAGTTTAGGCTTTTTAAGTGAAAATTAGGCGGTAAGACTTCATCGGTTTGGGAATTTTTGGAACTTTATTATTTCAGGCTCCCCGGGGAGCCCGGTGTTTGCACACGTTGATGGATAGATGTCAGTATTTCTAAGGCTTTTGTGGCAAATCATTAAGCTGTATTCAAAGGTTAGAAATATTAATGAAGGGACCCGTGAGGCTGTCTCCGGGGAATCGCCAGGCTCTTAGTTAATTAGTTACAATCTGTCATGGAACTCCTGAAATATTCAGATGTGTTTACTAAGAAAAAGTCTAACCGTGGTCCCAAAGTTTTGATTTTTTTTTTTTTATTTCAGCCGGATTATTCTCTGTTGTTGTTTTCTGGTAAGAGAGTTGTACGTTTCAGATTTTATTATAGGAAATAGAGATAACTGGCAGCCTCATCATCAACTGTGCCTGTTAATATTTACTATATGTATTTAATTTAAAAACTGCGTAAGAAAAATGTAAGGGTAAAAATATTGAGGCTAGTGGCAAACATATATACTCCTGGCATCTCTAATACATGATTTACTTTATCTGTGAGAGGTCTTCTCCCTTAAGCTAAGTACACACGGGGGACCTTTGTGGCTAGTCGCTAGCGCACAGGGGACACGCGTGCAACAGCTCCGCCCGTGCGACAGCTGTCTACACGTCTCTGCCTAAAGGCAGAGACGCGGCGGAAGCTGTCGCCGAAGGTTCCTCCCCCCCGCCGGAAGCTCCATACATTGTGTATGGAGTTGCTGTCGCTAGTCCGCATACACACGGCGTACTAGCGACAGTTGCGTCGAAGTTGCGGCGACAGCTGTTGCCGGTGATTGACCAAGTCAATCGCCCGGCGACAGCTCAGAATAGCGATGGTTCGTGGCGCGCGCGGCATACACACGGGGGATTTGTCGCTGCAACATGTGCGTGCCACGCGGTTGCAGCGACAGTTGTAACCCGTGTTTATGTACCATTAAAGGCAACACATTCGGCTTGATTCACTAAAGCATGCTAAGTGTTAGCACGCCAGTGAAAAGCCCCTAACCAAATGCAAAGTGCCTTTGCACGCGCTAATAAGCGCGCAAAGTTAGCAGTGCGCGTGAAACATCACACCGGTGCGCGCAAAACCTCGTACTGTCCGCATGCAAAATAACCTGATAAGCATACTTTGCACGCGGACGGTGCGACCTGCACCAAATAGCGCGTGGTCAGTAACAGCTTTGCCCGTGCAAACTACTTAGCACCCTAGTTTGCACGTGCAAAGCTTTTAGGCGTGCTAACTGTATTAGCACGCTTTAGTGAATCAAGCCCATTGTGTTTTTTTCCCCATTTTTCATTTCATTTTTGTCCTGAAAATACATACAGAATATTTTTAAAAATATTACAGCTGAATGTTTCATTTATTTTGTTTAATTATTTATTGTTTTGGAGCGCCATCTGCTGGTTGGTCTGGCAAGTTTTGTATTTAGAGGTCATTCTTGTTTTACTGCTTTGTGGCCAGATAAGAGAAGACCACGGTGATCAATAAAATGCAAATAATTCTGAGCTGATGCAATTTTTATGCACATTTAGAGGGGAAATCCACTGGGATAAGTTTTAACATGGATTTACATTAAACAATATTAATAGTCCTTTTTCATTACGTGTGTATTTTTCTGTTATGTTTACTATTAAAAGGAGTTTTAGATTATTTGTAATAGGAGCTATGTACTATTACAGATACCTGTTTTATTTGTTTTTATATCCTTCTGCTGCTTTGAATGGAAGATTTTGTGAGCAGAAGAACATCTTGCTTTACTGCTGCAGTAAACAGATCCCTAATGTGGGGACTGATAACTGAAGCCCTGTGTTAATTTTGACCCTTTTACGCAGCAGTAAAACAAACTTAAACCTGTAGCAAGAGCTAAAAAAACACCCTTTAAATTGTAATGTTATGAATTTATAAAAGTGACAAAAATATAAATCACGAGGGCCCCCAGCAAAATTATAATTGGGCCCCCAATGTTCACACCCCTTCACTTGCCTACCCTTGGCGATCCTCACAGCCTGGGGGCCCATATTACAAGGGTCATAAAACAAGTTTGAGCATAGTAATCGTCACAACCATAACAAGTGTAGTCGCCATAAGTAAGGGTAGAATTGCTGCGCACCCCCTGCACATGGCGACTTAACCAATATTTAGGGAACGTGGTCCAATGGACCATGTTCCTTAACCCCCTTGCCGTTACAATTCTGGCGGCAAGGGGGCAGCGCAGCACTTTTTTTAAATTTTTTTTTTAAAATCATGTAGCGAGCCGAGGGCTCGCTACATGATAGCCGCTGACAAGCGGCATCTCCCTATCCATTCTGATCGCCTTCGGCGATCAGAGTAAGCATGAAATCCCGTTCAGAACGGGATTTCCTGCTGGGCTTCCCCGGTCGCCATGGCGACCGGGCGGGATGACGTCACCGACGCGCCGGGACGTCAGAGGGAATCCCGATCCACCCCTCAGCGCTGCCTGGCACTGATTGGCCAGGCTGCGCAAGGGGTCTAGAGGGGGGCGGCGCGGCGGGTAGCGGCGAATCGGCAGCGAGTGGCGGCGATCGGAAACTACACGCTGCTAGCAAAGTGCTAGCTGCGTGCAGGAAAAAAAATTTGTGAAAATCGGCCCAGCGGGGCCTGAGAAATCCTCCTACGTAGGTTACCCCGAGCTGAGCTCGGGATAACCGGCAAGGAGGTTAAAGAGGAACTGTCGCAAAAATCTTAACATTTAAAGCACATACAAATAAGAAGTACATTTCTTCCAGAGTAAAATGAGCCATAAATGACTTTTCTCCCAAGTTGCTGTCACTTAGAGTAGGTAGTAGAAATCTGACATTACCGACAGGTTTTGGGTTAGCCCATCTCTTCATGGGGGATTCTCAACATGGCCTTTATTCTTTATAAAGACATTCCAGAAAAAGATTTATACAATGATGCTGGCCAGCCTCCCTGCTCACTGTACACTTTTTTTGGCAGTTGGACGGAGCATTTACTAAGTGCTTTTAAAAATAAAGAAAACCTTAAAAAACCCTTATGAGAAGATGGGCTAGTCCAAAATCTGTTGGTAAAGTCAGATTTCTACTACTTACTGTAAGTAACAGCAACATAGGAGAAAAGTAGTTTATGGGTCATTTTACTCCGGAAGAAACGTACTTCTTATTTTTATGTGTTAACGTATTTTAAATTTTAAGATTTTTGCGACAGAGGTCCTTTAAATCATTCCCATTTCATGAATATTAAAAGTAATTTCCATCCCACAGGATGAATGGGGCAGTGCAGGAGTGACGGTAGATTGACAACACAAGGCCGTACCTACCAAGCGACTACCCCATCTATTTTGCTGCCAACTAAAATTTTTGGACGAGCAATCATTTTTGTGATCTTACAATGTGGGTACAGGTGCACTATCGCGTGAATGTCGTTTGGTGTCGCACGAGGATAATGACCATCACGGAGGGTCTTTAAGATCCCTGATGACTTAGCGCAAAGTAATGTGATCTCTTAACTTCCCATTCCTGTCGTGTAATTTCGTGTGTGATGTCGCCCACAGGAAGATAGATCGGGGAGCTCTCATCGTTGGGGGACGTTGCTGGATCCTTCTTCATGGGCTAACACTGTGGGAACAAGCAGACTCTGGGCAGACAATGCCCTGACCTATTCATTACCCCACCCTGCCTTCCATAGTTTTAATTTCTTTTGCACCCTCCAAAACAAAAAAAAAATGAAACCTTAACAAGTGACTCAAATGAAGTTTGGCCTGTGACAAATGTCTTGTATGAAGAAAGTCTTTGGGACCAAGTCCCCCTGAGCTGTTTGGTTACTCTGTTGTACTGGTCCAAGCCCTATTTCATACAGCCTTATCAATCCCTGCCATGTACTGATGAGGACCAAAAGTCCGAAACAGGCTGTCTACATGTGGGTTTGATATGGCTGTGTAAAACTTAAAGCTATAGGCTTGCTATACACCAGCGATTCTGGATGCTTGCTTGGCTTAACCAGGGTGAAAAGGGATAATTTGCATATTCAGTAGTGGTGCATTGTGGGTAACCACAAATGTTCACTTATAACAGAATTATTGCAAATTTCCTTCTGTTTTAAGAAGGCAAATTACACCACGCTTTGCTTTTTTAGTAGGAGGGCTTTTTGGTTCCTTTTATCCCCCTATACATTCCTAGTAGTTTGGGTCCCCCTGAGCTGTTTGGTTACTGTGTTGGACCAAGTAAAGAAATGCTGACTCAAGCATTGACATCACTCCTCAGTGATCTATAGGCACTCTATTCAATAGCTTCATGACAGACTAGGCCTTCTTTTCAATAACTTTTATATAACAGACTTTCAAAGAGTTAAAGGCACCCTGTGAAACTGTGACCAGGTATTTAAGAGCTGTCACTGCGGAGATATTGGATGAGACATCTTGCTGGGGCAGACAGCTGGGGGGGCTGCAGAAGCTGATTTACTATGTTGTTGATGATTCACTTTAGCTGTCACTCTGTCCCAGGCCTCTTTTCTGTCACAGCTAGCAAAATATATAGTAGATTTCTGACACCAATCCAAGCTGTGAGTATATTTTCTGAAATTGTGAGAGATTTATAGCCTTTCAAAAGAAGTATTTCATAGCTCTGACAACACATCACCGCTAAACAGGTTTCTGTATATTTGGATAAGTAAGTAAATACGGTTAAACCGTAGCTCCACATAAGCAGACCTGAACTCAAAACTTCCTCTCTACTCTAAAAGATAAGCAGCAGCATTTCTTTGTTACTGCTGATTGTTACTGCTGATACAAATTGTCCTGCAATAAATCTGCAGTGTGTCTACTTTTGGTTACCATGCTTTTGAGAAAACAAAAATTGTAGTGTTATTAACTTGTGGCCATCTTGTTCTCCCACATAGAGTGTTATTAGGATTGGGAGTGACTAGTACTGCCTTAGAAGTTATAATTTCAAAAAGCCAAACAGAGATGACCCTGGAGTGGTTTATAGTTACTTTCCTTACCAGTCCTGTGGTTAAAAATGCATCATGCTGGGCACAATCAGACTGTATAACAGTATGAGAGGAGAAAGCCAGCATGGGGCCACTATCAAAAGAAAGACCTCAAGGTCTCTTTATAAGCTTGGATTCAGGCACATATATTTTACTGGTCTGGCAATTTCAAGTCTTGGAGAAATCTGAAATATCATAGGGGAAGAGAAAAAAACATGTCAACGAAGCTAATATGAGGGGTAGTACACTCACAAGTTTTATATTAGTTATAGATGAAGAGTTGAAAGAACAAGAACTGTATAAAGTTAACACCATTTATAAGCTAACTCTAAGGGTCAGAGGCGTAGCAATTGGGAGTGCAGAGGTAGCGATCGCATCGGGAACCGAAGAGCCCTTCCTCAACTACTGTATTAGCTCTCTATTGGTCCTGTGCTCATAATAATCACTTCTATAGATACTTTGAATAGTGGTAATCATTAACACACTATTTCCCATTCCCTTCTTGCTCCTCTGACACTGTAGTTTGGTGTGCCGTATCAATTGGTATGTATAGAGTGCTTGGGGGGCCCCAATGTAAAACTTGCATCAGTGTCCACAGCTCCCACTGCTAAGGGTTCTACATTGTGTATGACTGGAACTATAAGTGTCTAATCAAACTTTTGTCTTGAGTAAGTAAAATATTTATGGTATATACTTTCACTTTGGTTCATCTAGCACTACTGAATTATGCATGTTCGTCCTATAGCATCACTTGTTGAGACATTCCTTCTGTAGCTCCTGATACCTTCTTTGGGGTTTGGGAATTGCTGGTGACTTTAGGGTAATGGGATTCCTTCATTACTTCCAGCCACTCCCATTATTATGAACACAATAAAACTACAACAACAATTACAAACAACATTCATAAAGCACATAAGCATTTCTCAGACCAGTATTTGGTTGATTGGTAAATTTTGGTACAGAGGAAGAAGAATTATTTGAGTCTGCAAATGCCAAGCTAAACAGGTGGCTTTTCAGTCTATATTTGAATAGCTGCATGAATGGGGCTGTCTTTACTGGGTGTGGTAGGGAATTCTGAAGGGTAGGAGCAGCAGGTTTTGAGGTGCACACTGGGAGTGACCAAGTTTATGGATCCTGCTGATCTGAGGTTGTGAGAGGTGTGGTATAGTTTCAGAAAGTCCTTTATGTTTTCAGGCCCTAAGTTGTGTAGGGATTTGAGTGTCAGCAGTCTAATTTTGAAGAGTATTCTCCATTTTACAAGTAGGCAGTGCAGTGAGCAGAAAACATCGATGTAATGTGACAGCGGCGAGGCTGGTTTGTTAAAATCTGGCAGCAGCATTCTGTACTAATTGCACTCGGTACAGGTCCTTGTTTGGGAGGCCTGTATAGAGGGCCTACATACAGACGCTTAATTCCAATTGCACTAGACGATTATTTGGGTGACATTCTTTGATCACTATTCAGATATGTGAAGAACGAGTGAAGCAATAGTGCTCATTTCTCACTGCTCATTAGACGATAGGACAAAACGGATCACTAAACAAAGTTGTGGGACAGCTGTACTGACACTGGATTTGCTACCTACTATCAATTGGTATTTTCATTAGGTGTTTTTGTTTTTTTTTCTATTACGTGTTTTTGTTTTTTATTGTGCAAGAAGTACTCCAACTCCGACTCCTCGACTCCAATTCCGACTCCAACTCCAGGTACCCAAAATAGCTCTGACTCCTCGACTCCGACTCCTTAGTCTAATACTTACCAAGGCTGTGAATTTGGTACAAAAATCATCCAGCCCCCACTCCGACTCCTTACTTTATGAAACCTCCGACTCTACGCACCCAAAATTGCGCCAACTCCTCGACTTCGACTTCAACTCCGACTTCACAGACCTGCATAATTTAAAACGGGTTTATCAAATACATAAAAAACTCAGCTTGATCTGGCACAATCAGTATTGTGTGAGTCTCACTAGTGCAGCCAAAGACCTCTGAGCTGAGTCAGAGCAGTTGACCTCCATCTTTGTTCTAGGCTAGTGACACAGGAAGTTTTGGAGGCCGGGGATCGGCAGAATTGCCAGGTAAGTAGCTATAGAGATCATAGCCTCCGAGTCATCCTCTCTTATTTTACAGGAGTTTTCCTTTATCTTCCCAATCATTACAGATTTGTATCCGCTTGACTAGAGGGGGCCCACGTTCCCTGCAAACTTTGGCTAATTATTTTAAGATATCCAGAGCTGTGTGCAGGAGTCCATTGATTTGATTAAAAATATTAATCATTGCGCCTTTTATTCATTTTAATTAACATGCATAAAACGCGCCAGGCTGCTAAGCAGTCACCCTTGAAAAGTTATTCAGAAATTGAAATTAACTGATGACCTTACCTTCATAAGCAAGATAACGTTTACACAAACTTGTTTTAATTGCAACAGTTCGTTGAATGGCGCTGCTGGAGGGAACAGTGTTTTGAATAATTATTTAAAGCGGGACTAAGGATTACTGAGTCACACCACAAATACAGATCTGTCCATTTACTGGGAAAATATGTTGCCGTTCAACTAAAGCCAAGTCGCGATAAGAAAATGTATATATTCATTTATATATTATTATTATTTATACAGTACTGACATCTTCCGCAGCGCTTTACATAGTCTCGTCACTAACTGCCCCTCAGAAGTGCTCACAATCTAATACCTACCATAGTCATACATGTCCATTGCAGTTCAGGGGCAATTTCTAGGGGAAGACATATTTGTATGTTTTTTGGATGTGGGAGGTACCTGCCTGAAGGAAACTCACACACTCACGGTGAGAACATACAAACTCAATGCAGTTAGTGGCTGAGATTTGAACTAAGGGCGCAGCGCTGCAAGGTGAGAGTGCTATCCACTACTCCACGGCGCCGCCCTACAGTTACAAGATATTTATGATGGTTAAAGTGTACCTGAAGAGAAGAAAGTGCCCCAAATAGGTACTCACCTTAATAGCGGGAAACCTCTGGATAATCCAGAGGTTTTCCCATCCATCTCCCCCGGCCTGTTCCAGTGATGTCCCCAAAATTGCTGACAAGCCCTAGTCGATGTTTCGAGCATGGACAGTCGCACAGACCAGTTTGGGCTTGGCTTTTCTGCCAAAGCCAGAGTGGGTCCATGCAACTTAGCAGGCAGAGGGCGGCTGAACTTTGGAGGTCTCAGAAATGGAACAGCGAGGTGGAAGGAGGCAGGGGTAGCCTCAGGAGGATCTTACATTTTGGTTTTATGACCTCACAGTTTACTTTAACCAATCTGCCTGGCTTAACAACTTTTGATCCATATCTGAAAATGTATTGATCAAAAATTTGATGGAGCATGCTTGCTAATCTCATATAGAGGGATGAGGAACAAGGGACCGATGAACCTACCGGACGGTTTATTGCATATCTCAACACAGCCTTGACAATTGTTTTTCGGGGGCACCGGGGGGTACTCTTCTTCAGGAATTTGTCTGTGTTCACTTTTCTGAAGAAGGTGACCCTCAGGGACCCCGAAACAATTGTCAAGGCTGTGTTGACAAATGCAATAAAGCATTACTGTCATTAACGAGGTGTGCTACCTACCTTTGGACTTTACCTAGTCAAGATTGTGAAGACAAGATGGTAGAATTGATCATATCAGCCCATGTATGGCTAGCAAGCCTATTCTGTAAGCATCTCCAGTGTACATGTCTCGGCATGTCCTGCAAGCCACTTGTGTACATGTTCCAACATGTGCCACATCTGTTGCAGAAAAGCCCACCAATGGAAAATACTCACCACTTTTTCAATGAACTTTCAAGTCACAGGCCTCATTCACATTCTGCAAGCGTCTTACTCCTGTGCGAAAATGAACATATTGCGTAATTAAAAAGAGTTGTTATCTTCTGTATGAAATGGTGTCTAAATGAACCTGGATCCAAAATGATTCTCGTTATACAATGTGCTGTCATCTGTGCACAAGCCTTTCCAGTCTGTCTTTTTTTTCTGCTCCCATATGAGCTGACAGCTTGTTTTCTGCATTTTTGCCTAAAACACTTTTAATGTCTTTAATGTGGGCTCTGGTAAAAGAAAAAAAGTCTGCAAGAAATGAAGATTAAATCTGCTGCATTCACAGATATACCAACATGACATGAAACTTAAATTACTTATTTGCTTCTATCTGAGAGTTGCAACTGGATCCTCCTTTCCCCGACCTATAGATAAAATCAGTTAATTTGTCCAATTAACTATGCTGTTTATAGCGAACGATCTTATTTTTGAAAAGACCATTCAGATCTAAAGAAAGCATCTTATTTAGTCAATCAACAGCATTAAAAAATCTAACTTGTGATCATATCTAATTCAGTTATGGTGGCCACTAACGATACAATTCAGTGAATGAACGTTTATTTATTTGTATGAACGATTGGAAATATTTATTTGGGACCACTCACCAACAGAAATCTCTTCAGATTGACGAGATTGATCCGAAAGTCTGATCGGATTGGTTAAGAGATTTTCATCAGTTGGTGGTCCCAAACAATCATTTCCAAACGTTTATGCGAAGAATCATCTGTAAATAATTATAAAACTCATGAGATAAACAACTGAATCTGTCCTACTACTGACTTTTTTATATACATCCTATGGTTTTATTCTATATTTAAACATTTTACAAAGTAGATTTAATGTTTTATTGTCTCTGCTCAGTGGCAGCCTATTAAGAGTCCCAGAGTTAAAATACAGTACAAACTACTTGCAGGTGGCGCCTTGGCTAGGTTTTGTACCATGGACACAGTGCTCCAAGGTGAGAGTGCTATCCACATGCTGACACAAATAGCTGAAATCAGCAAAGAAATGCACAAGTGCACCAGCACCATTCATATAAATCTTTTGTACTACTAAATAGTTAAACATAGCATAACAGGTTAGTATGCGTTTAAGGCTGTTCAACAATTTAAAAACTCTTTTAATAAGATCAAAAGCAGAGTACATCATCTTCAGAAAGAAAGGCTAGCGGCAACATCTCAGAGCTCATGGTTTTTCCTGAATCAATCTGCCCAGCCAAAATACAGATCCTGGCAGTGAGACTGGCATTGCTGTCTTTTGTAGGACATCAACACATGCACCAGTTCTGTGCCAAACCGATACAGCGATCTGGCTACCTAGCAACTGAGGATGCTGTTATCTTTGCCTGAAAAAGGGGACCTGCGGTGCAACATGACACAACCTACCCTGCTTGATCTTTTTTTTACCATTTGTTTGACTCCCCCCCCCCCCCATTCATTTAGGGCCCTTTTCCACAATCAGTTGATAGGGAGTTAAAAGCCTCTCAAACTCTCACAACTGCTTGCTGCTGCCTGGCAACTGCTCACTGTTGCTGCCTGGTAACTGCTTGCTGAGCACACAGTTCAACTGCCTGTGGAAACAGGCCCTTAGCGATATTGTAACTGTGTTTAGGGCCCTTTTCCACAGGAGACTGAACTGTGCACTCAGTGAGCAGTTACCAAGCAGCAGTGAGCAGTTACTAGGAACAGTAAGCAGTTGCCAGGCAGCAGCAAGCAGTTGTGAAAGTTTAACAATCTTTTTGCTACCTATCAACTGTTGCGCATGGAAAATGGCCCTTATTTTATTGGTTGCTACCAGCAGCATGGAAAATGTATTTTCCGAGCACTTAGAGAAATCAGAAAAATAGAGTGGAACTTACTTTTTACTTTGGCTAGAATGTTCTCCCTTTAGGAACATGAGGATTTCCCTCTGTATAAATTCAATATTTCAAACAAAACAGCGCTTCAGGTAGTCTTCTATTTCCCAGGCTGTCTTCAGAATAGATTGTGCCTTGTCACTGATTCTGCACGCAATTTACAGTATTCCAAAATTCTCATAAATGGCTTCCTCATTCAGTTTCCCTATCTAAAGATCGATTTTAGCAATGACTGATAAACAGTTCCTTTTTTTCTGATCTGCTTATTAGAAATACACTTCTGTATCGTGAATGAATACAAAAACAACCCCCAGACTCCAAGCAACCGCTAAATATCTTCCTCAGATAATTTGCGACACTGGCGAGGATATTTATAGACTCAACATGTTATTTGGAGATGAAGATTCAGAGAATGGTTTTCTATGTATGGCTTACTTGCGAGTTTACAGACAAAGCCCAGCGCTTAGTACTTTGGAATCTACTTATCACCTCATACACTTCCAGGAATGAAGTGTTTCTCCTGTTTTTGTTTTGTTTTTTTCTTTAAATTCATTTACATACTCGAAAGATGTCTACTCTCTTGAAGAATGTGTAGTTCTAAAGACAAAAGCAAAGCGGACCTGCCGGCCACAGAGGAGTCTTTGTGTCACACGGGGAGTGAGTACAGTGAATGATATACATGAAACTATTAAATTTAAAATGGAGTACAATGCCCATTCACTACATTTCCTTGATGTGGAGGTTAGGAAGAAGTCGGGACATTTCAAAACCGACCTTTACAGAAAAGAAACCGATAAAAATGGGTATCTATTGGCCAATAGTTGCCACCCTAAACCAGAGTCAATATGTTAGAATACGGAGGATTACATCCTCAGATGAACTGTATGCGAAGCAGGCACGGCTCCTCACGCAAGATTTTGTTAAAAGGGGCTATAGTAAATTAAGATGTGAGGAAATATCAGCAGAGGTGGGAGGATTGGATCGTGAAGCATTGAGAACATATAATAGGGAGAAACAGGACGAGAGAAATGAAGTCAATTTTGTTACTACTTTTTGTCGAGAGTCGACTGTTCTGCGAGATACGATGTCTAAGTTTTGGCCGGTGATTGAGGCTGATCCCCAGTTATCCACCATTTGCAGGAACCCTCCTAGATTTGTATATAGAAGGGGGAAATCTATTAGGGACCATCTTGTCCGTGCTGATATAGGGAGAACAGGGGGGCCCACACAAATGTTTTTAGGAACACCAAGAGTAGGCACCTTTCCCTGTCTGCATTGCCAAAATTGTAATGGTATTATCAGGGGGGCTGAGGTTAGACATCCACGACAGGGTACCCCGATACCCCTTAAAGATTATGCGACATGTGATACCAAAGGGGTGGTTTATTATATTAAATGCCCCTGCGGGTTGGCCTATGTAGGGCAGACTAAGAGAGACGTCAAGTCTCGACTTAATGAACATAGGAGCAATATACAGAACCCCAATATAAATAAAAGGGGGGAGGAGGAAAGAAATCGGGATCCCCCTTAGCAAGGCATTTCAAGGAATTTGGACACAGGGTGAGTCAGCTGAGATGGATGGTGCTGGAGGTGGTGCAGTTCCATGAGGGCCAGGATCGCAGGACCATTTTATTAAGACGTGAAGCTTGGTGGATGGAAAAACTGGGTACTCAGTCACCGTATGGCCTCAACGAAGACTTTAGTCTTAGGTGCTTCTTATGAGTATATATTTTTGCCGCTCTCTGACCCTTTAAGGGTCATATGTACCTTTAAGTATGTGCCCGCCCCCAATTAGTTTGGGTGTGGTGTGTAAGTAAAGTTTTATATATTCACAATGTGTTGCCAGATGACTTGAGCACTTGAGAAAGGGCCTCTGCCCGAAACGTTGTGCTTTTTAGTGTGCTGTAACACCGCTATATAAAAATAAATATTTCGCTGTAATTCACTTTGGAGGGTCGAGTCCTTGTGGATCATTGCTGATTGTTTAGTTCTAAAGACACACTGATCAGCTAAAATATTAGTAATTGTGAAGGTTCCCTGTGTGCCGCCAAAACCACTCTCAATTATCAAGGCATTTATTCTACAAGAGCTCTGAAGATATCTTCTGGTATCTGGGATCGGAGACTGCTTTCTTCCGCTTTGGGTGGGCTTTGGAAGTCTTCAGGAGCTCCATACTGGGCATGTGCGCACACGCTGTCTTGCGCACTCTCGCATGCGCAGTACAGAGCCGCCCATCTTCAGGAGCAATCGTCTCCCAAAGACTTCCGAAGCTTAACGCGGCGGGAGATTTGAACAGAGGAGCCTGCAGGGGAACGAGAGGATGAGGGGAGGAATGGGAATGCTCTATAGGACCCATAGCCTTCCCTCTCCTTGGGTAAGTATCTGTTTTTTGTTTCTTTGTGTGTGTGTTTTATTTAGGCTTTGGATTTACTTGGGACTTGTAGTTGAGAGCCTTCATGGATCAGACTTATCTTCCCATTGAATCAAGAACTTAGGAATTTGGCTAGTGCCCAAGAAGGCATTTAGGCGTAGACCTATAGATGTAAATGTTTATCTCATCAGTTTCAGTTCAAGTTTTCTTTAACTCATATTATTTGAAACAAATCATACAACTGTAAAGATAAAAGATGTTTCAAATAGCTGCTTGTTTACTGTGTTATACTGGTCCAAGCCCATCCCATACAGCCATATCAATCCCTGCCATGTACTTAAGAGGACCAAAAGGCCGAAACAGGCTGTCTTGCATGTGTGGTTGATGTGGCTGTGTAAAATTTAAAGCTATAGGCTTGCTAGACACCAGCGGTTCTGGATGTAAGCCTGGCTCCAGGGGCATAAAGAGATAATTTGCATATTCAGTAGCGGTGCATTGTGGGTAACCACAGATGTTCACCTAAAGCTGAATTATTGTAAATTCCTTCTGTTTTAAGAAGGCAAACCAACCTAAATATTGGTAGATTAAACATGTAAAATGGGAACATCCCATATTTCCTCCTTTTTGCTATGCCAGTGTGGACGCTGCTGCCACTGAAGCAATTAGTCATGGGTAGAATTTAGTTATGGTGACACATTGCCCAGCATGTTCATGGTGAATCAGAACTCCTAGGAGTGTGTATGGGGCTAAAAAGGACCAAAAAGCCCTCTTAAAATTTTTTATGTAAAACACAATGTTGCCTTCTTAACCACTTCTCTACTATAGGTTTTTTCCCCTTCAAAAGCTCTTCCCATTCATTCGGTAATAACTTTATCGCTAATTGTCACATTGAAATGATCTATATATTATTTTTTGCGGGACAAACTAGGCTTTCTTTGGGCAGTACTTTATGCTAAGAATTGTATTATTTTATATGCATTTGACAGGGAAGTTAAAAAATGAAAAAAATCACCATTTCTCAGCTTTCAGTGGTGTATTTGGGAGTAGTTTTACTTTTTGGCCACAAGATGGTGCTATACTAACTCTGTTTTCTAAAAATAGAAAACAGAACCAAGTGTTTACATGTGTTTGCAGGTGTTTATAAACAAGGATGTAGAAAAGTGTGGCAGAAGTTGCTAAGTGGTTAAAAGAGAAGGTATTTGCGATTATTCAGGCTGGAGTGAGCATATGTTGTCTCCCACAATGCATCACTGCTGAATATGCGAATCATCCGTTTATGTCCCTGAAAGCTAACCACACCTACAAAACCACTGGAATGCAATGATGCATCAGTTTGTTAATTGTACAGAACCACAATAATCCAACATGCATGTAGACTGTTTCGGATTAGTTGATCGTCATTGGTGCATGGCGTGGATTAATCTAAAAAAATTATGCAAACCTTTTTATGGCCAGCTGCTCTCAAGTTCACACAATGCTTGTTTGGTAATTCGTTAGGGTCCCTTTCAGAAGGATGGCCTCATTGTGGTGGAAGGGTCCAGTATGGAACATTGCATGCAAACTGTCCTGGAAGCTAACATCCTCTGTAAATGTTAATTTGGTGCATCTGTTTTGAATGCAGGATGTGTAACCTGGCTATAATTCGGCTCTGCACACCTATGCTGTGAGTTATTCAGATGCAGCCTGTTTTGAGAAGCGCTGCTACCTCTCCCTGCTATAGGTTAATATGTCT
Organism: Hyperolius riggenbachi; assembly: GCF_040937935.1. Taxonomy (NCBI): domain Eukaryota; kingdom Metazoa; phylum Chordata; class Amphibia; order Anura; family Hyperoliidae; genus Hyperolius; species Hyperolius riggenbachi. The sequence continues at coordinate 60,223,000 of NC_090650.1, forward strand.
CTATGAGGTAGGATCTGAGAAGTACCCAGAGTTACAGATTGCCCAGTAAGCCCATGGTGAACCACAACTCCTAGGAGTGTGTAAGGGACTATAAAGGACAACAATTAATACCATTTAGCGGAATGTGCAAGTCTATACGGTAACACAAGAGCGTAAATGAAAAAAAACACTATGTTGTCAGATGTTATGAATATAAATGATCGGAGACTGAGCCATATTGTTATATCTGCCACATTCCACATATGGAGATTGGGAGTCTATTCCCACATGATGTCAATTTACTCCCAAAACGCCATTTCATATTCCAATGGATAAACAAGCTCTTGGTCTTATTATTTTTATTTTTATTTTTTTTCTCCCCCCTCCTTTGAAAGCTCCGTCTGGTTGAGCTGAATCTTGGCAGATGGCAAACATTCAACGTTCTGAAGATAATGAATGTGTTTTTCTTTTATTCTTGATTAGACCGTTCTATACTTGAGCAGTTGTATTTATTGTCTGTCAGCCACGCTACATATTTCACCGGAACAGGTAAACCCAGGAAAATTTCTGTGTTCCCAAAACAGATTAATTACACCAGACGGCCCATAAAAATCTGACTAAAATAAAATGCTTCACTACGCTCCCCGACAATAAGCTCAAGGACAGTGGCTGCTGTGGCGGAAAATGTGCCGGGACGTGACAAAGAGAAGATGGGAAATATTTTGATGGAAGCAATAAGATCTGACTGTGTTTTGGCAGGTTTTTTTTAGCCTTTCTATTCTTACGGTGCCCTTAATGTGGACTTATTGAGAGAGATGATAAGAGCTGCTATGGGGAATCTTGTATTGAGACAGGCCTGGCTGTCACGCCGAAGCTACGCTTATTACACATGCAAGATGTCTGCCGCGCCAAACTATCTTTCATGATCATTTTGGATGACAGTTTGCTAATGACCACGCTTCTGGGCCTCCTGCCAAGCAACATGTTTCCTCCTGTAGAGGGGGAGAAGGAGCAGCAGGTGTCCGATTGCAGGTGGTAGTGACAACTATAGTAGCAGCTAAATGAGGATTTACCAAATCAGAGGATTGCTGGAGGGGAACCAATTTGCACAATGTATGGGGACACCTTAACGTTTGTGGGCAGCACAGTGGCTTAGTGGATACTCTAGCTTAGCAGTGCTAGGTCCCTGGTTCAAATCCCAGCCAAATAACTATCTGCATGGAGTTTGTATGTTCTTCCTGTGTCGCTGTGGGTTTCCTCAGGGCACTCTGGTTTCCTCCCAAAAACATAAAGATAAGTTAATTGGCTTTCCTCAAAAATTGGCCCTAGACTGCAATGGACGTATGACTATGTTAGGGATTAGGTTGTGAGCTCCTCTGAGGGACAGTTAGAGACAAGACTATATATTCTGTCAAGCACTGTGGAAGATGTTGGCGCTTTATAAATAATAATAAGCTTAACACCATGGTCGAGTATCAGGCCAAAGGATCATGGAAGTTTATTTTGGGGGAAAGAAATTCACCATGTGTGTAGCTTTATGGGCGTACGTGTCAAGATGCCACCAGTCAGTTGGGCACAGGGTGAGCTGAAGGATGGCTTACCCTGCTGCTGCTGAAATTCCCAACGCCGTTAAATACTATCCCCCTACTATTCGTAGCAATCACCGGAACCTGGAATTACCCGTGCGCGGGCCGCGGACTGTAGCATTGCTGCTATAGCCAAGTACGGAAACGCGTTGCCTGTTCTTATTAACTTTCATACTTTTTTCACACTATTTTCCCATTTTTAGTTAGTTTAGTTTAACTCAGTTTTATTCACTATTGGGTGCCTCTTACCCCCCCCCCCCCCCCCGCCCCCCTCCTTTGTGCTTCTCATCCTCTGTTGGAGGGGTGTACTTTGGTACTCAATGGCTTTGCCACCGTGCGGACCTTTGTTGTTTTTCTAAGAGTGCTCCAGCGGGGCACCCAAGTTAAATCGGTTTTATACATCTCCACTTGCTCCCTGTGGTTGGTTGCCCCTGTGCAACCTTCCGTTGTGAGTACCTGTGACATACTGCACCATATGGGCTCCCATTGTCTCAGTGTTCTTCTTTTTTAGGGTGTTTGGTCACCCTCTACTGCAATTCCATAGATATTGTGTTGGAAAACAGAAACATAGTTGTTTTTTTCTTGTTTTAGTATTGAACACATGCCATTTATACATGGAGTACACTTCTTTAGATGCTGCCTATACTATATCTCCTAATGACTTCCACAAAACTGCACAATAACATACAGACGATATGTGGACGGCGTATACCTCTAAGCCACAGACGTTTGTCAATGAAGTGCTAACTGGATTCAGAGGGGCTTTGCAGGGCTTTGTGTGTTAATGCTGAAATCCCACCACGAGCAGCTAAGTGCAAGGGTGCACCACATGGCAGCCCCGCTTTCAATCTATAAGACATTGCTCTCCACAGGTGACAATGAGCTCTCAACACTGAAATGTGTTGTGCGTTTTCCATCCCGTGCTGTCTGCCTCATAAATATGGAACACACTATTGTAAGTGGAACAAGCGAAACACAATCAAAGGCCCAGGCTAAAAATCACCGTACTTGGCAAGAAGCAAGTGGGGATCTTGACTGTCTTTTCCAGGTTTCAGAGCCCTGTGTTCATTCATACAAATGGGTTGGAAAAAATGTAGAGGTAACGCTTGCATTTTGGGGGGTTTCGTTTTTCAGTTTACATTTTACATTATTTTCAAATGTTAATGTCAAAGAGGAACTTCAAAGAACAATAGTGGGGAGGGGAGAGAAGTTGAAAAAGTAGAAGATAGATCCAGAAATGGTTGATTTTCACCATGCAATTAGTTCTTGTTGTTTGATCCACCATGGTCCTGCAAATCATCATCTTTACTGCTCGCAAAAACAGCACCGACTTGCTTTACCGTTGGAAATAGATGTTATTTCCCACAATGCAATGAGGTTCACAGACAGGAAACTGTCAGGTGGAGGAAGAGAAGAAGCTGTCAGGAACAGGCAACTGTAACTCCGCTCATTTGGCTGCACTAGGCTGCCAAACAAGATTTGCCGGCAGAAGTTTGGAATGCACAGCAGCTTTTAAACAAAAAATGTTGCTTGCAGTTGCTAATGGATTAAGGGCAGTTTTATGTAGTTGTGTATGGGTGGTTTTCAAAGTTGCCCAAAGTGACCAGCCAAGTTCCAGCTGTTAAAACAAGAAATCTGATTGGGTGCTTTTAGCAGCTGCTCGACATTTTCTCTAATTTGTTTTCCTCCACAATAAATTAGCTTCCTTGTTTTGTACACGGTTTATTTATAGCAGCACAGTTACCTGTAATTTGCAGCTTCTGACGATGAACATGGCTCAGTAGAACCCTTTGAAATGAACAGTAGCCCCCACCACTGACCAGGTCCCTGCAGGTAGCTTCAGATAACTCCAGCTTCCTCATCCTAGTCAAACATTTACTACAATCCTCATGTTTGCTGTATCTGGCCTGTCCTCTGCCATCCCACAATGTAACCAGGCACCTATCTGGTTTCCAGTAAAGAAAACCTTCTTTGGGTTGACAATTACTGGTGGAGCCCAACAAAAGATTTTAGGAGGTTACTGAGGACTTCCCAAGTGTGGATGAGAAATTCTAAACCATTTTGTAGGTGAAGCTAGTCTAGTAGTCAAAAAAGGATGCTCACTAGGAATGTATGCTTTTTATGGATTGAATGAGAATAGACATGTTGTCCATTGTGATACTGCAACAGACATTCCTAACTGCGTACATATAGTTGGGCACAGGGTGAGCCAAATGACCCTGCTGCTGCTCAAATTCCCGGTAGCATTAAATACTGTTACCTCTCCGAGTTGTAGCAACTTGGAGGGAGAAGTAGTTTTGGGGTCCAGCCAACAGAAATATGTGAGTATCTCTGTAGCAAGATTTTTCACCTACAACCAAAATGTGTCCATACATCTGGTTGCAGAGCAGATCTGGCGCTAACACATCCATACTGGTATTTACATTCTAAAGCTCAATACTCACTACAAACCCGCAGAAGGTGGTTTGAGAGATACACGGCAACGAATGATGTGACAAACGATTGTTCCCTGATCCTTGTTCCCCAAATGCGTACCGTGGGAACAAACAACGGTCGCAAAGGAAACTTTAAACGATCGTGGTAATTAGCAGTGGCATTCAGAATAACCGTTCACGATTGGATCCATCATGACGGTCATTCAAAGCAAAAAATCACCGCACATAATTGACCATCATCGATCATTGTTTAACAAACTTTTGTTAAACAATTTTACGTAATATCACAAAAAAAAATATTTTTCGCACAAAATCGTTTAAGAAAATCACTTAAGATGAGTACCACCTGACAGGTCCAGCGACATCCCCTTGATGATGAATGTTCAGCGACACCTCTTCTTGTTCGCGATGTTACAGGACAGGTGCAAGTGGGAAGTCAAACAATCACTGTACTTTGCGCGGAGTCGTCAGGGATCTTAAAGATCCGATTCGGCCGTTAGCAGTGTGCGTCGCTAACCTTGTTCGTGTGATCGTGCACCTTTACCCATGTCGCGAACGTGGAAACGACACCTCAACGCTCAAAAAATTCCTGGTCAGTGGAAAAAACGTTAAGAAAATTGCATGGTGGGTAAGGGCCTTAAGTGCAGGGCTGTGGAGTTGGTACAAAAATCTTCTGACTCCTCAGTTTATGAAACACCGACTCCGGGTACCTGAAATGGTTCAGACTCCGACTACTTAGTCTAATACTTACCAGGGCTGTGGATTTTGTACAAAAATCATCCGACTCCCGACTCCGACGCCTCAGTTTATGACACCACCGACTCTGGGTACCCAAAATTGCTCCGACTCCAACTCCGATTCCACAGCCCTGCTTAAGTGGGTATGGACCTTTAAAAGCTCCTGAATGATCTAATATGGAGTTTAGTAGAGACACTTTTATGTGTACCTGGAGAATCTGCTAAATAACAGTACAGTATGTTATGGTTACACAGCAGTGTCATGTAACAGAGTTCACAACCATAGGAAATCGCTGAGCCTACTGCCTTCAGGTTTCTAGCTGAACAGCAGCTCTGCTGTAAAGTGCGTGGTGTAAACAGCAGCTACTGCTGAAAGATTTAGAGGACACATGTTGGGAAAGGTCAAGAGTCACTAAGAGTTCTACAACACAGCGGTAATTTGCCTTTCATCATTCACTTCTCTGCGTTAGTAATTAAATACAAATTAGCAAAGGGCAGCTTTAGATTTTCATAGCAAAATGATTGCTACATCCTTTGCTTGTAACCACTGAGTGCCATCGTCTTATTGTTACCGTTATTACTCGCTGTACCTTTCTAATGCTGCCTGTGCCTCTTACTTTATACACTGTAGTATGCGCATCCTGCCTTACAATGGTCAAAACTAATTTACAGAGGAAATTTAAAGAGAACCCGAGGTGGGATTTAATTATGTTACTGGGGCACAGAGGCTGGTTGTGCACACTAAGACCAGCTTCCGTTGCCCCATGGTGTGCCTCCAGGACCCCCCTGCGCGCCGCTATCCCCTCCGCAGTGCTAGCGACACGCAGCGTGTCGCCAGCACAATGTTTACCTAAGCGCTGTCAGTCAGCGCCGCTCCCCCGCCTCCTCCGCATCGGCGCTACCCGCCCGTGTCCCTTCCCTCCCGCTGATAGGAGGGAAGTGACGCGGGCGGGTAGCGGCGATACGGAGGAGGCGGGGGAGCGGAGCTGACTGACAGCGCATAGGTAAACATTGTGCTGGCGACACGCTGCGTGTCGCCAGCACTGCGGGGGGTATAGCGGCGCGCAGGGGAGACATGGAGGCACACCATGGGGCAACGGAGGCTGGTCTTAGTGTGCACAACCAGCCTCTGTGCCCCAGTAACATAATTAAATTCCACCTCAGGTTCTCTTTAATCCAGGATTGAACTTTATTCCAATCAGTAGCTGATACCCCCTTTCCCTTGAGAAATCGTTACCTTTTCTTGAAAAGACCATCAGGGGGGTCTGTATGGCTGATACTGTGGTGAAACCCATCCCACAGTGTGATGTCATGACCATGGTCCTGACAGTTTCCTGTCTGTGAACCTCATTGCATTGTGGGAAATAACTGTTTTTTCCAACGGACAAGCAAGCAGTATCACCCTCTGTGCATAAAACTTTCAGTAATGAACATTCCGTACAGATCACCGGGTAGAACTAAAGATGTCACCGCCTGTGATGCATTTCAGAATGTAAATCAGAGAGGAAAGATTTTACAATAGGCAGACGCTGACTAAATAATTTATAAATAACTGTTGTAAAAAATAAGCAATTTTATTCATTACTTTATTTTTACTACAATTCCTCTTTAATCATCATGTAGTGTGTCTATAGCGTGTCTAGTAAGGACAGGCATTAGATTATTACACATTTCATAATGCTTTCATTGTCTTTTTTTTTATTTGTTTTAATACTCTAATTCCCTATAAACTAAGCAAGCCTCGCCCACAGCTCTCCTTTTGTGCCTTGGCACTGTAGCAAGGGCTTATGGGAGCTCAGTCTGGGCAGGAGGAGGTTACTAGACATTGATTTCATAGGCAGAGGGGAGGAGGAGAGGGGACTGAATTTACACTAGGCAAGATGATAGCATCTCCAGCCCTCAGCCTGTGACAATGTGACAAACAGAACATGGCTGCCCTCATTCATTGTATCACGGGCATAAATAATCATAAACTTTTGAAGTTGTTTGCAGCTAGATATGCTATGTAAACTATCTAAACTTTAGATAAGATATATAGACAAGTTACTTGTTTTAGTTAGTTTTTCATCTCGGATCCGCTTTAATTGACTTGACTCATTGGACATCTTATGGTGGTGTTTCTTATCATAGCGTATATAGCACAAAATGTTATGAAGGGTTACGGCCATATTGTCCAGGGTCAACCTGCAAAATGCGTAGTCGTTGTGCAATAAGTATCTTTTTCAATAGCCAATACATGACTGGCTCATTCTTTTAGAGAGGTCACTCACTATTTTAATCTTTTAATGTATTTTAATAGTTTTTGGCACCTCCTCCCCAGCTCATGGTGACCCGGAACCACCTGGCAGGAGTAAAGGGCTTAAGAGACCAAAAAACAATGCTAAATGTAATCTTGCCTTGTGAAGGTATTTGTGATAATTCAGCTGTAAGCGAGCAACTGTGGTTTCCCATGATGCATCGCATTATGCCCTTTAATGTATGTTGGATTGGCATGGCTCTGTAAAATATATTAGCTACAGACTCACTATATGCCAGTGGTTCTGGATGTGCAGGGGCATAAAGAGTATTTGCATATTCGGGAGTGAGGCATCGTGGGAAATCACAGTTGCTCACTTACAGCTGAAGTATGGCAAATACCTTCTGTATTAAGAAGGCAAAATTACATTTAGCATTTCATTTTAATAAGAGGGCTTTTTTGGTCTCTTTCAGCCCTTTATACCTCCCAAGTGGTTCTGGGTCACCATGGGTATCCTTTAGTACCTTCAATTACTTCTTTGCTTTAAAAACTGGCAGCTGAAATCTGATTGGTTGCTTCTCGAAATTACCTCTGTTAACTTTTTTCAGGTTTTTTTTTTTTTTTTTCTTTATTAACACCAAATTGTGCTTCTGTGGTTGTCCTAAATTGCTTTTAGCATGTAAAGAATGCAGCTTTTGTTGCGCTTTGTGTGAATTTCCTTACATGGTGTTTTTTCGGGACTGATTATTAACATGTGGGAGATACGGGAGACTGAGCTGGGAATGTTTACAAGTGAAAATAATCCGACCTTTCTGCAGACAAGTCCAGTATTTAGGGTGAACATTCATCGCTCCCCTGACACCGCATTCAATCTGCTCTTGCCCACACGGCTGTGTCTCACCACTCTACACAGTAACAGTACAATGACACGGCCTTCGGAGAGACATAACTCACCATCGCCAGGGCCGGATTTGTGGGAAGGCATCCAAGGCACGTTCCTAGGGCGCCAGAGTTCAAAGGGCGCATTGAAACCTGTCTGCGTCCTGACTCCCGATCCATGAACGTGAACGCCATCAATTGTGCCATCAATTGGCTTTCAAAAGAGCGGGTAGAAACGGACATCTGCGCCCTCCTCCGCTCCAGTTCCTGCCTGCCGGCCTATGAGTAGCGCGGATTCCGGAAGTCAGCTGAGTGGCAGCGTGCAGCGTGATTGGCTGGAGCTGCCGCTCACGCTTGGGTGACCTGGCGTGCAGGGCTGCTGTCTGTTGGAGGGAGGCTGTGGCTCGTGGCTCAAAGGACCTCCGGGAAGGAGGAGGACAGGGACCGGAGAGGACAGGATCGGGAGGACGGGAGCCAACTGCACCATGAAGGAGCTCATCAGACCAGGAGAGGCACTCGGGATCCTACCAGCTCCCTGCGGAGAAACAAGCTTTGTGCGTGAGTGACAGCTGGGGGAGTGGGCAATGGGCGGCATGCATGGCTTAACATGCCTCGATAGAGCACCTAAAGCTAGCTATCAGGTACAGGCTATGCTGACACTTCTAGTGAATTGTACACAGGCTATGCCAGTACTTGTAGTGCCTCATACACAGGCCCATACAGACTTGTACTTGTAGTTCACCACATACAGGTTATTCTAGGACTTGTAGTGCATCACATACAGGCTATACTTGTACATGTAGGGCACTCTGCATTTCAAGTGCAAGTATAGTCTGTATGTGATGCAGTACAAGTGCCAGTATACCTTGTGTGTGATGAACTACAAGTGCCAGCATAGCTTGTATGCGATGCACTATGTGTTAGAACGGGGGCAGGAAAAAATGGTGCACAGCTCTGCAGGAACATTCAGTTTAGTATAAAACGCTATTTTCTATCGTCGGGTTGGAAGAGAAAATTATGGTGCAAAGAAATGTACAACTCAGTTGACTATTTGTATAGTACAGTGGTAAAGCACAGGACATTGGTGATATTTTTGAGCAGGTGCTAGTTCGAATCCAGTCAATGCTCCATTATTATTTTTATTAATTGATAGATGTGCTGCTATCTGTAAATTAAGAGATTAGTTTAAAAATACTTTTTTTATGAAGTAAAAGTGTTGTGCTTTTAATATCCTAGCTGCACAACGACGTATACAAGGTGGTTCAAAAGGAATCACTACAGCTATTTTCATCAGTTCCCACTTCCTTCTTCTTAACCTTGCTTATGTTATGCAGCTGGGATATTAAAAGCACAAAACTTTTACTTCATAAAAAAAGTATTTTTAAACTAATCTTTTATTAATTTACAGATAGCAGCAGTATCTCTATCTACTAAACTAAAAGGGAAAAAAAAAAACCCAACATTGAGCAGATTCGAACTGGCAAGATTCATTTGGTAGACCAGTTCTTTACCACTGTGCTACACACCCTTTATTCAAGCCTGCACTAACAGTATTTAGATATCGTTTTACAACCCTATGTGAATTAGCACCATCTATCGTTTTACTGTTTCACTGCAAGCACCACAGCTTCAAGTATACCCTGTAAGCAATGCCGGTAGCAGCAGAGACTAGTGGAGTTCTGGACCGCGGATGGATGAAGACTAACAGTGTGGTCATTTGCCTTGAGCTGACGAGGGCAGCCACCCAGCACCTATGGCTTCACATCATGGAGAGCAAAGCAAGTAAGAAGCCAATAAACAAACAGGAGTTTATTCAGGGCACTAATCTAAAAACGGTATTTACCGTTTTTATAACAACGGTAAATAGCGTTTTACTACATTACCATGCGCCATTTTTTCCCTGCGCCTCTTTTGGCTGTATCCTTTTTCATGTGTGGGAGATAATGTATGCTGCATTTCAACAAGTGTGAAGGGTAACGTTTTTGCACCTCAGCTACCTCGCTCTGAATCCCCCCACCTAATCGCTATTTGTCCAAATTTAATACAGATCCTGTGCTGGGGCATAGCAAAAGTTCCCCTTAAAATTAGAAAGAAAGAAAAATTGTTAGGATTCTGTTGGTCAGGGGGCGGCTGGTGATAGTGGGCCTAGGGCGGTAAAAAGTACAAATCCGGCCCTGACCATCGCCTTGAAATATAGTGGCAATTCAATGTGTTTCTGGCCGAGTCATGCCTTATATGTGACAACAAATGTGTGTTATGTTCTCATTAAACTGGATGACTCAACAGGCTGCTTGTGTAGCTGACATTTCTGTGGTATGGAGTTAGTGTAAGATGTCCCATAGGCCTGCTGCTCCGGTGACAAACACGTTCATTCGTAGCTCAAGAGCTGGATTGTACCAATATAGAAGCCATCAGATGCTTAATGCATGATAATAAAAATATTACACATGTAATGTTTATGATCACTAATCAGAAATGAGAAACCGCTTTATTCTCCAAGTACGAAAGATGTCATAACTGGAATTTTTCGTGGTACACAAGGCATGGAGTACTGTAGTGCAGTTAACAGGCATTTAGACATAAAGAAATCAGACGTATGTAAAAAGATACAAACATGACTATGACAGCAGTGCAAGACTTGGGGATTTCACAGGGCGGTGGCCCGAGTTCAGTAGGAGGACAGATTGGGGGAAGAAAGTCTTCTTGTGTCTGGAGGTTTTAGTAGGGATGGATGTGTCAGAGCTCTTGCTGGTGCACCACTTCTGCCACGAATATGAAAACAGGAGACCACACATTTGTTGCCACAAGGTATTGGTATTGCTTAAAGTGACACTGAAGTGAAAAAAAACCTCATGATATAATATATTGCTTGTGTAATACGGATAATTAATAGAACATTAGTAGCAAAGAAAATAGTGTCGTATTTTTATTTTCAGGTATATAGTTTTTTTTTTATAACATTCTCTAATAATTGCAGTTTCCACAATACACTCAGCATTTTAAATGATTTCACAGAGCAGGCTACTGACCCTTTGAACTTTTCTCTGCAGAAAAACCATAAACAAAGAAGAAACAATAAGAGACAGTTGAGATAAGTGCTTCAAAAGACAGTGCTGTCCACGACTTTATAAAGTTGTAGAGCTCGCGGAAGCTCTTCTGCATAGACAAAAACAGAAGTTTCTTAACTCTTCCTGTACTGGAAACAATATGAGACTCATATTTGTGCTAATAACGTTTAATTTCTTAGCTGTACTACACATACAAATCATCATATCATAAGTTTATTTTCACTTCAGATTTCCTTTAAGTCTGTGGTGTGCCATTGTTTTTTTCTTCTTAACTGGATGAGCCCACTATCGTGAAGTGAGGTATTTAAATATATGTCTGCACAAAACTCCCACCAGTTCTCCTACCTAGCACTAAGAAGACCTTTTCTTATACTCTGCTATTTTGATCCTCTTTAGGAGTCATGTGACCCTCCTTTCCCCTGGGTAGGCTGTACACCAGTACTGGCTTCCTGCTCCTCAGATGCCACCCTAGCTACTCCATTTTAAAGAATTAATTGAAATGAGTGTGGAAGACAAGCCCCACTTTTCCGCAACTCTTGTGGCGCAAGGAAGTTGGTCTAACCATAAAGGAAGGCTAAATCGTGGGTCTGAGGCAAAAAATGGTGAACCAGGTGGTCAAAAAAGTTTAGATGTGGGATAGCAATACACCTAATTATTATTGTTTATATAGCAACAACATCTTCCGTAGTGCTGTACACAGTACAAAACAAATATTGGGAAGCGTAGATATATGAGAGGTTTAAAACTCTGTACAATCAGGACATCCAGGAATACAAATACATACATACATTTCCGATGTGTGGCTTGAGACATCACCAATACTGGTGCATGTTCATGTGATAAATTACATCAGTAGAAGAAACACCGGGAGGAGAAGAAAAATTAAAATCTGTATACAAAAAGTAAAAAGAGATGTTAATAACCAAATGTAAGTGACCGGTCGCTTCTTAGGCCTCCTCTCATGAGTGATCAACAGAAGGTTTATCCCGATTCTCTTGAATTCTCTGTGGCCAGTTGGAGACCATACAGGACATGCACAATTCTTGTTTCAACACCTCTGACATGTATTTCATGGAAGCTCTGGGAAGAGCTGGCGGTACGTCTTCGCCTCTGGGACAAGTTCTTGGCAAGGATCAGTCTGCGAGCCTCATGTGTAAACAGAATACTTACAAGATATATTATCCACACTCAATATATCAGCACCTTCAACAAATGCTTCAGCTCGTGTTGTCCTCCTGGGATTAGGTAAATGAGATAAATTGTTGTTTTAGTAGCTACTCTTCAAAAAAATAATAATAACAATATAATATATATATATATATATATAGAGAGAGAGAGAGAGAGAGAGAGAGAGAGAGAGAGAGAGAGAGAGAGAGAGAGAGAGAGAGAGAGAGAGAGAGAGAGAGAGAGAGAGAGAGAGAGAGAGAGAGAGAGAGAGAGAGAGAGAGAGAGAGAGAGAGAGAGAGAGAGAGAGAGAGAGAGAGAATAATAATTCCAGTATTTGTATAGTTCTTTTCTCCTGTTGGACTCAAAGTGCTTGTGAGGCAGCCACTAGAGCGCACTCAGTAGGCAGTAGCAGGGAATCTCGCCAAAAAACTCCTTACCGAATAGGTGCTGGCTTGCTGAAATAGGAGGAGCCGAGATATAAACCCACACAGACACAACAGTTTTGGCAGTCTTAAAATATTCCACTAGTGGAGTAAAATAAGATTGAGCTGAGGAAAGAAGACTACACTGGTTGGACTTGATGGACAGATGTCTTTCTTCAAACAAACTAACGATGTACAGGAGGGAGTCGGCAACTGACCTCATAGCTACTGGTCTTGAAGCATTGGAGCATAGCAAAATATAACAGTATAGCATTTAAAACAATTACCTTGCAAAACCCTTCAAACATGCCTTTAGCTGTTGCTTCTTGGAACTGGGGCTTGATGCCGAGTGGGCGCCAAAATGACCTGACTCAATTTATCCTCCTTGTAGCTAAGCTTAGAGGGGAGGTTTTCTTCTCACAGCTCAGTCTCCCCAAGCCACATCCCCATCCAATATAGTGGTTTCACATTCATCCAAAATATCTGTCTAATATACTAAAAGGCAGCTGTAATATGCACGGCATGGACACAATGCTGCATGCACATAGCACAACTGCTGCCTACTGCACTTGTGGAGGGGGAGAACAGGGAAGGGGGATGCACACAAGCGTGGCAGGGGCTCTGAGGAAGGCGCACGGTGGAGGTGGAAGGGGGCGGTGGATTCTTAAAAAGAATCGGGGGTTTAATTGGTTCTAACAGCTAAGTTACCCCAACTCAATACAGAAATTAGGAAGGGTGCTATGAGGTAGACTATTGGAATTCTAAAATATGCACCCGTTATAAGACATGCAAAAATTATTGCCTTTGTGTAAAGAATAAGTCGCCAAATACAAATGAAACCTGAAACATAATGAATTCTATAAACCCAGGTTTTAAACAAATGCATATTTTTATTTCATACAAAAGACCTCACGTGCCACTTATACAGCACCGAATACACGGTTTCGGCACCTAATGAATATTTTTGCATTTTTTTTTTCCGCCTCTGACAAATTACGACCAGCAGGGCTTGCCATCCATAGGAGTCCCGGCTTTGTGAGATAGGCTGCTCTGAAATGATTTCCTACATTGGGCTACAATAGCTGAGACTTGAATCCTAATTAGCAGGAGGGTAAGATGTCAAATCCACCTCTGGAAACACAGAAGAATTATTGCTTTAGTAATAGCTGAAAATTTGAACTTGGCAGCTTTATGGATTACCTCGTGACACAAAAAAAAAAGCTCTTGGATTTAAAAGCCTTGTGAAAAGGTTGCTCTCTATAGACACCTGCAGAGTGCTTATTTATGTAAAAAAAAAATACTCAATGATTTCTGTGACTTAAAAAACGGATTGGTCTTTGGGGGGAAAAAAAGCCTCTTGATATTAAATCGATACTCCGGCATGCCTGCGGCCCATCTTGAAAGGCGTAGGGAGCTGGTCAGGCAGAGAGGACTGTGGGAGGCCATGGGGCAGGGTCAAGGCAAAATTATTAGCTGGGAATTCAGTCCTGCTTTTAACAGCGTTAAAACACTTTGAACATTAACACTATTTTTTTTCTTCCTTTCTTTTTATTTTTTAAGCATTTGGTTTGAGAAAAAGAGGTCGGTTATTGTCATATCGTTTCACAGTAATGCATTAAGGCACTTTGGCCTTTTTTTCTGCGAAAAGGAAAAACGCCATTATTGACACCAAATTGCCTTGTCCTTCTTTCGCGGCGTATTAAAGCTCCGTTCTGTAATTTGGAATCTGCGTCGTGTTGTGCTGAGTATAAAAGAATAAAAAGAAAATCGGTAGTGCTTTACCTCCCGGTGGTAGTGCTGAAAGGGTAGAATGCATGACTGGAAATAAATAAATACATTCTATTTAATTTTGGGCCACAGTCATGTGTTTGTAAAATGTGCAAATATGTATATAAATATATGCAGACAAAAGCGGTGTAAGAAGATTATATATATGTGTGTGTGTATATATATATGTATATATATGTATATATATATATATATATATATATATATATATATACCTTGTTTATAACAGTCACGTAAATACACATAAATGCAACTTTCCTCCTCCCTTTCTGGCATTGGGGGCGTGGCACAGCCAGGGCCACAAAGGCTTGGGCCATGGGCATCAGCACCTGGACATGAAAGAGGAGTTGCTACATATGAAATACCACAAAATGTATGCGTGCATCAAACACCAAGTTTAACCCTACCATATCTGGCTTTGCAAATTTGGCCTAATTGTCGTATCATGAGGCATTGCTCATGCAAATATGCATTTGCTTTTGCATGCCAAATTATGCAGGGTTAGAAAACCAATACCGCAAAGCGGTTGCCCTGCGGAGATTAGTTTATGCTACATTAGCACTATCCAGGAGCGAGACGGGGAGGCTACCCCATTTGATGCACGCATACATTTTCTTGTGGCAAGCATCTACATATGACATAGGAGGCTGAAAATGGGGGGCAACACATGAAAATTCCCAAGGGATCTGTTCATGAAAATGAGGGGCTACAGTAAATGCCTGATACACATGGAAGAGAGGGCTGCACATGAAATTGGGGGTGGGGGGGGGGCTGCTTCACAAGAGAGGGGAGCCACAACATCCTTGGCCTAAGGGCACAAAAAGTATAAATCTGGCCTTGGGCATGGCATCCTTTGGTAAAGCACACCGTACATTAGAGCACTATGAAGGCAGCTGTCTTGACCTCTTTTTAAGTAATGCCAGTTTCCTGGCTGTAATGCCTGCCCTCAGGCTACAATTCTTCCTGAGTATCTGAATCACTCATATGTCTCCAGATTAGGTGATCTGACTCAGGGCTGTGAAGTCGGTACAAAAATCATCCAACTCCTCATTTTATGAAACCTCCGACTCAGACTCCAGGTACCCAACATTCTGACTCCTTGACTCCAACTCCTTAGTCTAATATTTACTAAGGCTGTGAAGTTGGTACAAAAATCATCCAACTCCAGGGCCCATATGCAATTAACTTTTTCTCCTGATTTTTCTCCTAGGCGATATTTTTAAACTTGTCAATAAAATGCCTTTTGAAGCCACCAAAAAGCAAGAAAATATTGTTTGATAGTACTTTTTCAACTACTTTTCAGTACTGTTTCAGTTGAAAAGTGTTGGAAAGTTACTTTAAATAGAAGATGAAAACTTATCTCCTAGGAGAAAACTCTATATGGGCCCAGGTGCCCAAAACTTGCCTCGACTCTGACTCCTCAGCCCTGGTTTGACTTCTGTGAACTGCAGACTTGTGACCCAAAAAGCAGCAAGAGTATTAGATTGGGGGAGGTTAGGCTTATAGAGTACCAATGAGGAAAAAAAAAAGTTCAAAGATGGGCTTTCCTCATCCTCCTTGACTGCACCGATCCAGCACTGGGCCATTCAAACATGTTTGTTGAATTTTTTCTTATGGCCACACTGCAGTCCATGTATGAGCAGCACTGCACGGGCGCAAATACAATCTGCACAGTCACACAGTTCCTCCAATCGAACAGGAACACATCTGCGAAAAAGAAGAAGGTCCCGGTGAACATTGGTGGTGGGGTGGATGAGGATCGGAGATACCTTAGGATCATACAGAGGCTTCCTGCTACTCCCCCCCCCCCCCCCTCCCCAGAGTAAAATTCCACATTAATTTTACTATGGGGGGAGTAAAAAAATAATAAATTTATTAAATTTATTCAATCGATAATATGATTGTTTGTTGTCAGATGACAACATGAACACTCTCCAATCACAATGAACGGATTGGAAGGCTGTTTCGTCAAAACTGATCCATTACTGAGCCACGTTAAGGTATCCATTGAAAGTATATTCACTTAGTTACCATTCTGCTTCATAGATTTGGCAAGATTGTACATTCAAAATTGTATCATTGATGGGCACCTTTAGACTTTAGGAAAGAAAAGAGAATAACACGGGACAACCGGTAGCGTCACAACAAATCATGGAGCCCCCTCAAGGTCCACACCTGTTCCCTTACCTCCCCATGGTGACCCTCACAGCCTGGGGGCCCATCTAACATGAGTCATAAAGCAAGTGTGGCCATCAGGATCGTCACTCCCGTAATATGTTTAGCCACAAAAACACCTGATCTGGAGTATCGGAGGAAGGGTAGGTTATCAGTTGGGGCACACCTATCTGGGTCTCCCTGCGGTGTCGGGGGCTGCTCCCCTGTAGTTACGCCCCTGGGGACAACCAATAAGCGGAAAGCGCCAAAATCACAAATGTAAGGAACCTTGCAAAACTGTAGATGACCAGTATGCACAATATATTACCGATATCATAACTATCAGCGCCACCCGGCGCACAAATTAAAGAGAGTTCAGATTTTATAAACCTGAAGGAGGAAAGATACATCACTTTGTCCCACTAAAATTTCAGGATATTATGAGAACAAGTTCAAATTATGATATTTTATTGGATTTGATTTTGGCCAGCTGGAAAGCTATTCTGTTTCTGTGACCGAAGATACCCTGTACGTCAGGCGCACTGGGACTGAAGAATTTTATAATTCTTATTCTTGAAATATGACAACATACCATCAACGCTTTGGCCAGTAGGGTTTCGGGATCTTATTTCCACAAGACAAGCGTCCAGATTTTCAATTTCAATAAAACCTAATCTTTGTTTGAATGAAGGACAGTACAAAAGCGTATTAGATTTCACAGAAACAAGCAGGCATCACTTTGGAAACCGCCAAGACCTTTTCAGCAAGTCCGAAGGCGGTGGCGGGAGAGAAGGAGGGAGGGGCCGGGATAGGCAGAGGTGAGCGTGTGACCTGTAAATTCCCATGTGGATCGGCTAATAAAGACGACACACATTTCAATCATGTAAAGAGGCTACTTAGTATTTGTAGTGTGCCACGTAAAGGGAAGGAAACGCATCTATAACAAATGCGTTCAGATCACCAGCGAGAGTGCTTACATCAAGACAGGGCTGCCGGGCTGCAGACTTGTTTACAATGGCAAATAAGAAGACAGATCATCATATTTGGAAATGTCTCAGTTTGACCCCGAGACTCAAGATTTATTGGCACATCTCAGAGCGAACAACAGAGATTGCCGTCAATGTCTTACTTCTAAGTCAGTCCATGCATGTTGTTTTTTCCGCCGGGATCCATTGCATCCCGCATTGAGATTAATGGGAGCATTTATGTCAATGCATTTACTTTCGATTGTGCAAGCGCCACAATTAATCAAGTTTTTCGAGATGCTGCATGTAACTTCTAGCGTTGGCTTGGTTCATGGTTCCATATCCCCTAGAGGCTGAAAACACGACAATGAACCAATGGGAAACGATACTAAACGCTTTTCTGCTCAATAGCAAGAAACTAAATAAAAACAGGGAACACCAAGAGCCCCAATAGTGTAATTCGTACTGGACAAGGTGGCAATAAGTTTGTATTGCTAGATACTCACAAGTCAGGGTCACCAGCAGGCAACCACTGTAAAAGCAGGTGGGGAGATTGTCCTGACCCCACTCAGGATTAAGAAGTCGCTCTCTGTAGACAGGAAGAAAGGGTAGCAACCCTCCACCAAGGGTGGACTCAAAATTGTATACAATGAACAGAGGCGCCAAAAGTATAAGATTAGATTAAATGAGCTAAAAAAAACAACTTAAATGACAAAATTGAAGGAGGAAGTGGTGGTCTTACCTCCCTCAAGCAGACACGACAACGACTGCGATTCAGACAGTCAAACACATTTATTAGGAACTCCAAAAAGAAATGCAACGCGTTTCGCAGGTTCAACCCCGCTTCATCAGGCAATATAGGGAGGAGTATCAAACAATCTGCACAAGGATTCAAATTAAGCGCCTCTGACGCGTTGCATTTCTTTTTGGAGTTCCTAATAAATGTGTTTGACTGTCTGAATCGCAGTCGTTGTCGTGTCTGCTTGAGGGAGGTAAGACCACCACTTCCTCCTTCAATTTTGCCATTTAAGTTGGTTTTTAAGCTCATTTAATCTAATCTTATACTTTTGGCGCCTCTTTTCATTGTATACAATAGCAAGAAACTGTTTGACATCGGTGAAATGAGCCACCAGCAGCCGGCTGTGTGAACTGGCCCTGGAATCCAAACTTCTCCCTGCCGTACCAATCCCCCCCTTTGCCCCGACACGCATGCATAATAGCGCAGGGACCAGAGTAATATATACCGGCTCCAGTGCTGCTTGTCTCCTGTATGCTGCACACTTTCGGCTGCCATTTGGCGGCTCCCGATCACGTGACTTGCACTTGTCGGTTATGTGATCGGGAGCCAGCGCACAGCAGCAGAAAGTGTGATGTATGGAGGAGACATACAGTGCTGGAGCAGGAAAGCATTACTCCACTACCTGTGCTACTCTGCATCTTGGTAAGGAGAGGGAGGAGAAGTGGGCCCCCACAGCTCCGGGCCCCCCAGTGGTTGCAGAGGCTATTTTCATGCTTCTGCCTGTATACCTAACCCTAACCTTTACACACCTACTGTATGTCTATCACCAATATTCATTTTTTTAACTATCTCTAACATTAACCCAAACGCTCTCAATGACTTTCCTAACACATCAGTCCCACCATATTTTATATATCTTTTGAGTGTATTTTACACTTGTATTTGTTTTCTAGTTGGTACAGTTGTATATTATCTGCTCTTATGAAAGTTTGCATGATGAAAACATCATGGGCCAGGCAGGCAGCCAATCACGATGATCACTTGTTTCATGGAAAGCGTACAGCTACAAATGCTCTTTTCTCGACACGTGGACCTCAAAGTATATTTCCTCTAAATTTCACCAAGTATCCAGTGACTGTAGTACATCACTCTTGCTTTCAGCCCTTGTCTTGCCTATGGATTTTGAATAAGGATTTGCCGGTAAGTGAAGTGCCCAGGGAGTCTACAATGGGATCAGGCAATGGAAAGCTCATACATCATCTGGGCACACACAGGATAAAGCAGTTCATTAGCCAGACCTGGCTCTTTTTTCATGAAATCCCACATTGTCTTACAGCGCCAGTTTGCGCAGCATGCACAGGGCCAGCAGCCAGGGTGTCAGGAAGGATGCTGAGGTCTGCATGGTAACTTCAAGGCCCTTTCTGGGGGTTTAATCTTAAAAAGAAACCTCCACTTTCAGTAAAAGAGATTTAGCATAATTGATGTGCGGGCCAGTTTCTAAAAGAAATGGAACCTGAAGTAAGAGGGGTATGGAGGCTGATATATTTATTTCCTTTTAAACAGTGTCTGTTGCCTGGCAGTCCTGTTGATCTTCTGGCATCAGTAGTGTCTGAGTCACAACCCTGAAACAAGCATGTGGCTAATCTAGTCAGAGCATCTGATCTGTTTGTTTGTTTGGAGTCTATGCCTAAAGGTAGCCATACACTGGTCGATTTGCCAACAGATTCGACCAACAGATAGATCCCTCTCTGATCGAATCTGATCAGAGAGGGATCGTATGGCTGCCTTTACTGCAAACAGATTGTGAATCGATTTCAGCCTGAAACCGATTCACCATCTGCTGAGCTGCCGCTGTCGCCTTTTCCCCCCCACATACATTACCTGAAGCCTGATGCCGGGCATCTTCTCCGCATCACGGCATCCGTGTATAACTTTCTGTCACTCCAGTGACAGCAGAAGTTCAAATAGAGCGCCCTCTATTTGTACTTCCGCTGTCACTGCAGTGACACAGGAAGTTATACACGGATGCCGAATGCCGTGATGCGGAAGGTGATGCCAGCCGGGAGCCAGAAGGTGATGCGGAGAAGATGCCGGGAGCCAGCTTCAGGTAATGTATACCTGCGTCGATCGTACGCCGCTAGCGATACGCTCCCTACTTGATCTATGGTAATTTCCTGCACGAAGCGATCGACGGGACCGATCTATTTCGGGACAAAATAGATCGAAATCTAGCATTTAGCGTGAACGATGTGACAGTAGATTTGATCCCAGTGATCGAATCTGCTGTCGATCGGCGGGTAATCGGCCTAGTGTATGGCCAGCTTAAAAGTATTTAGAGAAACAGGACCAGAAGGACAGCCAAGCAACTTGCATTGTTTAAAAGAAAATAAATATTTCAGCCTTCATATGCCTTTCACCTCGGGTTCCCTTTAAGTAGAAACTAATTTCCAGGTACCATTCCATCCGGAACTTTCGGTCCTCACATGAAACACTCCCACCCCTCGATTTTGGTCTCCTCCTTTCACTCCTGCATGCAGTACCCTTTAAAGCAAAGAAATCGTTTTTTTAAAGGTCATTATGCTATTACTTATCTTTTAGAGCAGAGAGGAAGCTCTGGGTTTAGGTCCGCTTTAAGCTTGAGTAGAATAACCGATAATATTCTGTTACCGCAGTTCTAAAATATTCAGAGGGGAGAGCTTAATAGCAGGGCCAAGTGTGTACAAATTTAGTAATCGCTCTGCTAATTGAAACACCTTGTACTGTGCTAAAATCGAATGCCCACCATTTTCCTGCATTATAAATCCTAACAGCAGATTGGTACATAATCTTTTTACTGGTGAAAAAGCCGTAATATCAGACGATGATTAATAAACCTCACTACACTAATAATTATTGCTAATTAATCGTCGGACTTAACCCGGCAAATGGAAAGCCCACCAGCAAACAGAACTAATGGCTGCGCCAAGCACTTTTTACATTTGCGGGGAATAAAAAAGAAATACCGGTTTGTAATAACGCTGCCATTCGCCCCATGCCACGTGCCGCGGATCCACGTGGATGGCTTGGTTGGTGGCTTCACATACTAATGAGGGAATTTTTCCCCCCTCAGATTCAGCATTACTCGCTAAAAGCTTTAATTCTGATCATTAAATCAGTCGGCTACATCAAAGGAGACACTTAATGGATTTAGCTTTTTTTTTTATATCCACAATTAAATGCTTATTCCTGTCTGATTGTGCTAATTAAGTTATTTTAACTGTGCTGGCACAAAAGATCTGCTCTTAGGCTTTATGGGGTGAAACGCTGAAATATTCAGCAGTAAACAAATACCTCCAAGTTGGTAACTTGAAGTTGTGTCTATAGAACGTGTACCCTTATCATTTAAAGGAGAGCTCCGGAATGCGTCAAAACGTAAAGTATTCTGTCAGTTCGATCAGCTATTGCAAATGACATTTGATTATTGTTTTTCTGCTAACCTATACCATACAGAAAACATCAAAGGAAAGATAATGGCGGCACTGGATCTCAGCAGAAGCTTACACCTTGATTGCAAACAGGCCAGCATTGATACCACGGTTAGCAGTAGGGGTGGGCGGAGCCTGACAGCCGTTTTGCGGTTAACCGCTTCCTCAGAGGTCAAATCACTAAATAAAGGTGTAACTTTCTACTGAGATGCATTGTCACCATTCTCTTTCATTTGATGATTCATGCTTCTGCTGAAGCCTGCATGTATCTCCTACACTACTATGGCCGCAGGTCCTACTGCTATACAGCATCTAGTGCCAGTCTTGCTTTTCTCCTGGTTGTAAGCCATACAGAAAACAGCCTTTCTGCTGTTGTCATCACTGCCTAGCACATGCATGGGCAAACTTGGCCCTCCAGCTGTTAAGGAACTGCAAATCCCACAATGCATTACAGGAGTCTGACAGCCACAGTCATGACTCATAAAAGCAAATGCATTGTGGGACTTGTAGCTCTGTAACAGCTGGAGGGCCGAGTTTGCCCATGACTGGCCTAGCATGAGATAAGCTGAGTTTTTGTTACACATTTGGTTGTGTTAACCCTGTGTTGAAAGGACAACATCTGAACTGAGAGGGATATGGAGGAGGCCATATTTATTTCCTTTTGAACAATACGAGTTGCCCGGCATTCCTTCTTATCTCTTTGGCTGCAGTAGTATCTGAATCACACACCTAAAACAAGCTTCCAGCTAATTTAGTCAGACTTCAGTCAGAACATCTGAGCTGCATGCTTCTTCAGGGTCTATGGCTAAAAGTATTAAGGCCCGTACCCACCACGCAATTTCTTCAAGGATGTTTCTGACCATCAGTGATTTTTTTGAGGGATGAGCCATCACTTCTACAATCTTGCATCATGGATTCCAGATGCACGATTACGAAAATGACGTTTGGTTACGTGTCGCGATAACAACCATCACGTCGAATTGGATCTTTAAGATCCCCGACGACTCCGCAGAAAGTACCACGATCGCTTATCTTCCCATTCGTGCCCGTCGTGTGCCATCAAGTGACACCGGTACCCACAGGCAGCAAGATGGATTAGGGAACGCTCGTCGTTGGGGGATATTCAGCTTTAGAGGCAGAGGATCAGCAGGACAGCAGGCAACTGCTATTGTTAAAAGGAAATAAATATGGCAGCCTCCATATTCCTCTATCTTCAGTTGTCCTTTAAGTTTATCGCTAGTATAGGATCCTGCAGACTACAGAAGGCTTGTATGGAATTCTTTAAATACATGAAAACTCTCCTTCAAACTGTTAACTCTTGGCCCCGATGGTTTAACTCACCAACGAAATGCCAAAACACTGACACACAAATGGCTGGACATGTGTGCAAATATTGATCTTGTGATGGTCTGCTTGCGCTCCTTGCCCACAGTTATTTGCCAAGTGTTTTGGCCTTATCGATGAATTCACGGTAATCTGAGGCAAGCAAACAAATATAAATTACAAGGCGTTTTATTGGCTTTAAAATTGGCAGGAAGGAAGATTCTGCTGTGAGCGAGGCAGAGGGACGCAACAAATGACTTTATAATACAGACCAGATGGCTGAACCGAGCATTTAGCATTTCAAATTTCCCATAAATATCAGAGATTCTGCCTGATAGGGTTATCTGAGTATGTCAGACCTGCACAGGAAATTGCGATGCGCAGTTTTGCACTTAAGTTTTGCAGGTTTTCGAGTTGGCCCATCAGAATGAATTAACATTCCCAATTCAAGGAAGGATGGATGAAAACTAAGTAGTGCGCTGGCAATTTCACTACTTTTCTGCTATTTTGTGATTTGTCTGTTTCCTAACTTTTCTGGCTGCTGAAATCTATTCTGAAATGATAGGGAAATCGCAAGCATGGGATCATTTACCGGGGTAATTTTGAAATCCAGAATGAAAAAAACACATACTTGCGTATGGGGTGTATTCACTGAATGTCAGTAAAATTGCTGTCTACAGGGAGCGCATGGCAATTTTTACTAGAACTACAGTTGCACAATTAGAATGGCGTTACCTAGTTAGCGCGTACACTGCCACGACACAGCACACTGCAAGCAGTGTAGTGCGTTGTACCCTGGCAACATACGCGTTACCTAGGCATCGCAAGTCAAGCTAAATAGAAATGTGGGATACCTGAGTACCAGTAAAATTGTTGTGCACACTTCGCGCGTAGCAATCTTACTGACATTTCGTGAAAACAACTCAATGAGGTTTAGACAGCAAACATTTCCGGCAACTGTGATTGTGGATAATGCATGGAGTACTCTAAAGCTAGCGATACACAGGTCGATTGTGGCCTGATATGCCAAGCTGATCAATCCCTATTCAATTGGATAGTGATCAATTCCTAACGTAAACGCTAATCTCAATTTCAATAGACTTCAGCAGTGCACGAGACTAGACAAATAACATTTATATTGCGCTTTTCTCCGGGCAGACTCAAAGCGCTTGAGCTGCAGCCATTAGGGTGCACTCTATAGGCAAGTAGCAGTATTTGGGAGTCTTGCCCAAGGTCTCCTTACTGAATAGGTGCTGGCTTACTGAACAGGAAGGGCTGAGATTCAAACACCGATCTCCTGAGTCCACCATTAGTGCCATTCAGCTCCCATCGTTCCTGCCCAGCCCCTCTTGTGAGGAGATTTTGAAACATGTCCACTCAAACTTTTGGTTGATAAACTGCATAAATTCAAACCAAACCAAATCAATCTTTGAACAATAGATTACTGGCAGATGCGATCAAAGTGATTTGTTTGGTCAGAGATCGAATCCAAAGAATGAATACACGTATGACCAGCTTTAGCTGCATAGCCGGCCTTTGATATGAGCGACCGGAGCAGTCGCTCAGGGCGCCGGCTTCTAAGGGGGCGCCTATAGCTGGTTACCTATACTGAGGGCACCTACACCTGATTTCTTATACTGGGGGCACCTATAGCTGGCTACCTTCACTGAAAGCACCAACACCCGGCTACCTATACTGGAAGCACCTACGCCTGGCTACCTATGGGGGGGGGGGGGGGGAATGGAGACCTTCAACTGACTTCCTGAACTGGGGGCACCTATGTTTGGCAACCTATATTGAGGGCACCTACACATGAGATCCTATACTATGGCACCTATACCTGGCTACCTATCTATACTGAGTCTGAGGGCATTTTTTTTTTTTTTTTGGGGGGGGGGACACTGCGGCTATAACGTGTGGTGCAAATTGTCTTTTTTTGTCATTCTAAATGGTGGGGGGGGGGGGGGGGGAGGGGGCGGCTAACTGTCCCACTGATTGTTTTTATTAATATTCCGAAAAGGTTCTAGCCTTCATTTTTAAGTATATTTAAGATACTAAGTATATTTAAGACACTCTTTCCATCCATTTGTGGTTATTAATAGTATTTTTTCAGTTATACATATGTGACGTGTCACAGAGATCTGAGTATTTGGCGTGATGTGTAACAATGTCAAAAAAGGAAGTGTGTGTGTGTGTGTGTGTGTGTGTGTGTGTGTGTGTGTGTGTGTGTGTGTGTGTGTGTGTGTGTGTGCGCGTGCGCGTGCACGCATGCGCAAAGAGGATGAGGGGGGGCACAAAAATCAGATTTCGCTCAGGGCGCTGTGAAACCTAAGGCCGGCCCTGTTTAGATGTCCTCAGTTCATGCATTGCCCTTGGGATTGCAATAGTCTGTGAATGTTGTTGTTTTTTTCTTGCTTATTTTATTCTTTGAAATATTCTTGAAAACTTCATATTTGTGAATTGTGAATTTAAATGGACTTTTAAAAGCTTTATTTCATATCCCCTGCTGTGTTAAAAAGGCCATTTCTGGACAAACTTTAAAAAATGGCATGTCGGTAGGAAACATTATACTTATCTGCCCAGGAAGTCTCCCTCTAGTCCCCAGTCTACCTCTTCTTTCTTCAGGACATTTCTCTTTACCTTTAGTGCTGCTGTCACTCTCAGAGAGGTGACAGAGGCTGCAGGGACGCCCACCCCACAGCACCCCAGACACCTCACTGGTGAGTCACTGAGTAGCCATCTCATCAAGCAAAGCAGCTCTTTTTACTGTACAATTACTGATATCTGGAAGTCTGATAATCTTTCCTCACTAATCAAATCCATCAGGGGACAAGATCAAATCCGAACAAAGAATAAGTAGCAGTGGGCTAGCATTAAAATTCCATAGCTAGAGCTGGCAGATATTGCTGATTGGAGTAGGTCCATCCCTACTTCCTCCAACCACTAGATGTCAGTAAAATAATTGCATTTGTTTGCTAATGTGAATGAACAGTCCACCTGTTGCTTTCCAACAGTGACCTCTGGTGGCCCGAAGAAATGGTAGCTCTCTTTTATCAGCAAAGCCACAGGCTCCAGTTACTGGAGCTGTAATTCCAGTGACAAATGTAGTTTTGCTGAAGTGCTGAGCTCAGCTGATTATAACCACTTTCATGGAGATACTTTACTGCATTTTTTGGTAAGGCATTGAAAAACCTCCCATAGGAGGAGAGAGGAAATATTAAAAGAACGGTTGCATTCACTCGATTTGGTTCGCAAAAGGCTTTGGTGTTTTTTCAGACCATCTTCCTACTGTTAGTTGTCTAAACCAGTTTGCAGGAAACCAAGGGATCTAGCACTTGATACATATGGGAAACAGGTGGCATTTGTCACAAAATGATGACAAGAATGAAACCATATGAAGACAACAATTTACCTTCTAGATATTTAAAGGAAAATTCCAAGGGTTGGCTAGTAGTAACATATAGACTTTATTGTGCAATGTTTTTGTCAGTCTACGCTAGCGTCATTAAATACAAAGTCCCTTCTTGGCTTGTCATGATCTTGAGCATCTATCCTAACTCACCAAGATTGGGGTAGATCACTTAACTGCGGTAATCAGAATAAAGTACATAACTTTCGTATGAGGAATAGAGTGTAACGCATTGTATGAATCTACCCCATTGTATCTTGTACGCGATGAAGCTGGAGTAGATTGGCGAAACACGTTGTTCAGTAAAGTCTATATGTCACTCTGTGCTATCCCTTTGTGTTATCCTTTATCCACCTAGAAGGCAAGTCATAATCCACCTTTTAGTCATTTTATCTTAAACGGCGCCTCTTTCCCACATATATTACATTTTCACATGGCTGTTTGTCTTCATAATAAAGTCCCTTTAAACCAGGTTGTCAACAGGCTACAAAAGCAATTTGCAGTGTTCTGCAGAGACGTGCAGCGTTCGGCACAGCAACCAACGTGGAATGAATGGTCTGATGATGCATACCTCCCTCTCATTAGACTTATTACATTCTATGGGCACACAGTAACACAGAGCAGGCCGTGCAGATGTCTCTGCTCCAGAACCTCTCTTATTTATTCAAACACCATGCGGAGACATACCGTATTTATTCCATACTGACGGGTGGGGGAAATACACTCTTCATATACAGGCATTTTGTTTTTCTGATGGAACTGAGTGTGCATCTGAATGAGCTTATTACAAAACATCATTTCATATGGAAATCGCAGCAGATTTTCTGTTCTTATTATTTTTGTCTCTCTCGTGTTTTGAAACGGGGTTTGGGAGATGCTGGTAGTCGTGTTTAGATGCTTATGAATCTCAACCATGAAAGGCTTTATGTGAATGAGCCGTGGATGGGGTTATCTGCCTTTTGGCTGTAAATCATTAAAACTAAGGAATGTATCATCATATTGAGTGGATTCTCTTTTTTATTATTATTTGGATTGCTTCATACCTTTTTTTTTTCTCTTTTTTGTGTGCATTCTTTATATAGAATAACAATCATGTTGATGGGGACTGTATAAGTTAGATGATAATGTTGTCCTTAGCTGCACGCTAGGGTTTGCCCAGATAAAAAACGAGCTCTCTAGAGATGATCAGTTGGCAGAGGCGTATCTCAAGGGGTGCAGGCATGTGCCTGCCCCTGTGCTGTGCCCCCATGCCTGCCACTGTGCTGCACCCCCATGCCTGCCACGGTGCTGCACTGCCATGCCTGCCTCATTCCTCCCCATCACTCAGACCTCAGATCAGATTAATTCTGTTATCTGGGTAACATGGCTACTTAATTTATGTATGTAGGGTACACTTGGCTTAGCATTCGACAAGAGGACAGAGAGGGAATGAGATATTTAAACAATTACTATTACTATTACTATTACTAGGAGGACTGGGTACCCCTTTCTGGCAGAAATTTCAAGAGGTCAAGGATAGGGTTGGCAAATTTTGCAGAAAAGAGTCAGCTCCTGATCCCTCTGACCACTAGAGGTCACTAATAGGAGATGAGGTTTCTGCCATTGTAAATGAGCAGTTCATCTCCTGCCCACCTCTAGTGACCTTTAGTGACTAGATATAGTCTAGGAACTAGGCCAATTGTTAGGAAGTGCATTTGATTGGCCCAGATGAATTTGCATGCAAACTGGAAATCTTTTCATCTCCTTGACCATCTCTACCAATGGTCAGAAGGAGCAGTAGTTGTCTTCCATCAACAAGCCTGCAGGCCCCAGTTACTGGAACCGCGGGAACTCTGTAATGTTGGTGACAACTGTAGCTTGCATGGAAACTGGTAGAAGGCCGATTATGGTCAACAGTATAGAGGAGAGTGGTGAAGGTGGATAGAATATTTTGTAATGCATGGAGGTACTCGGTGGCGTAACTATAATTCATGGGACTCCCCAGCGAAACTTTGATGGGCACCACAGTGTTCACACCCCTTCCCTTGCCTACCCTTTTTGCCCTTTACGGCCCATCTCACAAGGGTTATAAAACAGGTGTGGCCATCGTAATCTTCACACCCATAACAAGAGTAGCCACAAATACACTGGATCTGAAGTATAGTCCCCTATATCGGAAGAAGGAAAGGTTGGTAGTTCAAGCCCCAACAGCTCTGGGCCCCCTGCGATCGCAGGGGCTTTTCCACTTTAATTACGCCCCTGGAGGTACTCTTTCACAGATCAAAAATAACTATTGTAATCATAAAAAGTACCAATAACACAATCTGATTATCTCAAAGTAAAATTCATTTGTTTAAACTGCCAATGGGCTGAGCCGTGTTAGAAATGGTGTCACAACGCTTTGTAGGTTATCCGCTTGTCTAGTAACCTGGCTGTTGGCAACTGTTTCTTAATGGCCCCGAGGGGACCTTCCTGTCAGCGCAGCGTCTGATTTTTCTGCAAGGCAGATCATTTGCTGTGGTCCAGGTAGAGTCTAATGTGTAGCTTTTATACATCCAGCATGCAGAATGAGCTATGCAGCCGTGATCTTGCCACAGGCTCGCCAGGACGTCATCTCCCTGGTGGCCGCTGCTCTTGTTTCTGTGGCTTGCTGTCTCTAGCAATGAAACACAATAACAAGAGAGCTGCAGGGCTAGCGCTGCATGAATTTCAAACTTACCTCGATGAATGCATTCATTTCTTTAGTGTTTTATCTTTTTTTATATTTTGTGCAATACAAATCACTTGCATTGAGGCAGACCTGGGACAAGGTCCTTCAGCACCCAAGGCTGAGACACCAAAGTGCGCCCCTCCATCCCTCCCCCCCAGCCGTCACACACTGATTGCTACTAGACTAAGAGGCGCCCCAGGGCCCCCAACCTCCCTAATACCTTAATCTCTAGTTATCTGACTTGCAGTCACTGCCATGTATCCCCTTTTACTATTTCTTTCTGCTTCAAACACAATTGGGAATGACAGCTGAATGAATTGTGCGCCCCCTCCTATACTGCGCCCTGAGGCTGGAGCCTCTCCAGCCTCTGCCTCGGCCCGGCCCTGCATTGAGGATCTGTGGTTTGAAAAACGTGCTCCCTCAAAAGAACTAATGTGAGATAGTGCTGCAAGCACAAAGGCTGGTACGCACATCCAGTTTTGAGGCCTGGGACCCACTAGAGCAGTTTCAGCAGCTACTTGGAATTGCCGAAGATCACCAGCAATTGCTCTGCTTGCAGCCTGCAATGTTAAAGTGCCTCTGAGATGAACAGTAGTGCAGCATTTATACTTACCTGGGGCTTCCTCCAGCCCTCTGCTGGCCGAGGGCTCCCTCGCTGTCCTCCCAGGCTTCTCTGTTATCTTGTGGTCAGCTTCTGAAATTTTTCCAGTAGCGATCCGTCGTGTATAGCCTCGATGCGACTGGCTGACTATAGCTGTGGTACTTGTATTGGCCTGAGGATGTGGGCTTGGACACAGGAAATGCTTTGCCTGTGCTAAATAAATCTTATTGTCGTTATTGAGGTAAGCCACCTCACTTTTTATGCTTTTAGTGTTTTTTTTTACCTAGTTTTATTTATACCTGGGCACCTCTTTACCCTTTTGTGCTGTATATACTCCCCACCAAAGTTGGAGGGGTCCTTCCTGGCCTCACTTGGTTGACACCAATGTGAGAGCCAGTCCTTTTTCACCAAAGGGAGCGACCACTTCCAGCCCCACCTGGACACCCCAAGGAGAGTCGGGTTTATTGTCTCCACCTGCCTCCAGTGGTTGGTTGCCCCTATTGCAACCCACTTTTGTGAGCAGCCATTCTGTAATTCACATTTTCCCTGCTGCAACCAAAAACATACTATGCTATTTGGGCTCCCATTGTCTTTGAGTCTTTTTCTCCAATAGGGTGTCCTGGCACCCCCCACCTCTTCCACGGAGAGAGTGAGAGGAACAGGAAGTCCCATGGAGAATTTATGGAGGTTAACAACAATTTGAGATGTTCAGTAGATAGACAGTGTCCACCTGTCACTTTGTATCCATAATGTTAATGTTTGATTGCTGAGGCACCATTCGGCATTGAACGGAATGTTTTCTCATAAAAATGCTGGCTCAATCTGCCACTGGCAGCCTCCATTTTGTGTAGGCCCCAGGTGTATTCTGGGACTTCTGTCACATGCGTGGATAATATCACCACCAATTACTTTTCACAGCTGAATACACAGTTAAAAAAAAAACAGCAACATATGAAATGAACCCAGTTACTAATGAGTTCAGGCCAAACGAATGAAATACACATAATTTATATATGCTTCACGCACAACTACACTGCCAAAGGCTTTGTGGAAAATTGTAACTTGGCCATTTAGCTTACAGAGTTTCAGGAAGTGGCTTTCTTTTTAAGCGTGCAGGCTTTCCAGTTTTATAGTGAGCAATAGTTTATGCAGGAATAATGGATGGATTGTTTTATGCAGGCCGTATTAGTCAGGAAAAACAAAACAGATATGTGCTCGTTTATCCAGGAATTTCGGAAAGGCCGTCAACTTTGAACACTTTTTAAAGCAAACCTGTCTAGTATCTGGGTGACCGAAACTCAGCATATGTTGAAAACCAAATCATTCCAGTTAATTTTATTGAAAAAGTGCATGTCAGTTGTATAATAAATAGGGGGAGCAAATCACAAATATGTGCTAATCCTAACCTATATCATAGCCGAACCCAGACACCTATTAATTTATAATTTAGGTGTTACTTATATCCATAATTTAGCTATATAATAGCCAACCAATATCCAAAGACTGATAGGAAGTGGGTAGAATTCTTACAATCTTGAAAAATTAAAGAACAACAATTGCAAATATATATTTTTTTTATTCATGACGCATTTCGCCAGTAATTAGCACCCTCAGCTCCTGCTGGTATTTCATTAAGATATTCACCTGATGAAGTTGGCTCCGCACCAGCAAAACGTGTCATGAATAAAGTTTAGAGTTTTAATTTTGGCTCTTATTTTTTCAACACTGTAAAAATGTTACTCATTCACTAAAACTCCCTTGGTACCTCTTTAGCCACACCTGTTGTTCACTTTGCCACTTACTCCCTCAGTAGGAGAAAGCTGTACCCCTTTCCTTGGTATACACCCATCAGTGTTACCACATAAGTGGAAACCTTTCAAGAGAGCAACCAACAAAGAAAAAACAGTTGCAACACCAAATAAGAGGTTGATTGAAAGAAATATCCCTAAAATCTACATAGATTGTCTGTTGGACAACACAAACCATGCAAGCAGCATTCTTAAGCCCCATACCCACCTTAAGATTCTTGCAGCAATCCTACCCAACGTCTGGCAAGATAGTTTAACATAAGCATGTCAAACGATGCTGCCCCCATGGCGATCCTGCGTCGTTAAGCGATGGACACGGCGGACCGGATCTTTCAGATCTCCGATGACTCTGCACAAAGTACCGTGATCACTTACTTCCTGTTAGTGCCTGTCGTGTAGTTTTGTGAAGTCTTGAGCAGGAAGAGGCATTGACTTTGATTGGGTGAAGTTTGAATGTTACTGCACATTTGGTAATCCAAATTGAACTTCAGATAGCAAGGCATAAACTGGAGTGTAGACTTGCTTCAAAGCGTGATCAGATAGCATGGAATACCAAGCCTTACCATTAATAAGCCAATGTATCGAGCAGTGTCGAGCTAATTCAATAACCCACGTATGCTAATGCCTATGACCCCCACCGGTGTCATTTTTCTTTCTTTTGATGTTCAGCAATACTAGAACACAAATTGACTTGATGAGGTAATGCATTTTTTTTCCTCCATAGAAGACCCATTACCTGCCTACTCTAACCAGTGATATCATCGTTGTGTTGATCCCAGTGGACCCCCGACGTACATTCATCTTGTGCTTTAAGAGAGTCTGATACAAGACTGTTGAAGGCTGCATCAGAAATTATAAGCAGAAAATGTTATCTAGGACAGAATTCTATATCACCGCTATTTATACACAGCGGCAGTCATTTTTATTTTTTTTTTTTAAAGGGGCAGGTTTTTTATTTCCTCCGTATATGTAAATATACCCGAAAAAAAAAATGAGTACAAATGGACAAGGATGTTATTACGTTAGCTTTTGAAATGGAGATAATAATTGAATTTGCTTGCGCCGCTTACTAGATACATTTTAAAAGCACATACATCTTGCAATTAAAGAGCGGCGGCCATTTGACTTGAATGATTGAATTTCACGTAGAGGCGAGCGGAATATTTTATGGAAAGATGATTACAATCAGCCCTTTTTTTTTATCTTTTTGTGTGATGCCATATTTATTTCTCTCCAGTATTGTAAGCTTTATCATGCTAAATTAGATCTGTTAAATTAATTTCATTGCTGTTTTCTTTTCTTTGCTTATAGCGCCTGCCGATCTCTGCCTCTTATTCTCCATTTATATTCTTCTTTCCATTATCTATCTTGATTCGCTGTTATATCATCTGTTGAGCAAAGAATAACATGTTGATCTTTGCTTGCCAGGCCAATAAGCAGCAAACAACATAAGCTGCCCATTGCGTTCATTCATTTCCCCTTGGATATTTTGGTACGGTGGCCAACATAGCGCTAGGGTGGGCAATCAATCTATCATTGTAATAGAGCCGTTCTCATTGTAGGTTGCCTGGGAGATGGTTTAGAGTGCATGGGCCTGTGCCAAAAGTTGACAAATTAATATGGAATCCAACTGCTCAACTGTACAGCCCAGGAACTAATAGGCTATTTTTAGGTACCATTTTCATTAACAGTAAAGAGTAAAAAACCTCAATAGTTAGGCTCCAGCTGTAATCTTTAAGGTCTGTTGGCTACCTGTCTTTGGGAATTTGTTTCAGCTCTGGCTTTTACTTTTAGTAGTGAAGGCAGGCATAGCATGTTGGCAACTGGTAAGGGGTCCAAACATTGTGTTTATCTACTCAGTGGCCAATCAGAAGCAGATGTTTGATTGCTTGGATTCTGTAAAAGCCAGTGTGAAGCCAAGTTTTGATAGAGCACTCTTACAGCACTAATCGTGTTCCAGGTCACACCAAGTACACCTAACCATCACTTTGCATTGAGATTTAGGCCCTTATTTAATTCACTTTTTCTCCTACAAGATGTTCTGTTTAAAATAACTTTACGACACTCTGCAAATGAAAAAGTACCAAAAAGTAGGTGGAAAAGTACTATCAAAACTATTCTGAGTATTTTCTTGCTTGCTGGTGGCCTAAAAGACATTTCATTGCTAAGGTGTAAAAATATCTTGTGTGAGAAATCTTAGCAGAAAAAGTGAATTGATTATGGGCCTAGGAGATATTTCTTCATTTTTTTAAATAACTTTTCAGCACTCTGCAATTGAAAAAGTACTACAACATGGGTAAAAAGTACTGTCAAAATTATTTTGATTGTGTTCTTGGACATTTTATTGACAAGTTGTGAAAATATCACCTAGGAGAAAACTGGAAAAGGGAATTGCATATGGGCTAATAAGGAGCTGATGTATTGGACACCATCACTGAGCCCTGTTGCACACATGCAGTCAGTTGAGTAGCTGACGAAGCACTGTGTTGCTATGTCCGGGGGTGACGAGTGCCGTATGTGTGACGTCACACAGTTAGTGGGGGAGCGGCACAAACTATGGGATCGGCGGGGGATCAGCATCACTGGGGTTGGGTACATCTGTCCGACAGATCACTCACGGGTTTGGCGCAAGGGGTCATCTGGTGCCGTACACATGCCTGATTGTCGGCTGAGGTGGTCATTAACGGCTGCCTCAGCCGACTTAAAAGTCAGGTGTGTGTACAAGGGTTTAGTCCTGATCCGGCAGAAGGGTGTACACATCTAGGATTGTTATCTTATCTGCTCAGATTTATTCATTTTGTCATCATTTTGACTTCTTTGGAAACCCTCAAGTTGCCACAAATGCAGCTTCTTCTTGACGTCATTGCTTCCTTGCATTTATGATGATGTCAGGTTGCAGTCAGCTATGAAAAGTCATGCCATGCTTATTAATCATTGCAAATAAGGTTTCCATGGGGCCCGGCACCCACGCTGCACGGCAGCCTGATCTGCATTCCACATCTCTGAGATAAACGTGTTTTCACATTTCACCAGCAATCATGGGGGCGCGGGGTTCACTGAAGATCAGCACTTTCACGCTGTTGCCAAGAATAGTTGCCTATCAGAGCAGATCACATAAACTTTTAAAAAAAATTTTTAAAGAATTGTACACAGTTGACACTCGAAAAATTAGGATATTGTGCAAAAGTCCATTTATTTTAGTAATTCAACTTAAAATGTACCTGAGAAGTCAAAATAAAAAATGTGATACTTACCCGAGCCTTCCTCCAGCCTCATAAGCACCATTGTGTCCCTTGACGTCCTCCTGAGTGCCACCGTTCAGCCGCAATCACTCCCATTAATCTGGCTCAGTCGCGCCAGTCGGCACTTCTGCGCATGCGCAGCCCCTCCGCTTGAAATATCTCGCTTTGCATGTAATAAGTCTATTTCATATATTAGAGTATTTTTTGGGAATATAAGACACACTCTTTCGTCTTATATGCTGGAGCACCTTATATTCAAAAACACTACGATAGTTTAAACTATTAAGCTGAATTACTGAAATAAATGGACTTTTGCACAATATTCTAATTTTTTAAGTTTCACCTATATACCAGTATATACTATGTGATGATAGTACATCTTTTACTAAGTTTTGAAACTTGATACAATAGAAACATTTTGTCTAACCAAGTCCTCGCCCTGTTTTTCCTCCTCAGATATGACTACGTGGAAGTGTATGATGGGGAGAATGCCAGCGGACGCCTCTTGGGGAAATACTGCGGGAAGATTGCGCCACCAGCGCTGCTCTCTGTTGGACCTTCCTTGTTCATCAAATTTGTCTCAGACTATGAAACGCATGGTGCTGGATTCTCCATTCGTTATGAACTCTTCAAAACAGGTCAGTCTCAAAACCACAATGTTTGTCATTGGCAGAGACGGTTTCTATCTTTTTATTTGCTTTGTGATTGGCTGATGTCAAATCAGTTGTAAAATATCAGGAACCCGGTTCACAGACTCGTATTGCTCAGATGGCGATCATCTCTTATAGTTCTTCATCTGCCCCACCCCTTGCCTTGCGACCAGCATGATGAAGTCCAGCTCACCAGATAATGCTGTTCACTCCTTCAGCTGCCTGGTTAAAGAAATACTCCATTAAAGAGGAGCTGTTAGGTATAAGGTCTCAGAGAAAAAAAAACACATATATCAGTAGCTAAATATTGGCTGTACTTACATTACATATGCATTTCACTGTCCACAGAATTTTTATATAGTATTTGCAGAGAATGATGCTCCTGACAGCTCATGGCAGGTTCCATGTTTGTCTGTCTCCTATGAAGCCAATTGTGTTGTCATGTCCTCCCTGCTTCCTGATGATTCCACTCACAAAAAAGATCGTAATGGACAACACTACTGTGCAGTGAATATTAATTAGCCATGTGGCTAGGAACAATAGCGGACTCATGCAGTATACTCTGCCCTGTGATTTTTCAGTGCTGTGAGCTGGGCTGCATTACAAGCTGCTGTAATATGAGCCTGTAACTTCTCACTAGCAGCCGAGGGGAGGACCCAAGGTGGGGAGAAGTAGCCCCAGAATGCTTTGCAGTATGTTATGCGGCCTCTCGTCCTTTTAAGAGCTTGGGAATAACAGCCTTGCTGTTCAGCACACATCAAAAGTAAGAGAGATTTTTAACTTCAGTATTTCCTTTTTGGCTTCCTTCTAAACTGTTTAACACGGGAGAATAGAGGTTTAAATTAGCTTTTGCAGCCTGACAGTTACTCTTTAAAGAGGAGCTGTTAGGTATAAGGTCTCAGAGAAAATAAACACATATATCAGTAGCTAAAGATTGGCTGTACTTACATTACATATGCATTTCACTGTCCACGTTTGGATTTCACAGAATTTGTATATAGTATATGCAGAGATAGATGCTCCTGACAGCTCATGGCAGGCTCCATGTTTTTCTGTCAAATGTGTCCTCATGTCCTGCCTGCTTCCTGATCACAGATAAGCTCCTACTTGAACAACACAGTGTGCAATGAATATTAATGAGCCATGTGGCTAGGAACAATAGCTGACTCCTGCAGAGTACTCTGCCCCGAGATTTATCAGTGCTACACGCTGGACTGATTACAAGCTTCTGTAACGTCTCATTAGCAGCCGAGGGGAGGGCCCCAGAATGCTTTGCAGTTTAGTATGCGGCTTGCGTCTTTATGGGTCTATAACAGACTTGCTGATAAGCACACATCAAAGGTAACTGAGATTTTTATCTTCACTAATGGCTTTTGAGCTTCCTTCTAAACTGTTTAACACAGGAGAATAGAGGTTTAAATTAGCTTCTGCAGCCTGACAGTTACTCTTTAAGTGTCATTGTATTGGGCATTCAGTAAAAAACACCTTTAGACCTTATTAGAAAAATGTCCTAAATTTATCAGCTGCAAACCCCCTCTAAAATTTATGCATGCAATACAACAAGGCTGGCACTTCCATCATTTTCAAAGACTAAATTGATGCAGACAGTATGCCAATGTTTTGGGACACGCCCTTCTTCAGGGCAAACAAGTCTGTCGGTAACAGCAATATGACATTTGCCACAGCAGTAGTCAACACTGCACTCGCCAATATCAAATACCGTATTTTTCGGACTATAAGACGCACTTTTTCTCCCCCAAAAGTGGAGGAAAAAAGTCAGTGCGTCTTATAGTCCAAATGTACGTAGCAGTGCCTATGTTTTTTCTAGTCCCCGTGTCTGGTGTCCCCCTGTGTGCTGTGTCTGCGTGTCCTATTAACGTTATTGAATGAGGAGACCATCAGATATTATACTGCAGTAATCAGAATAAATTAAAAGCACGTGTGTAAGGAATGATGGCAGATCGCTGCATTAGCTTACCGAAGAGGAAGGAATGGAAGAAATACAGCGCAAACGCCACCGCTACCATGTGGCTTTCACTAGGTTAGATGACAACAAAGCCATTGACCATTCAGGTGGGGGAGCGCTGCCCGAGTCAGCCAATCCCAGCGCATACGGCTACTGCCGGTTTGTTACACCGCCCGATAGTCCCGAGGGCGGGATCATGCTCGTCATTGCGGCCAATCACTGCACGCCCTCAGTAGCTGGGAGTGCAGTGATTGGCCGCAATGACGAGCATGATCCCGCCCACGGGACTATCGGGCGGTGTAACAAACCGGCAGTAGCCGTATGCGCTGGGATAGGCTGACTGAGGCAGCGCTTCCCCACCTGATTGGTCAATGGCTTTGCTGTCATCTAACCTAGTGAAAGCCGCATGGTAGCGGTGGCGTTTGCGCTGTATTCCTTCCATACCTTCCTCTTCGGTAAGCTAATGCAGCGATCTGCCATCTTTCCTTACACACGTGCTTTTCATTGTTGTTCTCTCACTCGGCGCTGGTTCAGCGCCCTGATTACTGCACCATATTAATATCTGGTGGTCTCCTCATTCACTAATGTTAATGGCAAACACAGACACCGCAAACAGGGGGACACAAGGACCCGGGGGGGGGGGGGGCAGTGCATGACATAGAAGGACACCAGAGAACACGGGGACAGAGAATGACACAGGGGGGACAGCAGAGGACACAGGGGGACAGATAAGGACACAGGGGGGGCAGCAGAGGACACAGGTGGACAGAGAATAACACAGGAGGACATAGAGGGACACCAGAGGACACAGGGGGACAGAGAATGACAGAGGAGGAGGGACACCAGAGGACACAGGGGGACAGATAATGACACAGGAGGACATAGAGGGACACCAGAGGACACAGGGGGACAGAGAATGACACAGGGGGACAGAGAATGACACAGGAGGACAGAGAATGACACAGGGGGACAGAGAATGACACAGCAGAACACAGGGGGACAGAGAATGACACCGGAGAACACAGGGGGACAGAGAATGACACCAGAGGACACAGGGGGACAGAGAATGACAGAAGGACATAGAGGGACACAGGGGGTCAGAGAATGACACAAGGGGACACAGAATGACATAGGGGGACAGAGAATGACACAGGGGGACACCAGAGAACACGGGGACATAAGAGGACATGGGGACACCAGAGGACACAGGGACAGAGAAAGAATGACACAGGGAGACACCAGAGAACACATAAGGCGAGGGTGGAAGGGCCATAAGATGCCCTTGCACTACAGATGCACCAGGTTTAGTATATATATTATATATATTTTTTTTCCCTGGATTTTGTCCTCTAAAAACAGGTGCGTCTTATAGTCCGGAGCGTCTTATAGTCCGAAAAATACGGTAAGTCTTTGAAAATAAAGGAAGTGCCAGCCTTTTTGTATCACTTTTAATAATGAGTCAGACAGGGCCCGAATAGTGTTACACTTAAAGAGACTCTGTAACGACAAAAAGATCCCCTGGGGGTACTCACCTCGGGTGGGGGAAGCCTCAGGATCCTAATGAGGCTTCCCACGCCGTCCTCTGTCCCACGGAGGTCTCGCTGCAGCCCTCCGAACAGCCGGCGACTGTGCCGACTGTTCAATTCAATATTTACCTTTGCAGGCTCCAGCGGGGGCGCTGTGGCTGCTTTCGCTCCGAAGGAGGCGGAAATACCCGATCTCAGTCGGGTCCGCTCTACTGCGCAGGCGCCGGAGACTTGCGCCTGCGCAGTAGAGCGGACCCGACTGAGATCGGGTATTTCCGCCTCCTTCGGAGCGAAAGCAGCCAGAGCGCCTGCGCAGGAGCCTGCAAAGGTAAATATTACGTCACCGCTGTACGGAGGGCTACAGCGAGACCCCCGAGGGACGGCAGACGGCGTGGGAAGCCTCATTAGGATCCTGAGGCTTCCCCCATCCGAGGTGAGTACCCCCCAGGGGACGTTTTAACGTTACAGATTCTCTTTAAAGAGAATCTGTACTCTAAAATGCTTACAATAAAAAGCATACCATTCTATTCATTATGTTCTCCTGGGCCCCTCTGTGCTGTTTCTGCCTCTCCCTGCTGCAATCCTGGCTTGTAATTGCTAGTTTTAGGCATTGTTTACAAACAAAAGACATGGCTGCTAACCAGAGTGTGATAGGCTGAGAGGAGAGCTTGGAGAGGGTGTGTAAAGCTTCTGCCAATGACAAGCAGTGCTGCACATTCCACACATTCCAGCCTGAGCCCCACAGAGCCGACAGAGGAAAGAAGATAAGATTTATTACAGAGACAGTGCAACTAGAAAAGGCTGCAGTATGCCAGAGCACATTAGAACAGGTATAAGAACTTATAGGATATAGATGAAATAAGGCTCAACATTTTGTTACAGAGTCTCTTTAAAGACAATAGCAGGATGGGGAAATGCCTGAGAGAAACTATTTATTATTATCTCATCAGGGGTGTAAAAACACATTCTTCTATTTTAAGTGTGGGGGATTGTTCCACCTGATATATCTAAGAAGATCCTTTTATTTAAAGTAAATCCTGGAGTTCTCCTTAAAGATCACATGACCAGACTTTTAAAAATCTGATTCTAAGCTTCTGGAACCTTCTTTGACACACATGAGGTAACCTTTGGACACACGGTTATTAAGCTGCCAGATGGTATGTATATTTAAATACTTGCCTGGAATTACGCTTTAAAAACAGATTAACAGCAACAAGAAAACAGCTATTAGCAATATTTCTAACACGACAGTTTATCAGCATCCGCAGCATAATTCTGGGGGAATTGTGGCCCTGCCTGTGTCAGGAATCCTGCAGCTAAATTCCTGAGGCCTGATAAATGCTGTTTGATTTTCTCTGCTTCTGGTATTGCTCTGCAATGTATAAAACGCTTGTTTCTTTAGATATTGTTTAAAGATAATCTGTATTGTTAAAATCGCACAAAAGTAAACATACCAGTGCGTTAGGGGACATCTCCTATTACCCTCTGTCACAATTTTGCCGCTCCTCGCCGCATTAAAAGTGGTTAAAAACAGTTTTAAAAAGTTTGTTTATAAACAAACAAAATGGCCACCAAAACAGGAAGTAGGTTGATGTACAATATGTCCACACATAGAAAATACATCCATACACAAGCAGGCTGTATACACCCTTCCTTTTGAATCTCAAGAGATCATTTGTGTGTTTCTTTCCCCCTGCAGCTATCTTCCACTGAAGTGTCAGGCTGTTTCTTCCTGCAGAGTGCAGACAGCTCTGCCTGTATGTAATTCCTCAGTATGTGAAAGCCCAGCCAGCTCATAGGAGGATTTATCCAGCTTGTAAAAGATAAGAGAGAAGCTGCCCTAATCTAAATTATACACAGGCAGTGTGCAGAGAGGGGCCTGGAGGGTGGAGATGCATCACAGAACCACAACACTGAAGAACTTGGCAGCCTTCCAGACACAGGCTGACAAGTCTGACAAGAGAGAGATAAGTTGATTTATTACAGAGATGGTGATAGTAGAACGTGCTGCAGTAAGCCAGAACACATTAGAATAGCTTTTGGAACTTGTAGGATGATAAAAAACAGGATGCAATTTTTGTTACGGAGTCTCTTTAACAAAACTGAAATTCCCAGAACAGCTTACATTTTACAGCTGAGATTACCCATACCTATGAAAGGATTGTTTTCTGCAAGAGCCTGATGGGGTTTTTGTTTGTTTATAGTGAATTCAACCGCTAGTGTGAGTTTATCTGTTTCGTACAGTTAGGGCTCGTCCACATTATGATGCGCAGATGGCCGTGCGATCGGAAAGCAATGCCATCTGCGCCGCTGATCCCATTCCTTACAGTGAATGGGTCAGGGATGCGCTCGCGGGCAGAATGCATGCAGCAGTACGCACGCACGTCATATCGCACCGTACAGCTGCGCAACACCTATGATGTGAACGGCAGAAGGGCTGTCTATGCCCTTCTGCTGTTCTTGAGTGTCACACATCATACGCGCTTCCAAATGGGCACAGAAACGTGTCATGATGTGAGCGAGCCATAAAGATACGTACGCAATTGCATCTCTTGCGGAATATGTTTGGTCCATTTTTAAGCTGCATAAATTCCATTAAATTACTATAAAATTGTGTACGCACATACTCATCTGAAGACGCAGGAAACTGGATCACAGTGATGTCACTCCGATGACTAGCGTTCCCCAATCCATCTTCTATCTCCCAGGAACACGCGACGGGCGCGTACAGCTGTTTTAAAATGGTTGCAGCACTCCATTATCACTGTGCGTCGTAAGACGTCATCCTCCTAATCATGCACTCGTACCCATGTCGGGAGATGATCGCTCATCGCTTAAAAAAATCGTATCACAGTGACGTCCCCCCGAAGACTAGCGGTCCCCAATCCTTCTTCCTAGCCGCGGCAACGCAAGACTGGCACGAACAGGAGTTCAAATGATCGCGGAACTTTGCGCAGGAGTTGTTGGGGATCTTAAAGATCTGATCTGCCGTGACGTTTCATATCACCGCGCATTGCTAAACGCCATCCCTCTAATCGCACACTCGTACCTACGTTGGGAGATCGCGGACATGATCACTCATCGGTTAAAAAATCGTCAGCTGTCGGAAGAATCAAGCACAAACTCGTGACGTGGGCCTTTAGGGCCCATTCACACGAGCAATTAGCAGTTGATTCCCACTAATCGCCAAAGCGCTAGCGCTTTTTAAAGCAGTATCGCGATTGTAACCCTGTGGCACTGATCTCACTGCCACAATTCCCGCCGAT
Organism: Hyperolius riggenbachi; assembly: GCF_040937935.1. Classification (NCBI taxonomy): domain Eukaryota; kingdom Metazoa; phylum Chordata; class Amphibia; order Anura; family Hyperoliidae; genus Hyperolius; species Hyperolius riggenbachi. The sequence goes on from NC_090650.1 coordinate 60,265,099, forward strand.
CGCAGGTGTTTTCACGGTTAAAGGCAATCGCACAACGTGTTGCCTGCAGCTTTCAGGAGCAATCGCGATACAGTGCTTATAAAAGCGCTGATCGCAATCACCCTGAATCTCGAGAGCGAACCGTGATTTTACCACGCTAATCGTGGTAAAATCACCTGCACAAAGCGGTAGTGCTAAGCGCTTCAGTTTTGCGACTTGCAAGTGTGAATGAGGCCTTAGAGATATGCATGCAGTTCCATTAGAGATATGCATGCAGTTCCATTGTGTATCCGTATAGAAACTGTCTACAACTGAAGTCTCTACAATACATTCTTTCCACAAAGGTCAGTAATAGGGCTGCTTCGCTTCTGTATAGTATAATTCTGACCCAGACCAGAGGTCGCTATACAGAATGGTATTTGGAGAATAAGCGGCTGTGGGTTGCTTTGCAGGAGGTTTTGCCCTGCCTTATCGCAGGATCTTCAATTTCCTCTCCCTCCAACACTTTGCCTTCCCTCAGAAAGCCCAGTGTGAGTCTGTTCATGCCCCTTCTAGCAGCTAGTGAAGTGTGATGTTGACACAGCTGTTCAATTCAACTTCACATTGATATTGAAAATACCTCAGTCCTGTTCCCTGGCTGCTGGCAATGCCTGTAGAGGGAACAGCATGGGATCATTTACAAGGGTTTTATATTACTGTTAGTTAATATAATTCATATACTGACAAAGCATGTGCCTCCCAGTCCAGCATAAAATTAATTTTTCCTGTAATAGTAAAAGTCACCACTGGCTGTAGGGAAATGAATAATGATTGGTCACAGGTAATGTCATGTGATGTAAGAAGCAGAGGGGATGATTACCGCTAGTGTTTTGCGGGAGTGGTTTCTTTAACGCGGAAAAATCACTGGACACTGTAGCGGTTTGGGAGCGATCGCGATGAGTGATTCTATACATGCTAATCGCGATCGCTCCGGAATCGCCAGCAAACCGCTGCATGTAATACGTTTACGGTTAACGCTAACCGCAAATGCGGCAGTGAGAACACTGCCATGGTGTTACTTGTGCTAGCGATTTGCCTTGAGCAGGAATCGCGCAATTCCCACTCAAGTGTAAATGGACCCTTAAAGGCTGGAGAAAAAGTAGACCAGATCATTTGCTATTAGTTCCTCGCCTGGGTCATATCAGAATTTGTGGTGTTTCAGGCAGTAACAATAAAGGACGCAAGGAAAACATATACATACAAAATCACACTTGTGATTACTTGCAGCTGAGGGAGAATTAGAAAGGCTCTTCACTCTAAACACAAACAGGGTGGAATAATAATTTGATCTCTCAGCTGTGTCAGCTCAGAAATCTGGGCAGCCTCAGCAAATTTGTAAACACAGGATGTTAACCCTTTATCTGATTCCATGAAAGCAGGGAGTATACACACCGCAGATTTATTGCCGGAGGGCTGTAACAAAGAAATGTTTTTCTTTAAAGGTTATTATGCTGCTGCTTAAGAGCACAGAGGACGTTCTGAGTTCAGGTCCGTTTTAAAGTGAACCTAAAATGCTTTGATTACTTAAAACTCCTAGATCCACAATAATGTATTTACACAGTGGGGAAAACGTTTATATATATAAAAAAAATCATACTTTGCCAAATATTTTTTTTCCATAGGTCCACCCCATTTACACTGGAACTTGCTGTGTATCCACAAAGTACAGTATATTATGTCGTATAAGACTACTTTTTAACCCTTAAAAATCTTCTGAAAAGTCGGGGTTGTCTTATACGCCGGGTGTCATTGATGCAGGTTGATATGCCGTGTCCTGTTACCGACTCTCAGATCTCACTGCTGAGGACTGTAGTGAAGTGGCGCAGGCGCACATGTGCGAGATCTGAGAGGCAGAGTAGGAGGTAAATAGGATACAAGGGTGGGCCAGAAGGGTGAAAGAGGCGTGTTTTAAGGCAGCCATACACTGGTCGATGTGCCATCAGATCGACCAGCTGACAGATCCCTATCTGATCGAATCTGATCAGAGAGGGATCGTATGGCTGCCTTTCCTGCAAACAGATTGTGAATCGATTTCAGCCTGAAACCGATCACAATCTGTTGTGGTGGTGCTGCCGCCGCTCCCCCCGCCGGTATACATTACCTGAGGCTGGCTCCCGGGCGTGATGTCCCCGTCATGTGGCACCTCCGGCTCCGGCATCCGCATAGAACTTACGCTATCACACCAGTGACAGCGGAAGTTCAAATAGAGCGCCCTCTAGTTGTACTTCCGCTGTCACTGGCATGACAGCGGAAGTTATGCGAGGATGCCGGAGGCGCCATGACGGGAGCAGTGACGGACGGGATGCCCGGGAGCCAGCCTCAGGTAATGTATACCTGATCGGATCGGCCGCCGCTAGCGACGCGCTCCCTACCCGCGGGCGATCGAGGGTAATTTCCCGCACGGCGCGATCGACGGACCGATCCGATTTCGGGAGGAAATCGGATCGGCGGGTGCGTGTTGCGCGAACGATTGGCAGCAGATTCGATCCCAGTGATCGAATCTGCTGTCGAAACTGCCGCAAATCGGGCCAGTGTATGGCCACCTTTATGGTCACAGCACGATCTATTCTTCCATACAGCTCCAGGGGGAGCTGACCAATCTACTTAGGGAGAGTTGATCAATCCAACCAGTCAATCCAGTCCAACAGCCAGTCCAACCAGTCAATCGCCTGTATACTGTTATATACTGGGAACCACATACAGTACAACACTAGTATCAGTTCATACATAGCACCAGTATATGATGTGGTTTTTTTATTTGGTGTGCAGTGGATGAAGGGTAGTCTTATACGGCGAGAATATCCCAAACTCTATATTTTAATGGAAAAAGTTGGAGGTACTGTCCCTGCCTCTCTGTGCTCTCCTCTCAGATGATACACATAGCCCACCCCCTCCTTCCATACATTCATGTCTCTGCAACTCATGGGTGCAGCGGGTGGGATGGAGTGACGGAACAGCCTGGGGTTTCTTGCCATTCCCCAGTGTCAAATGGGGGGGGGGGGGGGGGGGGCAAAATAGCCTTATCACAGGTAAAAATGGGGACAGTAAGGCTGCCTTAATTTGTCCCTCTTTAATATCACAACAAACACTCCTGTTTTGCTTTTTCCAAAACTTTACAAAAAGAAGTGTACTGTAGTCATTTAACTACTTATATACTAATACTAACTTGTCGTCAACACTACTGCGTTCTAATATGACCCAGGACCCCTCCCCGATGAGTTCTGCTGTCTCCTGCACCCCACAAGTCCCCTGCATTGTTCCTGCACTAATGCCCCCCCCCCCCCCCCCCCCACACACACACACACACACTGCACAACATGCTGAAGATACTCTTTTGCCAACCAGTATAGTGGGTGGGTGTGTGTGTGTGTGGGGGGGGGGGGGGGGTCGGTGAAGGGAGTAGCATGAACACAGCTCCAGTGTAATATCACTTATAAAACTTCAGGGGTTTGAGTGAGCCAAATAGAGGGATTCTGGGAAGAGAGGCCGGCCTTAGGCATTGGGCGGCCTTAAGTGTTAGAAAGGAGAGAAGATTGGATGAAAAATCTTAGAAAGCGTTGGTGGGCTTTAAAAAACTGTGTTGTACCCAAAGAAAAAAAAACTGATAATAAGCAGTATGATCTAAGTAAGAAATGACATCGCTGGGGACCAGGTTTTCATGTGAACAATGGAGATGTGTTTGCCTTTAAATCTATTGTAGCAGTGCCATATATACACGGGATGGTTTCCTGATTTAGTACTTTATTTGACAATATACTGAATAATCAAAACCCTGCTGTGGCTTGATGTGCATTTAAACAACTAATCTGACTTGATGCGTAGCTGGAAGTAAAATATGGCTATATCGAAGCAAATAAAGGAGGGCTATAAACCTTCATTAAATCAAGGCAGTTTCTCATAACCGCAGCATGTGTTATAATGATACCTGTCCCAGGGCTGTTACTGATCTAAATCAATTGACTCTTCTGGAGTCCCTGGAAAGGCTGGTTCTCTTCGCCTTGCTCTTCAGTACAGATCTGTGTGGTGCTGATTGCATAAGTTCTTGTATTGAACCCTGCAGACATACAAACTACACAGGTCCCACTGTTACAGCCCGGTCAATAGTTTTCTTATTATCATCTCTGTTTTTGATCTTCTGTGACTTTAGCATTGGATTGACTGAGGTTCTTGTGTTGTGTGGCAAGATTTTCATCAATTGTCTGGAACCATAGTGAGAGTTATTAAAAAGCTTCTTTACACCCATATTCCTCTCCTCTCCCATTTTTTTATCTGGTCTCTCGTCTCTCCCATTTTTTTATCTGGTCTCTCTTCTCTCCCATCTTTTTATCTGGTTTCTCTTCTCTCCCATCTTTTTATCTGGTTTCTCTTCTCTCCCATTTTTTTATCTGGTCTCTCGTCTCTCCCATTTTTTTATCTGGTCTCTCTTCTCTCCCATCTTTTTATCTGGTCTCTCTTCTCTCCCATCTTTTATCTGGTTTCTCTTCTCTCCCATTTTTTTTATCTGGTCTCTCTTCTCTCCCATCTTTTTATCTGGTTTCTCTTCTCTCCCATCTTTTTATCTGGTCTCTCTTCTCTTCCATCTTTTTATCTGGTCTCTCTTCTCTCCCATCTTTTATCTGGTTTCTCTTCTCTCCCATCTTTTTATCTGGTCTCTCTTCTCTCCCATTTTTTTATCTGGTTTCTCTTCTCTCCCATCTTTTTATCTGGTTTCTCTTCTCTCCCATCTTTTTATCTGGTCTCTCTTCTCTCCCATCTTTTTATCTGGTTTCTCTTCTCTCCCATCTTTTTATCTGGTTTCTCTTCTCTCCCATATTTTTATCTGGTTTTTCTGTTCCGTTTCTCGGCATCACCCATTCAGTATCCCAGTTGCCATCACATTCTCATTTCACTGTCTCTACTGGCACCACCACTCGAGCATGTAGAATCCAGCGCAGGAGATTTAGGCGCAGCCGGCGCCACCATAGAGCGTAATAGGAATTACGGCTATAGCAGGGCACACTGAGTAACTTTGGCGCCGTCAGAAGATGGAGCCGAAGTTACTTTTGAAATACTGTAATTCGGCCGCCAGCAATAGCTGGAGAATCACATCATTCCCCACCATCCATGTGGACCTGGAGGGGGAATAGTAATTAACGCCGCCGGGACTTGTTCAGCAGCAGGATAAGCCATATATCGGCTGTATCCTGCGCCCAAGTCTCTCGGCAGCAATTTCATACGTATGCCCTCCACTCATGTCCACTGCACAGAAGTAGTGCCGGTATACAGACTGACGCCCCAGCAGAAGTCTTGAGGCTCCCCATTGGATTGCAACAGACTAATGGGAAACCTTAAACCACCAAGGATTCTGATTGGTCTGTTACCATCCAATGGAAGCCTCATGCTTCTGATGGGGCTACAATCGGTATACTGGTGCTTCTGACTGAATGACGGGCCAGCAGTGGCAGAGGACCAGAATGTGACAATGGCAGGTGAGTATAAAAAGGGAGAAACCAACGGGGCAGCCAGCCTAGTGAGAGCGGTCACTGTCTGTTCTCATAGGCTTTCTTTGATTCTGTCACATCCGCTTTGCCTGGGCGATCCAGAAAAGTTGCACATGACCTATATTTGTGTTCAGCTCATTGGAACGGGTCATTCCAACCAAACGAATATTTCTTTGTATGGGATCCATTTCATTCTGGTAAATGGTTCGTTTATTATGGCAATGTGAACAAGGCCTTTTCTGTCACACAAGTCCCATTACTCACTGCCAAAATGAGGAAAATAGTTGAAAGCAAGAGAAATAAAACAATTAGCCTTTTTTTTGTTCCCTTTAAGAGAACCTGCCAATCATTGTCCTTTTCTTTGAGGCCGATGGGGGTGAGGTGTAAAGACATTCAGTGACTCAAAACTCACCTTCTAAAGTTTACTTACACTGATACTCTTTAAAGTGCGCCTTCTGTGGGACAAACATGACCCCGTCTAATAACCTCGATCATTAACATTCCATCGGTTTCTCCAGGCACTCTCTTGATCTCAGCTTAATTTGTCCCGTGTCATTTGAGCTAACGTTAAGCTGAAGTTGTTAGACGAGAGTAAATATACACAGCTCACACTTAGTATCTACTTTGATTTAACAATTTGTATTTGCTTCACAGCAAAATGTTGTGTTCCTTTCATTTTTGAATTCCACATTACCCATCCCCCCCCCCCCCCCCCCCCCGCTTCTGTACAGTAAATTACGATCTTTATTCCCCATGCTGTGAGAACGTTAATTTACTGATGCAGATACCTGTGGGGTTCTGCACCAAGAGGATGATCAAAGACCAATCAGTGTGGGCTCTGATCATGTGATCGCTGAAATGAGTCAATTGTGGTGATCAAAGGGAAAGTTTATTTTCCAAAAGAAACTTTTCTTTGGTCAGGTTTTGTTTAAAGGGCGTGTGGTGGGAAGGGGTGAAAGGTCGAGCGAAGGCTCATTTTTGTTCTACAACATATAATTTTGACTTCTTAAAACAGAAGGTGTTCACAATACTTCAGCTTTAAGTGAGAAACTGTGTTTTCCCATGATGCATCACTTCGGAATATGTGAATCATCTCTTTAAGCCCCTGAAGCCAGGCTGCACATCCAGAACCTTTGGCTGTGAGCCTGTAGCTAATACATTTTACAGAGCGACATCAACCCAACCTATATTAGACTTTCTGGTCCTCATCAGTGCATGTCATGGATTGATAGGCCTTTATGGGATAGGGCTTGGAGTAATAACTAAGTAATAGCCAGGCGGCTTATGGTGACCCAGAACCACCTGCAAGGTACAAAGGGCTAAAAGGGACACCCTCTGTTAAAAAGCAATGCTAACTGTAATTTTGCCTTCTTAAAACAGATTTGTTTTACAAATCACCCTCCCCCACCCAGTGATCATTTAAAGTGTACCAGAGCTGAGGGACGCAAAAGACTTTATACTCAACCGGAGCTTCCTCCAGCGCCATAAGCACGCGTGAGTCCCTTGCTGTCCTCCCGCAGTCTGCCTTTCAGCCGCGATCAGCCCCGGTAATAGGCTAAGTCGGGATCAGTTGGGCTACTGGGCATGCGCAGTAGCCCAGACTGACTTGACTGAGCCAATTACCAGGGCTGATCGCGACTAAAACGAAGACTGCCGTAGGACGGTGAGGTACTCACACGTGCTTATGGAGCTAGAGGAAGCTCCAGGTGAGTATAAAGTCTTTTGCAGCCCTCAGCTCTGGATTCCTTAAAGACAAGTTGAAAAAATATACCTTGCCTAATACTTCTTCCTGGTGGAGGAGAAGCAGGAACTTTGTGCTCTGGAGAGTTGCAGAAGTTTAGTCTCCACCAAAGGTGCCCAATAAATAGCAGGTGCCTGTGTACTCACTATGCAGACTGCAGCTACAAATAGCCTTTGGTGCCCAAATAAACGATAGTTGTATGGGTGCCTATATTTTGGGGTTTTTTTAGCGGCAGGGGAGTGGTTAAAGTTACACATGTGGGTGGAGGCTGGTTAAGACTAGGTATGGGGGCAGGGATAAGGTAAGGCATCAGCCAGGGGGAGGGGGGGTGTTCAAGGTTAGGAATGCAAGGGATGATGGTTCAAGTTAGGCATCAGATGGGGAATGGTTAGGGTCAGGCCCAGGTTTACATCACAGGAGCCTATAGGCACAGATGTCTTGGCACCTTAGACTTCGCCCTACATGGATCTACAAACCCCCGCCGAGCCGCAATACAAGAGTGCTGGCTGGCTCAACTGTCATCTCTCCCCCTCTTCCCCTGCCTGGTGTAGGTAGCTACAGGCGACCCTTAGTATTAGGTAGCCAGAAGTACCCTTGGTATTAAGTAGCTAGAGGTGCCCCTGACTGAAGAGAGATCTCAGCAATGGAATGCTGAGAGCTGTGTGAGTAACCTCTCATTTACACTCTGCTCAGGACTCTATACAGGGAAGGAGGGAGGGAGCCACTCTGGGAGGGAAGTGAAACGCCTTTCCATCATTAGGCGCCTGTAGGCATGTGCCTACAGTGCCTTATGGTAAATCCGGCCCTAGTTAGGGGTAGGCATCAGTAGAGGGAGGGTTCTGTGTTAGAATAGGCTTAGGTTTAGCTGTAGTAAACGATCTGTATTATTTACCGATATTTTACTATCGTAATTCACACTTCTTAGTGGTAGAATATTGGTAAATGTATCGATATTCTACTAGCCAATATTTCAGGCACCCAAATCTCCAGGCGCCCGTTTTGCATGTACATAGTGGGTGAGGGAATCGCACAGAGGGAGAGACGAGGGAGAATAGTTTTGTCACAGATCACAAATTTGATGTTTTCATTTTACAAAGTTCCCGGAACAGCAGTAGGCGGAATCAGATTGGTCGATGTGCACAATAAACCATTTTCTTTATTTTGGGGTAATGAGCCTTGGTGGCTAATTAATGCTTGTATGTGCATGACTAAAAATCACACAAGCAAAACAGAAAGATCCAATCATTTATTATGTAAAGGCATAGAGGGCTGGAAGCAAGGGACGAAAAATTAAAATTAAACTAAAGTCAAGCAATCATCTCAGTGTGTGCCGGCGTCACAGGGATTTTACTGTATAATATTTAACTTTTAAAGTGACGCTATTTGTGTTGTATAAACCGCAGCAGTGGAGAAAGATGTCCAAGTAAGCACAGGTACACAAAGAACAATGGGTGGCAGAACAATGACCTCATTTACAGGCTCAAATGTCAGTGGGATAGATAAGGGTAGATAAAGTGGTTGAACACTTTCAGTGAAACGGGAGTAGTTTAAACGTACGTTGAGGCTGGTTTTACACTTGATTTTTACGTTGCAATGCGATGTTCCGGCCGGATCTCACCACAACTAAAAAAAGACCATCATATGGCCTTGCAGCAGAGTGCGCTGATAGGGTCGTATGCATAGCGCCGTCCCCCCATCCAGTGATGTACTTCCTGCTGGGCAGGAAGTAAGTCACTGGGGTTCCTGTCGGTCCACACATGTGCGCCTCGACTCACCACGCTCTGGCATTTACACTTACTGTGTTGCCCTTAGACTTCCATTACCCCAAGCACCGTGCGCTAAGTGCGGTGCTTACAGTAACACACTGCAACCCTTGCATCTGATCAGATACTTCCGGCACACTGCAACAAAGGTGTGGAAATCTCCATAGACTTTTATTGCTTATTGCGGCCCTTTGTGGTAAAATAGGGTAACACAATGCAGGTTTAACCTGCTCGTGTAAAAGGGACCTCGAAGACACATGAAGTGAGAGGGATATAGAGGCTTAAATATTTATTTTCTTTTAAACAATGCAGATTGCCTGGCTGTCCTGCTGATTTTTCCCGCATCAGCAGTGTCTGAATCACCACTTGAAACAAGCAGAAACTGGGGCAGCACGGTGGTGTAGTGGATAGCGCTCTCGCCTTGCAGCACTAGGTCCCCAGTTCAAATCCCAGCCAGGTCAACCTCTGCAAGGAGTTTATATGTTCTCCCCGTGTCTGCGTGGGTTTCCTGTGGGTTCTCTGGTTTCCTCCCACATCCCAAAAACATACAGATAAGTTAATTGGCTTCCTCCCAAATTGTCCCTAGACTACAATACATACACTCCATCATACATACATAGACATATGACTATGGTAGGGATTAGATTGTGAGCCCCTCTGAGGGACAGTTAGTGACAAGACAGTATGCTCTGTACAGTGCTGCGGAAGATGTTGGCGCTATATAAATAATAAACAATAATAATAAAAACTTAAGTCAAACATCTGATCTGCATGCTTGTTCAGGGTTTATGGATAAAAGTATCAGAGGCAGAGGATTAACAGGAAAGCCAGGCAGTGTGCATTGTTTAAAAATAATAAATACACTTTAGGTGCCCTTTAAAAAAATTGCAGTTTTCTAATGTCCTGCAATATAACAAAAATTTAGATGAAGACCCCTTATTTTAATTTCTTGAAACTTCTGCAAATAATAATTTAAAGTTGTCTGAAAGTTGACATCCTCTGAAAAACTTTCTCATGTTAACAATTCAAAAAATATGGTGTCATTTACGCAATCTCACACATTCTTGCTTTGATGTCACTTTAGAAGATGGTGGAGTGATTTACATATTTACTTTATCTGTTTTATGTGAGATTGCTAAAAAAAACTGCCATGATGTCTATTAAAGAGGAACTTTAACCTCAGATTGAACTTCATCGCAATCAGTAGCCAAGTCCCACTTTCCCACAAGAAATCTTTAAATTTTCTCAAATAGGGCATAAGGGGGGGGGAGGGGCTCTGTATGGCTGATATTGTAGTGAAACCCCTCCCCCAGTGTGATGTGAACCTCATTGCATTGTGGGAAAATAATGGCTGTTTCCATCTGCCTAGCATACTGTATCTCCCTTTGCGGAATGTTCTATGCACAAACATCACCTGGCAGGATTAAAGATGTCACTTGTGATAAATTTCAGATTGTAAATCAGGGAGAGGAAAGATTTTGCAATGGACAAACTCTGAGTAAAAATGTATAAATTAATATTGTGAAGAAAAAAAAATCAATTTTATTTAAGTTATTTTGACTATAGTTCCTCTTAAAGTGGACCTAAACTCTTGCACAGAACAGAAGTGAAACAGAGAAATGCACCCTGTATGTAATTTGAGAGTTTAGCCTAATTCCCCTTCACAAGTGTAATTCGATCTCTCAACTGTGTCATGTGACTGCCACGACAGAGCAGCTCATTTGTAAACACTAGATGTTAACCATATTTCTGCTTCCATGAAAGCAGGAAGTAGAAACACTGCAGATGTATTTCAGGATTTGTATCAGCTGTAACAAAGAAATGTTTTTCTTTTAAGGTTATTATGCTGTTGCTTATCTTTTAGAGCAGAGAAGGACAACATGTGACCAGTGACATGAGCGGACCTGTGGCCACACTGCCTGTAATCAGACAGTTTATCATGCAGGCACCCAATACAAAACACTTTACTGCCCCACCTGTGTCAACATCGCTCAGTAACACTCGCTCACCCTGGATACATCCAAGAATTACCTTTCACATTAACTTTGTCAGAAGCCAGAGGTCACATCTGGCACAGTTAGAAGCCTTCTGCACGCCAAACGGTTGTGGGGGAAACAGAAAAAGTCCTACTTCGAAAATTATGCCCACTTGTTAGGAGAGTTCTCCGTGATTCAAAAATAAATGGCTGTCAGCCTCCAGCTTTAGAGATTTAAGATTCGAGGGGCTATAATTATATCTCGAGGGATATGTCAAGATTTTTACAAGTTGAATTTTTATTGTTCCCACATGACTTAATATTTGTCACAGTTCTTCTGCTTAAATTGCTACATACAAATGGAAATTCAGGTTTGACTAGCAGGCTGTGTGAGACGTGTTAATACAAAACCCTTGTTGCTTGCAATTAGATGTGAGGGCTGTGGATCGATGAAATGAAATCCCGCGTCTCCTTGGTAGAGTTACAGAGCAAGCTCATGGTGTACCAGAACTCCTAGGAGTGTGAAAGGGGCTACAAAGGACCAAAAAGCCCTCTAACTAAAATGTTATGTAAAACAAAAGTTTGCCTTCTTAAAGTGTACCTGAGATGGGACAGGAGAGAAAAATTTATACATATCTGGGGCTTCCTCAAGCCTCCTCCCAACTGATCCCTCCCTCGATGCTCCGTTCCTCTCCAATCGGCCCTGGTAAGTTGTCCAGTTGGGGCCAGTCGGCGCAGGCGCAGTCTGGCCGCGTTCACTCCCCCTTTGAGCTCTTATTGCAGGGAGTGTTCTGCCCCAGTGCAGTAATACTGTGCAGGTGCAGAACAATCCCAGCATCAGGAGCGCGATGGGGTGTGCGCAGCCAGGCTGCCCATGCCCAATTGGCCCCAGATCGGCGGACAAACAGAGGCAGCGATCGGGCCGGAGGGAACTGGAAAAAGCCTCAGGTATTTATACATTTTCTTTCCTGCCCCATCTCAGGTTTATTTTAAAACTGGAGGTGGAGAGAGCAAAACATCTATAGTTATTGAGTCTATATCTTTTTTTTTCCCCCTACAGGTCCGGATTGCTCCCGCAACTTCACATCGTCTACCGGAGTGATAAGGTCTCCTGGCTACCCCGAAAAATACCCCAATGCTTTGGAATGTACTTACACCATCTTCGCACCAAAGATGTCCGAGATAGTCTTGGAGTTTGAAGGATTTGAACTTGAGCCGGACTCTAGTGCCCCCGGTGGACGGTCATGCCGGTATGATCACCTGGAAATATGGGATGGATTTCCTGGAGGTAAGCCACTCCCAGTAGCAACACCTAGCAACTTAGGTTGACCGATCTCTCATATGTAATTTTTCCTATGACAAAAAGGCATTTTGATTAAAATAATTAGTTTATCAAGTTGTAACTTTTCAATTGGCTCCTGTGTCCCTTCCGTTCACTACAAGGCCTCTTGCACACGAGAACAGAAAACCAGTGTTGTGTTACCCTCAATCACCGCAAGTGCAATCTAAGTCAATGGAGCCTTGCAGTTAATGTGACGTGATGCGCCGGATGCATCCAGTCTGCAGTAGGGATGGTCGGAAATGCCAATTTCCGATTCCGCGGTAAATCCGCATTCCGCCATTGCCAATTACCGATTCCGCTTTCCGCTACCAATTTCCGCATTCCAATGCGGAATTTCCGATGGAAATCGTGGAAATTCCGCCCGACTTTAACATCGATTTTCGCTAAAGTCGGCGGATTTTTACTGTAATGTAAAATGCAGAAAATAGGCAGATGCAGATTTTCTGCATTTTACATTACAGTAAAAATCTGCCGACTTTAGCGGTTAATAGCAAAGCCCCAGTTAGAAACACATTTTCAGGGTTTATTAAACTGAATCTTGTGAACAAGATGCAAAAAAAAAAGTTTTCAAAAAGACCTTATAGTTTTTGAGGAAATCGATGTTAAAGTCGGCTGAAATTTCCGCGATTTCCGGCGGAGATCCGCCAACCGCACTTGCATTACCGATTTCCGCATTCCGATGCGGAAATGCAATTTCCGATCGGAATTTCGGAAATTGCATTTCCGCGGAATCCGAATGAGCATCCCTAGTCTGCAGCATGTTACCAAATCATCCGTGCTTACCGCATGTGCTATGCAGCAATCCAAGTCAATGTCCAACGCAGTAAGTGTGTGAAGTGGCATGCATGTACGGCCCAAAGGGAATCCCAGTGACATACTTCCTGCCCAGAAGGGAGTACGTCACTAGCCAGGGGGCGGTGCTATGCATATGATCCTATCACCACACCGTGGCGCAGGGTCACATGAAGGCCAATTTTTGCAGTGTGGCAGGATCATCGCATCCCCACCGCAACACAAAATATATGGGTAAAACCGGCCTAAAAGGAAATAAATATGGCAGCCTCCATATTTCTCTCACTTCAGTTGTTTTTAAGTTTTTCTCCCTGCCTGTCCTCAGGTTTTCTCTTTATGAGGCAAAATCTCCCCAACCAGAACCTAAACATGAATATAAACCGCACCACTCCCTTACTCTCTCCAAACTTTAAAATAGTTTTGGCTGGAATTCCACTTTAAATTAATACAGATGTTTCAAAAATGCTAATTACTTACAATAGCAGCAAGAATTTGAACTATAAATGGAATTTTAGGAACTATAAATGGAATCTGAGCCTGCTGTATAAAGCGTGGCTAATGAAAGCCACTCTGTGAGCTGTTCCCTGTGTTGTATCTTGTGTCGGTGTCATTCTGTAGAGTAGAAGGGCTTTCCAGTGAAAAAAGGAATTGAAGTAGAAAGTGCTGCTTTAAGCACAGCGAGTGCTCCGAGCGGGGAAATCGGTGCATGAGCGCGTCCTTGTAGCTGGAGATGAAAGCTTGGCAGGCCCAGTGACTTCTGCCAGCAGTTATGTGCAACCAACTGTTCCTCATTGGATTTGCAGTTTTCTGCTCACAGCGCTGAACACAAAAACCATCTTTTAAGCACCCAGTTTTCACACTTTGGATCCGCTGACCGCGCTGGAGAACAATGCCGTCGTTTTCTCTCCCTCACCGCAGTTGGCATCTCTGAGGGCCTTTTGTGGCTCAGCGGAGGAAGTTGTGTAAATACTTCCCAGATAGGATCTGATAGACCCACGGTATAGGCTGACTTTATCTAGGCAAAAATCTCTGTTATATTTCAGACAAACGACAGCATAGAAAGTGGTCATTGCTTGGCATCTGCCGCTGTCACGTTATCTTCCTATAGTGCATGATCAAATACTGCTAGATATAGCCCGACGATGCACTGGGTGGAATTTCTGCAAAGGCTGCGTGGGCAGTAGCCTATGGACCTCTGCTGCCCCAGGGGGCATCTGGACATGGGACAGGACTCTACATATAGGGAGCAACACATGGAAGAGGTCAGCTGCTGCCCAGGACTGCTGTACATGAGTGGCCAAAGCACATTGCACAAGGAGCTGCACAGAAAATAGGAGGTTGGTTGCTGTATACGGAACGGGGCTATAAGAAAGTTAGCTTAGAGTTAAGAAAGTTGAAATCCGCATCTGACTATAGATTGTAACGCAAAGCTGGTTGTATTGCTTAGTTTCAGGTTTTCTGAGAGCAAGTGGCCTGCAGAATGCTTTATGAACGTGAGCTGTTAGTGTTCATTTACGTGGGAGGGGCTTCCCTTAAAGAGGAACTCCAGTGAAAATAATGTAATAAAAAAGTGCTTCATTTTTACAACAATTATGTATAAATGATTTAGTCAGTGTTTGCCCATTGTAAAATCTTTTAAATCCATGATTTATATTCTGACATTTATCACATGGTGACATTTTTACTGCTGGCAAGTGATGTAGCTGCTGCTTGCTGTTTTGGCAGTTGGAAACAGCTGTAAACAGCTATTTCCCACAATGCAGACAGGAAACTGCCAAGAGTAGGTACTCAGAATTTCTTTGTGGGAGGGGTTTCACCACAATATCAATCATACAGCGCCCCCTGATGATCCGTTTGTGAAAAGGAATAGATTTCTCATGTAAAAGGGGGTATCAGCTACTGATTGGGATAAAGTTCAATTCTTGGTCGGAGTTTCTCTTTAAGGCAGAAAACAATGACTGTGATTGCTTTTCAAACTTTCCTAAACAGTTATGCTCTCAATGAGCTCCCCGAGTCTTGTTTACCTCGTGTTCAATAGATGATCCTGGCCACAACCAGGGAGTGTTTGAAGACAGGAAACTGGCTCTTATTCAGTCCTTATCAGAGTCACACACTCCTATTTTTCATCAGCACCATCTTTCCACTGCACGGGACCAGCGGAAAGAACATGCTGTAAGCATGAAGCTGCAGGCCATAGGCTGTAGTAGTTATAAGCCTTTCTGTTAAAGTGGACCTGAACTCTTGCACAGGACTCAAGGAAAACAAAGAGAAATGCACCCTGTATGTATTTAGAGAGAAGAGCCTGTTTAATTACCTGCATCTTCAAGTAATCACACATGTAGTTTGATCTCTCAGCTGTGTCAGCACAGAAATTTGGCAGTCCTCGGCAGACACAGCTTATATGTAAACACAAGATGTTAACCCTTTGTCTATGTCCATGAAAGCAGGAAGTAGACACGCTGCAGATTTATTGCAGGAGTTCTGTAAACTGTAACAAAAAGGAACTTTAACCAAGTATTGAACTTCATTCCAATCAGTAGCTGATACCCCCTTTCCCATGAGAAGTCTTTACCTTTTCTCAAATAGATCATCAGGGGGTCTGTGTGGCTGATATTTTGGTGAAACCCCTCCCATAGTGTGATGTTATGACCATGGACCTGACAGTTTTCTCTGTGAACCTCGTTGCATTGTGGGAAATAACAGCTTTTTCCAACTGCCAAGCAAGCCATATCTCCCTCTGTGCATAGAATTCTCAGTAACGAACATTCCGTACAGATCACCTGGCAGAACTAAAGATGTCCCCACTGGTGATAAATTGCAGAATGTAAATCAGGGAGAGGAAAGATTTTACAATGCGCAAACACTGACTAAAGAATCTATAAATGAATGTTGCAAACAATAAGCATTTTTATTCATGAAGTTATTTTCACTACAATTCCACTTTAAGGGGAATGGGGGAGTGGCTAGAGTGGGAGAGGCATTGCAAGGGTAAAGATATGAGAAGCATCAGGAAGGGGCGTCGCCTAGAACCAAAAACCAGGAAGTTCATCCAAGCACACATTGAGGCCTACAGAGCCTTGTTGAGAACATCCAGTAGAGATGGGAAGTTCAGATCTTTTCAATGATCCAAATGATTCGAATCGGATCATTGAAAAGATCCGGATCTTTGATCCGAATCTCGGATCATTTTACAAGGGAAGCATTCGGGGGTGAAATGACTAGCAGGGCAGGAGAAGGAGAGGGGGGTGGACACACAGAGAAGGGGAGAAGATGGACAGAGGGCAATGAGTGGACAGAGAAGGGAGGAGGGAAGCAGAGAGCATAAATGTTTGTTTACCCACATGCTGCAATCATATGCTTTACATAAATTTCACCTCTATGTTCATCTGTATACCTTGAATGGAAACGTCACACAGTGAAAGAAAGCATTCCCCAAAGCATTCCCAGAAGTAAAGTGCAGCTGTTTAGAGCGAGTGCAGGAGGATCATATTGAGCTGCAATCACAGTGCTTGCAAAGTTACTGAGCTGTGCTGAGCCAAAAGTTTCCAATGTGTTCACTGTGCACAACTAGGAACAGACAGCCTATAATGAGCAGCACATTTGAGCCAGTATGTGTGCTCTACACATATCTGGCAGTGGCACCCATGTCCCCTCTACCTGTCCCTACAAGGCTGGCTCCCCTGAGTCCCCTCCAACAGAGCGATCCATCTCTGCTCTGCTTCCAGGACCCCGCTGCCCGCTGAGAGGGGGCGTGTCGCTCCTGGCCCCGCCCCTTTTGCGATCCGAATCACTCATTTTGATGATTCGGATGATTCGACTCACAAAATAGATTTGGATCAAAGATCCGAATCGTTCATGATCCGGACAACACTAACATCCAGTGCTGCAGAAGTGCTAAGGCTACACACTATGCATCTCTACTGGCTAATAGAGAGGCAGCGACCCTCTTCAGGGTCTAATGCAAACAAGGCAGATGCTGTATATTACAGACGCCTAAATGTCTATCGTATTTGCTCCCCAGATCCAATCTATATTTTCATGCAAAAAATGTTTTCTGCCTCCCAGACGGGCCAGACACTCATCGCTGTTGTCTGTGGCAGCTAATGACATTTCTCACCTCTGCAGAGCAATATATTACCGCCAAGAACATTTCCTTCCCTGAACATAGACGGAGATCTTACATGCTAATTAGTTCTCAGAATAATAGGAATCCAACGTGTTATAGAGCTGAAGTTTGCATGGTAACAGGGGTGTGAGAATCTGCATCAACTTTCAGAAATATTAATGAAATCTGCAGAAGTGCAGTGACAGAAGCAATCTGCTACACGCTGCCAGGATGAATCTATTTGCCATAGACGTGCTTAAAAAGAAATCTGTCAGGGGAGAGATAGAGGGAGCTGTCATGGCTAACTTCGTTTTAAAGATGCAAGCATTGGGGAGGTGTTTCTTGTCATCGTTTCACCGCGTACTGAATCACTGATCTGAAACCTGCCTGCAGGAAAGGGAGTCAGTAGCTCCATAAGTTATGATTAGGATGAGGCTAACAGCCTTGGAGCTTGTAACTTCCAAAGACAAGTCGGACAACACTTCGAAAGCACTGGCGTTTTATTCTTAAAGTTCCTTTAAAGACACAGATCACAATCTTTCCCCTGCAGTACATCATTAAAGGGAACCTAAACTGAGAAGGATCTGGATTTTTCCTTTTAAAATAATACCAGTTGCCTGGCAGTCCTGCTGATCCTGTGTCTCTAATACTTTTAGCCACAGCCCCTGAACAAGCATGCAGATCAAGTACCCCGACTGAAGTCAGACTGGATTAGCTGCATGCTTGTCTGAGGTGTTTGATTCAGCCACTACTGTAGCCAATGAGATCAGTAGGGCTGCCAGGCAACTGGTATTGTTTAAAAGGAAACATCCACATCCTTCTCAGTTTAGGTTTCCTTTAAAGTAGAACTAAACTCAGAACTTCCTCTCTGCTCTAAAAAATGAGCCACTGCATGATAAACTTTTAGGGAAAAACATTTCTTCATTACAGTTTATGGTAATCCTTGGATTTGTTTCACTAGAAGCACTAAAAGGGTTAAAGCGACCCAAGCACCATTTTTAGCAGGGCTGTGGAGTTGGGAGTCGGAGCAACTTTGGGTACCTGGAGTCGGAGTCGGTGGTTTCATAAACTGAGGAGTCGAAGTTAGATGATCTTTGTACCAAATCTACAACCCTGATTTTTAGCACCCATCGCATCTCAATAGAACATTATGGGCTTGATTCACAAAGCGGTGTTAACCTACTTAGCAGGTCTAAAGTCTTTAGACGCGCTAACCAGGGTGCTAAGTAGGTTAGCACCGGATTTCTCAATCAGATCCGCGCTAACTTTGCGCGCGCAAAGTTTTACGCGCGCTAAGTCCCATAGGCTTTAATGGGCACTTCGCGCGGAGCGCCCTGCGCTCTGTGCGGTACGCGCGTAAAGTTTTATGCGCATAAAGTTTTGCGCGCGTAAAGTTTTATGCGCGAAAAGCTTGTTTAGACGTGCTAAGGGGGTTTTCACAGGCGTGCTAACAGTTAGCACCGCTTTGTGAATCAAGCCCTATATATGCATTCCAACAATGTGGCTCATTAAAAACCACCCTGGCGTTCTATTAAGATCGCCAGGGCGGCTGCGGGAGGGTTTTTTTTAAATAAAAAAAAAACTATTTCATGCAGCCAACTGAAAGTTGGCTGCATGAAAGCCCACTAGAGGGCGCTCCGGAGGCGTTCTTCCGATCGCCTCCGGCGGCCAGAAGTAACACGGAAGGCCGCAATGAGCGGCCTTCCGTGTTTTGCTTACTTCGTCGCCATGGCGACGAGCGGAGTGACGTCATGGACGTCAGCCGACGTCCTGACGTCAGCCGCCTTCGATCCAGCCCTTAGCGCTGGCCGGAACTATTTGTTCCGGCTGCGCAGGGCTCAGGCGGCTGGGGGGACCCTCTTTCGCCGCTGCTCGCGGCGGATCGCCGCAGAGCGGCGGCGATCAGGCAGCACACGCGGCTGGCAAAGTGCCGGCTGCGTGTGCTGCTTTTTATTTCAGCAAAATCGGCCCAGCAGGGCCTGAGCGGCACCCTCTGGCGGTAATGGACGAGCTGAGCTCGTCCATACCGCTAAGGTGGTTAATAAAAAAAAAAACTTCAATTTTACCTATTCATTTTACATTTAAAAGTTTAGCAGATGCTTTTATTACCCTTCTTCCACTACCTGCCTGAATGCAGAAATTTCAGGCAGATAAGGACTGAAGTAATTATTTTATTGCACACATTAGCAAAGAGCAAACAAAAGCTTTCATCAGCAGGAGGGTGGGTAGATAGAATAACTTGCTTCAAATGGTTTACAGAAGTCACAGATGCCATCTTCACACCTTTCCTTGGATAAATAATGGGCAGCTAGAAGGGGAGGGGGGACATGGCAGCTCCTATAGCCATTAAAAACCAGGAAAAAGTGGTGCTTGGGTCCCTTTAAGCTTGTGTTTACACAGAGAGAGAGCTGCCTGTACACAGCTCTGATTCACAGCTGCTGATAAGACACTCTGATCTAGCTAAACAAGTACATAGCACAGGCCAGCATGTTTATTCAGCAAGCATATGTGAGATAAAGACTTTTTATTGTGTGATATGGTAGAGTTCGAGTCCGGTTTAAGCCTTGTCCACATGCAAAATGGTTCTCAGCCGACGCGGCCAGTTGGGACCGCCTCTGCCTAGAATCTAGCATGTGTATGGTGACCCCATTGTTGGTGAGAGATCCAGCCTGACAGATCATCTCATCTGAACACAGGCCGATGCTACTGTTCTGCTCTTTACCCCCTCTCGCATGTTTAAACGATTTTCCTTGAATGTAAGCTAAGCAGTGCAGAGAGTTTGTTGTTGCTGGGAGAAGGGGCTGGGATGGGTCAAAAAAGTATGGGTGAGGGGAATCCTTTCCCTGTTTTCTATTGGCTTCTCAGTAGGCAGACACTGTGACATATTTTCATGGTTGCGTCCCACCCCCGCCTCCCAGCACATCGAGCCATGACCAGAAGCTAGGCTGAAAATAAAGGGGGAGTCATGTAATGTGGAGCTGAGATTTCTGTTCATAACTGTTTCGGTAATAGGAGGGGGGAATCAGAGAATGGGGCCCAAAAGTATTGTTTGTCTCCCTCTGCTGGCCACCTAGCTTATTTGGTAAGGCAGGATGAGGAATGGGGATCAGAAAAAGACAAACCAAGCCCTCGGTCACCTACCAGGCCCTAGGCATCTGCCTTAGTTGCCTTGTAGACGTTTCGGTCCTGGTGGGATTCAGTTCTGTAAATAAAGGCAGAGTGATTCTAGCCCCTGTGTGCCAGCGTCAAAGTGCTTCAGTTGCCTGGCTACATCCCCATCCCCTCCTCCCAGTACAATCGTATCCTAAAACCCCAACAGGAAATTAGATTTTGCCCGGAGATATCAGTATGCTGAATCCCCGACAGGTTTACGTTAAAAAAAATCCCCCTGTGACAAACAATCCAATCCCTCCCTTCTTTGGAAGGCTATAGTGGGATTTGCGTCGTGCTGGCACTGGAGAGCCACGGGTCGCCTAAGCCTGTTGAACAATCAGGAAGGGAACAATTGCGCACAGGTGTCTGGCTTCCTCATTTGGAGAGAAATCCGTTGTGTGAGATTTGCAGCATATTATTTTACACCCACAGCTGTAGGTCCCCGGCTACAGCAATCGGCAGCAGGCTCAGTGATTAAAGTTTCTCACCTCTGCCTGGAGCCGGAACACATCACTGGTTTGTCACTCACACATTACAGGGTGGGAACAAGTAGCCATTGTTATGCCAGCAACATGGATGAAGTGTATTTTATTATTTCTCTTGCGGAAGACAAGATGTGACAGAAGCTTGCCTATCCCCCGTAGACTGTTGTTCCTGAATGCATGAGTTTATGGAGTTTATGGAGAGGAGAAGGTAATCATACACACAGGAATATAATGCTTCCTTCTCTTATATGACTGGTGTCTAGGCTTCAGGGAAGTAGTGATAGAATCGTCCCTCTGGGGACATAAAGTCTGACAGGGGGGCTATCACTTCTGTACTTTGCTAAAATAGCTTGCTTGATGTGTTATAGTCGGGGAAGGCTTCCATTCAAGTGGACTTGAACTCTCGCCCAGGACAGGCGGAAAACAGAAAAATGCACCCTGTATGTATTTAAAGAGTTTAGCCTGTCTAATTCCCCCTCATCTGTGACTTATCACAAGTTGCAATTTGATCTCTCACCTGTGTCAGCTCAGAAATCTCCTCTGCCACAGCAGAGCAGCTAATTTCTAAACACAGGATGTTAACAAAATGCCTGCTCCCATGAAAGCAGGAAGTAAACACACTGCAGATTTATTGCAGGATTTGTATCAGCTGTTACAAAGAAATGTTTTCCTTTAAAAGTTACCATGCTGTTGCGTATCTTTTAGAGCAGAGAGGAACTTCTGAGTTTAGGTCCGCTTTAAAGTTTAATGTAGGAAATTCATAGTAGAATTTACCTGTAGGGAGAAAAATAACCTCCCGCCTGTAAAGTTAAGTACATACATGCGAGAATTGTTGCCCGTTGGAGATTGGGAAATTATCCCTCAGGCACAATTCAAGGAACAATGCTGTACCGGCACATCCCTAGCCTTGAGGCTAGCAATGTGTTCTGTTGCTATGGAGAGGGGGGTGGAGGAACGGCAAATGATGGAGCGTCTTCCATTGGTCAGGGGTTGAAAATAGTATTGTGACTGGTCATGCTCAGCCATCAGGGGTCAGCATCAATCAATCACAAAAAGGAAAAATAAAAAAAAAAGTTAACTTTTGGGTGCCGCAGTCGCCCACATTTCCCCTTAATGACGATATTTGAATGGCTGCCCCCATTCCTGTAACATATGCCCCGGTTTCAGTATCAGCAACCCTTCCGAGAATTTGTGGAATTCAGTATAATGCTGGGAATACACGATGCGTTTTTGCGGTCGATTTGCTGTTCGATCGTGTTTCGATTCGTTTTTCCGCTCGATTTCCCCCTCGATCCTCTTATCTTTTCTTATCAATTTCCATTCACTTCTATCAGAAATCGAGCAGTAAAACGATCGAAAGTGAGATTGGACATGTCGGAAATGATTTATCGAACCATCTATCTGCCTAAAAAACGCATGGTGTATTCCCAGCATTACACAAAAGTGAACATAAAACATGCTGTATAACGACAGAAGAGAAGAGGCACCCCCGATGCTACTGCTGATCACAGAACTTTTGAGAAAATGGAAAAATACCAAGTTCATGTCAACTTTAAGACGTGTGATCAGTTTCTAGCCTACCTACTCTGTATGGCTGTAATACACCGCAGTACAGGAAATGATATTCTTAGCTGCGCTGCTCTATGGAACCTTTTCTTGCACCCCGGATAAACTTGTCACTGCCTATGTTATTATATCTGAGCCCAGCAGAGCAGTCTGTAGGAACAGATCAGCCATCTTAGATGAGTACATCGCCGGTTCGCCTTAAAACCTTAACTGTACATGCAGTAGCTTTTGTATATAATAACGATAAGATCTAAACACAAAAGAACAGCTTGAAAGTAATGGTTTGATGTGAAGATAATCATCGCATTTCCCCCACCCCCGTGCCTCCAGCTCGCCTGCCTTTAAGGAACGTGTGAGTGATATCGAGAGTGAAAAGTAATTTAGAAGAGTGTGCATACAGTTTCAGAACTATTGCCTTGGCAAGCCATCAATGCTGAAGTCAATAAAATAAACACACTTCTGACTGAAGGCACAGAAAGCAGCAGTCCTCCAATAGATGTTAATGCCACTGCAAATTAAACACTCTATTAATCTCTTTTATCTCAACTTCCTCTGCTCCTTGTCTAACTTTGCTGTCACCGAGACGTTCAGCTGGCAAACGGATGCGGAGATAGAAATGATGGAAGGAGCGTTGTTACGAAATGGACCAATCCCAACAGAAGAAGAGCATAAAAAAGAACTATAAACAACTTAATAAAGCCATACTTCACAAGTAAAGAGCTCGCGACGCAATTACGGCGCGATCCTCCAGAAATTTATTGCCATTGTACGCAGAAAGGAAACAATCTTTCCCAGTCAATTATTTCCTCCTTTTTCACGATTTCCATCTATATGGAACAAAAGGCTTGAATTGATATATTTTATACTAATTTCAGATCTGTGTTATAGGTGTTTTATTGTACTTTACATCCGCTGATATTTTGTGGCATTTTCAGATAGGCAGTTCAGATTTAGCATATGCACTTTAGTGGGATTTAAATTACCATTGAGCTCAGCAGGCGTCTCACGCTACATGGTAAATCAATCTAATCTTGAACGCTGTGTACTATATACGTATACGGTATGCGTCTTAAAAGAGGGCCTGTAGTGAAAATAACATAATGAATGAAATTGCTTATTTTTTACAATATTCATTTATAGATTATTTAGTCAGTGTTTGTGCATTGTAAAATCTTTCCTTTCCCTGGGTTACATCCTGACATTTATAAGTGGTGGTGACATATTTAGTTCTGCCAGTTAATCTGTGCAGAATGCTAGTTACTGAGAGTTTTACGCACAGGGAGATTCTACTTGGTTGGCATTTGGAAAAGTTGTTATTTCCCACAATGCAAGGAGGTTCACAGACAGCAAACTGTCAGGACCAAGGTCATGACATCACGCTGTGGGAGGGGTTCCACCACAATATCAGCCGTATAGACCACCCTGGTGATCTGTTCGAAAAAATGTATCTCATGGTAAAGGGGGTATCGGCTACTGATTGGGATGAAGTTTAATCCTTGGTTAAAGTTCCTCTTTAAAGGGAACCTGTACTGAGTAAAATTATTTAAACTAAACACATGAGGTAACTTCAAATGAACATTAAATAGTTACCTTGTCATCAGTTCCTCTCAGAAGCTCACCATTTTCTTCTGACAACGATTACTTCCAGTTCTGACAACATTTTGTGAGAACTGAAATATATCAGTTTCTGTCAGTTATATATCAGTTGTTGTCAGTTATAGCTGAGTGGACAACTGACGTGCCTGGTAATGTCCATGTTTCCCTATGGTTCAAGTGGGCGATGTTACAGTTTAACAGTGTGCTGACCAGAAAGCTGTTATAGGTAATGGCCATTTTCAAAATGGAGGACGGAGAATTCCCCTGATCACAGTGGACAAACAGGATGCGGGAGAGGAGAAAAAAATTGAGGAGTAGATTACACAGGAGGTAAGTATGACTTGTGTGTATGTTTATTTTTACTTTTAATTTTCAGTTCAGGTCTTCTTTAAAGTAGTATTGGGTCACTCTTTTTCTATCTGTCTGTAAAGCTATATAGTATACTGCTTTACTACCTTAGCAACACTGTCTGCTGTCACAAATGGGGCTAGATTGAGCCCTGAATAGGCCTCATAGGGTTCAGCGACTAACCTGACCAGTGGGACCACTGCTTAGCCTCAGTACTGGAGCAAGGGCAAAATTGTGTCACAAGGGGTGACAAGGGGTTATGGCTGGTGCAGGAGGATCATAGCAAAGTGTGGGAGAGGGCATGGTGGGACTGGAGAGGACTTAGCTGGACAGAACTTAGCAGAGCTTCATTAAAGGAATACTATCGATTGAAACGACTTTTTTTTTTAATACTCTATATTAGTGTACACATTACCACGAGTGCTAGGGGCACTTTATTTATTCACCCAGGTCTCTCTCTCGCTATCCCTGCTTAAAAATTCATTTCTCACACAGCTCATAGTAGTTTGGGTCACCCTGAGCTGCTTGGTTACTCTGTCACACAGCTCACAAATATATTTCACTGTGTCACTCACAGCATACAGGAGACATGAGGAGAAATAGGCTGAGCTGAGGTGGTAACAGGTAACTAAATGAGCTGGAATATTGCTGGAATATAACTAGCTATACCACGAGTCTGTATTTACACTCAGACTGGCTGCCTGCTTGAGGTCATTCACTCCAGGCTGCATCCACTTTACATGTTGCTGAGAGGGGCAGACCACTGTCTACAATTAGCATTATTAGTATCTTTATCAGTCAAGAGAAGCAAAGATAATAAACACACATTGCTAGAATCTTTAACCCCTTACCACCATATCAACAAGATTCTTTCAGCAAGGTGATAATTAAACTATAAACTGAGGAGTTGATAGCAACTACCCTGTGCAGAGATATGGTCTAGCCCTCTGGGAGCCCAGTATTTAGATACAGTTTGTATCCAACACTGATGCTGGGTACACACGATGAGATTTCCCATTCGATTCCCGAATCGATTCGATTAAATCAAACATGTTCGATTGGATTTCGATCGATTTTTTCATGATAGGTATGCAAAATCGACGGAAAAAACGATCGAAATCCAATCGAACATGTTTGATTTAATCGAATCGATTCGGGAATCGAACGGGAAATCTCATCGTGTGTACCCAGCATGACACCAAAACTGACGGAGGATTTTACAGCTGAGAGGAACAGCTGTGTGAGGAATCAAATTGCTCCTAGTACTTGTCCTAATGTGTGCTACAACATACAGCATTTAAAAATAAATGCATACATCGATAGTATTCCTTTAATGAAAGTAGACTGTGCTGCTGAGGTGGCCAGGATGTAAACACCACACCTTATCACCTATTAACTGTCATGCAAACCTGAAGTAACTTTCTCACAGGAAATAAGTGGGAGGGCTTAGGGCCGGTTCACACTTGCGGTTCTCTGCCAAACGGACCGGATAACCTGACCGGATCCGGACCGGATCGGAATTGTACGGTTCTGATCCGGATCCGGTCAGGTTGCATCAGGTGTTCATCAGGATGCGATCCGGATCCGTTTGGCAAAAGATAGTAGAAACCGAATAAAAATGTTGGGGTCTGGGAGGTCAGCAGAAGGTGGACCTGTGGAATCAGGCCCTCCGCTGTTTAGCACTCACCTCCACCTCCGACATACTGCCAACATCTCCAGCACGTTTAAAGTCACTGCTGCTCCACTCCAAAATGCTTGCCCATGTGTCCCCATCCGAGATCGCCGCTACAATACGCATAGGAAGTGGGGTAGAACATCCGGATTTTTAGCCAGTGTGTTGTGCGCTCTCCGGTTCTCATTGGTTTGTATTGGCCGGATGGTGCAGTCCGGCTCCGCTCCGGATAAGGCTGCCGGAGGAGCCGGACCAAAAAATAGCGCATGTTGGGTCTTATGCCGGAGTCCGGATCCGGTCCGGACGAAACGGACGCATGTGAACGGACGCATAGGCTTTCATTGCTATGCCGTGCGTCCGTTCCGTCCGTTCTGCATGCGGTCCGGCTCCGGCACGGCGATTCCGGACGGCGACCGCTAATGTGAACCGGGCCTTAGGATGAACAGAAAAATAAGTCATCCCCAGCATAGCCACTGTTGTGTCACCCAGTATTCACACAGAGTTGGACTCTTCTTTCCCTTTGTAATAAATGGGCCAGTGCATCAACCCTAGAAACGCTGCCACCCGGAGACGTCAGGGTACGCCATGAGCCAAAGGAACGTACGCAAAAATGAGAATGCTGGGAAGTCTTGAGTATAAATCTGTATACTGTTACTATGGTTTCCAGCAAGTTTAGTTTGAATTTCTTTTTACTAGTATTATAAAGTTAATTATTAGAATATATTAGTTATATTTATATAATGAATAATATATATAATGATACTGTTCCAGCCTTCCAGGACTATTCTGGGTTCAGTCAGTACAGTAGCCTAGTATTTTCTATGTAGGTGTAGCACTTTGAGTAGTGATGAATAAGACATCATTATATAATATCTGTGTAAGCAGATATTTAGTAGTTGTTATGGCAACAACTTTTCGTTTATTGTAATAGTTTTATCTTCAGTCAGCATATAATGGATGTTCAGATTGTTCTTACAGATTATTTATTGATGATTATCCTTTTTCCTCTTGGCTTAAACAATAAGAATCCTAACATTTGTATATCATGTTCTCCTATTGGCCTCAAAGCACTTGAGAGCTGCAGCCAATAAGGGCCCACTCAACGGGCCACCATGCAGTGTTAGGGAGTCTTGCCCAAGGACTCCATGCTGAATAGAAACTAAGCCAAGATTTTAAGCCTGGTCTAAGGCAGCGCCCTTAAAGTGGACCTGAACTCTTGGACAGGACAGAAGGAAAACAGAGAAATGCACCCTGTATGTATTTAGAGAGTTTAGCCTGTCTAATTCCTCCTCATCTGTGACTAATCACAACTATAATTTGAACTGTAAGCTGTGTCAGCAGGCTGCCTGTCAGAGCAGCTAATTTGTAAACACGGGATGTTAACCCTTTGTCTGCTTCCATGAAAGCAGGAATTAGACAAACTGCAGATTTATTGCAGGATTTGTATCAGCTGTAACAAAAAGACATTTTTTTTCTTCAAAGGTTATTATGCTGTTGCTTATCTTTTAGAGCAGAGAGGAAGTTCTAAGTTCAGGTCCACTTTAACCAGTACACTATCCAGCCACTCAAGCCATAAGACAGAGTACTTAGCAGGGTCAATTTGTACTTTCTTTCTAATCATACAGTTCTTGTTCATCAGTTGTATTGGATTAAAAGACAGTGGCAAGCTAATGGCCATAGACGTGATGGGATCCAGCTACACAATCCAGCTTGCTTCAGTTTGTATTCAGTCTTAAAGTGGATCCGAGATGAACTTTTACTCATTGCATAATTGTGTTCCTTTCCTACTGTTTATAGGGCATTCCTTAAGCCAAATACTTTTTTGTTTTTGTTTTAATACTCTAATTCCCTATAAACTAAACAAGCCACGCCCACAGGTTTTCAGAGAGCCAAGGCACTTTCACACAGTAGCAAGGGCTCATTGGAGCTCAGTCTGGGCAGGAGGAGGGGGAGGTATTACTAGCCAGAAATTTCAGAGGCAGAGGGGAGGAGGGAGGAAGGGGGATTCGGTTTTTTTTGCTCAAGATACAGATAAGCCTGTCTCTGTGTAATGTTTACAAACAACATGGCTGCTGTCATTGTATCACAGGAAGAAATAATCATATTCTATTAAAGCTGTTTGCATCTAGATTTGTTGTGTAAACTATCTAATCTTTAGATAAGATATATAGACAAGTTACTTGTTATAGTTAGTTTTTCATCTCGGATCCGCTTTAAGGGTGCAAGCTCTGTGAGGATTGTGGAAAGGTTAGCAAAATAGCAGTCATGTGATTGTAGTCTCGTGGGGCACCTACAGTGCAACATTCTTGCAATAAATCTAGGTAAGCCTAGATCACACAGGCTTTCTATGGCCTCCACTGTTGTCATATGAGGGCTAAAGGCTCCAAATGGTTTTGACAGTCACTTGTATAATCAACAAGCGTTTAAATTTCCCGTTGGAACAGCTTCACTCAGTGTAGTCCCTCATTTATTTGGCAGTTGATGTAATAACTCAAGATTCCTGCCATTGCCCCCTTCATCCTCTTGATTTATTTTCACACAACAGAAACATTTCGGGTCTTAGTGGATGGGAATCTGTTGATGTAAATGAACTTTATAATTCTTAGTAAAAGCTATGTTTTGGAGTTTTGGGTTTCTGAAAAGGCCACGAAGGCCCGAGTCATGGGCGGCTGCAGCGCAAGGCGGGCATCTGAAAAAGAAAGATGGGTTGCTAGATATGAAAGAGGAGGCTAAAAATCGGGAGTAACACATGAAAAGCGGAACTGTATTGTCTGGAGGGCATTGGGTGCACCCTTGGAAAACGTAAGGTAACTTGAGGAGCCATTTCTCTATAGCTGCAATTGACGTGGTGTATGTGGCAACAGTGTAACTTGAAGGAGGGCCTTGGGGGGAGGGGGGGGGGAGTGAAGGGTAAATACATGGAGCCTTCATTTTGTTAGTGCATTTGACTTTCATCTTGTAGTTTTTTGACCAAAGTTTTGTGTTTGTGTAAAACCAAATAAAATTAGTTCAAAAAAAGGAGGAAAAAAAAGGAAAACTGATAACCAAGGGAGATTTTAATGAAAGAAAGGGGCTGCAGTACATGGATGGAATGCAAGAGTGGGCTGCGCATGGAATAGGAGGGGCACTACTGCACAAGAAAGGGGAGCCACCACATACTTGGCCTAGGGGCACAAAAAGTGTAAATCTTGGAGGAAACTACAGACATTTTTGACGTGAATGTCCACCACTCTGATTCTTCTAATCCAGTCCTCCAGAATGGAAGTCCTCACTCAATTGTGGCCCAGCTCAAATTAATTGATGGGACTTAATCAGGAAAGGTGTGGTTCATTACGAAGAACATATTTCTCCATTTCTCAGTCCATCCTGAACACTGGCATGGATATGTCCCTCGAGGACTGGAGTTGGACATTCCTGTTCTAGTCCACTTACCCTGATAAGACATTGTTATGTAATGCTGGGAATACAAGGTGAGGTTTAGTCAACTTACTGTCCAATCTTATTTTCGATCGATTTTCGGATTGTTTTTCAGATCGAATTTCTTAACTTTTCTTATCAATTTTAATTAACTTCTATGAGAATTCGATCAGAAAAACAATCGAAAATAAGATCTGACATGTGGGAAATTATCTATCGAACCATCTATCTGCTGAAAAAAACGTATGGTGTATTCCCAGCATAATAGAGCAATAACCTGATTTTAGGCAGTATTGGTACTTGTTGAGGTCGGTGTCAAGCCAGGTAAGACCAATATTAGTATTCCTGAGGTTACGTAACCAGGTTACTGAAAAGAGTCCAGTATTAGATTTACAACAACCCTAATAAGATTGGTCATGCACATAAATACTGACCCCATCAACGTGTCTTCTGTATTGCTTAATCTGCACATACACCATCATGCACATAGATTTTTTGCATTTGGACTTCTGTATTGATTTGTAATGAATTCTTGTCTGTTGTGTTTTGGTTGTTTTTTTCCTGACTTGACAGTATGCAGGTTTTCTCCACTGGAACCCCCTCGACAGACAGGAAAGAGAAAGGTCGCATAAATATATGCATATAATTAGCTACAGGGAGATAAGCCGACTATAATTACTTCCTCTCACCCACTGTTGACTAGACATTTGGGCAGCAGTTGTTAATTATAAGCGCTCATAATAGATTCGCCAGGATGATTTGCTGTGGTTCATAGCTTTAATGGGTCTAACAAAATTAGGAAATATTTTGTTGCTGGTAAATATGTAATAATACATCCATTAGAGGAATTCAGCCTAATCGTTGTTTTTTGTGTTTTTTTTTGACAATGGGAAACGTACGCTATTCTACGAGTTAATTACTGGCTTTGCTGGATATGATAAAACGGCGAAAGAAAACGTTGCTTCTATTACATGTACGCCTGATTAATAATATCTGCTTTATCCAGCGCTCAGATGATCAATATTGCATTAGCTAGTCTAGGAATCCTCGTACAAAGAAACTCAATACTCTTTTGTATTGTGTTGGGTTGTCTTTTTTTTTTCGATGTACAGCAATCTTAACGAGGAACCGTAACCAAGGATTGAACTTCATCCCAATCAGTAGCTGATACCCCCTCTTCCAGGAGAAACCTTCACCTTTTCTCAAATATATCAACAAGGGGGTCTGTATGGCTGATATTGTGGTGAAACCCCTCCCACAGTGTGATGTCATGACCATGGTCCTGACAGTTTGCTGTCTGTGAGTCTTTGTGGGAAATAACACCTGTTTCCAACTGCCAAGCAAGCAGTATCTCCCTCTGTGCATATGTATATCTTTAAAAAACACAACCTTTTAGCCTATCGCATTGTTAGTGGGTGTGGTTATAGATAATGGCAGTCTGCCAGTAGTGAAGATGATTACATGCTAGCTCATTGTATATCAAATAATATGAACAAAATACATGGCGAATGTCAATCTTTGCTTGATCTCGCTTCTATTTTTTAACTTCTCACTTTGCAATGTATTGATTGTTTCCCCTTTTCGCTAAAGTTCCTCTTCAAGTAGAGAGAAAGACAGACAGAGAGAGGGAGGCTGTGAGATGTCCAGGGGGCAAAGTCCAGACAAAGCGAAATGTAGACATCCCAAATAAGTCCTTTAGAATTATAAGCCAGTGAGTCATGAACACTCTTCAATTGCAGCTCGCAGGCCAACAATGTCCTTCTTGTTTCTCGTTCAATGCTCAGCTTGTTTTTATGTCAAAGGAGGCACCTGAGTTCAATGGCTGCCCTTTATTGTTTAAGTGGTTTTTCAGACTATTTTTATGGTGGCACCAGGAATGTTTTCCTCCAGTGGAGCATAAATGCTGAACTCAGCAACTCAAGGAATGAACGTCTACTGTTCTAGAGCCCATTCACACTATGCGTGGCGCAGAGCAGTACGAAGCATCGCACATAGTGGGAGTTAGGCAAGAGTAATAGAAATTGCATAGAAAACGTCCTGGGATGAACGTTCCAGTGTTTCTCCAGAGCTGCCCACACTATATGGAACACTCTGCATCCTACATCAGGCTTGTCCCCACCATCAACTCACTCAAGCAGGCCTTAAAGATCAACCTGTTCACCATTGTTTACCCACCATATTCATAGCTGCATCCTCCTTCCTTGGGCATACACCTCTCCTCCCCCATGTGTCCCACTCCACCGCCCCTTAACTTTGTTAGCCTATTTGACATTGTCCTTCTCCACATTAACTGCTCTTCTCCACCCCCATATGGACTCAGTGACTTCTGTGCTGTATTTATAACTACAGTTCAGTCTACGTACCATTGTTTATTGTTACATCACTATTTTGTTCACCATTGTTTAACACTGTAATGTCCCTGTGTAACAATGTTTAATGTTGTAATGTCTCCCTACCTTGTGTACTGCGCTTTAGGTTGGTGTTTTATAAATAAAGTTTTATAATGATAAATTCCAGTGCAGAGTCTTGTAGAGCAATGCACTGTTGTACTGCTGCACATATTTTTGCACACTGTAGCAGACCGATCTAGTGACTGGGGCCAGCATCACTATACATAGCAATACCCCATAAGGCAAATTGTTGTAGTTTAACTCACTGCCACTTGCCTTGATGGTGTTAACTGGCTCTAAAAGTGCATAGAACTGTAATAGAACCTGTTCCCTCGGGTGACACTTGAGGGCTTCATGCTGTACAGATGCGTGATGTATCTTGATGTGATGGAGGAGGGTGGAGGGACACGTGGTACATGACAAAATAGGAGGGGTAGGAAGGAAGAACAATGGCCTTGGCCAGTGCTCGATCGAGATGATTTAGCAGCCTGGACCAGGGCCCGCCCTACACACGCTACATTCCTGGCAGATGTCTAGCCTAGGCTGTGGAGTGAGCAAGCGCTTTTCAGCTGCGGAGAACATGTAAATATAATAATCTGGTAGAACCATCGCTAAAGCTTCATACACACATATGAGGCATGTCGCTTGGCGGGGATAGGTACACAACCCCCCGGATGACATTTCAGGGCTTAGCCTGTACAGATGCATCACTAACCTGTTCTGTTGCTATGCAGGATGGGGGCAGAGGGCATACGTCGAAGGGTACAGGCTAGATTCTCGGTGGTGGTTGTGATTGACCCCCTCAGCCGAGTTACACGGCTTTACTGTATATCTGCTTGTGGGAAATACAGGTGATCCTGGGAAATTCAGAACTTTTCCCTTTTCTCTAAGCAATGGCAATTTCATAGGTGCCCAATAGGAAAAAACGTTTAAAACCAGTTTAAGAAAAATAGGTAGAGTTCAGGGGCAAACCGAGGATTTTCAAGAGGGGTATTCCTGAAAGGTCTCCCTCAGCCACACACAATACAGTATAATAATACGGTAGGACATCATGCCGGGTACACATAATGCAATTTCCCGTCCAACTGAGCGACCGACAACGGGATCGATCAGGAGCAGTGGTTACAGATAATAATGAGGACAGCTGACATTGCTAATGAAGGGAAAGTGAAGCATTCACCCAGCAGGGGCACAGGGCTGTGCTCATACCTGGCTTTGAGCTCTGTAAAGTTCCCCAGAGCTGCTCTTAACTGTAGCAGGAAAAGAAAGGGGGCAGTGCTGTGTGATGCAGGATACCTGCAGATATTCTGGTGTTTCAACTTATGCCTGTCCCCAGACACTGTCCCAGACCTGCTCTGAGGGGGGATTCTGGGCAGCTGTAATGCCCCCCTGCGTTTGCCTATGGAGTTGGTCCTACCACTCCTGATGAATAAGGCCGGTGTTGACTGGAAGTTTACATTTATTAAGCGCTAAAAAATGGACAACACATTTCGCTGGACCCAGGTCTGTAGAATAGTAGTGCCTGACAGTTTGGGCCAGCATAGGGGGGAGCCTCTATGGTCTATATACAATAGTAGGGCCTGAGAGTTTGGGCCAGCATGAGTGAGAGCCTTTATGGTCTATACAATAGTAGTGCGTGATAGTTTGGGCCAGCATGAGTTAGAGCCTCTATGGTCCATACAATAACAGTGCCTGACAGTTTGGGCCAGCCCAGCATAAGTGAGCTCCTCTATCGATTTTCCGTTTCCTTATCCTGGGCTGAATACAGAAGCAAAGCTCTCCCCTGCAGCCCTTTTACAGTAATACTAAGAAATATGAGCCCCTTTATCTCTTATTTGTGCTGCCGTGTGACATAAAATGTCTGTTTTGAAATCAGGTGTAGCTTACAGCATGTAGGCTCCCATACGGTCTATATTTGTCCTGTAATAACTTTGAGTTTCCAGGTAGATTTAATATAGAGCATGTGTTTCAAATAGCAGTGCTGATTCAAGGCAACAATCCCAGTGGTAATTGAAGGCCTCTTAGCTGTGATCAGTTTCACAGAAAGCCATTATCTTGTTTATGATCTATATCGTTTATTATTGCTCTCGAGCAGTGAAGATTGTCCTGTCTTTTGTGCGGCATTGTGCTGACATTCTATGAGGTCCATCAAAGGAGGACAACTCATATCTGTCTGTGCAGCGATGGATTGAAAGGTATGGAGAGGGAGATAATGTATCAGTAGGAGATACTAAACGAAAACCAATTGCACAATTGCTTCAACAGAGATATGATGGAGAATGATACTTGAATTAAAGGAACCACATCAGTGGTCAATGACTACTGCATTGCAGAAAACAATCCATACAGAACAATTTTTTGAAGGTTATACGTTGCATATGTGTATTTTTACGGGACTTAGGACTTCGGTCTGCCTGAATGGCCTGTAATTTTCCTTGATACATGGGCCAGGCATGCACAGCCTTGTGTAAGGGGTCAGTTAAAGCTCAAGTTCTCAATACATGGTAAATATACACCTGGACACTAAAGCCTTGCCCATAGGCTAGATGGTTCTTGGCCAGGGCGACCATTGAGTGATCCGGAGTGCCCGACCATTATAACGGAGTGCAGGCTGAGGGCAATGTTCTCCTGTTTAAGATGGCCATACACTGGTTGATTTTTTTTTCATTGATGTTAAGGCGATTCAATAATTTGATTGAAAACTTCTAGAAACAGATGCCGCAAACAATTACGTCAGTCATGCCAGATAGAAGTATTCACTCAATCGGCAGTGGGTCGGGAGCGTGTCGCTAGCGCCGGTTGATTTTGTGAAGAACGACGTAGGACGTGACTTTCTCCCATGCAGGCACTTTGTCCCATGTCTTCTCTCCACCACCGGGCGCACCTCCCTGTCTCTTTTCGCCCAAGGCGCCTATGTCATGTCACACACCATAGAGTCCAAACACTAGAGACCTCTAGTGGTCATGAAAGGTTGGTGCCACGCTGCCCCTATTACTTGGCCTCTAGAATTAGAATCTAGAGAGAGAGAGACAGGGAAGAGCGCCTGGCATTGGAAGGACGTCACAGGAGGAAGTGCCAGTGGACAGGTGAGCGTATTTGTTGTCTACACCGCACGGGCCGGGGAGGACATAGATGGGGAGACCTGGCAGGCAGCACACCCATTTTTTAAATCAATTTCATGATGAACTCTATTGACAATCTGTGTAGGCAAGACAAACATTTTTATTGCGCTTTTCTCCTGGCAGACTCAAAGCACTTGAGCTGCAGCCACTAGGGTGAGCTCAGTAGGCAGAAGTGTTAGGAAGTCTAGCCCAAGGACTCCTTACTGAATAGGTGCTAGCGTACTGAACAGGATGAACTGAGAATTGAATCCAGGTTAGAGGCAGTGCCCTTAATCGTTACACTATCCAGCCACACTGTGTGGAGGAACACTGATCTGAGTGGGATCTGACTGTTGGCCACATCGCCATTGTATGGTCAGCTTTACACCTACCACTCCATCCTGTTCTGTGCTGTCCCTCCTCCCTGCTCTAAAGCAAAAACATCCACCTTATCATCCCTCTGCTGAAGGGCTGGTAACATCTGCAGGTACTGAGTATAGGGGTATGGGCTCTTTTTGTTTAGTAATCAATGGCAGTGATAAGCTTGTATTTTAAAGCAGGATTGTCAGCCATAAAATCAAATTCCATTTACCCACTGTTCTGTGTGTATTATGCAGTCTACAACCTGACTCTGTATTGCAAGCATTCCAATATAATCTTTAATGTTTCTGCTGTAATAAATCAGCCCGGCTCTATCCAGTGGCTGGATGGTGTAATGGTTAAGGGCCCGTGATGAGCGAAAATGCAAAAATTATTTTCGCCGAATTTCGCCGAAAAAAGCACTAATTTAGTTTTGACAGGCGAATTTTCGATCTAATATTTTTGCGTAAATTTTCGCCTAATGCCCGTATTTTCGCGTTAAATTCGTAGTTCATCACGTACGTATTTCCGCGTAGTCGTAGTACCGCTATGCGAAGCTTCGCCCGCTACGCGCAGTTCACGTATGTATTGCGAAGTCAACTACGCATGCAGTAAGTGCATCTACACGTATCATTGCGCATGCGCAGAAATACTAATGCCCTTCTATACGTATATAATTCCGCATTGGAAGGTGGAATGTACGCATGTATTAGCGGATTATTGCAGACATTTTTCCGCATAAGGGCATAAGCGTCCGCATACAGCAAAGGTTCTTCAATTTTCGATGCTGGTCGAAAACACGAATATTTCTGAAGATTTTTGCAAAAATTCGCCGAATTCTAAAACGGAATTTTCAATTCGAAAATGACTTGGCGAAAATTCGCAAACAACACTGTTAAGGGCTCTGCCTTTGACACAGGAGACCAGGGATCAAATCTCGGCTCTGCCTGTTCAGTAAGCCAGCACCTATTTAGTAGTAGACCTTGGGCAAGTCTCCCTAACACTGCTACTGCCTATAGAGCGCGCCCTAGTGGCTGCAGCTCTGGTGCTTTGAGTCCGCCAGGAGAAAAGCGCGATATCAATGTTATTTGTCTTGTATTTGTTACATTGCAGATGAGAAGGAAGCTTGTTATCTCCCCTCCCACATTACTGCTCCGCACTGATTGGCTGAGGGTGGTTCAGTGTGAAGCTGCAGAAATACAATCTATGCTGTGTTTACAAACCAAGCTATTTATGACAGTGCAGTTTCTAGGAGAAACACAAGAGTAAGGGAGGAAATTACATCAGTATTGGCTTCAGTCAGAGGCAGTAAAAATGGAAAATGCCTGAAACAGTTTTCTTTTTATTTACTGTATAAAATTCATTAAAATCAAAATGTGGACAGTACAATACATATGTTATGTAAGTAGAACAAGTTTTTATCTACTTATATGAGTGGTTTTCCCCCTGGGATCGTATGGCTGTTCATGCTGCTTTAAACCATTAAAATAGTTAATCATAACCGATTGCATTATTGAATAAGGACATGTTTTGTACATTTACACTGCACTACTTTTACCCTCATCGTGTTTTTTTCTTTTTTCTTCCCTCTCCTCTGACAGTGGGGCCTCACATCGGACGATACTGCGGACAGAACACGCCAGGCCGCATTCGCTCCTCCACCGGAATCCTCTCCATGGTCTTTCACACCGACAACGCCATCGCAAAAGAGGGCTTCTCTGCAAACTACACCGTGTTACAGAGCAATGCAGAAGAAGGTCAGTACCGCATTATGGAGCTGCTGTCATCACTGATGATGTTCTGCTGCAAGGATGTTCTGCTGCACCACCAGGCACATAAAACATTCAGAAACCTCTAAATAAATCACATCTCCTGCACAATAGGATACTTTATGCTGTATAACGAGAGTCCACTTGTTCCTGTGCCAAGTACACAAAGAATTCAGATTTCTCAATAAAACCCGATGTACTCAGTTAATATTTAAGATGATGTCCACAAGATAGATGGAGGCGGGTTCTGTGATCAGTAAGTGACGCATTGATTTCATTGTACAGTTAGATTTGTTGCGGTTCTGAGCCTGGTTCTGACTTTAACCAGGAAAAGTGTAAAGCGGACCTGAACTCAGGACTTCCTCTCTGCTCTAAAAGATAAGCACCATCATAATAAACTTTAGAGAAAAACATTTCTTTGTTACAAGTCCTGCAGTGTGTCTACTTCCTGCTTTCATGGAAGCAGGAATAGGGTTAACACCCTGTGTTTACAAATTAGCAGCTCTGCTGTGGCAGAAGAGATTTCTGAGCTGACACAGCTGAAGAGATGAAATCACAGGGGTGATAATGCAAGAGTTCAGCTTCCCCCCCCCTCCCCCCAATTCATGCTAACGTGAGATATGGGTGGCTTATACCAAAGAGTTGGGACTAAGCTGACTGGGGTTCTGGATAAGCAAGACTCTGGCTCAGGTATAAATAGTATTTTGAATGACCAGTAATTAATGTACAGGGCAGAGCTTGTATTTTCTATGGAGTGCGGAGCAGGAAGAGAAGTAGGACCTGGCAAGTGGTTCTTGTTCTCAAATGAAACAATTGCCTCGTTCAGCCATGATTAGGTATCATAGCAACTATCAGAGGTAAAAGAGACTCAGTTGTGATGAATAGACATCTTCATAAAATGTCAGAGGGTCAGAATTTCTATAGGAATATAATTTATAGTACCATATATACTCACAAGCAAGCCGACCCGCATGTAAGCCGACCCCCCAACTTTCACCTGAAAAAACAGGGAAAAATGATTGACCCCCATATAAGCCGGGGGTAGGAAATGCTGGCCGCCTTATTCCCCTAGTGTGTCCCAGTATAGCTAGTATAGTGCCCAGTATAGCTAGTATAGTGCTCAGTATAGCTAGTATAGTGCCCAGTACAGCTAGTATAGTGCCCCAGTATGGCTAGTATAGTGCTCAGTATAGCTAGTATAGTGCCCAGTATAGCTTGTATAGTGCTCAGTATAGCTAGTATAGTGCCCCAGTTTAGCTAGTATAGTGCTCAGTATAGCTAGTATAGTGCCCAGTATAGCTAGTATAGTGCTCAGTATAGCTAGTATAGTGCCCCAGTTTAGCTAGTATAGTGCTCAGTATAGCTAGTATAGTGCCCAGTATAGCTAGTATAGTGCTCAGTATAGCTAGTATAGTGCCCCAGTTTAGCTAGTATAGTGCTCAGTATAGCTAGTATAGTGCCCAGTATAGCTAGTATAGTGCCCAGTATCGCTAGTATAGTGCCCAGTATAGCTAGTATAGTGCTCAGTATAGCTAGTATAGTGCCCCAGTTTAGCTAGTATAGTGCCCAGTATCGCTAGTATAGTGCCCAGTATAGCTAGTATAGTGCTCAGTATAGCTAGTATAGTGCCCCAGTTTAGCTAGTATAGTGCTCAGTATAGCTAGTATAGTGCCCCAGTTTAGCTAGTACAGTGCTCAGTATAGTGCTCAGTATAGCTAGTATAGTGCTCAGTATAGCCAGTATAGTGCCCCATTATAGCTAGCATAGTGCCCCAGTATAGCTAGCATAGTGCCCCAGTATGGGTAGGTGGGTGGGTAGGTGCTGCCCCTCCCCGCTCCCCCCGCGGCCGCCGCTACTATTACCTTAGGCGGCGCCGCTTCCTCTATCCCCATCCTGCTCCGGTAACTAACTCATTCACAGCAGCGCGCCCCTCGCTGCTGTGATGATGGAGGAAACCATAGAGAGCAGCTTCCTGTAGCGGCGATGCCGTTACTATGGAAACCGCTCTCTATGGTTTCCTCCATCATCACAGCAGCGAGGAGCGCGCTGCTGTGAATGAGTTAGTTATCGGAGCAGGACGGGGATAGAGGAAGCGGCGCCGCCCAAGGTAATAGTAGCGGCGGCCGCGGGGGGAGCGGCAGCACCTACCCACCCACCTACCCATGACTCGCAAGCAAGCCGACCCCCCAACTTTTGGGCCACTTTTGGGGGATGAAAAATTCGGCTTGCTTGCGAGTATATACGGTACTTCTAAAGTTAGTTGAAACAAGGTGGGTGGTGGGCCCTTTGACACCCACTAGGCCCCAGACACCTGCCTAGGCTGCTTGGTGGATGATCCTGCTCTGGCTGCAGTAACACTACAGAAGATTTTTTTTTCTTTTTACAAAAAAGAAAGTAGTATTTTTTGGGGTGGGGAAGACGAACTTAAGTAGACACTCTGGAAAAAATTCAAAAATTTACACCTCAAACTTAGTCTAATTCATATATTTTTCAGCTTGCACAAAGCAACACAGCACATGTGAGCAACACAACTCAATACAGTTTATGAAATCAGAAATGTTTTACTCTTCAGGAGTTTCTCATGAACAACAACTGGAAGAAATTAAGCAGCCATTTGCCATTCTGCTGTACTGTCAGGGAAGAGCAATGCTCTGACCTCCCTGCAGTAGGTGGGATTAGAATCCATAATAAATGTAATGGCCGGACAGTTTAACTTCAAAGCGTTCATATGCGACCCTAATTGCTTGAATAACAGCATCATATATTACTTCCTGTCGGTGGCAGGAAGTGGGGTGTCATGCTTGACAAGCCCGAAATTCACAAAAGGATAATCCTTGTCGTTGAAGACATATTTTTAAATAACAGCTGACATATGTTGGTAGAATTTAGGGGAGGGGGGAGGATATTACTGGAAAACAAGGCTATACGTTTATAAGCACAGTATTGCCATCGTTAGGACACCTGCGGGGACATACTGGGAAGTATAGCATAGAAAGTGCTCTGTTATAAGGCCTGATGAATGTACAATGTGTTTCACAGCATTAAAAAAAAGTATATTTTACCTGAAGAAGTGATCTTGACTCACAAAACACGTTGGCCATATGTAGAAGCTTTCCGGAGGCGCCAATAGAATAAAAGTCACTTAAACGAGCTTAAAACTGATGGGGCAGTGGTGGACCTATCCCATCCATGCGGACAAAGCAAACAAAGGAAGGACTGTGGCATCAACAGTCAAACAACAATTTATTTATACTCCACAGT
Organism: Hyperolius riggenbachi; assembly: GCF_040937935.1. Lineage (NCBI taxonomy): Eukaryota > Metazoa > Chordata > Amphibia > Anura > Hyperoliidae > Hyperolius > Hyperolius riggenbachi. The sequence goes on from NC_090650.1 coordinate 60,305,433, forward strand.
AAAAATAGGCAACACGTTTCACGGGCTCAATCCCGCTTCATCAGGCCAATCAAAAAGGAACATACAGCTTATCAGCATCAAAACCACACTGAGCGCCTCTGTCGTTGGCCATATGCAATTAACTTTTTCTCCCGAGTTTTCTCCTATGTAATATTTTCACACCTTCTCGTAAATGCATGTTAAACCACCAGCAAGCAAGAAAATACTCGAAATAATTTTAATAGTACTTTTCCACTAACTTTTGGGTACTTTTTCAGTTGTAAAATGCTGAAACGTTATCTTAAATAGAATATGAAAACTATCTCCTGGGAGATAACTCAGGAGAAAAAGTTAATTGCACATGGGCCATCCTACTGCAACTAAAGTTTGTCCACCCTGGACACCTATCTTAGCCATGATACCCGGTACCTCAGTTTCAGGCTGTTATCCCATGCCATGTTTTTATAGATCCTCTAATTCTTCTTTTTCCAAACCATAACCACTCACCTGCCCATATCAAATTGGTTGCCTGAAAACGGTAATTAAACAAAATTACTCTGCTCATTTTGTTTACTTAATTTCAAGAGTTACAGATTACCCAGCAAGCTCATGGTGAGTCAGAACTCCTAGGAGTGTGTAAGGTTCTGAAATAGGTCAAAAAGCCTCCTTACTAAAATGCTATGTAAAACAGAAATGTGACATCTTAAAACAGAAGGTATTTGTGATTATTCAGGTTGGAGTGAGCATTTGAGGTGTCCCACAATGCATCACTGCCGAATATGCAAATCTCTTTGGTGAAAAGCTATACATACCTCCAGAACTGCTGAAATGCAATGACGTGTCAGCTTCGTATTATTACAGAGCCAAACTAATCCAATATGCATACAGACTGTTTTGGATTGGTTGATCCTCATCAGTGCATGGCATTGATTAATATGTCTGCTAGGAGTTCTGGTTCATATGAGCTTGCTAGGTAATCTGGAACTGGGTGTTTCACATACTACCTCTTAGATCCATATTAATCCATGCCATGCACAGATAAGGGTTTTTCCTCTGGCTCGGATCCTCTTTAAAAAGGCATTTTATTGACAAGGTTTGAAAATATCACCTAGGTGAAATCTTGGGAGAAAAAGGGAATTGCATACGGGCCAGAGTGTTAACTGTATTATGTAACACAAACACACAAGGGCCCATATGCAATTTACTTTTTCTCCCGAGTTTTCTCCTAGGTCATACATGTCACACTCCAGCCCGCGGGACAAATCTGGCCCTCAGAGCCATTAAATTTGGCCCTCAAGTGGTTTCCCCACTTTGCATTATGTTTGACCCACTCTAGACAATCAGGGAAGCTATATTGGAGGTGAAGCCCTAGATCACCTGGGAACCATATGGGGAGGGGGGAAGCACTAAACACCAGGGAACTGTATAGGGGAGGGAGGGGGCCACCCGGGAACTTTATATGACCAGTAGACATTGAGGTTGGCCCGTGACTAGGTCCCAGTGTACAAGTTTGGCCAACTTTGTATTTGAGTTTGACACCGCTGTCCCAGGTGATATTTTCAGACTTGTCAATAAAATGCCCTTAAAATCACCAGCAAGCAAGAAAATACTTAAAATAGTTGTGATGGTACTTTTCCACCTACTGTTTGGTATTTATTCAATTGCAAAGTGCTGAAAAGTTATTCTACATGGAAGATGAAAAAAATATCTCCTAGGAAAAAACTGAGAAGAACAAGGGAATTGCATATGAGCCCATGTGTCAGCACTACATAAATGCATAGTAATATAATATTACTAATATTAATAGTATTTCTTTCTATTGATAGACTTTCAGTGTAAAGAACCTCTCGGCATGGAATCCGGGGATATCATATCAGATCAGATCACCGTGTCCTCACAGTACAGCACCAATTGGTCAGCAGAAAGGTCTCGATTAAACTATGTAGAAAATGGCTGGACGCCCGGTGAGGACAGCAATAAAGAGTGGATACAGGTACGGGACAACAGTTACCTTAAAAGTGGATGCTGAACTATAGGAAAGCTATACTTGTAATGCTGCTGAACCTATTTGTTCCATATACACAGCACTCCATGTATAAGAGTCTATATCCTTTGGGAAGGGATTTTTCCCCCTCGCTGACGCTAGTTCCCTTTCATAATAGGAAATCCTGTTCTAAAATTAGTGTAGCCCACAGCAGGGGAGTATTACAAATATAGCCAGACTAAGGTATGCGAGTGTCACTAGACAACCTACTTACAATGCAAGGCTGTTGATGTCATTGTTCTGTCAAAGCTGATCTCTTGGCAAACAACTAAATACAAAGCTGAAAATACTGTATAAAGCGTGCTGCTTGCCAAAAGGTTTGTATCTCTGTCCAAACAATCATATTGGGCAATGATGCATAAACCTACAGTAATATTCCCGTGAGCAGAGTACCTGCAGTACATGGATAATGCACGTGTTGCTATGGTAATGCACGTTAAGTCATGTGGGTCACCATAGAAACACTCATGTTAGCCATGTACCACGGGCTGTAAACCCGGGCTGTACCCCTAGCTGCAAACTCACTACAAAAACACTTTTTGTTCGGGGAACAAGGTCTTATTGTGGTCACCTATGGCAGCCAGGCTGGCCACGCCCCTTCCCATAATCCCCTGCACTGCATTTCAGGAGGAGTGGTTAGTGGCAGCCATAGCAATGCTCCCTGCTTACTGAGCAGCTGTGGTTGGTCGAGGAGGAGAGGGGGTAAACTTAAGCTGGGGCAGCAGGCATTTTCCTTTTTTTATTTTGTAAAAAATGCAGAATTTGTGACAAAATCTAAATAATTCAGAATAAAATGCACATTACAAAACGTTGCCTGGACTATGCAAGTGTGCCTGAAGAGTAGCTTTAAAAAAAGTTCTCGAGTTCCCCTCCTCTTTTACTGATGCCACTAATCACATTGCAAGACCAACAGGAAGTTTGTAGTGTGAAAGGCGGGGCCAAGCTTGACCCGAACAGGAAATGTTGTAGTTTGCCAATTAATTCAGTATCATATATCTCCTGTCCATCCTGTTCGTTGCCGATTTCACCAGTTTCTAATCATGATGAATACATAAAACTTCACTCAAACTAGGACAGCTAAATCTAAAGTAGTATTTGATATCTCTGTTTAAAACAGTATTCTTAAGATGTGTGGTCCTTAAGGAGCCATTCTATAAGAAATAAGAAAGCCTAATCAAGGACAGATTCATTAGAAGACTGGATTGGTGCCAGTGTGGAATGATGCCTCTGCATCCTTGTCATTGTAATAAGGTGCCTTTTACTGCCATAAAGCGTTACACAGGAAATTACTCAGCTTAATAGATGTGGGTTAAAATGTCGGCTCTGATTAGTGAAACTGAAATGGGCAATAAATTGTAGAATATTTTTTATAGTTATCTTCTGGCATATAGGTAAAGTTATGTTTTGTAAGTAGTAACTTGAATACTTAGGGGAACGTTGTCATCTCCCATCATGCTGCTGGTCTCCGGCACAAGCCCGGAGACTTTGAAACAGTTTCTTTAGTAGTGGTGGGAACTCTGGCTGCTGTTAGAGCTGAGAGGCTATAATTTTTGTTCTCAACGTGATTACAATGTATATTTAATATATGTTAGCACTGAACACTGGTTTCTTAGCACCGAGCACTTTGTCACCTGACGAAGCCCCCATTTGAGGGGGTGAAACATGTTGGATGGTGGGAATTTATGTGTTATACAGTTTTTATATATCAGTGAGTGAGAGGGGGAACAATCCTAGTTATGCAGTTGCATTAGGAAAGGGTTGAGAATGGTCCTGCAGGGAGAATTCATGGGAAAGCACAGGAATATTAGGTGATCAGTTTGTACTTCTCTTATTGGCTAGTCACAATCATCTGATCATGTCTCTGGTTTATTTTCTGTGCAGCTTAATTATAACCAGCCAATCAGAATACAAATTGCTCACCTGATAAAACTGACCACATGTTTGTCCAAGTACTCTGCTTATAGGAGAATATCTGTTAGGAGTGTCTTGATTATGTATTGCCATGGTGAGTCGGACTCACCAAAAATCAGCTGAAGAAAGAGAAACAGAGATCTAGATCTGGCTATACATTATGGAATGTTTTAATACATTATGGCCCTTACTTAATTCAATTTTCAAATATCAATAAATGTGATATTTGCATACCTTATCAATAAAATTCCATTTAAGTCACAAGCAAGCAAGTAAATACTCAAAATAATTTTGACAATACATTTTTCACCTACTGTTTGGTACTTATTTAATTGCAGAGTAAAAAAGTTACTTTAAACAAAAGATTAAAAATTATCTCCTAAGAGAAAACATAGGAGAAAAACGGAATTGGTTTAGGCCCTAAATGCTTGATTCCAAAGATCAAACAAAAATCTATGAAACACTAAGGCCTTTGCTGAACTGATTTCGGCAAACAAACAAAAAAATCAATTGAACAGTTAACAGAAAGGTTCATCAAAGGGCAGTAAAGGGATTGACATTCCCTGATCAATTTTTAATCAGAGAAATATTGATTGTTTTCTAGATCGAACATGCCTGTCTTTACTTAATTCTATTATCTTGTAAGCTTCAGCTCGTATCAGGCTGCATGGACCGCAGCAAGGTTGTCTATTCACTACCCCATTCAGGGCGACTAAGAGAAGCTGTTCTATTACAGACCCTACGTGCGTTACTATCCGATTTTCAGAACGCATGCATTTAGCTGACGATTCTCCGATCACAAGTCCACTGTGATTATAATGTTAATCTCGGTGCCCCATTTCCACTTATACACACAAAGGAGGGTCCAGGAGTGTATAAAAACATATAAAAGAGAAAAGGGGGAGGCGGCTTACCTCAATAATGACAAATTCATATATAGAAATAAAATTGATTTTTTTAATAAGCACAGGCAACGCGTTTCGTGGGTCTCTCCCACTTCCTCGGGTCAAATAAAGTGTCAAAGGGTTTCAACATCCAGGTGCAGAGCTGTTGCTCACGCTTCCACATATTTCCACTCACGTTTTCATAGTGCATGCTGCATCTCTCCTGCATTTGCATTTAGGTTAAGGCCATTTAAAATCGAATGTCAAACCTAGTGCTATGTGTTTTTTTTTCTTGCAATTTTCCTGTCTTAAAGGACATCCGAGGTGAAAATAAACTGATGAGATAAACAATTGTATCTACCCTTCTTGCCCTATTTCATACAGCCTTATCAATCCCTGCCATGTACTGATGAGGACCAAAAGTCCGAAACAGGCTGTCTACATGTGGGTTTGATATGGCTGTGTAAAACTTAAAGCTATAGGCTTGCTATACACCAGCGGTTCTGGATGCTTGCTTGGCTTAACAAGGGCAAAAAGGGATAATTTGCATATTTAGTAGGTGTGCATTGTGGGTAACCACAAATGTTCATTTCTAACTGAATTATTGCAAATTTCCTTCTGTTTTAAGAAGGCAATTACACCAAGCTTCTTCTCCTGAAAATGACTTTTTTTGATATCCCACAGTTTTATCTTATATTTGAATCTACTTTTTAAGTTTTTACTTTTTCATTGTCTCCGCTCAATGACACATGCATTGAAGAATGCCAGAGCTAAAATCTATAAACTGTTGACCCTTTTTATCTCTTTCCTGCTCTCAGAAGCTATTTACTGACAGGAAAGTGTTTTATGACTGTAATAACTTATCAGTGAAGGTTATGCTATAATCTGACCTAGTCCCGACCCGGACAGAAACTGTCACTTGCATACTTGATTTTTAACTCTTTCAGGCAGAGAAAGAAAAATAAAGGAACTCAGCATAGTTATTTGTGTGCTTGGCACTGTACATACACATGTCTATCTCATCATGTCACATGTCACCTCGGGTATCCTTTAAGAAGGCATAATTATATCCTAGCCAAGAGTGACTGTTCTACATTATCTAGTGCTATGGGGCTGCTGGTAGTAAGTTATCTTTACTTTCTCATCTACATGCATCTGTCAGTCTATAATATTGGCACATTCTGAAGGCTATTGGCAGGCTTCGTGAGTGTGAGATATTTCAGTCGGTGCTAATCAAGAAGCACCAATTCTAAAAATATGCTGAAATCTCAGAATGATGCACAAAGAAGATATTGCTGAACACGAGAAGGCAGTTCCCGCTGAGAGGCAATGTGCCAAGCCGTTACAGTGAGGGATATTTGCATATTACATCACATGCATGGAATAGCGGATGCAAAGGATATTTTAATTAAGATTTTTAATTTAGGTGTTCCCTGCTGCGGCGTTATTACAGTAATATCTTAAGAAACTGTCACGGAGGATAATAGATCTTCGGCGACCGCTATGTACGATTGCGGCAGCCAGATAATATACGGTATCTGTGCTTTTCTCTCCGAAGGCATCAGCTCATTTTAAAGTTTCAGGGTTCCAAAAATAACTCTGGTTTGCAAAAATAGCTTATTATGTTTCAAAGTTTTATAATATTGTTGGGTATGAGTGATTCTGGTAGATTGGGTGCCAGGACCCAATAAGCTGAGTACTGGTAAAATGTGCTGACCCATACTTTATTTTATCTATGTAAGGGGTGGCAAACATTTTTAGGCCAATGGCCATATCGCCGTTCTTGAGAGTGCTAGGGGGCCAAAGCAGCGAAATTAAACACAATTTTTGCTGATTGCCGTTAGGTGCACTATGCCTGTGACATTTTGTCAAATAAAACATTTCCACGGAAAATAGCCTATATACCCGGTGCAGTCAGCACAGTTTCAGCTGCTAATCAGTGGCAGTTACTGCTGCTGGCACAGTGGCAGCTGTTAATCAGTGGCTTTTACTGCTGCTGTCACAGTGGCAGCTGTTAATCAGCGGCTGTTACTGCTGCTGGCACAGTGGCAGCTGCTAATCAGCGGCTGTTACTGCTGCTGGCACAGTGGCAGCTGCTAATCAGCGGCTGTTACTGCTGCTGGCACAGTGGCGGCTGCTAATCAGCGGCTGTTACTGCTGCTGGCACAGTGGCGGCTGCTAATCAGTGGCTGTTGCTGCTGCTGGTACAGTGGCAGCTGCTAATCAGTGGCTGTTACTGCTGCTGGGGCAGTGGCAGCTGCTAATCAGTGGCTGTTACTGCTGCTGGGGCAGTGTCAGCTGCTAATCAGTGGCAATTACTGCTGCTGGCGCAGTGGCAGCTGCTAATCAGTGGCAGTTACTGCTGCTGGCACCTGCATGCAGCACCGCAGCTATGGCTCACATGAATTAACAGTTGTAGAGAGCTTTGGGGCCCCCAGAAATGGCTCGATGAGCCGCATTTGGCCCCCAGGCCGGACTTTGGGAATGCCTGATCTATGTGATGCCACTTTCTTCAGTGAAAATGGCGTATCTCCCTCATTGATTGTGTAACTGATCCCCTTAGCGCTAACCACTTCCCCGTGTGTCTACCCCTATGCACCCCTTAGGGCTGTTTTCCACTGAAAATCACAATCATGCTGGGATTCGTGTATCTCCCATTTTCCATTACCGCCATTCCTCAGGTGTACGGTGCACATGGGGTGCATTTTAGATTTCCAATAGTAGGAGAAAAAACAGGCGAGAAGTTTTTTGAATTGCCGAATTGCAAAAAAAATGCATAGTGGAGCAATCGCTATAGGAATTTCATGTGTTTCTATACTTTGTATAGGAGGCCAATCGCATGGAAAATGCAGCAGGACCCATGATTGTGATCTGAGAAAATTGCGTAAATGCAGCACACTAATGGAAACGCTGCCACTCGGTTTACTGTAGTTTGGAGTGTACCTAGCGTTTTGTGATCCCATTGCAATTGCAATCAGATAGCAGTCAGATTACAAAACACACTCCGTGGAAAATAGCCCTAAAAATAGCTTAGGAAAACAAACGAGAGAGTTAAGTATCTCAGAAAAAGCAAAGCATACTTTTGTTACGGTACCGGACTTGCGGCCTTGTATCTACAGGCAGAACTTCCTGTAAACTCCTCCTCATTCAGCGGGGAATATCTGACATGCCTATCGTAAGTAGGCTGATGGAGAATTCTTCTGTGCTGCTTCTGTCTGCTAACTTGTCTTCTGCACATCAAAAATTTGTTGATGTTCCTTCCCAAACACTCATCAGCTCTGCTCCTCTGACATAACTAATGGGCAGTCAGGTTGACCTCTGAACTACGTCAGTTTCCAATGAGAGGAAATGGCACTTGACACAAAAATGTTAAGGCTTCCGCTTGTTGTCTTTAAGAGGAGAGAAAACTGGTTGGTTTTTATATATGCAGTATTTTCGGTGTGTATGCGCTCTGCTTCCTGTCTGTTTGTAGATGTATGTGTGTATGTTACAGGAAAGCTTGTTTGGATCAAATATAGACTTGGCATTCTTGTTGGGAATTTTATCGGACGAGGAACTCCGGCGGCTCTTTAGCTGTAACAGCCTGACGGGGTTCCAACTCTGCAAAAAGAACTTTGTTGAGGATACTTTTGGAGGATTTGTCACACTTTATTCTAGGACAGAAAGCACAGGAAATTCTCATAGCTGTACAAGACAAGACAAATAACACTTATATCGCGCTTTTCTCCTGGCGGACTCAAAGCGCCAGAGCTGCAGCCACTAGGGCGCGCTCTATAGGCAGTAGCAGTGTTAGGGAGACTTGCCTAAGGTCTCCTACTGAATAGGTGCTGGCTTACTGAACAGGCAGAGCCGAGATTTGAACCCTGGTCTCCTGTGTCAGAGGCAGAGCCCTTAACCATTACACCATCCAGCCACTGCTTACACCATCCAGCCACTGTAGATACAGAAAGCAATGCAGGGCTGGCATACTTCAAAGACTGTGTCATTGAGCATAGACAGTGAATCAATAACAACTTAAAAAGTAGATGCAAACATGAAATAAAACCGTGGGATACCTCAAAAAGTCATTTTTAGAAGTAGGAGGATAGATACAATTGTTTATCACGTCAGTTTATTTTCACTTCTGTACTCCTTTAAACAGTAGTAATTACCCAGTGTCCTGTAGATCATTCTGGCATCAGTAGTGTCTGAATCACCTACTTGAAACAATCATGCTGTTACGGTAATCTAGTCCTGATTTGCATGCTGAGGCGCTACACCTGCTATTGCTGAAATTCTGTCTTGTCCCCACTTTTATTGCCTGATGAAGCGGGCTGGGCCTGCGAAACGCGTTGCACTGTTTTGGGGTACTAATTAATAAATGTGACTACTATTCAGACAGTCTTTCGTGTCTGCTTTATGGAGGTAAGTCCACCACTTCCTCCCAGCAAATTTTAAAGTTTTTATCCACTTTTATCCTGCTGGCGCCTCTGTTCTCCTACTGCTATACCGTGTCCACCCCTGGTGGAGGGGTGATCTACCCCCTTTCGCATCTACAGAGAGCGACTTCTTATCCCTGAGTGAGGACAGGTCTAATCTCCTCACCTGCCTATACAGTGGTTGCCTGTGTGGTAACCCATGTTTGTGAGTATAATTTTCTCACGATAACCTTTACTTCATTTATGCTTAACATACTACACTATATTGGGCTCTCGGTTTCTCTACACTTTATGATTTGCATGCTTGTTCAGGGTCTATAGCTAAAGGCTCATACACACATGCAACTATTCTGCCAAACTATCGTCCAAACTTGGTCTGTTGGATGATAGTTGGGCATGTATACGTGTGGCCAACAACTAGACTAGCGACTGATATCAGGCAGTTTGCCCAATCCAACTGGCAGATCACCTCACACCACTGTAAGCAATTCAAGTGTGGCTTGTTTAGGGGCCACAGAGGGTCCCCTTCATCAGATAAAGTGCAGACATCTGATGAAGGGGACCCTCCGTGGCCCCGAAACAATTGTCATGTTGTGTATACAATAAAACTGCTTGGAATATTGATACTGGTGTGCCAGCCGAACTTGAATTGCTTATACTGGATCGATGTTGCTTCTGCATATTGTGCAATCCATCGTTCTGCTTGTGCGTACGGTATCCAAACGAGTTGGTTATTCAGTTGATTGGTGCACTAAAAATACAAGCCGTGCAATCGCTTGGTTGTGTCAGTCATGTCGTGGAGTTGGTCGTGCATTTTATTGGACGTGTGTAGGAGCCTTAAGGCTCAGCAGAACAGCCAGGCAATTTGCATTGTTGATATGGAAATAAATATGTCAGCCTCCATATTACTTTCACTTCAGGCGTGAAGGAAACCCATGCGAATATGAAGAAATGATATAAATGCCATGCAGATAGTGTACTTACAATCCTCTGCTTGCAGTACAGATCTACAAGGCAAGAGGTCCACCCCTGGAGTCACCTTGCTCCTTGTTAGCTTATTAGCTTTTGCGTCACTGCCGAGAACTTGGGTAAACATCTCTGCTGCTGCATTGAGTGATTTCAACAGCTTCTGATCATCAAACGCTATCCAGTTTTTCCATTAGAGCCGGTCTCTTCTGCCGGGAGATGGAACAATTTGGAACCAGGCAGATGTTCTATTAATATAGTCTTTAAGGTTGATGGAACTGGAGCAGTAGAAAAGAAGGTCACAGCCTCCCCACTCTACCTGGTTTTCCTACGTCTGCCGAGAACCTATTTCCCCCGCTCCTCTTATGATCTCCTAATAAGAGTGCCTTTCGCTCCATTTTACCAGCCGCCCATTAATAATACACACGCATAAAAATTTAACACACATGTCCGGGCTGGTCTACATTGAAGATGACAGCTGAAGAAGTAGTTAGGGAGACGGGGAATCAAGAATAACTTTGTGCCGTATATCTTTCTTGAGATGCGCACCACGAAACACTTGAGAAACCGCATCGCAGGACTAACTGTAAACACCGCCCTGCTTCAAATGACCGCGATGAACAATCAGAGCCTCTTCCAGCCCTCTATACATATTCCAGCCAAGGTCCTGAAGATCTGAACACTATGCTGAAAACATACAAAACATTATGCTTGTTGTATACATAGAACTTAACTTTTAATAAATAAATAATTAAAACTTCAGGTCCGGCTTGTATTGCCTATGTAGTTTCTCAACTTGTGAAGTTAGAGGTAAAAGATATGTAAAAACACCCTATTATGATTGACACAGCCTCAGTATTATGGGTATGTCTATCCCTTTAAATCACATAAAATGAATGCATATTCAAACACAACACCACCCTCCACCTATCCCAACATGTTTCACCCCCAGAACTTATGGGGGCTTCATCAGGGGACAATCAAAGTGCAGTAGTGCATAAAGTGCAAAACATCAAATTAAAAAAAAAAAAAAATCCTTTGGCTTGTATGTATGGCTGTGAGGCTATGTTATACTGATAATATGAATGTTTTTTAATTTGATGTTTTGCACTTCATGCACTGCTGCACTTTGATTATCCCCTGATGAAGCCCCCAGAAGTTATGGGGGTGAAACATGTCGGCCTAAGTGGAGGGTGGTGGTGTGCTTGAATATGCATTGATTTTATGGCATTTAAAGGGGGTAGCTATCCTGCTAATACTGAGGTTATATCAATCCTGATTAGGTGTTCTGACATATTCCTACTTTTTTTTTCACATGTTGAGTAACCACATAGGCAATGCAAGCCGTACCTGAAGTTTTAATTAATTATTTATTAAAAGTTAAGTCTTAGGTAGCTCTGTACAACAAGCATAAATAGTGTTTTGAAGGTTCTGAAGACTAGGGGTGAAAAGGACTCATTCGTCTTTGCCAGAAATGGTGGTATTCAGCAACGATTAGTTACTCCTGGAGTCAAGGAGCGGTGCATGCAAAATCTGTGGGATGTATTGGAATCAAACGACGTGTGTTTCTTATTTATGAAATGATTCCTCGCTGTCAGCATCTGTGCCTCTGTCTCCGTCGCGGGCAAAACGCATTGCTGTATAACAGAGCTCATCTAGACACGAAACAAACCCCGGGCTCGCGTGATAGAAAAATACAATCTGTTTAACTAGAAAAACGAAAAAAAAAACCAAGATGTTTTTGAAACCGCCTTCTGCACTAAGTAACGGGAAGTGCAACATGTTTATAAAATGGGTTGTTTTCCTTGTGTTTTTCAACATTTAAGAATTGAAATAGATAAACGTGAGTCCTTGAGTGACTTAAAGGACAACTGAAGTGAGGGTGATATGGAGGCTGCCATATTTATTTCCTTTTAAACAATACCAGTTGCCAGAAAAAGCAAGCAGATCACATTTTCTGACCCAAGTCTGACACGAATCACACGATTAGCTGCATGTGGGTTTCAGATGTGTGAATCAGACACTCCTGTTGCCAAAGAGATGGGCAGGACTGCCAGGCAACTGGTATTGTTTAAAAGTAAATAAATATGGCAGCTGCCATATTCATTTCAATTTAAACAATGCAGATTGCCTGCCTGCTGATTCTCTATGTCACTCAGTGTTCTTCAACATTTTATTGGTCTGTACCCCTTTTAAAATTGTGTACTCACCAAGTACCCCCTAGCATAATAAACATTATCACAAGAACCCCGTGACAAATATATATTTAATCGTAGTAAATTATCATTGGTTGTAAACAATTTCCATGCATTTACTATTGCTTTTAATTAGCTAAACACTAATTTGGTGTTGTGTAATTAAGATTTATCATTTTCTAAAACTCTAAATTCGTTATTCTTGGGTAAGTATATCAAGCCTGGGTACTCCCTGGAGCCATCAGAAATACCCCCTGGAGTACGCGTACCACATGTTGAGAACCTAGGCTCTATGTGTACCTTATCGCTGGGCACTTTTCCCCTGATGAAGCCCCCCATTTGAGGGGGCGAAACATGTTGGGTTGGTGGTGAGGTTCTTTTATATGCTATCAATATTACTATTAGCAAGTGAGTAAGGGGATGAACCCTTGAGCAGAATTAACACTTATGCCTGTGGATCAATAATACTTTACTGCTCCCCTACCCCTTGAAAGTATTTAAAACGTTAAAGGAATAGCAAAGCTAAACAGATTTTAAGGTTTTTTTTTTTAATTATAAGTTATATTTTAATATATTAGTATCCTCCTTCAGGTTAACAATTGTAGTTATACAGTATGTTGGCGCAAAAGATTTATACCAGGTTCAATCACAGTGATTGAATCTCCTGGGAATCAGATGGGAAAATCAATGGGTGTATTGCCTTCTTGACATAGAGATAACTGGAAAGGAACGATTTGTGAATAGATCCCAATACATTTAGAAGTGGAGTCTGGAGTTTGCCTTTAACTTCAGAAAAACAACTCAAATTTTTGTTGATACCCACAATATTTTGCAGAGTAGCAATAAACCTGGCCGCTGTAATTACCCCTTCCCTACCCCTGCAATTAACTCTCTAAGCTTTTTTTGCCAGCATCTGCCTTAAGTATATAAAATAAATATTGTATAAAGCTTTGTTGCCTCAGGTGAAACTAACTCCATGAATCATCCAGTTTAACAACAGGTTCTGTTATATAAACAGCTGTTAAACTAGTGAACTAAGTGCATGAAATATTTACACCTTTTCCGTTATAAAGTCAATTACTTTGTTATTTGGGTGCTTTAAAAATAAAAGCACTGTTGTTGAGCCTCTAGCTGTCATCAGCATCACTAAGCAGGCACGTTGGTAAATGCTTTGGTCCCTTTTGGCTCACGGTTCTTGTCTGAAATTACGGTGTTAGTAACTTCCAAAGCGCCTCTCGTTGTACCATTCAAAATTCAGTGAGCTGACAGATCAGGGGCAAATCCAGGATTTTCAAGGGTGGGATTGCTGAAAGGTCTCCCTCAGCCACGCACAATACAGTATAATAATATGGTAGGATATCATGCTGGGTACACATAATGCAATTTCCCTTCTGACAGGATCTGACAATTATTTACTAAATGTCCGATCTGCTACCGATCAACAACGGGATCGATCAGGAGCAGTTTGGATACAAAGAAAATAATGAGGACAGCCGATATTGGTAATGAAGGGGAAAGTGAAGCATTCAACCAGCAGGAGCACAGGGCTGTGCTCATACCTGACTCTGTTAAGTTTCTCAGAGCTGCTCCATGCTCTGTAGTCTGTACACACACTGCTGCTCCATGCTCTGTACAAATGCTGCTGCTCTATGCTCTGTACACATGCTGCTGCTCCATGCTCTGTACACACGCTCCTGCCCCATCCAAAGTCAACCATAGCAGGGAAAGAAAGGGGACGGTGCTGTGAGCTGCAGGATACCTGCAGATATTCTGGTGTCTCAACTTGTGCCTTTCTCCAGACACTGCACCGGCCCTGGTCTGAGGGGGGATTCTGAGTAGTTGTAATCAGGACATTCGAATGCTTGTTTTGGCAAGCGACTAATAGATGCCAATGCTTCATAGTGGTGTTCCTGCAGTGAGTTGAGCACACGGCGTGCACAATACTAGCTAGCCGATTGTCTACTATGTTGCCTAACAAAGATTATATTTAGACTATCAACTAGTACTAATAGCCAATAGGGCTATTAGTAGTCGTTCGGCCAGCAGAGTTTCAGCCATTTTGGCATGGGGGGGGGGTGGTCTAGGGTTAAGCATTAGGAGAGGGGGGGTTAGAATTCAGCTCTGGGGGGTTAAAGTTTCTGGCGCTCGACCCTCCTCTCGATTCTACAGTCGATTCTCTCATCTTCCGCTTGTTTTTCTTATCTTTTTTCATTCACTTCTATCAGAAATCGAGCGGCGAAAGGATCGAAAGAGAGATCGGACGTGTCGGAAATTATCTATCGAACCATCTAATCACCTAAAAAAAAACGAACCATGTATTCCCAGCATTAGGCATTAGGAGGGAGGGTTTGTGTGAGAATAGGGAGCCGGGTAAGTCTATAGCAAAATATTGGTTATGTTACATCACCGATAGGGCCAGTTGGATGTCAGTGGACCTGAAGTCTTGCACAAGACTGAAGACATATATAGAGACATGCACCCTGTATGTATTTAGAGAGTTAAGCCTGTTTAATTCCCCCTCATTTGTGTCTAATCACAAGTTGTAATCTGATCTCTCCCCTGTGTCACATGACTGCTTATGGCAGAGATGTCAGATAAGCTCATTTGAAAGCACAGGAGGTTGACAATATGTCTGTCATGAATCAGAAATGAGAAACAGTGCAGATTTATTTTAGAATTTGTATCAGCTGTAACAAAGAAATGTTTTTTGTTTAAAGTGGATCCGAGATAAACTTTTACTCTTTGCATAATTGTGTTCCTTTCATATAGTTTATAGGGCATTCCTCAAGCCCAAAAAGTTTTGTTTTAATACTCTAATTCCCTATAAACTAAACAAGCCTTGTCCACAGCTCCATTTGTGCCTTGGCACTGTAGCAAGGGCTTATGGGAGCTCAGTCATGGCAGGAGGAAGAGGAGGTTACTAGCCATTGATTTCAGAGGCAGAGGGGAGGAGGGAGGAGGAGAGGGGACTGAATTTACACACAGGCAAGCTGATAGCATCTCCAGCCCTTAGCCTGTGACAATGTAAGAAACAGAACATGGCTGCCCTCATTGTATCACAGGAATAAATAATCATAAACATTTGAAGCTTTTTGCAGCTAGATTTGCTATCTAAACTTTATCTAAACTATCTAAACTTTAGGTAAGATATATAGACAAGTTACTTGTTATAGTTAGTTTTTCATCTCGGATCCGCTTTAAAGGTTATTATGCTGTTGCGTAACTTTTAGAGCAGAGAAGACATTCTGAATTCAGGTCCACTTTAATTGCCAGCACCATCTCCGCTTACCAAAAATGCCAGGTTCAAGGCAGGAAGAGCCAGAACTGCTACTTTGCTTAGAGCCCCCGTCACATTCATCCATCTCTGGCTGTTATAAATACTCGAATTGAACGTCAAAAGCAACATGTGATTTACATGCGTTTTGCCATCCTATATATAATCTAATCAATGAAGCAGTCATTGACTAAACATGTTTGGCAGCCATAGACCTTCCCTCCTGAACTATTGAATATCACTTTGCTGTCAAGCAGTTTCTGCATAAAACACACAATCATTTCTTCCTCGCATAAAGCAAATAATAAATCTGGATAAGGCCTTGATTACCAAACGCCAATATCCCCCCCCCCCCCCCCTTCCGGAACTCACCAAGGCGAACATTGATTGTTGGTTTTTCCTCGTGATCTATAGACATGAACTTTTAGCTTCTGTATCTGACGGAGGATTGCATTATTGTCATGTCAGAGCAAATAAAATAGGTTCCCCCGGTCATCTGTCTCTCCCGTGCGTCCAAGTTTAAGGTAAAAAGTGCATAGAGACCGCTTTATGGAACCCCCGATCATTTTTCAGCTCCGTGTGCCCAGGGCTAAGATAAATTGGCGTTTTAATGAAACACTAAAAGCCGTGGTAGCAATCAGACGAGGAGCCTAATGCGCGGGTTCCTCGGCACTCGACATGCGCACGCCTCCCTGTGCTGTATGTGCATCGATAATGGCAAATGATGTGTTTGTTATCGCTCTCGGAGACCCTGGAAGAAATTACCATACTGTGTGATAATGCCGAACATCTTCCTGCTTTTCTGACTCTCTAATGAACTTAAGTGCTGGTGAAAAAAAGACGAACATTGCAATTTCTCAGACTATTAACTATTTACATATATTCTGTTAAGCGTCATCTATTGTGCTAGTGCTGTCAAGGCGACAATCAGTGTGCACTTAAAAAACAAGTTCTTTTAATTGATGAAGGAAGAGCAGGATGTTTGCAGATGCGGTTACTGTAATGAACAAGCAGATAATGCTGTGTCTGTGTGACTCCGTAAATGTAAAATGAATGTGACCTCGGATTGCTTAGACTTTGGTAAAGGAATACTGGGTGGTCAGAGGACCCTCTGGGTTAGTGTGAAAACTAGGCAGGTTTGAGCAGCAAGGCAACAGCTGACTAGACTACTGTGATCAGCAGAGGCTTGACTGCTATGAACCCAACACAGTGCAGTTTCAAAGCCGGTAGCAGACTGGGTCAGGACAGGCAGAGTTCAGGGTCGAAGCAGGCAATAGACTGGATCAGAACAGGCATGGCCCAGGGTCAGAGCCGGCAGTAGACTGGATCAGGACAGGCAGAGCTCAGGGTCAGAGCAGGCAGTAGACTGGATCAGAACAGGAAAGGCCCAGGGTCAGAGCAGGCAGTAGACTGGATCAGGACAGGCAGGGCCCAGGATCAGAGCAGGTGAAAAACTGGCTAAGGACAGGCAGGGCTCAGGATCAGAGCAGGTGGCAGGAGTCAGGAGAGGCAGGGCTCAGGGTCAGAGCAGGCAGTAGACTGGATCAGGACAGGCAGGGCCCAGGATCAGAGCAGGTGAAAAACTGGCTTAGGATAGGCAGGGCTCAGGATCAGAGAAGGTGGCAGGAGTCAGGAGAAGCAGGACTCAGGATCAGAGCAGGTGACAGACTGGCTCAAACAGCCAGGACTCAGGATCAGAGCAGGTAGAAGGCTGGCTCAGGACAGGCAGGGCTCAGGATCAAAGCAGGTGGCAGACTGAGTCAGGAGAAGCAGGACTCAGGATCAGAGCAGGTGACAGGAGTCAGGAGAAGCAGGACTCAGGTTTAGAGCAGGTGGAAGACTGGCTCAGGGCTCAGGATCAGAGTAGATGGTGCAGGATCAGGACAAGCAGGGCTCTGGATTAGATCAGGAGGAACGGATAAGGACAGGCTGAGCTCAGGATCAGAGCAGGCGGCAGATTGAATCCGGGACAGACAGGGCTCAGGATCAGACTGGATCAGGACAGAGGAACCAAGAAATGCAGGGAAAATGCAACATGCACAACATTTCTGTTCACGCAAAATCCCAACACATTATTTTAAAATAGTGTCCGCGATTTCTTTGTTAAACTCTGCATGACTGTGTTTAGCAAATCGCATGCAACTAGAATCTCATTGCAAAATGCATCTCAAGGCCAGCCGTCTAAAAGAGCCCTTACTGTCTGCCAGCGTTACAGAAAAATAAATACATTTTATCTTGTAAAAACTCCCTTTCCTTTCCTTTAGTACAATCTGTTTTCTGTAACTCACATCGCTAGCAGCAGCAGACACACGTGACTCACCCCTTAATAATTATCTTTATTGGTCATGTTCGTAAAATGCAAAGATTAAAGAGTTAACAGCTGTTGCCAAAATTCTTACAGGGGGTCTCCCATCCACGCAGCATTCCTTTCAGTGGTTAAAGGGTATTAAAACACTCTGCTTTGATCAGAAGCCAAAAAAACACACCTGAAAATGCGCCTTGCGTTCTCTTTACGAAC
Source organism: Hyperolius riggenbachi (assembly GCF_040937935.1). Lineage (NCBI taxonomy): Eukaryota > Metazoa > Chordata > Amphibia > Anura > Hyperoliidae > Hyperolius > Hyperolius riggenbachi. The sequence continues at coordinate 60,323,622 of NC_090650.1, forward strand.
ATATGTGTCCTCGAGGTAAAAACAAGCCATCTCTATTCCATATAAACTAATAGCCAAGCATGGCTGAGAGCCTCCCAGCCAATCACAGCACAGGCTTCCCACATCTGTTTTCGTGAAAGCCATTTTTCGCCTGTGGTATTTAAATGTTAGGGAAGTTCTGTTATTGTCCAACAGGGGATCCTAAGGGATGGAAATGTTAATGAAATCCATAACATTCTCAGATTTTACGATCGCCGTTTAGAGACGTTCACTGAAAAGGCGAGTGTTGATTTCTGTACTGAAAGCCGTAATTGTCCCTTTTCTTGGGAGGCTGCTCGGTCCCCGCATTGAGAACCGGCTGTTAGGCTGACACAGTGGAGCACTAGAAATCATTGCATCCTAATGGCTTTGATATCTTGTGTTAGCCATTTCAGAGCCTGTGGGGTAAAAATGGCTTATGTGGAACGTTAGCTTATGTGGAACGTTAATGTATAACACGCAGGATGCCTCCCGGATTGGGTTAGATGCCACGCAGCTATATGGTACATAAAGCAGACACATAGGTAGCAAGAATGTAGATGTTGATTAGCGTTGGACTTGCATATCGGGATAGGTTACAATTGAAAGATTAGTTCCAGGCACAAACATTTCCCTTTTCCTATAGGCAGGCGCTTGGTGGTACAGATTGTTTTGCTATGTATTGAAGCTCCATGATTATTTAATGTAAAAGAAATTACTTGTCAATCGCCTGGTCAGGGACGCATTTGCAAAATAAAGGGTTTGAGGAAATTTGGGCATCCGGAAATAGCCGATTGTAGAATATCGGTTACATTTCCCAATTGTCTACTATTTTACGGTGGTAATTCCGACAGTAAAATATTGATAAATGTTTACTACAGCTAAACCTAACCCTACTATCACAAGGAACCCCTCCTCCCCTCTGATGTCTAACCCTAACCCCCCCCCCCCACACACACACACACACACACACACACACACACACACACACACACACACACACACACACACACACAACCTCAAAACTGCCTTTCCTGATGTCTAACCTCAAAACCCCCTACCCTTAACTCCTAGAAGCCTCAAAGCGCCAGAGTTGCAGCCACTAGGGCACGACAGGCAGTAGCAGTGTTAGGGAGTCTTGCTCATGTCTCCTTACTGAATAGGTGCTCGGGCTTACTGAACAGGAAGAGCCGAGATTCAAACCCTGTTCTCCTGTGTCAGAGGCAGAACCCTTAACCATTACACTATCCAGCTACTGCAGAGGGCCCTCCAGAGAAGTTAGTCTTTGCATCCTCTGTTGCTTTGTCACAGGTAGCAGAAGAAGCTTCTCCTAATACTTTTCTCAAGAAGCCAACAGCAAGTTGGGGCAAATGGACTTTTTGAGATGAGAAAATAGCAACTGCTCCACTTGGCTGCATTGCTAATGCTAGAGAAAGGAGACATGAGGGACATGGTAAATGTTGACATGGCTGGCATTGGCTGATCGGGTGGGAGAGAGGGAGGCATGGAGCAAAAACAATCATAAAGGATTTTTCAGATTTCTCTGTACTGTCTGAAAAACCCCATAGACACAAAATCATCAGCTGACGAAAACGGCTGGATCGAGTGGCTGCCATCTCATGGGCAACTTCAGAAAGATAATTCCATAAACATTGAAGGCTCCGACCAACATTCGGAGACCTACAGGTTATCAGCGTACCACTCAGAATTTCCCGACATGTGATGTCATTCAATATGGATCGTCTCACTTGCGGGGAGAAGGGTGAGCGCTGCCAGAATGCATTAGCTTTTAAGAACATACCAAAACTGAACGGACAGCGTTACACGGGATTTAGGGTCTCAGCCAAGTCCTGATTACTCTTAGTCTAAACAAATGTGTTATTACATCAAAAGCTCCCACCCAGTATTAAATAGCTGCACCAGGCTTAGCGTCTGATTGTGCTGGACAGCATTGAAAATAGTCTGCATACTTTGCCTAACTCCCTTTCTTACGGAGCGATATTGGAGGAGACATAGTTGAGTTGGCTTGGCACGTATCGTTTGTTTTCACATTAAAAGGCAGAGATTAGATAAAGCGCTACAGATGAGTGGTGTTTTCCCTCATTTGAACGGAAACATGTTTTAAACACGATAAATGGCTCATTATCTAAGGCTCGTGACGTTCCTTTATGAGATAAACTGTTCCAAACGAGGGGGGAAAACAACCGCTATGTTAACAGCCCACGTTTTATCCAGTCCAACTCCCGGAAAGTTGTCCACAGAAAGATGTGCTTTTAGAATTGACATGACTCAGGAGCTAGCAAGTATAAATGAGCGGTGCCTGCTGTGGGGCTCGGGGATAAAGGGGACCCTCGCTCTTCTTTACATCATGTCTCTGATTTTAAAAAAACATACATACCCCCATTTTTGTAAATGCAAAAATTCCATATTGATTGTTCTTGAATGACGCCTAACTTTAGACCACAGAAAATAGATGGCAGTGTTGTAGTTCCAGCAGCTAATGGGGGTTTGCCTCACAGCAAAGAAGAGGAGGCTTTGCCTACCCTACCTTTGGAAACAGCTATAGCCTCGCTGTAAGTGCCCTACTTCCTGTAATTTTCAAGCAGACCAGAACTCTTGCATAGCACACAATGAAAAGTCTTTTTTTCACATACAAATGCAGAAGAAATTTACCTTTCTGTTTTTGTTTAGGCAGATGAAAGTGCCTGATTAGATCTTATCAGCAGCTGTGAATAGGTTGCAGGAGAGCTCTGCCAAGGCAGTTCTCCATACTGAGGCTTAACCTTTTTAGTGCCTTCTGGAAAAGTAAAACCAAGGTGATCTTTGTTTTTTGTTTTTGTTTTTTTAAGATTTCCACAAGTTATTTAGAAGATTTTCTTTCCATAAAGGTTATCATGCTGTGGCTAATCTTCTAGAGCAGAGAGGAAGTTCTGAGTTTAATTCCACGAAACTCCACTAAGATATCTATCGCCATATTTACAGAGGGTGATTATTACAGGCATACAACTGCAGCTGAGCTATTATGTTAGAAATCCCAGTAGGGTTTGCAAGCTGTTTAACATGGCTGCAGCCAGTATTACATGTATTTTTAAAATAAAGTTTCATACACAAATAAAGAAAAACAATAGAAACCATCACTAAACGTCACCCCTTTAAATCTGTATAAAATGAATCTGACAACCAGACAACTAGTTCCCCTTTAATTGTATTTTCCCCATTGCCTTCTCTTCATTTTTAGCAGCTGCCTTACTGCTGTACCACTTGGGGCTCTCCAGACAAATTAAGTGAAAAATAATCCATCTGAAATAAGTTTTGCTCTGCTTTTTTAATAAAGTGGCGGAGATACCATGTTTTTCCCCATCTGGCAATTAAATTGTAATTAAGTTTAGTACTGGGCTTACGTGGCCCATATTAAGCTGGCTTTAAAGATTTTGGATTGTAAATTGGTTGTCTGCGGTTTTATTCCTATTAAAAACAGGTGAGTAGTGAGTGCCGAAATAACCCTTCATCGGTAGAAGAGCGATATGTGAAGAGAGGGTTAAACAGCCTGAGCATATATCAGTGGAGTATGTGTGGAAGAATAGTTCAGAATCTGGGCCCTATCCACTTGTGTGTGTTGAGTATCTCCCGAGGCAAGGCAAGTCTTAAACCCTCCTACTGCACTCTGTCAGATAACCTCTGCGCTACCCACATTTTGGGGAACCGCACCCCAAGTATTTACTATCACAGTCATTCCACCTGCCTAGCCTAACCCTACTCTTACCCCCTTGCAGTCTGCCTAACTCCAGCTTCCCTCCCCCACATCAGTACTCTGAGCCCTCTGATCTAGTTATAACCCACCATCCTACCTAACCCTAATTTGCAGGCTGCTTAACTCCCAACTTCCCGCTCCCATGCCAGGAAGTTAGAGTTCTCCAGTATTTACAACTTAGGTTACCCTGATCCCTCTGATGTATTTCTAACCCACCCTTCTAACCCATCCTTCAGGAGACAGTAGTTCTCCTAATAGTTACAACTAATGCTACCCTGAGACCTCTCACCTACATGTATCCCACCTCACCTTAACTAGTCTAAACCTAATCTTGACCACGGCAATCAGCCTAATGCAATATCTGAAGTCCAGAGTTCTCGCAATACTTACATTCAGGGTTTCCCTGGGACACTTGACTTACGCCTAAACCAACCTACCGAACTGATCCCTCCCTCTCTAATCTTAACCTCCCTCCCATTCAGTAGGCCTGAGTTCTCATAATATTGACATTTAAGGTTGCTTTGAGACCCCCTGATCTATGCTTACTTCATTCTAACTTATCTCACACTAGCTGTTACCTACCTAACCATTATCCTCCTTTCTCTTCTACAAAACTATCAGTAAACCCTTACTTACTTCTTCCTTCTCTGTAACATTTATATTTAACCTGGCATCTAATCTTAATCATTACCCTGTCTAGTTCCAACACAAACTCTGACTTTGAACCTAAGCCTAATCCTGTCATGCTTGCCTAACTCTCACTTATTTTACGACGTACCATTAAAGGGAACCAAGCACCACTTTTTTCCTTGTTTCTAATAGATATAGGAGCTGCCATGTTCCCCATCCCCTTCTAGCTGCCCATTATTTATCCAGGAGAAGTTGTGAAGATAGCATCTCTGACTTCTGTAAACTCTTTGAAGCACAGTGTTTTATCTACCCAGACCCCCTGCTGATTTTTTCTGCTAATGTGTGCAAGAAAATAATTACATCAGTCCTTATATGCCTGGAACTTCTGCGGTTGGGCAGGCCATGGAATTAAGCTAATAAACTCTTCTGCTAAATGTTTAAGTGTAAAAAGAAGAAGGAAAATGTAATTTTTTTTACTGAGCCACATTGTTGGCAAGCATATTTCATGTGCTATTGAGATGGCCTGGAGGCTAAAAGTGGGTCTCGTTCACTTTAATCTTATCCTAACCCAGTATTTCCACCTAAAGCTGCAAACCCCAACTTAACCCTCGAATGATCATGAGTGACCTTTCTGGTTGTCCAAAGTTTAATGTATGCATCATGTACCTACAGGGCAGTGTTAAATGCCCAGTTTAGTCCCGCCAATAACCGCACACTTTCCTCTCTGAACCTTGCGTGTTCTTCTCCATCCTTCCCCACATTTCAAGCACTTCAGTTGTTTGTTTTGAAGATATTTTTCCTTTCAGCTTATTCAAACAACATTTAGCCACAAAGTTTATTGCCATCCTAAGTGCTGACAGCACTTTTCAATGCTATTTCACAGCTCTTAAACCGTTTCCACCAAGCGTGTGGCACAAAAGCTGCATTTAAAGAAGGGCCCATATTTTTGTCCTAGCAATTATCAAAAAAGCACCTTCTTTCCATCACAACTCCGTTTTACCCTCACAAATCGCTCCAAATCTTTTGTTCCGGGCATCGCTTAGTAGGACTGACGTACTTTGCACTACAATCCATCGTGTTTGCTTTTGTCAAACGGTTTTTAATGGAAAACACAAAGTTATAATCCAAAAAAGACGATGTCTTTATGCAACCGAAATATGCGCCTGTTGTAAGCGTCTTGGCCGCTGTTCAGTTGACTCATGGTACGCCGAGAATGCTGTTCTTTTCACACATCGTGACATGGCAGTGTCCTAACCTGGAACACTGAGTTCCTTTTGTTTCTTTCTTTGACTAGAGTCTATTCCAGCCAATATTTTACGAGACTGAAACAGATTTCATTATTCAAAGAGAACAAGATGGAATGGCAGTTCAAAGGCTCCATCTGAATTAAATATTTCTTCTCTTTGCATCTGATTTATGCATGGCGAGTACAAAAGCATTAAAGAGTTGAAGGATACTGCGCACAAGGCAGACCGTCCCCGCAAGCATTGTCTTGGTTTAATCTCGGAGAAACACATTCATTTTTTAATCTTCTGCCGTCTATGATGTCCTCGGCGGTCCTTTTTGCTAAAGACATCACCAAGTCTTGTCTGGGTATGCCGTGGCGGGGGTAGTGTAGCAACCGGCAGGATATGTAGAACCCGGCAGACGATCAAGTGATAATAGATCATCTTAAATTAGTATACTGTATGCAGAATAGTCGTTCTAAAAGATCGATAATTAACAGACATTTTTAAAAGTGTTTAAGATAAAACTAAAGTCAGATACTCAAACAGATGTCGTCTTGTAAAGTTGTGTATTAGGAAGCCTCACTGCACTGTCAGTGCTATTGGGAAACATACTCTTACCAGCTACCCATCTTCCTTTCCATTTAGGCCACACCCCACTTCACGCATCCAGGGAGTTGACATACATAGACTTGCCACTCAGGGCCGAGCCTGGGCAGGTGCTGCGGGTGCAAGGCACCCAGGCGCCTGCCTCTGAGAGGCGCCGCCCGGCCGCCGCTCTCCCCCTGTGGCCGCCGCTTGCTCGCTCCCTCCCTCCCTCTAGCCGCCGGCGCCGCGTCAGACCTCGATCAGGCGGGCGGGCGCTAGGACCTAGCACGCCGCACTGATATGCGGAAGTGACATCACTTCCGCATACAGAGCGGGTGCGCCTGGCGCCTTCTTACTGGTCGGGTCGCCCGCTGATTGAGGTCTGAAGCTGCTGCAAGGTGAGGAGGGAGCGGCGGCAGAGGCAGCAGCGGCGGGAGGGGAGGGTTGGGTGCGCTCCTGTCACTCCCTAAACGGGGACCCTATACCCCCTGGCTACCTATCCTGGGCACATATTACCCCCTGGCTACCTATCCTGGGCACATATTACCCCCTGGCTACCTATCCTGGGCACATATTACCCCCTGGCTACCTATCCTGGGCACATATTACCCTCTGGCTACCTATCCTGGGCACATATTACCCCCTGGCTACCTATCCTGGGCACATATTACCCTCTGGCTACCTATCCTGGGCACATATTACCCCCTGGCTACCTATCCTGGGCACATATTACCCCCTGACTACCTATCCTGGGCACATATTACCCCCTGGCTACCTATCCTGGACACATATTACCCCCTGGCTACCTATCCTGGGCACATATTACCCCCTGGCTACCTATCCTGGGCACATATTACCCTCTGGCTACCTATCCTGGGCACATATTACCCCCTGGCTACCTATCCTGGGCACATATTACCCCCTGGCTACCTATCCTGGGCACATAATACACCCTGGCTACCTATCCTGGGCACATAATACCCCCTGGCTACCTATCCTGGGCACATATACCCCCTGGCTACCTATCCCGGGCACATATACCCCCTGGCTACCTATCCCGGGCACATATACCCCCTGGCTACCTATCCTGGGCACATATACCCCCTGGCTACCTATCCTGGGCACATATACCCCCTGGCTACCTATCCTGGGCACATATACCCCCTGGCTACCTATCCTGGGCACATATACCCCCTGGCTACCTATCCTGGGCACATATACCCCCTGGCTACCTATCCTGGGCACATATACCCCCTGGCTACCTATCCTGGGCACATATACCCCCTGGCTACCTATCCTGGGCACATATTACCCCCTGGCTACCTATCCTGGGCACATATTACCCCCTGGCTACCTATCCTGGGCACATATTACCCCCTGGCTACCTATCCTGGGCACATATTACCCCCTGGCTACCTATCCTGGGCACATATTACCCTCTGGCTACCTATCCTGGGCACATATTACCCCCTGGCTACCTATCCTGGGCACATATTACCCCCTGGCTACCTATCCTGGGCACATAATACCCCCTGGCTACCTATCCTGGGCACATAATACCCCCTGGCTACCTATCCTGGGCACATAATACCCCCTGGCCACCTATCCTGGGCACATAATACCCCCTGGCTACCTATCCTGGGCACATAATACCCCCTGGCTACCTATCCTGGGCACATATACCCCCTGGCTACCTATCCTGGGCACATATACCCCCTGGCTACCTATCCCGGGCACATATACCCCCTGGCTACCTATCCCGGGCACATATACCCCCTGGCTACCTATCCCGGGCACATATACCCCCTGGCTACCTATCCGGGGCACATATACCCCCTGGCTACCTATCCCGGGCACATATACCCCCTGGCTACCTATCCCGGGCACATATACCCCCTGGCTACATATCCTGGGGACACTGGCTGTTTGTCATTATGTGCATTTGCTGGTGAAAAGCAGTCTCTTGTTATGTGAATTTGCTGGTGAAAAGCAGTCTCTTGTTATGTGCATTTGCTGGTGAAAAGCAATCTCTTGTTATGTGCATTTGCTGGTGAAAAGCAGTCTCTTGTTATGTGCATTTGCTGGTGAAAAGCAGTCTCTTGTTATGTGCATTTGCTGGTGAAAAGCAGTCTCTTGTTATGTGCATTTGCTGGTGAAAAGCAGTCTCTTGTTATGTGCATTTGCTGGTGAAAAGCAGTCTCTTGTTATGTGCATTTGCTGGTGAAAAGCAGTCTCTTGTTATGTGCATTTGCTGGTGAAAAGCAGTCTCTTGTTATGTGCATTTGCTGGTGAAAAGCAGTCTCTCGTTATGTGCATTTACATGGGGAAAAGCTGTCTCTCGTTATGTGCATTTACATGGGGAAAAGCTGTCTCTTATGTGCATTTAGTGGGGAATTTTTGTCAGTAAAAATAATCTTTTGTCAGTAAATTTTTAGGTATTTGTCAGTAAAAAATAACGTGAAAGGTTGGCAACACTGGCAGGCTGTATGGCGCAACGGGAAAGATACAGGCAGCCCACCTTGGGCTTGGCAGGGGGGAGGAGCCGACGTCAGCGAGCGAGAGTAGGGTGGCCGCAGGCAGCCATAAATACGCAGTGTGTGACTGCGTCGCACTCGCAGAGCCTCTCAGCTTGAGTCAGTCCAGAGACTAGCAGACTGTCACTCGCAGGAAGCCAAAGCCAGCCAGGAGCAAGCCCATGGAAGAGGGGTAGGAATGGGGTATCACATGCATGCGTAAAGAGGTGGAAGGTGTGGGTGTGATTAGGAAGGACATGGGTGTGGTTATGTGGTTGGGCGTGGTTAATTTAACCACTCCCATAGGCGCCAGAGAAAATCTTGCACCCAGGTGCCAGGCACCCCAGGCTCACCCCTGTTGCCACTAATGCAGAGGCCAAACTGCACACATGTGGTAGAAGGGGTGTGGCTGCAGTTGGGTTCCAGATGCCTATTGATTTGACTTGGCCCTTGGTATATCCCCTATGGTTAAACAGAACAGCATTTGACAGCGCTAACATTGTGGTAAGGCTGAAAGTAGTAGCAGCAGCAATAGAATCAGCAGCCCCTTCATAGCTTCTCCATCATGACCATGACACAACCTTTCAACTTAAGTGAGTCCAAGTTGCTGCCAGCCACGCAGTTAGTGCAGGTGTGGAAAATAACCAACGAAAAATAACCTGCTCTGATCCAAGAACAGGAAATACCTGGGCTATTTGCACCATAATGATTCCTGGGTAAAAAAAAAAAAAGTTTTGCTTGTGTTTATAGTCAATTTTTGAAGCCGAAATCTGTCTGGAAATAAAAATGAAAATTATGTTGTTGTTTTTTTATTACATTTATTTGCAAAATCATTTGTAGAGCAAACATGCAAGTTTATAGCAAATTGTTTATCGATAGACACTGAAAGCTGCCATCTTTGTTTCGCTTTTCAAAGCAATACAGTCAGCTTGCAGTACACACACGTGCTGGATTAAACTCAGCCAAGGCGGCCATAAATGACCGCTCTCAGCTGAGAAGTTAGCGTGTGTACAGTAGCCACCCAATGGCACCTAAAGATCTGGCATGCTGGAACTTAAAGAGAATCTGTATTGTTAAAATCGCTCAAAAGTAAACATACCAGTGCGTTAGGGGACATCTCCTATTACCCTCTGTCACAATTTCGCCGCTCCTCGCCGCATTAAAAGTGGTTAAAAACAGTTTTAAAAAGTTTGTTTATAAACAAACAAAATGGCCACCAAAACAGGAAGTAGATTGATGTACAGTATGTCCACACATAGAAAAAACATTCATACACAAGCAGGCTGTATACACCCTTCCTTTTGAATCTCAAGAGATCATTTGTGTGTTTCTTTCCCCCTGAAGCTATCTTCCACTGAAGTGTCAGGCTGTTTCTTCCTGCAGAGTGCAGACAGCTCTGCCTGTATGTAACTCCTCAGTATGTGAAAGCCCAGCCAGCTCAGAGGAGGATTTATCCAGCTTGTAAAATATAAGAGAGAAGAGAGAAGCTGCCCTAATCTAAATAATACACAGGCAGTGTGCAGATAGGGGCCTGGAAGGGGGAGTTCATAGCAGAACCACAACACTGAAGAACTTGGCAGCCTTCCAGACACAGGCCTGACAAGTCTGACAAGAGAGAGATAAGTTGATTTATTACAGAGATGGTGATAGTAGAACGTGCTGCAGTAAGCCAGAACACATTAGAATAGCTTTTGGAACTTGTAGGATGATAAAAAACAGGATGCAATTTTTGTTACGGAGTCTCTTTAAGCGTTGTCCATAACCCAACTTACCCTCAAGTGCACCGTTACCCTCCTCACCCACCCACTGGAAGCCATTACATCTTGTACTTTGCGTTGTCGCTCTTGCCCCCCCCCCCCCCCCCCCATATCATCAGATGCATCGCTAGCCTCTGGGCTAGTGAGGTATCTACAGCACTCAGCCATGAACTGTGGCATGAGGGATAAAGTCTCGATCTCTACAGGTGACAGTCCTCGTGTATGTATGAGGCTGTAGCCTGCATTACAGGGCCATAACCTAGCAGGCTGTTCAGACCAAGGCTGTGGAGTCGATACAAAAATCATCTGACTCCTCAGTTTATGAAACCACCAACTACGACTCCAGATGGCCAAAATGACTCCAACTCCTCGACTCTGACTCCTTAGCCTAATACTTCAGACTCGCTTTCCCATTCTTCCTCCACACATGACAGGTCACTGGACTAGAGGAAATTGGAAAGCTAAAACTTCATCTTCGTAGCACTGTTGGAAATGAGGCTGGTATTGGCTATTAGATGGTGTTAAAAATGAGAATCACAGTTCCAGCTTCTAACAAAATCAATGGGAAGACGGTTAATTACGAGATGCCTCAATGGTTGGAAGAATTCATTCATAAGATGTAACATTTTATGACGCGATTAAAGCTAAAAGCTGCGTGTTGCCTCACTGTTACAAACCATTGCATCTTAATGTTGAAATTAGCCCTGTTCTACCCTTCCGTTGTAAAGAGATGTATTTTTGTATTAAAGTGCCACTTAATGTAAATTGCATGCTGAAGTAGGAGAATGAGCTTCTAAACAAGTGCAGATATGGTAAAGACCTGTTGGAGCTTAGGATGTGTGAAATGACGTTATTAGAAGCAGTGCTGCCCAGGTAAGCTCGCTCATCAAGACAAGACAGAGAACATGTATATCAATCTTTTATCCTGGTGGACTTAAAGAGAAACCATGACCAAGAATTGAACTTCCTCCCAATCAGTAGCCGATACTCAAACGGAACATCAGGGGGCTCTGTATGGCTGATATTGTGTTGAAATCCCTCCCACAGTGTGATATCAGGACCATTGTGCTGACATCACTCTGTGGGAGCCTTGTTGCATTGTGGGAAATAACAGCTGTTTCCAACTGCCAAAAAATCAAGCAGCATCTCCTTCCACTGACATCACCTTCCAGAAGTAAAAATGTCACCATAAGATAAATGTCAGAATGTAAATCAGGGAGAGGAAAGATTTTACAATGGGCAAACACTAACTAAATAATTTATACATAATTGTAAAAATTAAGCACTTCTGTTCATTACGTTATTTTCAATGGAGTTCTTCTTTAAGGCACCAGAGCTGCATCCACTAGGACACGCTCAAAAAGCCGAGATTTGAACCCTGGTCTCTTGTGTCAGAGGCAGAGCCCTTAACCAGGACACTATCCAGCCACTGCCCTCATCAGAGATCAATATTTGCAATCATGTTTACATTTAAATAGGAACCGTAACGACACATAGCAAAGTGCAGTAAATTATTCAGGATACCCTCTTTTATGTTGAATATCCCGGTTTCAGCATCAGAAACACTTCCTATAGCAATATGTTGCCACGCCCTCCTACTGAGGTTTAGTTTAGGCTGTTTATTATGCAGAATTCTCCCCACCAGAGCATTCTGGGAGACCAGAGATCTTTTCTACTGACTTTAGAACTCAGTAAAGGAAAGTTCCAAAAATATTGCCTGCCAATACTAAAGATGTTTCCGCCTGTGATATACTTCTTAAGGAAATCAGGGAGAGAAAGGGTTTTAGAATGGGCAAACACTGACAAAATAATTTATAAATTGATATATAAACAATATTTTATTATGTTATTTTGACTACAGTTCCTCCTTAAAGGACAACTGAAGCGAGAGTGATATGGAGGCTGCCATATTTATTTCCTTCTAAGTAATACTAGCTTCCTGGATATCCCGCTGATCCATCATCCTCTACCTCTAATACTTTCAGCCATAGACCCTGAACAAGCATGCAGCAGATCAGGTGTTTCTGACATTATTGTCAGATCTGACAAGATTAGCTACATGCTTGTTTCTGGTGTTATTTAGACATTACTGCAGCCAAATAGATCAGTAGGACTGCCAGGCAACTGGTATCGTTTAAAGGGAAATACATATGGCAGCCTCCATATTCTTCTCACTTCAGTTGTCCTTTAACTTTTGTTGTATGAGGGTGACTTTGGTACCCCGAATCAGTCCCAGCTAGTTGGTTTTTGGAGAACCTACGTCATCACCTTGTTTGTACCTTGTTTAAAACAGTTCGATACACACCTTGTTTACATAGCTATGTGTGTTCATTAGTGTGACTTCAGATAAATAAGTATAATAATACAATAACAAAATGCTACAAGTAACATTTTAATGAGTTGACTGATGCAAAATATGACCTGTGGGATTATTGATATTATTCTATTCAGCTCCTTATTCCCAAGTCTGATAAAAGCAGCCTTTTCTGATTGGCCGTGACCAGGTCTGTCTCAGCCAATCAGCATCGTCTGTATATCCCGCGCCTCTCTTGAAGAGCTACTGTTAAAAATATTCCATACAGGGTAAATGCGGTGATGTAACTCCCAGATGTGAAGGTTGCATCAGTCAGCCTTGCTCATGCTGGTCTCTGAAGGTATTTGTTGTTTGTTTTTGTACTTGCTCTGCAGTATTGGGGCAGGTAGTGTAGTTTAGGGAATATCCACCGGCCCACAGCGATATATATTCTAATATTGTTTCCTACCTGTGGTTATTTGACCTAGATAATAGCTTTGGGAAAAGACAAAAAACCTTTGGCTCCTTCCCCAGACTATAATCCTGTTCCTTTTCTATCTTTAACCTTTCGAGAAAATTTATGTATCGAGGAATGGCTTATATAACTCCTTTTATTGCTCGGCTACAATTCTTTTTAGACGCTGAAATCTAGCTTCTAGGGAAATATTATTAGATATCTGTCAAAAGATATTTATGTTGTTTTTTCCAGAACTGGCAATCGGCAGTTAGCAGACTTTCTGAGGAATGTAGAAGGACAAACAGGACTTGCGTTCCAAAATACAGGAACTCATAACGGCCAATAAGAAAGTACCTGCCAAAGCCGAATATAAGTCATATGGAGAAATGTGCTGTTCGGTGTAACATGTGCGCTTACCTTATGCTTTTATTTACAGTATATGATCCCTAATCCAGTTCTGAGTTCAGTTATTATATGCTTAACTTTATGGATTAGGGCTGGTTCAGACGGACGTTTGCAGAGCGTTTACTGCCAGCGTTCGGGGCTTGGCGTTAAACGCTTCCATTCAAGTGAATGGGAGCGTTTGTACCAAGCTTTTACGCGCGTTTGCACAAACGCGGCGTTCGGGTCCCGATTTTCACTGGCGTTCAAGGAGCCCCTGGAAGCTACATGTTGCTTCCAGGGGCGGTTAACCGCGACGGGTTATGTCCCTCTAGGGGAAGAAAAAACGCGACCGCATCCGAACACAATGCGAACGCTGCTGAAAGCCTGAACGCATCACAAACGCAACGCCTACGAACGCGACGCCTCCAAACGTCCGTCTGAACCAGCCCTTAATCAGTTTTTATTACTGATCACGCATGACCTGGAATCATTTATGGCAATTTTAACTCTATTTCACTCTTGCGTTTATCAGTGCATTGCATTACAGTACACATACATATGTTTTTATGCTAATTTAAAACATTTTTATTAACCCTTTGGCCCTTCACTAGTCTATCAATAAAATGATAAGCTTATATTAAAAAAAAGGCCATAAATATCGTATTTTAGATTCATGGTGTAATTTGCCTTCTTAAAACAGAAGGAAATTTGCAGTAATTCAGCTATAAGTGAGCATTTGTGGTTACCCACAATGCACTACTACTGAATATGCAAATTATCCCTTGGGTTTGATATGGCTGTGTAAAACTTAAAGCTATAGGCTTGCTATACACCAGCGGTTCTGGATGCTTGCTTGGCTTAACAAGGGTGAAAAGGGATAATTTGCATATTTAGTAGTAGTGCATTGTGGGTAACCACAAATGTTCACTTATAGCTGAATTACTGCAAATTTTCTTCTGTTTTAAAAGGGCAAATTACACCAAGCTTTGCTTTTTTTTAGTAGGAGTGCTTTTTGGTTCCTTTTATTCCCCCTATACATTCCTAGTAGTTTGGGTCACCCTGAGCTGCTTGGTTACTCTATTTTAGATTCATGATGCAGTGATCACTTTGAACTCCGTAGCTCGTAAATGCCGGGTTCCCCATGCCGCACTGCCTTCTGGGAGGAGAGTCGTAGAGTTGAGCCTTGATATAGTTCTGAACGCAGTTACCATATGGTAAACTTGAAGCATTTACCTTTTTGTATTGCATAACTACAATGAATTGAAATCATATATGGCTGTCCAAGCCTTAGCTCATTATCAGATCTTATCAATGCATTATATACATTTCTCATTCACTTTTACTGTATTTAAAACCCTGTCCTACAGAAATGTTTAGTAGATGCTGAGTTCTGGTGTTCAAAAATGTGTGATCCGCAGTGACACATTGCTTTCAAGAAGGGGAGGAGCAGCTGAGCAGCCACACATTTTTTCTCCTGATTAGGATGTGGGAGGGGCATAAGCTGAGATGTCACTCTCTACTCTTTTTGAAAAGGATATGGGAGGGGCATAAGCTGTAACTTTTAACCTCTTCTGATCAGGATATAGGAGGGGGAATGGCTGACCTTCCTCTCGGCACCCTTCCTGATCACGATATGGGGGTGGGCATGACTGAGCTGTCACTCAGCACCCCTTCTGATCAGGATATGGGAGGGGGCATAGCTGAGCTGCCAGTCAGCACCTTTCCTGATCAGGATGTGACAAAAGGAATAGCTGAGCTGCTACTTGGCACCCCTTCTCCTGGGGACAATGAGGAGGTTTATTTTAGGGATCATGGTCATGGAGAGCCTGCTTATTAGGAAGAAGGAGCAGTGACAGACTCCTATTATTGTATCACATGATTTTTTTTAATAACCTCACCACTAGATGGCATCCCTTATGTTTGCTTATTTTGTTTATGCCCAGAAATTTCTATAGTCGAGGCTGCTTCATCCCATCATCAGAACCTATTGGCATAAGAGAAGCTGTAGTTTTCAGTTAGGCACACCCTGTTTGGTAGACTTTCTCTGTATGACATTCCATAAGTGAATTGAACTTTGGTTGTTGTTGGTTATTTTACTTTGGATATCGTTAGTGGTGTTTTCCTCGCCTCATTGAAAAAGCCCACAAGGTGTTTTCATTCTCAAAGGCATCTGCGGTAAACCCGATGTCATTACGCTGGTTTTGAGCAGCAATGTAGCGTGACCGTCTCCAGCTTTTTTCATTGAAAGAAATGAACACACACTATTGATTTGAAATGATGCCTCTCCAACTCCTAAGCATCCCCTATCGACTGTCGCATCAGCAGCAGGTGGAAGATGTAGAGAGGCACGGAATGTCCTCCTCACTTCATCGGCTGCCATGTTTCAGTTGCATAAAAGTTAAACGTGCCAAAAGTTCATCTCACGAGCTTATCAGGCCTTGACAAATCAGTGCTTGAGGAAATATTATTTTGGTATCTGCGATAATGTTTATGTACTGCAAGTCAGTGGAGAAGCAGTAGGACTGATTGCTTTGGCTTCCATAGTTGGAAGATGGGGCCCCTCTGCTTTATGTATTACATCTTCTGATTGCTAAGGTTGTCAAAGTCAGATTTATACCTTTTCCACTCCTAGACCAACTTTGTTCTAGATTTGTATCTATATACAACAGCGTCCCTCCAATTTCATGTGCAGCCCCCCTTCCCTGTGCATCATCCATGTACAGTAGCCCCTTTCTATCATGTTCAGCTCCCTTGAACAGTAACTCTCTTGGGCCCAATGCACACCAAAAACCTCTAGCAGATCTGCAAAACGCTAGAGGTTTTTGAAGCAGATTTTCAGAGCGATTCTAGGCAAGTTTAGAGAGGTTTTCTAAACATGCCTAGCGTTTTTTGGAGCGTCTATGTGTAGCAGATTTCATATATTGTTACAGTAAAGCTGTTACTGAACAGTTTCTGTAACAAAAACGCCTGGAAAACCGCTCTGATCTAGCGATTTTCAGAGCTGTTTTCCACTTTCCTATACTTTAAAGAGAACCCGAGGTGTGTTTAACCACTTGAGGACCACAGTCTTTCTACCCCTTAAGGACCGGCCACTTTTTTTCCATTCAGACCACTGCAGCTTTCACGGTTTATTGCTCGCTCATACAACCTACCACCTAAATGAATTTTGGCTCCTTTTCTTGTCACTAATAAAGCTTTCTTTTGGTGCTATTTGATTGCTCCTGCGATTTTTACTTTTTATTATATTCATCAAAAAAGACATGAATTTTGGCAAAAAAATGATTTTTTTAACTTTCTGTGCTGACAATTTTCAAATAAAGTAAAATTTCTGTATACATGCAGCGCGAAAAATGTGGACAAACATGTTTTTGATTAAAAAAAAAACCATTCAGTGTATATTTATTGGTTTGGGTAAAAGTTATAGCGTTTACAAACTATGGTGCAAAAAGTGAATTTTGCCATTTTCAAGCATCTATGACTTTTCTGACCCCCTGTCATGTTTCATGAGGGGCTAGAATTCCAGGATAGTATAAATACCCCCCAAATGACCCCATTTTGGAAAGAAGACATCCCAAAGTATTCACTGAGAGGCATAGTGAGTTCATAGAAGATATTATTTTTTGTCACAAGTAAGCGGAAAATGACACTTTGTGACAAAAAAAAAGAATCCATTTCTTCTAACTTGTGACAAAAAAAAAATGAAATCTGCTACGGACTCACCATGCCCCTCTCTGAATACCTTGAAGTGTCTACTTTCCAAAATGGGGTCATTTGTGGGGTGTGTTTACTGTCCTCGCATTTTGGGGGGTGCTAATTTGTAAGCACCCCTGTAAAGCCTAAAGGTGCTCATTGGACTTTGGGCCCCTTAGCGCAGTTAGGCTGCAAAAAAGTGCCACACATGTGGTATTGCCGTACTCAAGAGAAGTAGTAGAATGTGTTTTGGGGTGTATTTTTACACATACCCATGCTGGGTGGGAGAAATATCTCTGTAAATGACAATTTTTTCATTTTTTTTACACACAATTGTCCATTTACAGAGTTATTTCTCCCACCCAGCATGGGTATGTGTAAAAATACACCCCAAAACACATTGTACTACTTCTCCCGAGTACGGCGATACCACATGTGTGGCACTTTTTTGCACCCTAACTGCGCTAAAGGGCCCAAAGTCCAATGAGTACATTTAGGATTTCACAGGTCATTTTGCGGGATTTCCAGACTACTCCTCACGGTTTAGGGCCCCTAAAATGCCAGGGCAGTATAGGAACCCCACAAATGACCCCATTTTAGAAAGAAGACACCCCAAGGTATTCCGTTAGGAGTATGGTGAGTTCATAGAAGATTTTATTTTTTGTCAAAAGTTAGCGGAAAATTGATTTTTATTGTTTTTTTCACAAAGTGTCATTTTCCACTAACTTGTGACAAAAAATAAAATCTTCTATGAACTCACCATACTCCTAACGGAATACCTTGAGGTGTCTTCTTTCTAAAATGGGGTCATTTGTGGGGTTCCTATACTGCCCTGGCATTTTAGGGGCCCTAAACCGCGAGGAGTAGTCTGGAAATCAAATTCCGCAAAATGACCTGTGAAATCCTAAAGGTACTCATTGGACTTTGGGCCCTTTAGCGCAGTTAGGGTGCAAAAAAGTGCCACACATGTGGTATCGCCGTACTCGGGAGAAGTAGTACAATGTGTTTTGGGGTGTATTTTTACACATACCCATGCTGGGTGGGAGAAATAACTCTGTAAATGGACAATTGTGTTTAAAAAAATCAAAAGATTGTCATTTACAGAGGTATTTCTCCCACCCAGCATGGGTATGTGTAAAAATACACCCCAAAACACATTGTACTACTTCTCCCGAGTATGGCAATACCACATGTGTGGCACTCTTTTGCACCCTAACTGCGCTAAAGGGCCCAAAGTCCAATGAGTACCTTTAGGATTTCACAGGTCATTTTGCGAAATTTGATTTCCAGACTACTCCTCACGGTTTAGGGCCCCTAAAATGCCAGTTCAGTATAGGAACCCCACAAATGACCCCATTTTAGAAAGAAGACACCCCAAGGTATTCCGTTAGGAGTATGGTGAGTTCATAGAAGATTTTATTTTTTGTCAAAAGTTAGTGGAAAATGACACTTTGTGAAAAAAACAATAAAAATCAATTTTCCGCTAACTTTTGACAAAAAATAAAATCTTCTATGAACTCACCATAATCCTAACGGAATACCTTTGGGTGTCTTCTTTCTAGAATGGGGTCATTTGTGGGGTTACTATACTGCCCTGGCATTTTAGGGGCCCTAAACCGTGAGGAGTAGTCTTGAAACCAAATGTCGCAAAATGACCTGTGAAATCCTAAAGGTACTCATTGGACTTTGGGCCCCTTAGCGTACTTAGGGTGTAAAAAAGTGCCACACATGTGGTACCGCCGTACTCAGGAGAAGTAGTATAATGTGTTTTGGGGTGTATTTTTACACATACCCATGCTAAGTGGGAGAAATATCTCTGTAAATGACAATTGTTTGATTTGTTTTACACACAATTGACCATTTACATAGAAATTTCTCCCACCCAGCATGGGTATGTGTAAAAATACACCCCAAAACACATTATACTACTTTTCCTGAGTACGGCGGTACCACATGTGTGACACTTTTTTGCAGCCTAGGTGCGCTAAGGGGCCCAACGTCCTATTCACGGGTCATTTTGAGGCATTTGTTTTCTAGACTACTCCTCGCGGTTTAGGGCCCCTAAAATGCCAGGGCAGTATAGGAACCCCACAAGTGACCCCATTTTAGAAAGAAGACACCCCAAGGTATTCCGTTAGGTGTATGGCGAGTTCATAGAAGATTTTATTTTTTGTCACAAGTTAGTGAAAAATGACACTTTGTGAAAAAAAACCAATAAAAATCAATTTCCGCTAACTTTTGACAAAAAATAAAATCTTCTATGAACTCGTCATACACCTAACAGAATACCTTGGGGTGTCTTTTTTTCTAAAATGGGGTCACTTGTGGGGTTCCTATACCGCCCTGGCATTTTACGGGCCCAAAACCGTGAGTAGTCTGGAAACCAAATGTCTCAAAATGACTGTTCAGGGGTATAAGCATCTGCAAATTTTGATGACAGGTGGTCTATGAGGGGGCGAATTTTGTGGAACCAGTCATAAGCAGGGTGGCCTTTTAGATGACAGGTTGTATTGGGCCTGATCTGATGGATAGGAGTGCTAGGGGGGTGACAGGAGGTGATTGATGGGTGTCTCAGGGGGTGGTTAGAGGGGAAAATAGATGCAATCAATGCACTGGGGAGGTGATCGGAAGGGGGTCTGAGGGGGATCTGAGGGTTTGGCCGAGTGATCAGGAGCCCACACGGGGCAAATTAGGGCCTGATCTGATGGGTAGGTGTGCTAGGGGGTGACAGGAGGTGATTGATGGGTGTCTCAAGGTGTGATTAGAGGGGGGAATAGATGCAAGCAATGCACTGGCGAGGTGATTAGGGCTGGGGTCTGAGGGCATTCTGAGGGTGTGGGCGGGTGATTGAGTGCCCTAGGGGCAGATAGGGGTCTAATCTGATAGGTAGCAGTGACAGGGGGTGATTGATGGGTAATTAGTGGGTGTTTAGGGTAGAAAACAGATGTGAACACTGCACTTGGGAGGTGATCGGACGTCGGATCTGCGGGCGATCTATTGGTGTGGGTGGGTGATCAGATTGCCCGCAAGGGGCAGGTTAGGGGCTGATTGATGGGTGGCAGTGACAGCGGGTGATTGATGGGTGGCAGTGACAGGGGGTGATTGATGGGTGATTGATAGGTGATTGACAGGTGATCAGTGGGTTATTACAGGGAAGGACAGATGTAAATAATGCCCTGGCGAATTGATAAGGGGGGGTCTGAGGGCAATCTGAGCGTGTAGGCGGGTGATTGGGTGCCCGCAAGGGGCAGATTAGGGTCTGATCTGATGGGTAACAGTGACAGGTGGTGATAGGGGGTGATTGATGGGTAATTAGTGGGTGTTTAGAGGAGAGAATAGATGGAAACACTGCGCTTGGGTGGTGATCTGATGTCGGATCTGCGGGCGATCTATTGGTGTGGGTGGGTGATCAGTTTGTCCGCAAGGGCGGGTTAGGGGCTGATTGTTGGGTGGCAGTGACAGGGGGTGATTGATGGGTGATAGGTGATTGGCAGGTGATTGACAGGTGATCAGTGGGTTATTACAGGGAAGGACAGATGTAATTAATGCACTGGTGAATTGATAAGGGGGGGGGGGGGGTCTGAGGGCAATCTGAGCGTGTGGGCGGGTGATTGGGTGCCCGCAAGGGGCAGCTTAGGGTCTGATCTGATAGGTAACAGTGACAGGTGGTGATAGGGGGTGATTGATGGGTGATTGATGGGTAATTAGTGGGTGTTTAGAGAAGATAACAGATGTAAACAATACATTTGGGAGGTAATCTGACGGCGGGTTTGCGGGCGATCTAATGGTGTGGGTGGGTGATCAGATTGCCCGCAAGGGGCAGGTTAGGGGCTGATTGATGGGTGGCAGTGACAGGGGGTGACAGGGGGTGATTGATGGGTGATAGGTGATTGGCAGGTGATTGACAGGTGATCAGTGGGTTATTACAGGGAAGAACAGATGTAATTAATGCACTGGCGAATTGATAAGGGGGGGTCAGAGGGCAATCTGAGCGTGTTGGCGGGTGATTGGGTGCCCGCAAGGGGCAGATTAGGGTCTGATCTGATAGGTAAAAGTGACAGGTGGTGATAGGGGGTGATTGATGGGTGATTGATGGGTAATTAGTGGGTGTTTAGAGGAGAGAATAGATGTAAACAATGGATTTGGGAGGTGATCTGATGTCGGATCTGCGGGCGATCTATTGGTGTGGGTGGGTGATCAGATTGCCCGCAAGGGGCAGGTTAGGGGCTGATTGTTGGGTGGCAGTGACAGGGGGTGATTGATGGGTGATTGATGGGTGATTGATGGGTGATTGACGGGTGATTGACAGGTTATCAGGGAAGATAGATGCATACAGTACACAGGGGGGGAGGGTCTGGGGGGGGGTCTGGGGAGAATCTGAGGGGTGGGGGGGTGATCAGGAGGGGGCAGGGGGCAGGGGGGGGGATAAAAAAAAAATAGCGTTGACAGATAGTGACAGGGAGTGATTGATGGGTTATTAGGGGGGTGATTGGGTGCAAACAGGGGTCTGGGGGGTGGGCAGGGGGGGGTCTGAGGGGTGCTGTGGGCGATCAGTGGGCGGGGGGGGCAGATCAGTGTGTTTGGGTGCAGACTAGGGTGGCTGCAGCCTGCCCTGGTGGTCCCTCGGACACTGAGGGCAGGAGGCAGCCTGTATAATACACTTTGTATACATTACAAAGTGTATTATACACTTTGTAGCGGCGATCGCGGGGTTAACATCCCGCCGGCGCTTCCGTATGGCCGGCGGGATGTTACGACGGGTGGGCGGAGCCAGTTGCCGGGGGAAGCGCGCGTCATCAATGACGCGATCGCTCCCCCGGCATGCCTAAAGGACGCGCCGCCTGAAGGCGTATTGCGGTCCTTTAGGCGTCCACTTTGCCGCCGCCTATGGGCTGTGGGCGGTCGGAAAGTGGTTAAAGAATGTTATCTGCATACAGAGGCTGGATCTGCCTATACAGCCCAGCCTCTGTTGCTATCCCAAACCCCCCTAAGGTCCCCCTGCACTCTGCAATCCCTCATAAATCACAGCCGTGCTGTGAGACTGTGTTTACAACTGTAGTGTCAGTCTCAGCTGCTCCCCTGCCTCCTGCATAGCTCCGGTCCCTGCCCCCGTCCCTTCCCTCCAATCAGCAGGGAGGGAAGGGATGCAGGCGGGGACTGGAGTTCTGCAGGAGGCAGGGAGAGCAGCAGACTGACACTATAGAGATAAACACAGCCAGCTCTGACAAGCTGTTTGTCAGCAGCGTGGCTGTGATTTATGAGGGATTGCAGAGTGCAGGGGGACCTTAGGGGGGTTTGGGATAGCAACAGAGGCCGGGCTGTATAGGCAGATCCAGCCTCTGTATGCAGATAATATTCATCAAACCCACCTCGGGTTCTCTTTAACATTGAGGTAGAAACGCCTCAGAAAACTAAAAAATGCTGCAGCCTCCGAGTTTGTGTTTGTGGAAAAAACTAACCGCTCTGGTGTGCACCATTACATTCACTTTCATTAGCCAAGCGGTTTTCCCCCTGCAAGCGTTTTAAAAAACACTCCAGAACCGCTCTGGTGTGCACCAGCCCTTCTTCCATATGTTGCTTCCCATTTGAAGCCTCCCTTTTCCTTTTCCAGGATTCTCTTCCATATTCAGCAACCCTTTTTCCGTGTCCATCCACACCTTAGGCAGCAGCCACCTAAAGTGAACCAGAGACGAAGCACCCTTGTGTATTTTACCATAGAAATCAGTGGGAACATTAGAGAAAACATTTACCATGCTCTCTGTTCCATCCTCACTGCTAAAAGTGTCTGTTATCTAGCTGAGATAAGAATCCCGGACTGAGCATTGAGTCTGGCTTTGCTATAATGACTCAGCTATAATGATTCCTGAGCAAAGCCAGCAGGGGGCAGGCTTGGACTTGAAGACAGCAAAGAACACAGTCTCAGCTATAATTATTCTGTAGCAAAGCCAGACCGACTGCTTAGTCGGGATTCTTATCTTAGAGGTGATAACAGGCAAATTAAACAGAGAACAATGTAACAAAGAGCAGATTAGGTGTTTACTGTCATGTTCCCACTGATTTATAAGGTAAAATACATGAGGTTGCTTCATCTCTGGTTCTCTTAAGGCCTGGGCCTTCGTGGCCTTTCCATAAATCCAGCCCTGGGTGTTGTGTGACCGCGTTCTGTGTACTGCACTCCACACATGATTGCATGTGGGTTTATATAAATAATGGGTTGTAAATGTTGGTGTGTCATCTTCCTTCCTCCAAGAAGTTCCCACCTCTGCTATTTCCTCATCTTCCCAACTCTCATGTTTTTCCAGCAGGCTTTACTAAATCAAACTTTCTTCCGCTTTTCATTTTTTAGGGCAGAGTGATGTCAGAGTCACTTGAATACTAGTGTACCGTTTCTCATTATCAACGCACTTCCTTTGTCTCCTGAATCACTCGGAAAGCAGCTAAAATTAGTATCCTTCAGGACGTTTTTGACATCTGCTCAGTCTTGCTCATTCTGTTTTTACCAATGGTATTCATTTTAAACCTAACAGTGGTTGAGCATATTTTTAAATAAAACTTAGGATATCTATCCTGCCGACCAGCTTACAGGTAGGAGCGCAGATCTCTGAAAGCTAAGAAAAACAAATGATCTAAGAAATTCAAACATCAATGAAGTTTAGTGAAGCTCTGGAAATAGGGTAAAGTTGTACATTTCTCATTGATTCATACATCATAAAAATTTCTAGAAAATACCCAGATAGCTGATGGTGTCCAAGAACCTCTCGGAAGTATAAGTGGCTAAACAAGACCAAAAAGCCCTCTTACCTAAAATCAACTCTGAGTAAAATTTGCCTTCTTAAAAGTTATTTACGATAATTCAGCTTTGAGAGGGCAACTGTGGTTTCCCATGATGCGTCACTCCTGAATATGCAAATCATCTGTTTGTGCCCCTGGAAGCAAGTCTACAGCTTTTGGCACAGAGCCACATCAACAAAACATGCATGGGTCACAATGTGAGAGGGTGCCAGCACTGATACAAGATGGAGGTCTCAAAGGAGAGCAGTTTTAGGAGGAGTGACAGCTTAGGGGCATACCTGGCTCTGTATGCTACTCTGATGGGTCCCTGGGGGAGCAGTGTGAGCTTACGAGGGGTAGACAGCTTAGGGGGAGACCTGGCTCTGTATGCTACTCTGATGGGTCCCTGGGGGAGCAGTGTGAGCTTAGGAGGGGTAGACAGCTGAGGGGGGGGGGGGGGGGACACTCTGCAACCACAAGGCGCCCATGCACCATGGATGAATAAGCTTTACAATATTTTATTTCCCTGGTTGTTGTCCTCTAAATCTAGGTGTGTCTTATGGTATGAAAATATGATAGATTTTTGTTCTAAAGTGGAGTTACCCTTTAGCTGAATCCCCTCTTATATTACCAAGAACCTGCACACCAGTGACCTAGTTTACTGAGAGCTGTTTATTTCAACCACCACTAGACTTCTGGAAAATAATCCCAGTCTGCTGCACAATACAGCTAATGAAGCTCAAGGCATTCCATGGTCAGTGGGTGAAGTATGGACACTTCAGAGACTAAAAGCATTGGTTAGTGATCAGCCTGGTGCACTGTGATTACAGCTGCTCTTAACAGATTAGTTTTAAGAAATAAATCAATTAAAATTAAATCTACTGGTGAACAAGAGTTATGGGTGAGGAGGAATAAATGTATGGTCCGTCTATTCAGTCATTACCATCCAATACCAAGAAAAATGGCATATACAGCAGTACCAAATATATACAATGTAGACTTTTCTAAATACTTGCTGAGAACAATGGTACTGCTAATATGATTGTAAAAGGAACCCAGACTCCTAATGAGGACTAAAAAATAATATTAATTTGCTAGTGGTACTATGACACTTCTCATGGCATTGGAGCAGCCATCTTGGATAGACTGTATTTCCTGTTCTTGTTCCCATGCACACATATAAGTAGATAAATACTTGATCTACTTGCATAACGCATGTATTGTACTGTCCACGTTTTGATTTCAGTGAATTTTATATAGTAAATGAGGAGAATTCTGTTCCTGGTGGGAACCATGTCTTTTGCCCACAGTTTGAGGCTAAATACTGATGTCATTTCTCCCCATAACTTATTTTTCTCCTCCAATCTCTGAGTCACCTCAGCCTTGCTTGTAAACACAAGTGAGCAGAGGATCATGTTTCAGCTAGGCAGGCACATAAAGGAAAGGGGAGGAATATATTATAGATTAAAAGAACTCCCAGCATGCAACTGAATGGCAATGGCTATTAAAGGGCCAGTGCTCCTAAGGTATGTAGTAACTCCAAACCATAGCAGAAGAAAAAGTTTTGAATGCAGGATTAGCATCTGTATCACTTAATACACTCAGAGCAGTTGCTGTTGAAATTTGATTTTGATGGTGACAATCCCGCTTTAAGTATTATCTGTTGCTAGGTTTCCAAAAGTAAGTAACTGTTGCCTGGGTCATACAAGACCATAGCTAATGTTGCTAAAAGGAAAGTGGTTGTGTGACTGCGGTCGCAGCTACCTGCAGGTCACAGTGAGAACTTTCTTATGTTCAGGAGAACCTGGCACCATGTTTTCAGTTACATGATGTACCATGCAGCTGATGCCACCAAAGACACACATGATATACATTATATAGTAGCATATGCAGGGGCGTAACTAGAAATAGTGGGCACCCCCCTCAGCAAAACTTTGATAAGGGCCGCCTAATGTTCACACCCTTTCCCTTGCCTACCCCTAGTGGCCCTCACAGCCTGAGGGCCCATCTTGCAAGGGTCATAAAACAAGACATCATATTCTTTATACCCATAACGAGTGCAGCCACAAAAACAACTGATTTGAAGGATGGACCACTTTATCAGAGGGAGTGATGTAGTAGATGCGACCTCATTACAGCTCTGGGCCCCCCGCGGTCGCAAGGTCTGCTCCCTTGTAGTCACCATATATCTCTACACACCTTGCCCAGTATTCACATGAATGCATGAGACTTCTATATGGACGGCAAAAAAGACATCTCTCATGCGTGGCCTACAGTCTTATGTCCCTGGTGATGTTAACCTAATATTTATGACTATGGGAATCAGTTATGTAAAGGAGGGTAAAAGGCTCCAGACATGTGTATAAGTTTGTCACACTCGGTTCACGTTCAGATAATGCAGCGTTTGCTTCAGTGTTATAAAACAGTTTCACACATCCCGCTGATGATAATGAGATGAGGATAATCATATAAATGGTCTCTTGCAAACAGCAGTTTATTGTACTACTAAAACTCAAAGATATAGTATACATTTGTTATTGTTTTTTAGCTTGTAGGGCTCATTCACATAAAGGGTGATCAGAATCAGGTTTATTCGCCAAGTATAGAGGGTCTGTACATGGAATTATTTTTGGCACAAAAAGGGAGTACAATAACAATAAAAAAGTATACAATGGTAGGCGTGGACAGGCATGTATATGGGTGGTGACACTAGCTTAAGGGGGAGGGGTGCGGTCCTGGTGGGTATGGACCCATAGCGATGGCCCGGTGGTAGAAGATTGATATGGTGGTTGCCAGGGTGAGAGCGGTTTCTTGCTATCCTGACGGGCCTGGAGCACTGCCTGGAGAATTGAAAGTGGTGGGAGGGTTCCTTTGATCCTTTCCGTGGCGTTAATGACCCTCTGTCATTTGTACCTGTCACTTGAGGAGGCCCTTGTGTACCATACGATGATGGAGGAGCATAATATTGCCACAATGGTTGTTGAATAGAAGCAGGCCAGAAGGTTCTGTGACATGCTGAATTTCTTTAGTTGGCGCAGGAAGAACAGCCGTTGTTGGGCTTTCTTTTGTGTTCTGGGGACATTTTCTTCCAACTTACATTCATTCACTGGCCTTCTGCATATTTGCATCATAACCGATGCTTGTGTTTGACCCCGGCTTTCAGAAAATGCTTACCAGACAGTGCGGATACAGGAACAATGAGAAAAGTGAACATTGGAAACACTCTGTAAATGCTGTGTTTATTTATGAGTTCACTCCACTTTAAATGTTCCTTGCACTTTTTTCAGGACTGGATTTTCCATAAGGCACTGTAGGCAAGTGTCTACAGGCGCTTTATGTGGGAGAGGTGGATTAATGATCTCAGGAGCTTACAGTCTAATCCCTGCTTCATATTACTGACCTTAGGCACTTGTCACATGTCACTAAGAATGATAGGAGACAGTGATTAGAGTTCAAGTTTCTAAGGACTAGTCTAAGGACAGTTAGTGACATAAGGCAGGAGTTAGAGTTCAGATTATTTTTACTTGGGGTTTGGCCTGTTTACACAGGTGGAGTAAAGACCAGTGGCGTAGCTAAGGAGCTATGGGCCCCGATGCAAGTTTTACAATGCCCCCCCCCCCCCCCAAACACTCTATACATTACAATTGATACGGCGCACCAAAGTATGCCAATAGCAACTACAGTGTCAGAGGGGCAAGAAGGGGAAGGGGGACAGCTTGTTAATGATTACCACTATTCAAAGTATCTATAGAAGTGATTATTATGAGCACAGGACCAATAGAGAGCTAATACTGTAGTTGAGGGAGGGCCCTTCGGGGCCCCTCTGGCTCAAGGGCCCCGATGCGGTCGCAACCTCTGCAACCCCTATTGCTACTCCCCTGGTAAAGGCCGTCAGAACGCCTGTGCCTACAGGCCTCTGAGTGGTAAATCTGACCCTTTCTTTGTTACTGTTTGGTAAATGTAACGAGAATCGTAGGCCACTGCCAAACCCCCGACTGCAGTCAAACTAAGGGAAAGGTCTTGTATCACTGATTTGAAGTTTACTACATTATACCGGTATGTAAAATAGTGAAAGTGTCACTTTAATGAAAGTGTGATATTTGCTAATCAAGAGTGGTTAGCAATCTTTTCCAGCAACAAAAGTAATTTCCAAAGGCACTCGTAGCAGGATCCCATTACAAAAATCTCACATATAATGTCAAAATCAACATAATCATCGACCCGCTACTTCTCTTTGAAGTGTCACTTGAAAAAAATTAGGCTGAATATGGTTCTCAGATTAGCAAATTAATGGACATGACCACGGTTGCATCAAAAGAAGATAATTAGGCACTTACCAATAAAACTCCAGCATCCGTTTGGAAAATGGGACCCAAATTAAATCAGACAGACCTGTCCATTTTAACCTATGTGGAAAGCTACCACCTCCCCGCCTTGGTCTACTAATCATATAGGATGTTGTCTGGCCTGAAGCCATTTTTCGATAGCATTGATCCACCTACGTATGTAATAGCCTCGTTCGTTAAAAGCGGCTGTGTGTTAGCTGTACGGCTGTCTGTGTTGCCGACCACTTCCTGATATTTTAATGGATGCATTTTACTTTATGATTCTAATTGAACACAATGGCTGGAATTTCTCAGAAATTACTGCCACTTGCTCCCCCCCCCCTCACCCCCCCTCCACCAGCAGTAATGAATTGTTCCAGCTAGACAACTGGTCAGTAATTAAGGGTTACTCTTCAGGCTCAATATCGGAGTCAGTAGAGGTGCTCGAAGCCTGAGAATAGCCTGATGGGAGAAAAAATTCACTCGTACTCGCATGCAATTAATCATTTTAATCAAAGCCATTACTAGTTTTACAACTGCAAAAATACAGCCTGGACAGGATCCAGCATTACAATAAATCAGATGTTATCCAGCGTATGAAGGGGAGGATGCATTGGGGGCCTGGGGAAAAAGACTGCAAGTATCATTTTAGAGAATGGCAATTACGTGCGGTGTAATTGCTGCATTCCGAGAGAATCCAAATGCAACAACATCCTCGTAAAAGTTGTCATTAAAGTGAACGAAAACGAGGGGCCATTTCCAGAAAATGTTTTGCACACTGGGGACTCTAAGGACCTGTTGTGTACCTTTTAGATGGATTTATCTTCTTTTCTTTTTTTTCTTAAGAGCAAGTTTATTGTTGTTGTTGTTCACGGATGGGCATACATTTCCTTAGCAGTTTAGAGTGACTGCAGGAATTGGTTTAGCTGCTGTGTGGTTTTACTGAACATAATGGCCCATATGCAATTAACTTTTTCTCCCGAGTTTTAGGTGATATTTTCAAACTTGTCAATAATGTGCCTTTTAAACCACTAAAGAACAAAAAAAACCCACCTCAAAATAATTTTGATGATACTTTCTCACCTACCTTTGGTACTTTTTTTCCATTGTAAAGCATTTAAAAGTTATTCTAAATTGAAGATGAAAAATGATCTCCTAGGAGAAAACTCAGGTGTAAAAGTGAATTGCATATGGCCCAATGGGTTGACGTTAATCTTTATAAGTAAGGGAAAAAAATCCCAATCAACTTGGGGTCAAAGGAGAGGGTATTGAGTCCATAGATGCTGGTTTGGATGACAGGTTCTCCACAGGGTGCAAGTGAGAACTTGTCTGGCGTTTCATTGCAAAAAATCTCAGAGGTAGGCACTACATGTCCACTGCTATTCAAGTTAATTTTATGATTTATGTTAATTTAAAGGGGATTTAAAGTGAATGGGATATGGAGGCTGCCATATTTATTTACTTTTAAACAATACCAGATGCCTGGCTATCCTGCTGATCCACTGCCTTTAATATATTTAGCCATAGACCCTGAACATACATGCAGATCAGATTTTTCTGACAAAAAAATCTGACAAGATAAGCTGTGTGTTTGTTTCAGGTATGTGATTAATGCCTGATACATACCATACAATATCCTGCCAGATTTTGAGTCAGGTCCAAGTTCATTTCTGATTTTTCTGATTGATTTTGTACAGAAGTGATTGGAAAAATGATCAGAAATCAGATTGGACCTGATCGAAATTATTGATTTGACCTGAAATCTGAGGTCAAATTGCATGGTGTGTACTAGGCATAAGACACTACTGATGCCATAAGATCAGGAGGACTGCCAAGCAACTGATATTGTTTAAAAGAAAATAAATATGGCAGCCTCCATATAGTTCTTGTTTAAAGGATACCCGAACTGACATGTGACATGATGAGATAGACATGTGTATGCACAGTGCTTAGCACCCAAATAACTATGCTGTGTTCCTTTTTTTCTTTCTCTGCCTGAAAGAGTTAAATATCATGTATGTAAGTGGCTGACTCAGTCCTGACTCAGACAGGAAGTGACTACAGTTTGACCCTCACTGATAAGAAATTCCCCTTTTATCACTTTCTTGCTCTCAGAAGCAATTTTCTGCTAGAAAAGTGTTTTATAGTTGTTATGTCTTATCAGTGAGGGTCACACTGTAGTCACTTCCTGTCTGAGTCCGGACTGAGTCAGCCACTTGCATACCTGATATTTAACTCTTTCCGACAGAGAAAGAAAAAAAAGAACATAACACAGTTATTTGTGTGCTAGACACTGTACATACACGTCTATCTCATCATGTCACATGTCACTTCGGGTATCCTTTAAGGTTCCCTTTAAACTTTATTTCTTATTTTGTGAGGCTAGTGAATAATAGAAATGAGGAGAGAGGGAGATTTCGGGGGCTGGGGAGGGTTTAAAGTGCACATGCAGCCAAAGGTTCTTTGATAGTTTGTGAAAAAAAATGAGGAAAGACTAGAACAAGTTTTTATAACCCTCCTCTTCCCATTTCCCCTCACTTCCTGTTTCAGTGACAGGTCACCCAGAAACTGATATCAAATTCCTCCAATAGGGGCAGAGAGAAAGTTGTAAGAAACATTTTTGTATCAAAGTGAAGGATTAGAACTTCTTTAGGGTTGTATTGCTTTTTGTACCCCAATTGAGAACGACCTCCTGCCTTTAATAGGAGTCATCCAGGACTAACCAGGTCTCAGGGAAGGAATACCGCAGCTGTCTTTAGAAAACCCGCCTTGACAGCAGGTAGTTAATGAGGGCGATTGGAGCTTGAATTTATAAGGGAAACTACCAGTACCATATAGAAGAACCCTGAACCAGTGATGGTTGTGAATTTTTGCTAAAGTCGTTTTCGCATCAAAAATACTATATTTGATTTCAAGAAAATACTTGCGAAAACACTTTGTATTTTTGCTATATGGTCAAAGGAAACAATTTTTTCTTTACGATGCGAAAAATATTGAAAAACGCAGAAATCTAGTAATTTTACCCTGAAAAGCACGAAAGGCGTATTTTTAGTTCGAAAAATTTGAGAAACGTCACAAAGGTATCACAAAATGATTTTTGATGGCCTTTTCACTCGAAAGTTGAATTTACATTTTTTTCGAGAAAAATAATGCGTAAAGAATATCAGCAATTTCACTTATCGCTGCCCTGAACTCCGAGCATTGTGATTACTGTATAGTATATACCGTAGTACACTGTCTATATCTTATTCAAATTCATTCAGATTATTGGATCGATTTCTGGACTTCATGGTCAGCCGGCATCTCCATTCGCACCACTAAGAAAATCTATTTGATGGTTCTGTAATCCTTCTAACATTTCCCATTAGCAAATAATTGCTATAC
This sequence comes from Hyperolius riggenbachi, assembly GCF_040937935.1. NCBI lineage: Eukaryota > Metazoa > Chordata > Amphibia > Anura > Hyperoliidae > Hyperolius > Hyperolius riggenbachi. Next base: position 60,355,388 of record NC_090650.1, read on the forward strand.
ATGACACGTGTGCCGGGGAACTGAAGAGGGAAGCTGGAGAACAGTAATTAAAATAAAGCTGTAAATGAATGGGAATTTTAATGAGCTGCAGATACTTGTGTAATCCGGGCTGCTCATGCCAGATTTAAAGCCGCAGTACTTTCAAAAAGTTCTTCTCTGAGCTGATTGGTGTATGTTGGATGTTCACTACACTGGCTGCGTGCCCATGTGAACTTTGAGTTGGGTTTTGGGCCCTCACCTCTTACCCAGGCAAACCCTCAGCCTCTAGAGTGTAGGCTTCACCCACTGTCACCTCCCAGCATTCCCAGCGTTTTCACAAGCCTTCTGTGACAGGCTGAGGAGCTCTCCACGCTGCCATTAATGGTGTTATTTCCACCATGTGACATTTATATCACTCTTAACACTGTCATAAAAAAGGATCGCTGGTAATTGGAAGATACTGTGTAACCTAAAATAAATCAAAATGACCGCGCTCAAAGTTCATACTCTGAAGGAATTAACAAATTCAATGTCACCATTCACATATGTCCTGTGTCATCACTTAAGGATCAGAAAATCGGGATTATGGACATTCCAGGGTATCATATAAGTCCTCCAGTGTGAACCGTCACATTAAACACGTAAGAGAAGAGAATAAGGGAATCATAGCGCAATCAGCTAAAACAATCGTTCCCGTCCACCTCTGGTGACCAAATCTATCTCCACCGTGCTCCGTGCAGGGACACACTCCCCCAATGTGCCCGCACTCACCCTATTGGCCTCCAATATCTCCGGAGGTAGGATTCAATCGCTTATGGGGGGACGCATAGACTCCCAGCAGTACGTCAATCACTAAAACTAAAACAGCTTCATATAGTGTAAAAACATTTATTAAACATATAAAAGGAAGGACTTGCACTCACAAACGTCGGGGGTATAGCGCTTTGTATATGTGTATAGGTGAATCCCGGGTGTCGCTTCCACACACGCTGCCTGGAATCCTCCGCGTTCGCCAAGCCGCATCCACTACCGGTCACGTGGGACGTAGCTCCGCCCAACGTGTTTCGTCAATTGATGACTCATCATATTGTGTAACCTGAGATCACCTAGAAACAGGGGAAGGCATTGTGCTCCGGGAGACTATATCCTTGTTTATGCAAAATAAATGGGATGAGATAATAGCCCAAGGTCATCACCACACCTGCTTCATGCAGGTACAATATTGGGGAAGCCACAAAAAAATCACACCACTATCTCCAAAATGTATTCGGACTTCGAACACAGGGACACTGGGAGCCCAATCTAGCGCAATAATGTACAGTATTGGGAAGATGTAAAGGGAGTCTGAATCAATAATTTAAAAAAACATACTTTCCTAGGGAGAGGGAAGGCTCTGGGTCCTATAGAGTCTTCCAGTTCCTCTCACGACCCCCCTCGTTCCAGTGCTGGCTCCCCATTCAAATTTCCCGCTGCGGGATGCTTCGGAAGATGGGCCACTCGTACTGCGCATGCGCGAGTGCCCGAGAGAGCGCTCTCGCTTTAAAACAGTATAAGATTATACTGACAAAGCTGGGTTGCTGAAAAAGCAACCACTCATAAGAGCCTGTGGGGAAGTAACGGCTCCACTCGGATTTTTTGTTGCAGTGGAAGGGGGGGGGTCTCACTCTAGGTGTGTCCCTAAGAAGGGGTCACTGGTAGAAACTGGAAGTATATTGAAGTTATTATCATGCACTTTGCACTTGAGTTTTTGAATTTTGAATAAAGCAGGCCATACACTGGCTCGATTCCCAGCCGTTTCGACAGCAGATTCGATCCTGGGATCGAATCTGCTGCCAATCGTTCACGGTAAACGCAGCCACCGATCTGATTTCCTCCCGAAATCGGATCGGTCCGTCGATCGCGCCGTGCGGGAAATTACCCTCGATCGCCCGCGGGTAAAGTGCGCGTCGCTAGCAGCGGCCGATCCGATCAAGTATACATTACCTGAGGCTGGCTCCCGGGCGTCTTCTCCGTGCTGCACGGCTCTGTTCCGGCTCCATCCATCCCGGCGCTTCCTGTGTCACTGCAGTGACCAGGAAGTTCAAATAGAGGGCGCTCTATTTGAACTTCCTGGTCACGGAGTAACACAGGAAGCGCCGGGATGGAGCCGGATCAGAGCCGTGCAATGCGGAGAAGATGCCCGGGAGCCAGCCTCAGGTGATGTATACGGGGGGGGGGGGGGACAGGCGGCAGGAGCAGCTCAGCAGATGGTGAATCGGTTTCAGGCTGAAATCGATTCACAATCTGTTTGCAGTAAAGGCAGCCATACGATCCCTCTCTGATCAGATTCGATCAGATAGGGATCTGTCAGCTGGTCGATCTAATGGCACATCGACCAGTGTATGGCCACCTTAAATAAGACATTTTGAAGATATTGGAAGGAGGTAGGAGGCGTCCAAGGGTGGTAAAATGTGTAGAGTAAAGAAAGGAAAGACAATAAGGTGGCCATACACTTATAGATTTGCAGCAGATTTGACCATCAGATAGATTTCTGTCCGATGCCTGTCAAGTCGAATCTGACAGGAATCTATCTGATGTGTGCCACACACTAGGAACAGATTTCCAATAGATTTCAGAATGAAATAAATGCATTATTGGACAATTAGATCCAATGCAACTGCCCGCAGCAGATCGACCTAGATTTTCCATCCTGTCAGATAGATCAAATCGACCGAAATTGGCCGCAAATCGATTGATCAATAGATTTGATAGAATCGATTTCCAATCAATTTGATAGAATCGATTGATTGATCGATCGAAGGCTGAAATCGACTAGTGTATGGGCCCCTTTAGCTTCAACAAGTACTTCCGAACTGACGGGAGAGGGATATGGAGCCTGCCATATTTATTTACTTTTAAGCAATACCAGTTGCCTGGCTATCCTGCTGATCCGCTGCCTCTGACATTCTTGTCAGATCTGACTGGATTAGCTGCATGCTTGTTTCTGGTATTATTCAGACACCACTGCAGCCAAATAAATCTGCAGGGCTGCCAGGCAACTGGTATTGTTTAAAAGGAAATAAATATGGCAGCATTCTTCTCACTTCAGTTGTCCTTTAAATTATATTAAAAAAAAATATTTGTACAGCTTTGAGCTATGTTGTTGGTACAGTAATTCTGTAAAGTAAAATGTATGTATTTATTCGTATATAACATAATTTTCATTTTAAAGGCACTAGTCTGTTGGGTACCAGAATTGCTCCCGTCAGATTGCCGCCTCTTCTGTGTGTATTTATACAGATAAACAATATAGTACACAAGCGTGAGCACAGAAAATTACAGAATATGTATAATAGATCCCCGCAAGCTGTATTGGCCCCACAGGGAGTAGAAGACTTTGTACATTGTAATACATTATAATCATCCAGCTAATCAGGGCAAAGCTCTGCTGTGTTGTCTAAGCTTACAGACTGCAGAGGCCTCATCTTCACTTGTGCTGCCTCGGTCCCACAGAGAGAGGCTTAATTACTGACTTCTGATACTTTTTAATGGAGCCATGGATCAACAAAAACAATGCGCTGTGTGGGCTCTGAGCGGACAGCTGCTTTATTGAATAAGGAAGGTCATGGAGCGATATTGTGCAACAAAAACCCTCCGCCAGTTTCAGCATCCCCGTTTTAAGGGGAATTCCAGAAACAGCGTTGCCTGGCATGGAATTACATGGGCCCCAGTCCCCCTCTTTTTGATAACAACAACGAGCTTGCTCCCTAGATATTGGGGGTGACCTGAAACTCCTTCCACTAGAGCACAGGTGTCAAATTAGATCCAATGCAAGGCCCACAGGATAAATGGCAGCCCTCCTTGCGTTTTTATGTTGCCCTCAAAAGCATTAAAGGGACACTTAAGTTAAACAAAAAAAAAATGAGTTTTACTCACCTAGGGCTTCCAATAGCCCCCTGCAGCAGCCACTTCCTGTTTCTGTGACAGGAGCTGACAGGCTGGGGACGCGAGTGATTCTTCGCGTTCCCAGACACATTAGCACCCTCTATGCTGCTATATGGTATATAATATATGCTATAGCAGCATAGATGGCGCTATTGTGGCCAGGAACGCGAAGAATCACTCGCATCCCCAGCCTGTCAGCTCCTGTCACCGAAACAGGAAGTGGCTGCCGGCGGGGCCAGGAGGATCGGAGGGAGACGGCGAGGGCACCGGACAGCTGCAGGGGGCTATTGGAAGCCCCAGGTGAGTGAAACTCATTATTGTTGTTTGACTTAAGTGTCCCTTTAAATGTCCATCATTGACAGGCTTCCTGTCCGGAGGAGCACATTGTTGACTGTGTTTCTGATTGAAATATTGTTGGGTTTGAGCTAGGGTGTAGCAATAGCTCATGGGACAACTCCCCCCCCCCCCCCACCCACACACACACACACACACACACACACACACACACACTCACTCACACACAAAATTAGCATTGGGCAAGCTTGGATCCAAGCTACACCCCCCCCTCCTTCCCCCCAGTAACTGGTGAGACACACACCTACACCCAATCTCCCCACTTAGCAGAGTACTGCAAAGGTGCAGTGTAACATTTACCTGCTCCAACATTGTGTCTCTTCTGCTTTTCCTGGCAGCCGCTGTGTGCTTCCATACCTCTTCCCGATCACGTGACATACCGCAGGAGCCTGAGGTATGCTGCACAGAGTGTGCGGCTATCCGGAAAGGAGACCACATGCAGTCCTGGAGCAGGTAAATGTTAAACTGCTCCACTGGGCTACTCTGCAGGAGGGGGAGGAGCAGCCCATCCACGGCCGCTATAGTTATGCCACTTAGTTTGAGACTGTTCAGTACATGTTAAATCCTAATAAACAATTTGGCCCGCGACTTAGACTAACAATGCACTAGAGAATGGTTCGTGCACATCAAAACCTTACTCAATTATGACAGAATGCCCAGATAGCTCAGAACCACTAAGAAAGTATAAGGATCTAAAATAATTTGAGAGTTATTATGTTAAAGGGATACTGTAGGGGGGTCAGGGGAAAATGAGCTGAACTTACCTGGGGCTTCTAATGGTCCCCCGCAGACATCCTGTGCCCGCGCAGCCACTCACCGATGCTCCGGCCCCGCCTCCGGTTCACTTCTGGAATTTCAGACTTTAAAGTCTGAAAACCACTGCGCCTGCGTTGCCATGTCATTGATCCCGCTGATGTCATCAAGAGCGCACAGCGCAGGCCCAGTATGGTCTGTGTCTGCTCAGTACACTCCTGGTGACCTCAGCGGGAGTGAGGACATGGCAACGCAGGCGCAGTGGTTTTCTGACATTAAAGTCAGAAATTCCAGAAGTGAACTGGAGGCGGGGCCGGAGCATCGGTGACTGGCTGCATGGGTACAGGACGTCTGCGGGGGACCATTAGAAGCCCCGGGTAAGTTCAGCTCATTTTCCCCCGACCCCCCTACAGTATCCCTTTAAGCAGGGTGGATAAAATAAACAGACTCAGATGAATTATGTCTATTATGGCACCTAGCTGGGCAGTACACAGCTGTTTTCAAGTGTGGGAACAGGAAGTTTCCTATGAGTGTTACAAATATGGAGGCTGTTCTCAGGACTTTTTTAGATTTTTTTGGTGGCAACAATCAACGCTTTGATCTCCTACTGTATTTACTGTACAGTTGCTATTCACAGCTCTGTCCGCTTGAATGGGGTTTTAGATTATTAGCAGTAAATGTACATTGATTTCAACTGCAGGTGCCAATTACAACTTTTCAAATTGCAAGTCTGCTGCTAATGTGACGACTGATGTTTTGAAAAACTATAAAGTGGTGCTCATGCTTATTGACATCGTCTAAATATGACTATTGTCACCTAGTACTTTAGGGTTAAAAAGTCAAGTCAAAATGGACAATCAAGGGAAACAGGAGAACACTTTATTATTATTACTATACTTAAGTATTTTGTAAATTGTTAACATATTGCACAGCTCTGTAAGGGGAGTTTGATTACAGAATGAAACAATGTCAGACAGGGACATTAAAGCATTCAACAATGATACACAAAATAGTGATGTATCAGTGTAGGGAAAAATATATGTCACAATAAAAACAATCGCCACTCAAAAAACGGTTTGCCATTTGTTTTTTGAGTGGCGGTTGTTTGTATTGTGACAAGTTTGGAAGTTTTCAACCAGCTTTCCCCTGTGGAAATTACCTCGGGGTGAACTCTGCCCTTCAGGGATCTGTGCACCAGTTTTGAATTAATTTATGGGAAAAAATATAGCAGGTGGGTCATTGAGTCCATATGGTGGGGGAGAAAAGCACATGGAGGAGGGCCTTGCCAAATAGGTTTACAATCTAAGGGGTGGGGGAGAGGGACATGGGGTGTAAGTCCAAGGGAGGGGGATGGAGCTACAAAGATTTTAGATAAGCGGTGGTGAACAGATGGATCTTTAAGACCTACTTGAATGAGTTGACCGTGTGTGCAAGCCTGATGGCGGGAGTTCCATTGAGTAGGGACAGCTCTGGAGAAGTCCTGGAACCTCACAAGTGATGCAAGGGGTGGACATCCATAGCGTTTTAGAGGAGTGGAGAGAGCAGGTTGGGGAGTATCACTGGATGAGATCTGAGGTGTATGAAGGTGTGCATAAATTACAAAAAACACCACCATTATAAACACACACACCCTACACCCCCCTGTGCTCAGAAAGGGGGCAAGAGACACAGAAAATTTAATGTAAGAAAATTTCAGTGTTTCTGATATATCCGAAGGCAATGACCTGCCAAATGTAGTGTGTTTTACCAGCCACTAATACGTTTGTTGGGCTTTCCTTGTACATCACTTCACTTACCCTTTAAAGTTCATTATTGGATTATCGTAAGCTATATTACATTATGGGGTTTTGTAAATGAACTTTGTTACCCAGTGGTGAGGATTTAGCACACTTTCCCAGACCATGAAATAACACAATTCATTAAGAGGGTGATTTCACTGGTTGGCATGTCGTTGATTGCACGGTGCAATGCCAAGATCATCTAATGAGAGCTAATACAAGTGATGTCATTTATGGTATATAACATGACCCCTCCCTGGGGAGCTGTAAGCTGTGTTACCTCCCAGAGAATGAAAAGAAATACAGGATATATTAGGTGGAAAATGAAATTTGTAATTTCTCCATAATTACACTTTCTGGTTGCCATGTGAACCAAGAAATTCTGCCAAAGGCACAAAAAGCCACTTTTTTTTACCCCGAAACAGAAACTCTCAATGATTTAAGCTATTTTTGGAGCCTTGCCAGCTATTTTAATTTCAATAATAGTTTGAGCCGTATACGCTCTGTTTTACACTTTCCAGTTGTACAAACCACTGAAATAACTATTAAACTTTTGAGATTTAGGCTGTAGATTTTTTTATGTAAAATATCTTAAAGGTTTTTTTTTGCCCATTTCATTATATTATTCCTTACTCAGTGGGTCTGTCGCTCCTAGCAACACATTATAGTTGTATCTGAACAAACATAGCGTCTGACTTTTAGGGGAATGCCAGACAAATTTTTCATATAGTTCTGGACAGTGTGGGGATTACCGTAGTTGGAACCGCTGTGAGATTGTCACTGGCGTGTGGAGTTCGGTAGGGCTGGTGCTTCCAGAGGGGTAACCTGGTCAAGTGCTTAGGGTCCTGAGTTTCCTAAGGGCCCCCAAGCCAGGGATTATGGAGATCACAACAATTTTACTGTCAGTACAGTACTAACATTTAATAGGCCCCACATTTTTTTTTTTTTTGGGATACATTTGAACAAAAACTCCTTAGACTATGGTCAGAGATATTTCTGCTCAAACCCTGCTCCAATAAAGAGGCTACAGAGAGTATGGACTGCTGTAAAAACTCTCCAGAGGGGACAAATGCAATACTCTCCATAGGGGACACCAGCAAGCAAGAAAATAATAATTTTGACAGTACCTTGCACCTACTTTTTGGTACCTTTTTATTTGCAGAGTGCTGAAATATATTTCCTTCAGAAAACTTTAAAGTGGATCCGAGATGAAAAACTAACTCTAACAAGTAAATTGTCTATATATCTTATCTAAAGTTTATATAGTTTACACATCAAATCTAGCGGCAAACAGCTTCAAAAGTTTATGATTATTTATTCCTGTGATACAATGAGGGCAGCCATGTTCTGTTTGTCCCATTGTCACAGGCTGAGGGCTGGAGATGCTATCAGCTTGCCTGTATGTAAATTCAGTCCCCTCTCCTCCTCCCCTCTGCCTCTGAAATCAATGGCTAGTAACCTCCTCCTGCCCAGACTGTGCTCCCATAAGCCCTTGCTACAGTGCCAAGGCACAAAAGGAGCTGTGGGCGAGGCTTGTTTAGTTTATAGGGAATTAGAGTATTAAAACAAAACAAAAAAAGTATTTGGCTTAAGGATGCCCTACAAACTATATGAAAGGAACACAATTATGCAGTGAGTAAAAGTTTATCTCGGATGCACTTTAAGAGAAAAAGTGAATTGAAAAAGGGCCAAAGTGTTTTTATTTCATTTTTTTAGTATGGCTAACTGGACACCGTATCTGTGGAGGCTGGCATTTGTTTGGTATGTCTCTAACAAGGACACAGACATCACTAAATCTGGTCTAACCGTTCCCCACTCTAACCAAAAGAAAAATAACAAGTTTTGATTTCAGAACCCTCTTTTTATAGATAAAAAAGAGGTAACAGTGTGTAAAATGTAAGTAAAACACAAGGACCCTTATTCAATTTGCTCATTCAAACTAAATTTGTTATTTTAGTTTACAATTATGTTTCAACAGGTTATTACCGTATTTTTCGGACCATAAGACGCACTTTTTCTCCCCCCAAAATGGGGGGGAAAAGTCCCTGCGTCTTATGGTCCAAAGGTGCCCAACAAAGGTGGTTTATGGTGCCCTGCATCGTCCTCCCCGTGTTGTGTCCCCGTCTCCATTGTCCTCCTTGCTTATGTCTCTGCCCACCTGTGTTGCCCGCCCCCATCTCACTTGTCCGCAATGTCCAGCTGCCTGTCACATCCCCCTGCCGCGTTACAGGCATATGTGTCCTGCGTCCCCTTATTATATAAACCGCTGTGTATGAAAGAAAGATCGATACTTACCAAACAGCTAATGAGGCGGCAGGAGTCCCACGCCGAGATGAGAAGCCCCGCATTAGTTACCGATCACCGGGACTCGCTTCAGCTTGATCCAGCGCTGTGCAGCCAATCAGGCGTGGGAGCTGCATCACGTTCATCCAATCACCGCCGCCTGCTATTCTGACTGGAAGCGCTAGTGATTGGCCTCCGGGACCATCGCTTCCAGTCAGAATAGCAGGCGGCGGTGATTGGATGAACGTGATGCAGCTCCCACGCCTGATTGGCTGCACAGCGCTGGATCAAGCTGAAGCGAGTCCCGGTGATCAGTAACTAATGCGGGGCTTCTCATCTCGGCGTGGGACTCCTGCCGCGTCATTAGCTGTTTCTAAGTATCGATCTTTCTTTCATACACAGCGGTTTATATAATGAGGGGACGCAGGACACATATGCCTGTAACGCGGCAGGGGGATGTGACAAGCAGCTGAACATTGCGGACAAGTGAGATGGGGGCGGGCAACACAGGTGGGCAGAGACATAAGCAAGGAGGACATTGGGGACAGCAATATGAGGACAGGTGACACCAGGTTGGATGACACAGGAGGGGAGAGACATAAGGGAGGACATTGGGGACAGCAATATGAGGACAGGTGACACCAGGTTGGATGACACAGGAGGGGAGAGACATAAGGGAGGAGGACATTGGGGACAGCAATATAAGGACAGGTGACACAGGTGACACCAGGTTCGATGACACAGGAGGGTAGACACATAAGGAAGGAGGACATTGGGGACAGGCATACGAGGACAGGTGACACAGGGGGACAGGTGGCACCAGGTTGGCTGACATGGGAGGTCAGAGCCTTTGAGGAAGGAAACCATTAAGGACGTGACACAGGGGGGCAGGTAACACAGCAGGGCAGAGGAAACACAGGGACAGAGGAGGACATAGAGAGTAAAGAGACACAGGGTGACAGACAATGAGACTGGATGACATGGGGCAAAGGCAGACACAGGGGAACAGACTAGAGGAGACACAGAAGGGACAGAGAACACAAAATCTACAAGGGGAAATAGAGGGGAGAACCTCCACCAGATGCCCCTGCACCATGGATGCACCAGGTTTAGCATTTTTTTTTTTCCCTGGATTTTGACCTCTAAACCTAGGTGCGTCTTATGGTCCGGAGCGTCTTATGGTCTGAAAAATACGGTACTTCTTTTAACTGTTACTGCTGTCCTGTGTGTCCATTTGTGAAAACCTTCAGTACTTCCCATCCAAACAGAAAGTAGGAACATCTCTCCAAAAGGGGTAGAGACAGCAACAAATAAAATATTTTGTGTAAAATGATGATGAGTGAGAATCTACATCAGGTTTCCTGTCCTCGTGACTAACAGTTGTCATATTATGGTTTCACAGCTTCAAGTCCAGGGGACAGGATGTGAGTAAAAACCTCTCTGATGGGGACACTGACAGTTAATGCTCCAAAAGTTCTTATCTCTTTTCTGCACTATCTAGTCTAACATAATACCGGTAATTCAAATCTTGGTATTAAGGTTTGTACACACGTCGGATTTTTCCAAACGACTGGTCGTTTGGAAGTCTGAACGTCCGGTCGTTTGGACGTCAAATCTGGCGTGTGTACAAACGGTCGTTCAGCTGATAAAACTGGGTGACGGATCCGCTTGGATCAGACGTCCAAACGACCGGTCGTTTGGCAAAATCCGACGTGTGTATGTACCTTCAGACTTTAAAGCTGAATACTCATGTCAAGAGACAGAAAGATGAGATTCCAGCGATGTCCCACGAGGACGAGCATTCCCCGGTCTATCTTCCTGCCGGCACGTATACGGGACGGCACACGACGGGTGTGAACGGAAGGTCAATCAATCGTGGTACTTTGCGCATGAGTCAGCAGTAATCTTACAGATCCTATCCACCGTGGTGGTTGGAAAGATCATTGGAAAAATCGCATAGTGGGTATTGGGCCTTTTACAAAGTAACTGCCTTTTATTGCAGGCCTTTGAATGTGCAAACTTTATTACTGAACGTTACAGCTCGACGAAGTTTCTAAGCAGAAGTAATAATAGACATTTTTCATGTAATTAGCCTGCACGAGTCAATGGTTCCAAGCCTATCCATTCTTAATTACTGAAAAGCTTGAAGAGATGTCACATGGAGTGCAGAAGAGTGTGAAGGGCTCTTTACTCTGGTTAGAGCACAGGATGGGATGCAAGCTTTGAACACTCTGAAATCACTGGAGAGGGAAAGGTTTAAGTGTCACACCGCATCCACTGCGCGCTACAACTTTCCATAAAACTAATCATTTCATCCTAATCAAAATAACCGCAGCTTAAGTCACTCTACATGTAGTTCAAAAACGGAAGAGTATCCACTGGCAGGAATTTACATAGGAACCCATTATGAGCAGCGGAGACAATGGCAATGCTAATTACACTAAGGGTCCTTGGGATCTGCCAGGGAAGATGTTATTGCATCTCATTAATGTGCAGGTAAATACAATGAATGATGGGTAAGTATGGAAACGCTGGAAGCAGGACGCGCTCATTCATCAAGTGGAATCAATCCGGCATTTTCCTACACTTCTGCTAAATAAAAAGCTCGGTCGGAAGAAAGTTAATCATTTGATATTAGCAATACAATTATTATTATTATTATTATTATTTATTGAATAAAATAGTAGCATGTACAGCAAGGCAATCCACAACAGCCAATCCACAATCCCTGCAGGAGTCGTGGTTGTTAAACGGTGGCGTAGTTGTTAGCGTTCTCGCCTTGCAGCACTGGGGCCCTGGTTTGAATCCCAGCCAGGGCGCTATCTGCACAGAGTTTGTATGTTCTCCCCATGTTTGCGTGGGTTTCCTCTGGGGATTTCAGTTTCTTCCCACATCACAAAAACATACAGACAAGCTAATTGACTTCCCCCTAAAAATTGACCCTAGACTACAATACATGCACAGACATATAACTATGGTAGGGATTAGAACGTGAGCCCCTCTGAGGGACAGTTCAGTGACAAGACAATATATACTCTGTACAGCGATGCGGAAGATGTCAGCGCTATAAAAATACTAACTAATAATAATAATGTAATTGGTTGGTAGCTTTTACTGTCTTTGTGCAAACAATGATAGGTATATATATATATATATATATATATATATATATATATATATATATGCTATATATATGCTTGAAGCAAACCTGAACTGAAGACTAAAAGTCAAAATAAATCTACCGTATATACTCGCATATAAAAGCCGACCCACCTATAAGCCGAGGTACCCAGGAACCAGGAAAAAGTGATTGACTCACAAATAATCCCCCTCCTCAATATAGCCCCCTCCAAGTCGCCAGATGTTCCCCCAGTACAAGTCGGCACCCCACCACATAGACAGATGTGTCTCAAGAATGATAAAGCTGTGTCCCTGTTCATTGCACCGCTGACACGTTGCTTGCACTCTCCGCTCCACAAGCCAGGGGACACAGGTAGTCTTGAACAGTGCACTCTGCACACCATGTTGCAGGGGATGGAGAGCACGGACACAGCAGGGAGCCAGCTGGCAAGAGCAGGATCACTAGTACATGAGCCTTACGCTCCTCTGCCAGTAACAAAACCTGCTCCACCCTCCATTCTGCTCCACTGACTCACATATAAGCCGAGGGGGCAACTTTTCAGCACATTTTTTGTGCTGAAAAATTAGGCTTATATGCGAGTATACACATCATACTTACCTCCTACAGAGCCGATCAGAGGGATTGAATCTGCCAGTAAAAAATCAATGCATGTTGGTCACTGAGTTGTCTACAAACATAAATCACTTCCTTGATCTCTTCTGTAGTCACCTACCTTTTTTTTGTGTTATCTAAATGCAGGTAGATCTTGGACTCCTGCGTTTTGTCTCCGGCATTGCGACCCAGGGAGCCATATCTAAGGAAACCAACAAGAAATATTTTGTGAAATCTTACAGAGTCGACATCAGCTCTAATGGAGAAGACTGGATTACACTTAAAGACGGAAACAAACATCTGGTAAGAATCAAAATCAAAGTTGGTGTTTTTTTCTTTTGGGGATGCAAATAAATGAGAATTCTTAGCAACTAGTAAGAAGTAAAAAAAATGGAAAGAAAAAAGAACGTAATGAAAATTAAGATTCCATGAAAGACTTCATTAAAGATTATTATATATGTCCACAGGCACTTGTGGGACTAAACTTTTCTAAACACATCTATGCAATTTTAGAGGACTTAAGGGACTTGCATATAGAATTCAAGAAAAAAAAAAAAAGCTATAAAAAATACAAATACCCCCGAACAGATGAGAAAGGACCTGCTCTTGTAAAAATGAAAAGTAAAAAAACGCCTTAAAATACATCCTTCAGGACCCGAGTCAATCTAGGCAGGTTTATTGAGTGCAGTTGGAATACATAAAAAAATTATTTGTGTGAAATTGTTGTTTTATGCTGTAACTCACTTCTGTTAATGGCTAAAGTAAAACAAGAACTAGCATTTAGTGGTATTTTACTTTAGACACTTTTATTGTAATATTAAAATGCAACTTGCAGAAAAAGAAACAGGGAAAGAAAATTTATATAACAAAACACCCACTTATAAGGTCAATTGACTCAAAACCAGTCTTTAAATGTTCAGAAGTTGAAGAGAAATCGAGAGCCCAACATGGTGTAGTATGTCAAAATTGATTGGATAAATGAAACAGTGAGATGGTAATACTCACAAACACGGGTTACCACCTAGGTAACCACTCATTAGGCAGGTGAGGAGATTAGACCTGTCCTCACTCAGGATTAAGAAGTCGCTCTCTGTAGATAGGAAGAAAGGGGGTAGATCACCCCTCCACCTGGGGTGGACTCAAATATATTGGTAGGTGAACAGAAGCGCCAGAAGGATAAAAGTACATAAAATTTTAAAAAAATTGCTGGGAGGAAGTGGTGGACTCACCTCCGTTAAAGCAGACACCAAGGACTGTAAATATATAGATATACACATTTATTGAAAATACCCCAAAGATGCAACGCGTTTCGCGGGCACAGCCCACTTCTTCAGGCAATAAGCAGGGGATAAACAACAGCAATTCAGTTATAGCAAGCAGAGCACCTCTGTCCAATTTTAAAAATTTTATGTACTTTTATCCTTCTGGCGCCTCTGTTCACCTACCAATTTAAATGTTCAGAGGCATTGTTGAGATGTTCAGATGAATGTGAAAAATAATGATACATATATATATATATATATATATATATATATATATATATATATATATATATATATATATATATAGTGTATATATAATATTGTTATTATTTCTGATTTATATAGCATCATCATCTTCTGTGGTGCTATAAAATTAAAGAAGCAAACTGGTACATAATATATACACATTGGTATACATGACAATACAGACATCGGTATGCAATGTTGAAGTGGTTGACAATATAGTAAGTCACAGGGACAAATAATTGTATAGTGATTAACAAAACATCTATATAGCTGAAAAAAGAAATACTTATCACAGCAAGTAAAAGATAAATAGGTTCAACGGCTCAAGATTTGTCTGTATGGGAGCTGAATAAACATTAGCAGTCACCCGAGGCAGTCAAAAATGTAAACTTGGATTTTTAACTTTTTAAACCAAAATAAGAATATGGGATTCCAGAAAAGTCCTATTTAGGATTAGCACTATAGATACAGTCACACATCTCATCAGTATATTTTACATTGGGTTTTCTTTAAGTATGCAACAGAGCTCCTAAGAATGGGATTATACCCTATACCTGTGGGTCCAGGAACCGAATCAGGCAAAAACGGAGCTGGAAAATTGGGCATAGGTCATAATGTGAATTATGGCTATAGTGGAGCTCAGTCGGTAATTTGGGCACCGTCAAAAGATGGAGGTCAAATTAAAGGGAACCTAAACTGAGAAGCATATGGAGTTTTTCTTTTAAAAGAATACCAGTTGCCTGACTCTCCTGCTGATCCTGTGTCTCTAATACTTTTAGCCACAGCCCCTCAACAAGCATGCAGAGATACAGAGATCAGCAGCACTGCCGGGCAACTGGTATTCTTTAAAAGGAAACATCCATATCCCTCTCAGTTTATACCTGTCTTTTACAATCGATAGAAATTGCACTGATGGATACTAACAATAGAGCAATTAACTTATGGATATTCCCAAAGTTGGGCTTTTTGCTTGTTATGGTTTACATACGGATATATTTTTTTATTATATACTATATATGTTTTATTCTTTTTATTGTTGTTTATTCTTTTATGTTTCAGTTACTCCTGCTTGTACTTTTGCCTGAGGAAGCAGGCTGTGGACCCGCGAAACGCGTTGCATACTTCTTTTTTTTGGGAGTACCAATTAAATTTGTTTGTACCATACAAAATTGGTTGTGTAAATCGTCGTTTTTATTCGGTTTTAAAATTGTGGCTTTTTACCTCTGTTGGCGCCTCTGTACTTCTCTTATAGCTCTCAGTTTAGGTTCCCTTTAAGATAAAAACATCGTAATTCAGGCACCAGCTATAATAGCTGGAAGATGGAATTACATCTTTCCCAAGTGTTAAAGGGGGGGGGGGGGAAATGATAATGAATGGCGCCTGGACTTTTACAGGAGCAGGGCAAGGCGTTTGTTGGCTTTACCCTGCGCCCCAAATTTCCCAGTGCCTAATTTACATGTATGCCTAGGAACTGCTGCAATAATTAGTGTTCATAGGATCATTCATAAGCTTTTTTTTTTTTTTTTTGATCAACACAGGTCTTCCAAGGAAACACAAACCCAATTGATGTTGCCTTCAGAGCATTCCCCAAGCCAGTCCTCACAAGATTTGTAAAACTCCGTCCAGTGGCTTGGGAGAATGGAATATCTTTAAGATTTGAAGTCTATGGCTGTAAAATAACAGGTGAGCCCAAAATTACACCCTGCCCTACATAGTTAGTTTGTTTTTTCCTATTTGTATGAGAAATCTGATCAAAATTCCCATTTGTTTGATAAAAATAGATCGGGAGTGGTGGATTTTTCAGCTCAGTTTCTATGAAAATTGAAGGATAGATTGTCAATTTCCTGATTTATAGACTCAAGCTATTTTTTCAATCTTCACTTTTCATAATTGGGGAAAAAAATGAAACAGTTAACATTGAAGCAGTTCTTGAATTGAGATATAGGGGACCCTGACAGCTTATAAATTGCTGGGAGTGATTTGGGAATTTGTAATAAAAAAACGAATATGATAACCCTTCGGTTTTTATACACTGCAGGGGCAGGCAGCACCACTTAGGACAAGCTGCATCCAAATGACTAGCTGCATGAGTGTGCAGAGCCTACTTATAGGCGACTTGCACAACCTGCATTCAAATCAGAGGCACCAAATAACCATTGTTGGAGGATGTTACTTCCTTATGCTTGCATGGAAATGACCAAATACTTGACCCTCCCACCACGATGAGGTCATCCGCTGCGGAAGGGCCCTACCTCTAACTAAATTAGAAAATGAATAGTTTGCAGCCAGTGCAGATGCAGAGCTTCTGTTCTTGGATTCAAGGTGTGTTTTATTGTCTCTGGGGGAGGGGGGGGGGGGGTCTCAGTGCTTCTCTGTTGGTACCCTGGTGATGTGCTGATCAACCTTTTTTGCATTTTTAATATGATAACCCAGCCAGCTGAGTTGCAAATTCTCAACTTCTATTTCACTGCCCCATGGCCAGAAAGAAACCGCACACCACAATCTGTGCTATTGTATGCATCATACGCTACTGCGTTCACAGCAAGTTCTCCAATCTTTCCTGAGGCCTCATCAACAATGTATGTTTTATTTATATCCTCCCAAGATCACAGTAAAATCTATCCTGAATAACCCTCTAGTGTCCTAATTCTATAAATGTGTACTGCCAGTGAAGCCTGGGGAGGCTCCGGGATAGGTTCTGAAAACTTAGTGTACTTATACTTAAAGTGTACCCGAGGCGAAGGCTATTCTACAAATGGAAACAGAGGCATGTTCCTTGCTCAGTGACATGTCTCTGTGTCCTCTCTGTACTGCTCTCTGTTCCTCCTTCCCTCTGCTGTGCCCCCCTGAAATTGCTGACAAGCAGCTTGTCGGCATCCTAATAGGGAAGGGGCGTCCCTTTGCAGGAAAGGCACTCCTGCAGAACGCCCACTCTGGGGTTAGGAACGCCCCTTCCCTGCCTTTCTTCACCCCTCTCCCGCCGCTCTCCACCTTTCTCCAAGCCGTGCCCTGCCTATCTCCACCCCTTACCTTGGTAGTCATCCACTTTGTGACAACAGAAGGGACTAGCATCCCATTTTAATTCTCATTACCATCCCAACACTGGAAGTGCAAACACATGAAGTTTTCAGCCATATCTACAGGAAAATAAGAGACATAACAGATGTACAGCAATATCTTCATTCTACAATACACATCTTGGTAAAAATGCCTTTTTTGACACACTTTGGCCGGAACTTTATTTTAAGATACAGCACACGATATGCTTGGGCTAAACAATGACTACAACACTTTGCAGTAGAAAGCGATAACAATTCATTACAGTGACATAAAATTATTTACCGATGAAATAAGAGATCTTTGCAGGTCTTAAAACCGTAGAGGCCTGACCTTGAGTTAAGCTGTAACACATGACCTCTGCCACAGGCGTGTGGTAATCCCTCCGTAATTACTTACCTTACAGCGGGAAAGCAAACGTTAATGTAACCATTTTATCCTTGGCAAGGCAACTTTTTTCGCTTCGCAGTGTTGAGGCTGCACCTTTGTTGTTAATTGAGACGATTACATATTCACACACTGTACAAGCAGCATTATTGTTTTGGGTTAGCGAGCCAATTTAACACCCAGCAAACTGCACTGCTGATGTTCCTGAGGCCCCTGTGTGTGCAATTAAGAGCTGATTGCACCTGACTCCCACCGTTTGCGGTCCCCAGGTTGCCATTTAAAGCGACATAAACACCTGAGCACAGCTGTGTGGCTTAATTTAGTATGTCATGTATATGCGACAGTGAGAAAATGTTTAGATCGCCTTTTTTTTATTTATGTCAGACGACTGGAGGAATACAGAAAGGCCTTTATAAAGCAATGTCACAAGAAAAAAACCTACAGAGAAAGCTTCCGGGAGAAATGCAGAGTGAAACATTCCTATAAAATGTTATAAAAATAACTAGTTAAAGAGTAAATGTAAAAAAGGGGCATTTTGTACCAATACTGTTTATGTGTGACGTGTTTCCACTCAACTATGAGGACTTTGCAAGAGCAGCTAGTGCTACTGAGGTAATGGGCTACACATAAGGTGGAGAGGTGCATGGCGGAAATTAGGAAAAAAGGGCGCAGGAGCCCCTACCAAAAAAGGGCACCACCATTCTGCTCATTGTATACAGGTCTATGCCCCCTTAGCACCTCCTGCCCCCCCCCCCCCCTCCTCTATGATAAAGGTTGAGGGGCAGCCCAGCCCTGGATGGCTGAGCTGTTTGCTTGCTGCATTGTTCAGCTGCCATTCTGCCAGGGAGTGAGCGCCATTACGTTGCTGTGTAATGGGTCTACAATAGGCATGGGCAAACTCAGCCCTCCAGCTGTTACGGAACTAAAAGTCCCACAATGCATTTGCCTTTAAGACTCATGACTGTGGCTGTCAGACTCCTGCAATGCATTGTGGGACTTGTAGTTCCTTAACAGCTGGAGGGCCGAGTTTGCCCATGCCTGGTCTAGAAACTGCTGCAATGGGTAGTGTTCAACAAAAGTTTGTATGTTTGTACTATTATAACATCGTTTTGCTTGCTTTCCTCCTGCAGATTATCCATGTTCGGGAATGCTGGGGATGGTGTCAGGGCTCATATCGGACTCTCAGATTTCGGCCTCCACCCAGGTGGATCGGAACTGGATCCCTGAGCTTGCCCGCCTGGTGACCAGCCGCTCAGGCTGGGCTCTGCCGCCCTCTGACAACCACCCGTACACCAAGGAATGGCTGCAGATCGACCTCGGGGAGGAGAAGATTGTTCGGGGGATTATCATTCAGGGGGGGAAACACAGGGAGAACAAAGTTTTCATGAGGAAGTTCAAGATCGGCTACAGCAATAACGGGACTGAATGGGAGATGATCATGGATTCCAGCAGGAACAAGCCAAAGGTGAGGGGGGCAGGTCACCTAGAGACAGAGGTCATTTTTTTTATGGTACTATAAGTTGAAATGAACAGGCAGAGCTCCAAAGAGGAAGGTTGCAAAGCGAGGTGAATGAAGGAAAGTAGTCAGTGGAGCTGCTTATCGTCTTAATAAACCACTACAAAATTAATTCATTTAACATTACTTTGGGCCTAAGGGAGGTAGGATGATTATGCAATAAATAAGGAGTTATGCCAGATATTTGAATCATGTTGGAATCGTGATCTATGCCATGGGGGAATAGGATAATATAATCCTGGATTTAAAGGTCAGAGGAACACCCCTCTAGCTGCATCAGAGGTCTTATCCAATCATGTTTGCATAATTCCCTTGTGAAGAATGCTTCGTTCCACCTCTGTTTATCTTCCCAGGAACACCCTCATAGGTGCAGTGACACATCAGAACTTTATATTGGGGGTGAGAATGATCATATCACACAGGAGGAGTCAGTGTAGCGCTGAAGTAATACATTCTGCAGTGTCTCCCTGTGTGCTACTGCAATGCAGACACTCCTCTAGCAGCAGTACACACAGGGTTCGAAAGGATAGGCACAGGTCATGTGATCACAACTTTGAAAGAAAAAGGGTAAAGCTGTATCAATTTTGGTGAATGTGCATATAATTTGGTCGTGTCACTGGCAGCAGCTATGTGCAAAGAACGGCTTCTGTTCATTTGATTAATTAGTTGGTCTTACGTTGACCAAAAAAACAAACTTCTTGTCGGAGGATGATGTAAGCCGCAAATAATAACGGAGTTATATCTAAATTATTTGTGAAATACAAAGCCCATTCTTATGTAAAGCTTTGATCTTCATCAAATATACATGTTACATGATGATGTCCTTTAAGCGGGCCACATTATCGCCGTGAAATATTCAGAGAGCCCTAAAATAAAAGAGAATTTTATACGGTCTCTGGGATAAATCTCCTGATAGATTGCACGATTGGGCTTTGATATGTTTAAAATGTTAATGTGTGGAGAGCTTTTGGCTTGTAGTGCAAATGATGGGCATCGCTTCAGGTGGCATGCCCTAATACAGTAGAGTTTCCGGTTTTCCGAAACTCAACTAACCAGAACTCTACACCTACCAGCACAAATCGCCGGCAATTCTCACAGTGGTGAAGGCCAAGTTCTTAGGTCGTTTGAGGGCTCTGCTGTGCTTAAAGACTGGGTTCCACAGCTCCCCCGGGGTTAATATACTTCCAATTACTGTATTTTAACATTTACTACCAAGTGCATGGTATGTATATAGTGTGAGGTATAGTACTGTATTAGCAAGGCTTATTTTTAACATTGAGTCTCAAGCAACCAGAAAGCACAATGTCCAGCATCAGCCAATCCCCAGTGGTGCCAAATAACCAACATTCAGGCAACAGGAAGTCTCAACTAACAGGCATGCCAGGGTGACAACGGGGACTTTGTTTTGGGCGGGGTTTTGAGGCTTTTAAAATACTCACAGAGCCTTCAGCTTCCCGTGTCTGTGTACAGAAGTCGGCGTGTCATGTGATCCCATGCAGGTCAGGTGACACGCTGGCTTTTGTGCACAGGGGAAGTCGGAAAGCCACTAGGAGCCCGCTAAGTGTTGCAGGAAGGCTACTAGACATCGCTGGAGGCTTGGTGAGTAGTTAGGGGGGAGGTTTGTGCTTTATAAGCCAGTTGCTAAAGGGCATAAAGAGATGATTTGCATGTTCAGCAGTGATGCATCATGGGAAATATTTCATGCTTACCTAAAGATGAATGAGTGCAGATACCTTTTGTTTTAAAAAGGAAAATTGATATTAAGTATAGCTTTTTTTTTACTAAGAGGGTTTTTTGGTCTCTTTAAACCCCTTATGCCATCCTGGTTCACCATGATCTATCTGGGTACTTTAAGTGTAAAACGAGAAAGTACAGAATGCTGAGTCATCAGCGTGACAGGTTCTGTATCTGCAAATCTCATATCTGTGCCTGGCACACCCAGCCCCTGTAATGCCCCGTTCTGCAGCCAACATGCATGTAATATTCCCTCTACCTGCACCCTTCCCATGCTGTATCTGCAGCATGCTTATCCACAACTGGCCTTAGACCTCTTGGTATGCAATGCAACTGATCAAACCTGGATCTCAATTTGAGTAATCTCAGGAACCCAACCTTGATGCGGGTGTGTAGGTTCTAACTGGGCCCCTTCAATAGATGATCCCCAGCATCATAGTCTACCCTAATTGCACCAGTCTCTTAATTGCTTCTGTAAACTAGAAGACAATCAGTGTGTTGTGAAAATTGAGCATTAGCCAGATTATCCAGATATCACTTTGCAGTTGGGATTGGTCAGTATGCCATACAACAAGTCACATGCAACGTGCAGCTACCCAAAACAACCAATCAGGAAACTCTTGACCTGACTTCATTACTCTGATTGGCTGCACTTGACTTGATTACTGCATGTTTGCACTACAGCATCACTTTGCTGTATTTATAATAGCCTGTTTGTATCGTCAGCTTTCATTATGCTGTTTTTACTTATAGCTCAGCGCTCATTTGAATTATTATTTGAAGGCAGGTCAGTCTACTAGCGCGGCGGCGGCGATATCTCATCCCGATTGACGGAATAAATCTGTGCTCTGCTGATGCTTTCATGAATATTAACTTAATCCTTCTTTCCCATTTCCAGACTTTTGAAGGCAATACAAATTACGACACCCCAGAGTTACGGACCTTTGCCCCCATATCGGCCCGCTACATCCGCGTAATCCCTGAAAGAGCTTCGGTAGCGGGTCTGGGTTTACGACTGGAGCTACTGGGCTGCGAAATTGAAGGTAACTAACTTCCCAAATGTGTACAATTAATATATATCACACATGTATAAATTAAACGTATTTCTGCTTGCCAAAGACTTTGGCCCGTCACGTATATTTATGTCCCGAGAGCTGAGTTACATTATCCCTAATGCTTTTGTGTTCCTTCATTGATAATCTATCCTATGGCCGATCTTTGTGGATTTACAGTCCTTAATAGAAGGGATATTAATGTCCCATACAATGCTTTGACTGCCACATCCTGTAGATGGTCCATTATGGCCATTTGCATCTGCCATCGTTGCTAATGTACGACGTTGGGGGCCCAGTGTCTCTCCCAGCGAAACGATCATATTGTGTCCTGCACTTAAGTGGTTAATGAATCAATGTCAGCCCAGACATATTGCACAGGGTTGCAGGATAGGGGAAATCAAGGTCCCTAAAACGGTTAAACACTCATGTATGGCTGTTAAAAGCTGAGCTGGCACAAAACTGCCTCACTGGCTTGTAGTGGACCTGTAGTGAACAAAGCATAATGGCGGCATTTAGTCCTGTCAGGACTGTAGCTCTGCAGAATGTTTGTTTCTGAGAACGCCGATGCCAGTGAAAATAATAGCTGGTCTCCCAGAATGCTCTGGGAGAAAAATTCTGCATAGCTTAGCAGCCTAGGCTAGGGAAAAGAATTCCACATAGCTAAACAGCCTAGGCCAATGATGGCTAACATTGGCACTCCAGCTGTGACAAAACTACAAATCCCATCATGCCTCTGCCTCCCCGAGTTATGCTTAGAGCTGTCAGAATATTGCACTGCTTCATGGGACTTGTAGTTCCACCACAGCTGGAGTGCCAAGGTTAGCCATCACTGGCCTAGGCTAAGCATCAATGGTAGGGTGGGGCTACTTACCAATGTACAGTAAGATGTACAGTATACTGTATATATAGGAAATGTTTCTGATGCTGAAACCAGGAAAATTACTGTCAAATTGGGTATTCTAAATAATTGACTGTATATGTGACTACAGCCCCTCTTTAAAGAACCATCATTGTGAAAAATTGTAAAATGTAAATATCACTATTACTTACAATACATAGTTAAAATCTGACATATCTGACTTATGGACTACTAGTCTATCTCCTCATGGTGGAGTCTCTGATTGCCCTTTATTTCTTACAAAATCACTCCATGGAAAGGAGTTACACAATGATGCTGTAAGTGACAGCAACATAGAAGAGTAATTTGCATTGCGTTTTACTGTGGGATAAATGTACATTTAGGTTATTATATCACATGTACTGGTCCCTGTCGGGTGACAGAACAGCCAAGACGCTGTACAGATGCTGACGACAGGTCTGTTGCTATGCAGGAGGGCGGAGGCGAGGAGATGTATAAATGATTTAGTCAGTGTTTGCCCATTGTAAAATCTTTCCTCTCCCTGTTTTACATTCTGACCATTTATTACATGGTGACATTTTTACTGCTGGCAGGTGATGTCAGTGTAAGGAGATGTTGCTTGCTTTTTTGGCAGTTGGAAACAACTGTAAACAGCTCTTATTTCCCACAATGTAATGAGGTTCACAGAGGAAACTGTCAGGACCATGGTCCTGACATCACACCGTGGGAGGGGTTTCACCACAATATCAGCCATACAGAGCCCCCTCATGATCCGTTTGAGAAAAGGAAAAGATTTCTCATGGGAAAGGGGGTATCCGCTACTGATTGGGATGAAGTTCATTTCTTGGTTACGGTTTCTCTTTAAATGTTATGTGTGTGGTAGATATGCTATTTTTGAAGCCGTGATGACAGCCACAAGTACAATAACACTTTGCCTAGAACATTAGCTTTATCTGAAAAACCTGCATGCTGGCGTGTACCTTTTAACTGCATAACGTGCAATAAAAAAGGAGGCCATTTGGGAGATAACATATTGATAAAAGCACATCATCATCACACTATAACGGCAGAATATTTTCCCATGACCACAGTGTGTGCTTTCTGGATCAGCTGCATTAGAATTGTATTAGATCCGAAGCCCATTATGTATTCAGAGCTGGAGGGCATCTCCTCGCCTTATCACTACAAAGGAGAGACAGGAATCTGGCATCACATTAACCACTCCGAGCTGTTTAATGGTATCTCTATTGGGAACCCACAAGCTTAGAGGAGATAGAGGGAAAGAAACTTGATTAAATTCCAGGAAAGTACGAGGTCATTTCCGAGAGGAGAAACTTTACTGAAATAGTCTAACTTTCTGAAATGAGAAACAGGTCTGATTATTGTTAATATTCTAATATTCCGTCTGTCACAATTCAAGCGGGTTTGAAGAGCACCTCCAGCCAAGAAAAGATTTGAATGGTTCTACATATATGCAGTGTATGCACTGTGTACAGTTAGATGAACAAATAAAGTTTACATCTGCTACATCGTAGTGGATAAAGCAGACTCACATTTTTATCTGTAGCAGCACTTCCTTATTTCTTCTAATGCTGAAACCTTGCTAAAATACACCCTCAGCATTGTGTCCTCCCCTCCAGCCTTGTGCCCTCCCCTGAAACAATACCCCTCCCACTCCTTCCCTGCTCTCTGCCTGCCTGGATCAAATTACATCTCTTTTCACAGTGTGTAACAGAGAGGAGAGACAGAAGAACAGCTGCAGCCTGTCTTATCATGTCTGTTTGCTATAATTCTTATTCCATGTCTGTCTGCCTGCTTGGATTAGATCACATGGACATGGAGGGTGGAGTTATGACATCAATCCCCCAGCATCCTTTGCACTTATGGTTTGGAAAGAAAAAATTAAATCGCCCTGTCCCAATTTCACACTGGGGCAGGGATTTCAAGACTATATGTGAAATATGGACTCTGGGGGTGAGAAAATCACACTTTTATGTGTGATTTTCTATATCTATTATTATTATTATTATTATTTAGTATTTATATAGCGCCGACATATTACGCAGCGCTGTACAGTGTATATATATATATATCTTGTCACTAACTGTCCCTCAAAGGAGCTCACAATCTAATCCCTACCATTGCCATATGTCTATATTATGTAGTGTAAGTACTGTCGTCTAGGGCCAATTTTGTTAGGGGAAGCCAATTAACTTATCCGTATGTTTTTGGAATGTGGGAGGAAACCGGAGTGCCCGGAGGAAACCCACGCAGCCACGGAGAGAACATACAAACTCTTTGCAGATAGTGCCCTGGCTGGGATTCGAACCAGGGACCCAGCGCTGCAAGGCGAGAGAGCTAACCTAATATCTAATATCTAATAACCTAATATCTAGGCAACTTGTAATCAATCTAGGCAAACTATAATTTATAATGTAGATACTCTTAAATAAAGTCGGTCAAAGTGGGCACTTCAGACCGTGCCTACGATGAAAAACACATAATCCCTTCAAGTGAAAACTATATACTGTAAACGTTGAAATGTTGACACTTTCTGTTAAAGTCTAGTGTGGCCCTGCCCCTCACACCTCTCCTGCCTCCTTATAGGTCCTTTTTTTGTTATGAAAGTGATATGAAACTCAGCATCTCTTCTCTCCTCTAAAAGAATAATTACAGCATAAAACCAACTAGGGAAAAAAAATAACAATTCATACAGCTAAACACATTGTTTTCTTCTTCAGTGACAAGCTTAGCAACCTATGTCGAGGAAGTAATTGCATTGTCTTTTGTTTATGTATCCTTATCAGCCACAATTAGTAAGCATTCCTGGCAGTGCTGTATCTCAGCTGCAGGATTCGCAGAAGCTGGAAAGGGAGATAAATGATCACTGGATATTATATACAAATATAGCAGCTATGCAATAAATGTAATGGCAGCTTTCAGAGCAGATAAACTGTACTTTGGGAACTTGTAATTCTTCAACAGAGGAAAAAACTTGTGCACAAAAGCAAATATGATAATTGTATGGGTAATAAAAACACATTGTTATTGAATGTTTTGTCAGACTTTCATCCCGCTTGAATAAATGGCTGTACTAACCAGAGGTGAAGTACAGTAACTTCACTGTAATTGCAGAAATCTGTATCTCAGCAACAGCTTGTTTTGACATGCAGTTTTCAGTGAACATATATTTATATTTTATATCATACAGTCAGTTTCTATTGTTTGTAGTAAAAATAAATAAACACTTTGGAATGCCGCCTCTGTCCAGTAAGCTATATGAGTCTGATAAATCTTGTGATTTTTTTTGCAGCACCCACCTCCATACCAGTCACCCCGAAGCTCGGAGCAGAAGAGGACTGTGATGATGACCAGTTTCCTTGTCACAGTGGAACTAGCGAAGACTACAAGCCGACTGGTGAGTGTCTATAAGTACAGAGCAGGATTCAAAGACACACTCGGGCTCTGTTCACATCTAAAATCGAAATTGCTGATGGCAGCGATTTTGGGGTTTTTTAGCATCTTTTTTTCCCACTCCCGGCGCTCCATTGCGCGCTACGATTTTGTGCAAAGCATTTTTGCAGAGAGATTCCGTCTTTCCACTTCCTGACATCAGTCAGGAAGTGAACTCTTTGACCCGGAAAAGCATAAATACAATTATTTATTCTTAAAGAGCGAACACAATTGCCGCAGAAAGCGATTTTGTGAGCGTTTAGCGCTCTTCCTATACCTTCCATTAGACCAAAATTGCCCCAAAAATGGTACAGGCACCGCTTTGCAAACCTTCTCATAGAGATTCAGTGCACAAGTGTTTTGTAAAATCGCCTGCACTTGAAAAAAGCCAGAAAACGCCCTTAGGGTGAACGAGCCCTCAAGGTAGCCATACATCTAGTGGGCAGATTCAACCAAGAGACAAATCTCTCTCTAACTTACTTACAACATAGAGAAATGCACCCTGTGTGTATTAAGAGAGTTTAGCCTGTCTAATTCCCACTCATCTCTGTCTAATTACCACCGTCATTTGATCTCTCAGCTGTGTCAGCTCAGGAATCTTCTCTGCCACGGCAGAGCAGCTAATTGTAAACACAGGATGTTAACGCTGTGTCTGTTTCCATGAAAGCATGAAGAAGACACACTGCAGATTTATTGCAGGATTTGTATCAGCTAGAACAAAGAAATGTTTTTCTTTAGAGATTATTATGCTGTTGTATATCATTTAGAGCAGAGAGGAAGTTCTGAGTTCAGGTCCGCTTTAACAATGCCAGTCGCCTGGCAGCCCTGTTGAACTTCTGGCATAAGTAGTGTCTGAGTCAAACCCTGGAACTTGCATATGGCTAATCCAGTAAAACAGCCGAGTCAAAGTACCTGATCTGCTGCATACTTGTGCAGGGTCAGTGGCTAAAAGTATCACAGGATCAGGGGCACTGCCAGCAGGGCCGGTTCTCTCGTGAAGCAAGATGAAACATTTTCATCATGCGCAGAGATTGCAGGGGCAGCATGTTTGTGCTGTGTTTACACTAACAGCATGCAGTCAGAGTAGGAGGAGAAGCGAGAGGAGAGCGAGGTGAAGAGGTCATCATTGCGGAAAAGCAGCTTGTTGTGCTGTGTGAGGAGTCTGACAGTGAGTGAGGAGGGGGGAGGCAGGAGAGCAGCAGTGAGGTGGCACTGCTGTCCTGACTGAGGAGGAATGGAGTAGGTGAAGGTGAGCAATTTGTTTGCCACCGCCAGCCAGTGAGCTATTGTGTTGAGCTGCAGCATGTCATATGAGAACATTAAATAAAGCAGAGTAAATTGTCGTGTGCTGTGCAATCATTCCAAATCGGGGGCGGGCATCCTCACAAGTTTGCCTCAGTCAGCAAAAATTCTAGAACCTGCCTTGACTGCCAGGCAACTGGTATTGTTTAAAAGGAAGTAAATTTGGCAGCCTCCATATCCCTCTTACATTGGGTTCCCTTTTAAAAAATGTGCACAGCATAGAAGTATCCCAATTACTGTATAGGCACCCCTCCAGTCTCCATCTGAAGAGTATATTGAGTTTTACAACCTTCTTTTTCCAGTTACAATATGGATTCCACTTTCCTTCTAACCAGGCATATCTGTTTCCATCACTGCTGCCTCTCCAAATGCTCCTGTTTAGTTGGATCGACAACTAATTACGGATTCCTCAACCATTCTTTTTGGCTCTGAACCACAAAGTGTACACCCCGTAAACACATCACCTGTTTAGCCTTTTACAAGTCTTTACATGACCAGGTTCTAACTTGTTAGACGTGGAAAAATATTTTATTTATAAGTGCGAGATGGTTATAATCCGCCAGCCCCCAGGCATTTCATTAAAACGAGCTTTGTGTTACCCGTAAAATGCCAATAAAGTTTGTTGTGGAGTATCGCGAGCGCTGGCACCCTAGTAAACAGGTTTAGGGTTTCATTCCCCCAATCATGTTAAGCTTTCATTGTTAGGAAATCAACCTCTTGAAAGCGAAGGAACTTTGTGAAAAATATATATAGCTGCCCCGGATTTAATAGGAGCCATTCGATAGCGTGAAGTTAAACCACATGTTCCCTGTTAGGAATTACCGTGGAATTACAAGAATGGATTTCTCCCCTCCTTGCTCCATAATTACCGCCTCATTAAAAACCTCTTTTCTTTGCTGCCTTTTTCAAAAGTTCATTATGTTACCCCAGGATGGACAACTGGTTAGAATAGACCGGTTTCCCAGAACTGCCGTAAATCCAATAATCCAATAATTGCCCCGATCGCGCCCAGATATATTACACCTGTTAATATTTTCAGCAGCTCATGCGAGCTGCCATTCATGGGTAATACGATAGCCAGGCTAGCCTCGTTCAGGATAATTTAGTCCATGTAGGTTATAAAATTAATACAGAACACATGAGTGACACACGGCCCAGTAATTGTTGCCAGCACCTTATGTGCGAATCTCTCTTTAATCGACGCCAGCTTGACTTCAGATCAAAGCCTTATTACTGTAAACTTTCACCCTTTTATATCATCATCATTTAGCAATTATGGGATCGGGTGGAGAATCTTTCTTTTCCAAATCCCCAGGATTGACCTGAAAGCGTGAAACTCACCAAAGGAAAAATGTAATGGCCGTTAATTGTGGCTCCATTTCTACGCATTACTATTCTTTTAAATTTAAAAGGTGTAATAAAGGTCGTTGCGAAGCTAAGGCTGTAATTCCCAGCGTCAGACACAAATGTCTTCCAAGTCCTCTGTAGGCATTTAATTTGCAGTTTTTGATTTTTATTTTTTAAATCTGCATATAAGCTTCTGTGGTTAAAGTGACACTGCAACGAACATAAACTTATATAATGAATTGTTTGTGATGATTAGTAGAACATTCGTAACAAAGAAAAGAGTCATATATTGTTTCCGGTACAGGAAGAGTGAAGACATTTTGCTTGTTATCTTTGCAAAAGAGCTACTCTGAGCTCTTTTTCATTGCTGCACTACGTGATCCTTTGGACAGCTTGAACTGTATTACGTGTGATCTAACATCCAAGCATTACATCAAGGGTCTAGCTACATCGACTCGATAACAACTTGCTAGTAGTTGTTGCTCAATTATAGGTCACTATCTTGCAAGACAACTATTATTGGCCAATTATAGGTGCTATATGAACAAGACCTAGGCAATCAAACAACTGTATATACTGTGGGCCAGATTTATCAAGAGTGTCTGAGACAAAATATTAGCAGGTTTTTAGAAATCAGTGCAGAACTGTCTCAGGCATCCTAAGAAATCACTAGCTAGTGCAGATTCCTTCTTAAACTGTAAGGTATAGAAGGAGCTAGGAAGGTATCTCAGGCAGTGCAGTGTGTGAGGGAAATTGCTGTTGCTGAGGTAACCAACACACCTGCAGTCAGCAAGCTCTGAGTGAGGGGGGAGGAGCCCTTCACAAATCATGTCTAGCCTGCACTATCTGTAGAACTGCTAATGAGCACTTCTTAAAGAGAATCTGAAGCGAGAATAAATCTCGCTTCAGCTCTTATATAGCAGGGGCATGTGTGCCCCTGCTAAAATGCCGCTATCCCGCGGCTAAACGGGGGATCCCTTACCCCCCAAATCCCCTCGAGAAGTCCCGGGGATCACTTCCTGATTGAGGCAGGGCTAATGGCCGCAGCCCTGCCTCACGCGCGTCTGTCAGCGCGTATCTCCGCCTCTCCCCCGCCCCTCTCAGTCTTCCTTCGCTGAGAGGGGTGGGGGAGAGGCGGCAGCAGCAAAATCTACGACCAAGTTGGTCGTAGAATTTGCAGGGGGGGAGGTAAGGGAATTTAGGTGTTACTGATGATGGGTGTGGCACACCTGAGGAAGGGCTCCGCCCGAAACATGTCGTACGTGTGCCTCTGCATGCTATTCAATACAGTTATTTGACTGAAGCCATTTGTGTGCTGTCTCCGTTTGTTCGATTGTACTGCACTGAGGCAGGAGTGGTGTACCTGCAGGAGGCGAGCATCGGCACGGAGGCCTAGACGTAGGCCTAACAAGGTGTGTGACAGGTGAACATTGGAAGGGGAGGTAAGGGACCCCCGTTTAGCCGCGGGATAGCGGCGTTTTAGCAGGGGCACACATACCCCTGCTGAATATAAGCACTGAAGAGAGATTTATTCTCGCTTCAGTGTCTCTTTAATCTGCAGCAGTTAAGGAATGAATTTGCACTTTTCTTAACTGTAGTGTAGCTCTAGAAATCCACGCTAAATTGCCGCTATTACATAGGCTTGGGGAAGTTTCTTATTATCATGCAGAACTGTTCTTCTGCTGGTTAGAACAGTTTTAGAAGAAAAAACCGTCGGTAATGCTTTGATAAATCTGGCCTTGTGTGCTGTATGGTGTGCTGATTTTGATATACATGGGGGACATTTTCTAGGTCATAGGGGATAGCTGAGGTTGCGTGCTGTAGGGGTGGGGATTAGGACTATGGTCTATTCATTTTTAATGTATTTTTGATAAATAAAATGTATACAGTTTTTTCATAATCATTGTGTCTTTGAGATTTATTGGTGTGTACCATCCACTGTTTATTTTTTCCTCCCTAATTGGTTTTGCTACTCTGAGCTCTTCCACCCAACTTGGGTCGGCTACAGTGCTGTTTTCTAGAGTAATTGTTCATCAAAGAAACAGAGACAAGTTTTGATCAGATTTTTACTGCAGGGAAGTTGAAAGGGTCATTAGCTCTGCTTGTTTTATAGTTTAAAATACAGGGTTTGGCTTGTTATTGCAAATATGACAGAATTATGCAACGTTATAAAAAAAAAACGATATATCTGAAAATAAAAATATGAGACTATTTTCTTTGCTACTAATGTTCTATTTCTTAGCTGTACTACACATACAACGCATGATTTCATAATTTTTTATTTCGCTTCAGTGTCACTTTAGCTAAAGTTTTAGTTTTTAATTTGTGTGAGAATCTTGGTTCATATAAAAAAAAAATGGAGCAGTTAATTGTCATTTTTTTCTGTCTGTTTAGCTGGAACCACACTACAGAGCACAGAGGCACCGACTACCGAAGACATTACAGAGCAAGGTAAAGCCTGGAGTTTAACAAACTGTTCCCCCATCCCCTTCTTGCACCTCTGACACTGTAGTTGCCATTGGCAGGTTTTGGTGCGCTGTATCAATTGCTATGTATAGAGTGCTTGTGGGGCACCATTGTAAAACTTGCATCGGGTCCCACAGCTCCTTAGCTACGCCACTGGTGATCACACTGCGTGTAGTGGAAACAGGCACTAAAGCTCAACTACACCTAAAACCAAACACAGCAAATTCTAGTAGTAAACAGTGTACAAGAGTCAGGGCCGGTTTTCTTATGAAGAAAGGTGAAACATTTGCATCAGGCGCAGCGATTATAGGGGCAGCATGTTTGTACTGTTTTTACACTAACAGCAACAATAGAAACCAGAGGAGAGCGAGGTGAAAAGGTCATCATTGGGGAAAAGCAGCTTGTTGTGCTGTGTGAGGAGTCTGACAATGAGTGAGGAGGGGGGAAGCATCAGAGCAGCAGTGTTTCATTTGACTTGCACAGCAGAAGGGAGGAGGTGGCACTGCTGTCCAGACTAAGGAGGTATGGAGTGGCTGAAGGTGAGCAGTTTGTTTGTCACAGACTCAGAATCCAGCCAGTGTGCTATTGTGTTGAGCTGCAGCATGTATTGTGAGAACATTAAATGAAGCAGCGTAAAATTGTTGACTGCTGTGTAATCATTCCAAATCGGGGGGGGGGGGGGGGAACCACATAACACACAAAGTTGGAAGGATAATAAATGCCAGATTGCATTATAGCTAAAAACATGTATCTGCATGAGGAGGCAGGACTTTGTAGTTCACAGGAAGTTGGTGTGGGCAGTTTACAACTGCCTGTTTTGCCTATGCCTAAAAACAGTCTCTATTTATAGGGTGTCAAACTTTCTCGAATATCTGTAAGCTTCAAAATATATCAGTCAAGCATAAAGCAGCCTTATTGAATCTGTGCGGAGCAGCAGATGTCTGAATCTTTTTAACAACTGCGTAGCTGGAGATGTTTGGAAGACATACAGTGCAGATCTGTTGCCTAGCTTGTGTTATTTAAAAGAAACAACTGATATATTCCAAAGAAAGTCGCTCAACTGGCACATCACGTTATTCTGAATTTGTGTAATTTAAATGTGTAAAATTAGAACTCCCTGTACTCGCCTAACAAATGCCTTTCCTGTGTCAACACGCTTATTTTGCTGATAACATATCGTGAGTGAATACACAGCGTGGAAAAATCATCATGTGCTTTTAACACAAGAAATGTTTATGTTAAATTTGTACACTTGCTTATTTATAGGGATGCTCAAATCTGTATCCGGATGAAAGCCGGAGAGTTGTTATTCCTGTTAATTGCAATCACCTGTGCGGGCTGGGCGGGGTCAATCTTACCTATCTGACATCTTCTTACGTCCTTCCCTCGGCGCCTCCCACAATGCGTTCCATGCAGTGGTCACGTGAGTACAAACACTTCCTCCTTCCGGGTTGAAGGAGGAAGTGTTTGTACTCACGTGACCGCACCGTGGGAGGCACCGAAGGACGGACCTAAGAAGATGTCAGATAGGTAAGATTGACCCCCCCGCCCAGCCCGCCCAGGTGATTGCAATTAACAGGGTGAAATCCGGATAACAACTATCCGACTTTCATCCAGATACGGATTTGAGCATCCCTGCTTATTTATATCTTCATCCACCAGCTGACTAGAAATTGAAACACTCATTAAGTAAAACAAAGTTTGCCTAACAGAAGGTACAGTATTTGAAATTATACAGGTTCCTGTTTTGAGAACGCAAACTTTTGTGTTTCATAGCATTTTAGTAAGGAGTATTTTTGGTCTCTTTAAAGAGAAACTGTAAAATGAAAACCATCCCCTAGGGCAGGCATGGGCAAACTTGGCCCTCCAGCTGTTAAGGAACTACAAGTCCCACAATGCATTGCAGGAGTCTGACAGCCACAGTCATGACTCATAAAGGCAAATGCATTGTGGGATTTGTAGCTTGTAGCCAAGTTTGCCCATGCCTGCCCTAGGGTGTACTTACCTCGGGAGGGAGAAGGCTCCGGAGCCTAATGAGGCTTCCCCCGTCCTCTGTCCCTCAGTTCCACCGCTGGTAGCCCCTGAACTGCGGGCACGTAAATATTTACATACAGCGATCCAGCACAGGGGCAGTAGCAGCTTCCTGATTGGGCTCAGGCGCAGATAGCCGTGTCCAATCGGGTCCACTATACTGTAGTAGAGCACACCCGATCGGGCTCGGCTATCTCCGCCTGAGACAGATCGGAAAGCCGCTACTGCGCCTGCACTGGAGCCGGGGAAGGTAAATATTGTAGGTGCCGGCTGTGGTTTTGGGGGAGCCAGTGCTGGAACCGAGGGGCAGAGGAGGACGGGGGAAGCCTTATTAGGATCTAGAGGCTTCCTCCTCCCAAGGCAAGTATCCCCCAGTAGGGTAGAGGGGTTATTACCGTTCCTCTTTGAGCCCCTTACACACTCCTAGGAGTTCTGGTTCACCATGAGCTTGGTGGGTAATCTGTAACTCTAAGTAAAACATGACAGGCTAGGCAGAGGGGAAAACCCACTATGCAATTTCCCATCAGATCGGTGGGTTGAATCGATAATTTCCGACAGGTCCGATTTCACTTACGTTCGTTTTTCTGCTCGATTTTCCGATCACTTCTGTACAAAATGGATCAGGAAAATGATTGGAAATCAGATGGGACCTGTTGGAAATTGCATGGCGTGTACCAGGCATAAGATAGTTTAGCAGAACTGACGAAAGCCGCTGCAGTTTCCCTTTATGGTAAACCAAATATTATTTCCTTTTTAAAGTGGACCTGAACTCTTGCACAGGGCAGAAGGAAAACAGAAAGAAATGCACCCTGTATGTATTTAGACAGTTTAGCCTGTCTAATTCCTCTTTATCTGTGACTAATCACAAGATGTAATTTGATCTTTCACTTGCGTCAGCTGGCGGCCATGGCAGAGCAGTTAATTTGTAAACACAGGATGTTGATCCTATGTCTGTTTCCATGAAAACAGGAAGTGATCACACTGCAGATTTACTGCAGGATTTGTATCAGCTGTGACAAATGAATGTTCTTCTTTAAAGGTTATTAAGCAGCTGTGTATCTTTTAAAGCAGAGAGGAAGTTCTGAGTTGAGGTCCCCTTTAACAGTAACTTGGCCATATTTGGTGAAACGCCCCATGCTGGAGGCTGAACAATGCGCGGCAGACCTCTGCACAGCCCTCCAGCATCTGTTCCTCTCTCTCCCTCTGCAAATATATGGTGTCCTTTTATCCACATGTAAATTCTCCATGGTGAGCTCAGGAATGTGCCTTGTTTGTGTGAATACTAAACAGAACACAATTTACATCGAGCCGCCTTAACGAGCCCTATTCACGGCTAGGCATTTACATCTATAGCTTTCTTATTTGCAAACTTAATTAAATAAATTGACAGTGATGTGGATGAGGATCAGACGTTTACTCTGCTGGAGAAATAATAAGGCCTTCTCTGAGAGAATGGCTGCCGTGTAAATGTTATGTGCGGGATGTGCACCACCTGTGTTTTCCAGTCACCCTTTTGTTGCCTGAGAGATTGTTTAACTCTGTTCAGCATGAATATGGAGCCCTGTGACAGCGAGCGGATACACCGCGGGAGCTGCCGCCAATGACCCATGAGAACCAGGGTTGTGGAGTCGGTACAAAAATCTTCCAACTTCGACTCCTCAGTTTATGAAACCATTGACTCCAACTCCGGGTACCCAAAATGACTCCGACTCCGACTCCTTAGTTTTATACTTACCAGGGCTGTGGATTTTGTACAAAATCATCCGACTCCTACTCCTCAGTTTATGAAAACTCAGACTCCGGGTACCCAAAATTGCTCTGACTCCAACTCCGACTTCACAGCCCTGATGAGACCTATTCACTGAGGCCTTGTTCACATTATAGGCGTTTTTGTAAAATTTTAAGCGCGGACGATTTTCAAAATCGCCCTGAAAGCGCTTGTGCAATGATCCTCTCTGAGAGAGTTCATATCAGAGCGGTTTGTTTGTGATCCGCTTTGAAAATCGGTGCTTGGCCATTTTTGAGGTGATTTGCTTCAATGGAATGTATAGGAAAAATGCAAAACGCTCACAAAATTGTTTTTGCAAGGGCGTGAGCGCTTCTTTAAAAAAAAAAACATTGTATTTATTTTTTCCGGATTTTTTTCTCCGGATCAAAAGATGGAAGCGCTCTGCAAAAACCCTTACAAAAACGCACACAAAAACGAGCGAACGCGCAGAACATCGCCGGAAAACTATTTCAAAAACATGGGGAAAAAAGCCCACCGTGGACAGACATGCGAGCCGAACGCAATGTGAACAAGGCCTAAAGGTGGCCATACATCTAGCGATGATAGGAAGATTCGACCATGAGATAACTCTCTCTAATTGAATGTGATTAGAGAGAGATCTGTCGGCTGCCCATTCAACGCAGTCGGTTTCCTGATCAATTTCAGGGTGAAATCTCTCGGAAATCATCCCAACCCGCTGCATCCTCCACCTCGCTGCGTAAATGTGCGTTTATCACCCGCCCTGCGTCACAGAGCCCGTCTGGCTTCCTCTGCACTTCTATAAGCCACATACATGCTGCCGGCGTGGCGCATGTGTGACATCATGCGCTGGCATGCTATGTGCTGGCAGCGTTCATGCAGCTAATAGAAGAGCGTCGGACTGGCAGACACCGCGACACGGGACGGGTGATGTATAAACGCACACTTACAGCACTTTTACACATTACATACATATATATTGCGGGGACAGCACTGGGGGTTTCGTCACATTCGTGTCTTTTCCCAATATCGCTCGTTGTGACCGCAGCGCACCCGATCAAGCAAGTCGGCCTGACATCTTGCAGCACGTCAAAACGATTAATGCAACCAATTTCGACCCGAAATTGGTCGCATTGTGGATTGGGCATGCACTTGCCGGCACCGATTCCAATCATAATAATCGAATCAGATGGCCGCCAAGTCACCTGATGTATGGCCACCTTAAAGGGGAACTCCAGTGAAAATAATATTATAAAAAAGTGCTTCATTTTTACAATAATTATGTATAAATGATTTAGGCCTCTTTCACAGTAGGACGTTGCGTTTTGATGCGACTGTAAAGTCGCAACGCAAATTACAACGGAACGTCCCAATAAAGTTGCAGCGCAACTTAATTCCCTGCTATCGTCGCATACAGTAGAGCATACAGGCAATGAAAAGTATGCTTCCAAGTCATTACTGAGCATGTGCAAACAGTCCAACGCAGCTAATAACGTGTATAACGCACAGCATGCAGCACTTTCTAATAACGCTTCACGTTACACACAAACGCAACGTGTACACTGTGAGTGTCGCACAGACTTAGTATTGCTGTGCGTTAGTCTGCTTGAAACATTTCCTAATGTGCGACAGTGTTTGCCCTTTGTAAACTCTTTCCTCCCCGTGATTTACATTTTGACATTTATCACATGGTGACATTTTTACTGCTGGCAGGTGATGTCACTGAAAGGAGATGCTGCTTGCTTCTGTGGTAGTTGGCAATAGCTGTAAACAGCTATCATTTCACCAGAATATCAGCCATACAGAGCCCCCTGATGATCTGTTTGTGAAAAGGAAAAGATTTCTCATGGGAAAGGGGATATCGGCTACTGATTGGGATGAAGTTCAATTCTTAGTTACGGTTTTTCTTTAACAGTGTAAAACTGTAGAGATAACAACACATTTTTGGAAGCATAACAGCAAAGACTAGAAACTCCTTCACAACAATAAGGGCTCATTCACACTGCAATAAAAAAACCACTGCAAAAAAAAAATAGGTTTTAGGAAATTATGTCCGGCATATTCTTCAGCCCAGGAAATCATAGTAAGTCATGCTCAGTGATACTGCAGTCCTCTTCTTTTCTTGCTGTTCTTCAGGCCAAACCCCAATGAGCAGCCAGATGATCGCCATTACTTTGGTGAGCTGTTTTCACTGACATACAGCACATGCCACAACTGAGCATCACCTTGTCCTATCGCACTCCATCTACATTCATACTACAAGCAAGATTATGTTGGACAACTTGGACTTAACAGCTTCTAAAGCCTTCATGTTTTACGTGTCAGCTGTTGTTTTTACAGTATTACATGTGTCCAAAATCTTCAGTTCTCTTTTCCCTGGTTTTATCAGTATGAAGATAAGACAGACAGGCAGCCATGACTCCTGTTACCCAAGTCGGACATGGCTGCTTCTGTTCCGTCCTTCTATTGACATTTGTAGATAATATTTTGTGTGGGGTTTGTGCAGCTGTCGTCGTTCACCAAACAGCGGCCTCATTGATCACACACAGCGGTGGTCGAGAGACATTATCACCAGGAGAACTAACATTTACCAGCGAAAGTGCTGATATGGTGCAGAATGTTCTTCATGACATGATTCCTACTTGAGGCACCTTTTACACCAGTAGGCTAAACCTGCAAGGGGCCGCAAAAGCAATGAATGTCTACGGAGACCTTCACACTTGTTGGGGTCCATTACGGTGCGCAGGAAGTATCCGAGCTGACACAAGGGCAACAGCTTGTTACCACAAGCATCGCACTTAAAGTGCAACTCTTGCACAGGACAGAAGGAAAACCCAGAGAAATGCAACCTGTATGTATTTAGAGAGATTAGCCTGTCTAATTCCCCCTCATTTGTGTCTAATCACAAGTTGTAATTTCATCTCTCCCTGTATCACATGACTGCCAGGGCATCATGGGAAACCGCAGTTGCTCATTTACATCTGAATTATCACAAATACCTTCTGTTTTAAGAAGGCAAAAGGACATTTAGCATTGGTCTTTGGTCTGTTTTAGTCCTGTATACCTTTCTGGTAGTTCTGGAGCACCGTGAGCTGCCTTGGTCTTCCTAATTAGAAGCCAAATAATGTCCTGAGAAGAGCAGCAAAGTAATCAAAAGTCATTCTCATGTTTGTTAATGAACGCCCCTATATATTATAGTAAAGATGCCCATACATCAGACGATGTATGGGCAGATCGATCAAGAGACAGATCTTCCTCTGATCAAATCTGGTCGGAGAGAGACCTGTTGCCTGCCCATACACCACAGGCCGATTCCCGATCAAATTCAGCATGAAACCTCTCGGCTTTCTGATGCCACCTCGCTGCCATGGTGACAACGACCGGGGGTTTCCATTGCGCTTATTGTTCAATCATTGCTCGCCATTATCGCTGCCCACCAGATCGAGCAGGTCTTCCCAACATCTTGCAACATGCCATATTGATACATTTTCGACCAATTTCGGCCCGAAATTGTTCGCATCAACGTTCGATATGCTTTCGGCGGCACCGATTTGCATCCGATTCAATAATAATTATCAAATCGGATGGTCGATCGGCTACCAAATCGTATGATATATGGCCACCTTAAGTGTCTGAGTGCTTGTATTTAAACAAAGTCAAATATAATCCAGCTCGGACAGTCTGCATACTGGGCTGGTAGGGCCTTTGTGAATTTCACTCATAGTTTTCCAAGAAGACGCGTTCCGCCTGTCATGCCTACAGCTTGTGCGCTCCCGGAATGTCATGTGATCACGTTAGCAGCACAAGGTCACACCGCTGAGTGCTGCTAAACTTTTCCACTCTCAGAGTAGAAGTTACGTTATCCCAGGCACAGCTACGTGTCCCTGTCTACCGTGCTGGCCCATCCAGGTATTCATCACATGGAGGCATGCGCCCGATGTCCTTTTCAGCTAAAGGAATTATTCAGTAGACATTTAAAGGACACGCAATTTGACTGTTATTTGGGTTGACTTAAGTAGTACATTGGTTGACCTTTATCACCGCCTATTTTTTAACGGAATCTGTTCTGCAAGGTATTCTCTCTTTTTGGATATACTTTATTATTGCATCCAGGTTCAGGTATGGCAGCTGTGGCATTTGTCAGAGAGGCTAACAGAGGAGCCTGTCCATACTTGTGAGCTACATGCTCGTTACCCTGCATAGAATGAGTACTTAAAGAGAGTCTGAAGCCAATTAAATTACCTATTTTTCTTATACAGTTAACTTAAAGTGAACCTCCGGACTAAAAATCTACTCAGCAGAACTGAAAAGGCTTGGTGTTTCTTAAACAGTTTCACAGCATCAGAATTTTGTTTTTCTTACCCAAGCCTCATTTTTAGCTGCATTTTTAGCTAAGCTCCACCCATCAAAGAAAAAAAGCCCAGGCTTTTTTTCCCTGATGCTGTGCAGGGCATGATGGGATTTCCTATGTTGTTATTCATGTTGCCTAGCAACTGGGAGGGGTGATCAGCACACAGGACAGTTGGAACTGTGTCTCATGCTCCCTGTCACCTCCTTTCAACCAAAAAGATGGCTGCCATCATGAAATCAAACATTTGCCAGTTCTTTTAAAACAGTGTGGGTAAGAGATTATATTACCTATCTATTTTAATTAACATAATGTAACTTAATGACAGTATGTTTGTTTAGGCTGGAGTTCCTCTTTAAGCATTAAGATCAAAGCTGATTCGCCACATCTCCGCGGCAGAACAAGGTATTTATCCTAGATTTTGCTGCCGGTGGCCGGCAACGCTTTGCGCAGTAGCTCTGCCTCCAGTCCAGTCAATCTCCGCTGATCTCCGCCTCTCCCCGCCCCTCACAGTGAAAGACAACTGAGAGGGTGGGAGAGGCAGAGATTGACAGAGATTGACTGGAGCAGAGGCAGAGCTACTGCGCACAGCTCTGCCTCTAACAGGAAGCAAAATTCTGCGATCGCAGAATTTTGTCCCGGGATTTTGGGGGATAAATACCTCATTCTGCCGTGGGAATGTGGCAAATCAGCTTTGGCCTTGATGCTTAAGTTAACTGTACAAGAAAAAGAGGTATTTTAATTGGCTTAAGACTCTCTTTAAAGGATATACGTACTTATAATGTATGTGGGTTAGCAAACAGGCATTCAGCCATTTTTAATCATTTGTGGCTGAACTGAAAGGTAATTGTTCTATTGTCCATTTTTATGATAGTCTTTTGGTTCAGATCATGACCCTTCGATTGTTTTCAAGTGATTGTTTAAACAGATCGTTTAGCATCCTAAAGGTGACGTATTATTGAACAATCTTTTGAATGATCAAATAAATACAATACAGTCTGTAAACTGTCTGATATGTCAACTCAAGCAATAAAAAAACAATGATTAACTTCTTCGCTATGAAGCATATTTACTGATCAATTACCAGTATGTGATTCATTTCAACTATAAAAACAGATCAATGCAAGTTAATCAAGAAATTAATCCATTATTGTTTTCAAATAGTGCCAACATATTTTCAATGTTGAGTCGTTCATGTCACAGCTGTTCCTCAGCAGACAGCAGGGCTCTCAAACTAACGTCCCCAAATATAGGGGTAACATACAAAACTCATGCAGCTAAGGCTGGGATTTGAAACTAGTATTCAAGCACCCTAAAATGAGCTTTTGTGCTGCCTTCTTATGGCCAGATACCCCACTCAGTGGCCCCCTCCAAATGACACAGGACATTTATATTGGACTATTCTCCTGTTCGACTAAAACAGGCATGGGCAAACTTGGCCCTCCAGCTGTTAGGGAACTACAAGTCCCACAATGCATTGCAGGAGTCTGACAGCCACAGTCATGACTCATAAAGGCAAATGCATTGTGGGACTTGTAGTAGCAGTGTTAGGGAGCCTTGCCCAAGGCCTCCTTACTGAGTAGGCACTGGCTTACAAAACAGGAGGAACCAAGAATCAAACCCTGGTCTCCTATGTCTGAGGTAGAGTCCTTAACCATTACTCTATCCACCCACTACATATCTGGGTCACCCTCTGTGTGCCACGTGTGTGATGATGTCACTGTGTGCAACATGCTGGAGAACAGCCACATCCATCCATTATTTATTTATTTGTGAAGATGGGATTTAAAGGAGGACTGAAAAATATGATTGATTGATGACGTATGAGGAAAATATTGTACCTTTGCTGGCCACCATTACTGTATTTAATTCAACACAACACAGTGCTTGGTAGAAGTTGCTCATCATTGTTAAGGGGCCCATACACCGGCCGATTTCATTCTATAAAATCGATCGATTGGAAATCGATTCTATCAAAACTATCCATCGATCGATTTGCGGTCGATTTCAATCGATTTGATCTATCTGACAGGATGGAAAATCTAGGTCGATCTGCTGCTGGCAGCAGATCGATGGCCCATAGAGTTGCATTGGATCTAATGGTCCAATAATGCATTTAGATCGATTTCCAATACATTTCATTCTGAAATCTATTGGAAATCTGTTCCTAGTGTGTGGTACATATCAGATTCCTGTAAGATTCGACTTGACAGGCATCTGCCAGAAATATATCTGATGGTCAAATCTGCTGCAAATCTATCAGTGTATGGCCACCTTTAGGCTAGATTTATGCTACTAAAGGTTTTTTTTTTTTTTTTTGCTACAGAAGGTTAAAATTGTGTGTGGTCACTGTGTCCATCCACTTCAATTTGGTATCTGCTGGTGCCAGTCAGACGGCTAGGGAAACCATAGCGGAGATGTCTGTTTTTACCTTCAGGTCCCAAAAAATGTTTTTCAGGACAGAACCTTGCGTTGAGCTACCACAACAGAAACAGCGCATACGTTGATAATGGGCATGTCCTGTAGCCTATGTATCAGGGCTTCCCAATCGGCTACAACCATTAATTACTACAACTACAACTAATCCCCGCAGGGCAGCCGCTTTGCGGTATTAGTTTTAGACCCTGCATATTTTGGCATGCGAAAGCAAATGCACATTTGCATGAGCGATGTCTCGTGATTAGCCAATTAGGCCAAATTTGCAAAGGCATATTTATCAGGTTCTACTTGGTTGATGCACACATTTTTTCTTTGTTGAAATCATTCATTACTATGTAGTAGTTGATTGGCTACTAGCTACATTGGACTTCACTGCTCGGGTGCCCAATTACCAAGAATGAACCTACTAGTGCATGGCCGCCAATTGACCTTATCCACAATTTTGGCCCTTGTGTTATCCCGGCCTTAACGCAGCAGGGGTGTGAAAAATACTTCTAAATATCCACTTAAATTCACTCCATGATATCCACTGTTTTCAAAAGCTGTAATACTATTTTTAGCAATTTTTCAAAACATAATGGGCTTGATTCACAAAGCCGTGCTAACAGTTAGCACGCTGATGAAAAGCCCATTATCACGCCTAAACTCAGTTTAGGCGGGATAAAATAAACTTGCGCGCAAAGTTTTGCGCATAAAGTTTGATGCGCGTTAAGTGTTATGCGCGCAAAGTTTATGCTCGCAACGCCATTAAACCCTATGCGACGTTTTGCGCGCACCGGAAAACTTTGCGCTTTTTCCCTCAAAGCGGTGCTAACCTACTTAGTGCAATGTTTATCAAGCCCAAAAGTCTTTAGGCATGCTAACTAGGTTAGCACCGCTTTGTGAATCAAGCCCAATATGAGAAATAGAAAACACCAGGAATTGCTGTAGCTCTATAGGGGATACTTTTACTTAGCACATCCTGGAGTTCTTGAATAACGTGCTGAATTCAGCTCGGGATGGGTAAACTGCAGATCGTTTCACAATCACTGTGTATTCTCAAGGCGATAGAATTCACATTACTGTGTTGTATTGCCTGTTCCGTAAGCCAGCACCTATTCAGGAAAGAGTCCTTGGGCTAGACTCCTTTACACTGCTACTGCCTATACAGCGCACCCTAGTGGCTGTAGCTCAAGTGCTTTGCGTCTGCCAGGAGAAAAATGCAATATAAATGTTATTTGTCTTGTCTTGTGTTATATCATATCAAGAGCGCACAATTATTTTTTAGTTACTTTAACTGCTGCCGTAACTCACTTTGCGCCTCTGGGAAGTACATCTCTTACGCTAAACATTAGACTTTCTACAACAATATGATTTATATTATTTATATCTTGTAAGTCTGTTCCTGACTAATATGAAGTGACTCATGTCTGACAGATAGCTCGCTCTGTAATTATGGAGAAACATCGTGTAATTGGCTGCGGTAGCCTCTTCCAGACAGCGAGAATCTCTGCGCATAATAAAAGTCAAACCTGACTCTGCTTCTGCCCTCTCCCCACTCTGCACAAATCTACAAGAAAAGACATTTTGGCTGCATGTTTACTGTATATACTCAAGTATAAGTCTATAAATTTAGGTCTGATTCACCCCATAAAAGTATAGGGGTCAACTTTTACATGAGTCATGGGCAACACTGAGCACTGAGTAATGTGTGTACTAATAGTGACATTCACATTTGCAGCAATGTACCCAGTGGTAAGTGATAATTTGATGTCCTGGCCACAACAATTACCAAGAAAAGGTGGGGGGGAGGGGGATACTGGGCTCCATAAAAGGGATTGAATAATTGCAGCACTTGGGGGACTGGAGGAGGTATTGGCGGCAGTCATTAACCCCTCCAGAGGCCCAAGTGCAGCTATTAACTTTGCTGGGTAGACTTATACTTGAGTCAATAAAAAATTCCAGCTTGAGCCACATAAGGACCAGGGGATTTTTCCCTGCGCTGTGCTGGGTGGGCTCTTCAGCCCCCAGCACAGATCGTGTTTGCCGCAAGGCGATCAGAACCCCCCCCCCCTTTTTTCCCCACTAGGGGGATGTCCTGCTGGAGGGGTCTGATCGCCGCCGCCTGTTTGTGCCTTGCGGGGTGGGGCTCCTCAAAGCCCCCCTCCGCAGCGCTATTCTGCTCTCCTTCCCTCCCTCCCCTTCTCTCTAGGATCGCCGTCCTGTACCGCCTCTGATAGGCTTCAGCCTATCAGATGCCGGCGATCCCCGGCCAACCAGAGGCCGGGGATCGTCAATCTCCTTTACGGCGCTGCTGCGACAGCAGCGCAGTACGCTGTAAACACCGGGGATTTCTTCCCCGCGTGTTTACAGTTAGCCTG
The DNA here is from genome assembly GCF_040937935.1 of Hyperolius riggenbachi. NCBI lineage: Eukaryota > Metazoa > Chordata > Amphibia > Anura > Hyperoliidae > Hyperolius > Hyperolius riggenbachi. Next base: position 60,399,801 of record NC_090650.1, read on the forward strand.
CGAGCCGCGATCGGAGGCTCGCAGACTGTTCACGGAGACACCCTCCGTGAACTGACATGGAACGGCCGCTCAAGCAAGCGGTCATTTCCATGGAAACCCACTTACGACCAGCCGCCGCCTATCGGCATTAGGCGGTCGTTAGGTGGTAAATATTGCAGTCCACTTATACATGAGGTCGACTTGTATTCGAGTATATACGATACTTTAAAGCAAATCTGAAGCAAGCCAAGATTTTATACACACCTATGTAGACGGAAGGATCTGGATACCATAGAGCCTTCCTGATCTTCAGTCCGTCCCGTCATTCCCGCCCCATCCCTACTGAAAGCTTCCTGTTCTTGCAGGTCTTTGATACTGCTCATGCAGCCTTCAGAAATACCTCTATTTCCAAGCACTTCCAAAGGCGAGTACATCTGTACTGCGCATGCGCAAGCTCGAACCCGCGTGTGCGCAGTACGGATGGACTCGTCTTTGGAGGTTCCTCGGGGGGGCGCAAGTACTTTCAGAGGCTGCACAAGCGGTGCCGAAGAGCTATTCGACCTAGACCAGACCGCAAGGTCCCTGATATGGGGGGCTCTGGAAGAGAGGGGTGGAAAAGCCTCCTTCTCTTACCCAGAGCCTATACCATGGACAAGTGGCTCATCCCTACCTCGGGTGCCCAGGAGGAAGGTGCCACGCCTGTGGGTGTAGGCCCTGGGGGGGTTTCTGGTGGCACCAGATGCCTTCCCAGGTGAAATCGGTATAGGGATATTGAATTCCCCTTTACCCATTTTCACAAAGAGTTAAAGTAGACCTGAACTCTTTCACAGGACAGAAGGAAACAGAGAAATGCATCCTGTATGTATTTAGAGAGTTTAGCATGTCTAATCCCTCCTCATCTGTGACTAATCACTGTAATGTGATCTCTCAGCTGTGTCAGCTGTCTGCCTTGGCAGAGCAGCTAATTTGTAAACACAGGATGTTAACCCCATGTCTGCTTCCATGAAAGCAGAAAGTAAACACACTGAAGATTTATTGCAGGATTTGTATCAGCTAGAACAAAGAAATTTTTTCTTTAAAGGTTATCATGCTGTTGCTTATCTTTTAGAGCAGAGAAGAAGTTCTGAGTTCAGGTCCGCTTTAAAAAAAAGAAATAAAAACACAACCACAAGAAAAGTAGTTTATCATTCTTAATTAAGTGATATGGAGGCTGCCATATCTGTTTCCTTTTAAACAATACCAGTTGCCTGGCAGCCCTGCTGGTCTATTTGGCTGCAGCAGTGTCCGAATCACACCAGAAACAAACATGCAGCTATACAATAATGTCAGAGAAACCTGATTTGCTGCATGCTTGTTCAGGGGCTTTGGCAAAATGTATTAGAGGCAGAGGATCAGCAGGATAGCCAGGCAACTGGTATTGCTTCAAAGGAAATAAATATGGCAGCCTCCATATCCCTTTCACCTTTGTTTCACTTTAAAGGACAACCAAGGTGACATGTGACATAATGAGATAGACATGGGTATGTACAGTGCCTAGCACAGAAATTACTATGCTGTGTTCCTTTTTTTCTTTCTCTGCCTGAAAGAGTTAAACATCAGGTCTGAAAGTGACAGTTTCTGACTGGGTCGGACTATAGCGCAACCCTCACTGATAAGGAATTACAGCCATAAAACACTTTCTTGTTGGTAAATGTCTTCTGAGAGCAGGAAAGAGATAAAAGGGGTCAATAGTTCATAGATTTGAGCTCTGGCATACTCCGATGTGTCATTGAGCAGAGATCATGAAACAGTAAAGACGTAAAAACTAGATTTAGAATTAAATATGAAATAAAACTGGGATATCTAAAAAAGTCATTTTTCGGAGGAGGATCGATACAATTGTTTATCTCATCAGTTAATTTTAAAGGACACCGAGGCAAAAATAAACTAATAAAATAAACAATTGTATCTTCCTTCTCCTAAAAATGACTTTTTAAGATATTCCACAGTTTCATTTTAAGTTTAAATCTACTTTTTAAGTTTTAACTATTTTATTGTTTTTGCTCAATGACACATTCATTGAAATATGCCAGAGCTAAAATGTATGAACTATTGACCCTTTTTATCTCTTTCCTGCTCTCAAGCCATTTTCTGCTAGGAAAGTGTTTTATAGTTGGAATTTCTTATCAGTGAGGGTCACACTGTAGTCACTTCCTGTCTGAGTCAGGACTGAGTCAGCCACTTACATACCTGGTATTTAACTCTTTCAGGCAGAGAAAGAAAAAAAGGAACACAGCATAGTTATTAGTGTGCTAGGCACTGTACATACCCATGTCTATCTCATCATGTCACATGTCACTTCGGGTATCCTTTAATCTTCCCCAGATCTGACCCTTGGTGAATTGATATCTGGTTGGTTGCTAAGCATGATTGTGGTTCTTTGTTTATCCACATTGCTCTTTGCGGGGTTGTACTGAATAAACCGTCCTGTTTTATCACAGTCGGTGCAGTGTTAGTTTCCATTCTAATGGAGCTCCGCTCCTCTCTCCTCCACCCCACTTAATATAACCACTATGAGGATGAAAGCACCGCAGAAGGTGGAATCTCTAGAAAGCAGAGTTCCAAAATCTGAGTGCTTCTGTCACCACGACAACCGCAGCATTATACTGCTAATCATCCCTTCTCACTGAAAGCAGAAGCCATTAACTATCCCTTATTACTACTAGGCGGCTTCATTTATGGTTTCAGAGCTATTAAAAAGTGCATTATAAAGGAGGAAATCTCGGTGAATTTCCCCAGAGTTCCTCGGCAGTAATTTGCTTGGCAGAGTCACAAGATGCCACACTAGACACGTCCCGGCTTCAAAGCCACCTGATCGTAGTCACAGGACCGCGCACAACGGAAACCGGGCTGCCTTTCCAGGAATGGAAACTGACTACAAGGGGATAAAAATAGGGCAGGGAGATGCCAATACTATGCCTTCAAAATTAGCACCGATGACATCACTGAGAAACATGGATTGGAATAGGAGTAAAGGTAGCTACATCTAGGTACATCTAGCTATGTATGGACAGATCAACCATGAGATAAATCTCTCTCCGATCGAATCTGATTAGAAAGAGATCGGTCAGCTGCCCATACACCACAGGCCGATTCTCGATTGACTTCATGCTGAAATTGATTGGGAATTGACCTTGTGATGCCGCATTGCTGCTCCTCAATGTAAAATGTCCCCCCAGTACCCGATGCAGTATTGTTTACCTGTCCGTGCCCGCCGCTGGCTTTGGGCTCTGTCCGCAATCCGCATACACACGCCCCACATGATTGCCGACGTATACTTGGCGTGATGTCACAGACCTGCCCATGTTACTCTGGCAACCACGAGGTGCAGGTGTATGCAGATTGCGGACGGAGCCAGCGGCAGACACAGACAGGTAAAGAATACTGCTGCTCTTGGCAGCACCGATTTTTATCTGGTTTGATAATAATTATTGAATCGGATGGTCGATTGGCTGCCGAGTCGATAGATGTATGGCCACCAGGTGTCCGCTAATGGTACGATTTTTAGCAGATGGTTGTGGATCTAAAAAATCTGATCGTATTGTATGTAGCTGATATACTATCGGGGGCATAACTACGCTTGACGTGGCCAGTGGGGAGGAGGGGCCCAGACATCTTACTTTCTCTACTGGGGCTCCCTTCTTGTGCTCTCCTGGCTCTGCCACCCAGACCTACAGATCAGCAGACCTGCAGTGGCGGGGCTTACCTCTTCCCTATCGGGTCTCTCCAGCGCTTCTGCTGTAGCCACTAGGTGCCACTGTGCTCTATGCATTCCTTTAAAGGATGAAAAGAGCACAGGAGAGGGTCCTGGTGGCAAAGCAGGATACTGTAGCGTTCAGCGCCGGTGCTGGGGCGCCATCATAGCAGCTATACTATGATGCATGCCCCCTGCAACAGTAATTCGGGGATCCAGCGGTCGCCAGACCCTGAATTACATCTCCATCTGAGTTGCTACAACTCGGAGGGTGAGTAGTATTTAACGCCGCCAACGAATTTAGCGGCAGCGAGAAGATCCGTCATTCGGCTCGCCCTGCGCCCAACTCACTGGCGGCCGAACCATATGTACACCCTGGTGGAGGGGGAAGAAGAATCTCCTTTCCCTCCCTCCCTATGATACAGTTCTTCTGCTCGCCAGTTGATGTTTAAGGTGGGAGGAGTCACGGTGGCCTCACTTGATATATGACCTCATGAGGTCATCGCCATGGGAGAAGGGTGAAAAGAGTGTCAACGCAGAGGGACCCCTTTGATTTATAGCCACACACCTGATGAACGGGCTGAAATGTAATGATCTTTTCAGCAGTTGCCACTGTAATGCAGAAGTTGTAATAAGGTATAATGGGGCCTTAGGCAAGGTAGTTGATTTGGAGCCCCCTTGTGGTCCTTTTAGTAAGCTGAAGTGTAGAGAGGTCAGAGAAGGCGGGTGGTGGGCCCCTTGACACCCACTAGAACCCAGGTACCTGCCTAGACTGCCTGGTGGATGAACCTGCCGTGCTTTAATGAGTGTGGTGATCTGAAAAGTGTTATTATTTCTGCAGCAGCAAAAGCCTAGTTCATTCAGTCAGCTGATCACAACCTAAAAGTCTTGTATCATTTATTCATGTGTATGTATGGCGTGCTGCTTCTCACAGCACAAACAGAACAACACTGCAAGGAAACGCACTTCACACATAGATATCTCAGGAGGGCGGAGGCGTTAGCCATCGTTACCGCCGGCCTCTCTGCTGAATTTACAACAGTTGGCATCGGTTGGGGAGACGGAAACACAGAATCCAGCGACTGTTGTTGAGGATGTCGCCATTGCAATAAAGAAAATAAAGGCAATTGTATCAGGAAAATAATATGCAATGGCAAGGGAAGGATGTCTGCTTTCTTAAACCTTCTGCGACTTTGTTGTGAGCGGCGTTGCCGGGATTCCTGGAAGAATATTTTGTTGTTCCTCTAGGCGGGTGTTTCCTTCCTCGGGCAGCCGGGGGGACGCAGAGGATGTCAGGGACACGGCTTCTGCAGCGGGTGAAAAACATCAACAAAATGAGCTTTATCTGCCGTACACATCCTTCTATTTGTCTTCCTATACCTTATGGGGGGGGGGGGGAGAGTAGGAAAGCAATTACTTTGTATAAGGTTGTTGTGGAACGAGGATTAGCATGTGCAGTTTTATAGGATCTCATAATGTCATCTTATACCAGCTCCCTTGCTGCACACGCGACTTGGGCTTAAGCCGGCTTGGCACGGTTCCTTGGTAGAAGCCGACGGTTTGTGTGCAGTGACATCTACTGGGTCTTTTTTATATAACATACCCTAACACTGAAAAAAAGTGATGTTAAAGACAACTTCATGATATGCAATAGAATTGGCTATTGAATAGGAATAATATCTGTCGTTTATAGAGAAGGGGGTCACACTTGTCAAAAATCGCATGTCTTTCTCGGATGCACATTCACATTTTAACTTAAAGAGAATCTGTATTGTTAAAATCGCACAAAAGTAAACATACCAGCGCGTTAGGGGACATCTCCTATTACCCTCTGTCACAATTTCGCCGCTCCTCGCCGCATTAAAAGTGGTTAAAAACAGTTTTAAAAAGTTTGTTTATAAACAAACAAAATGGCCACCAAAACAGGAAGTAGGTTGATGTACAGTATGTCCACACATAGAAAATACATCCATACACAAGCAGGCTGTATACAGCATTCCTTTTGAATCTCAAGAGATCATTTGTGTGTTTCTTTCCCCCTTCTGCTCTCATGCACTGAAGTTTCAGGCTGCTCTTTTCTTCCTGCAAACAGCTTTGTCCTTGTCTGTAATTCCTCAGTATGTGAAAGCCCAGCCAGCTCAGAGGACACTTTATCCAGCTTGTAAAAGATACGAGAGCAGAGAGAAGCTGCACTAATCCTAAATAACACACAGGCAGTGTGCATAGAGGGGCCAGAAAGGGTGAGTTCATAGCAGAACCACAACACTGAAGAACTTGGCAGCCTTCCAGACACAGGCTGACAAGTCTGACAGGGGAAAGATACATTGATTTATTACAGAGACTGTGATAGCAGAAAGTGCTGCAGTTAGCCAGAACACATTAAAATAGCTTTTGGAACTTGTAGGATGATAAAAAACAGGATGCAATTTTTGTTACGGAGTCTCTTTAAAGAGGAGCTGTCAGCTATACTGTCTCAGAAAAAAAACATAAAAGTAGATAAATACTTGCTCTACTTACATAACATATGTACTGTACAGTCCAAATTTTGATTTTAGTGATTTTTCTACAGAAAAAAAGAGAGAAAAGCCTTCTTAGCATTTCCCATTGCACTGTGTATTTTGAAGCCAATTCTGATGTAATTTCCTCCTTTACTCTCCTCTGCCTGATTGTGTATGCATTGCCTGCCCTCCACTATAGAAAGTGCATTGTCTCAGCATGAGAAATATTGGCCAATCAGAGAGGAATAGAGGTGTGGGAGGGGAAAACAGGAGGGAAAGAGGCTTCAGCCAATCAGGCTGCATTAGTTAAGTCTGAGAGGAAAGTAGAGAAGCAAAAAAAGACTACCCAGCATGCCCTGCACCTTCCTTTGTGCGTACCAAATTGTGCGTGCACCAAATAAGTCAGGTAAACTGGGAAATTATCATTTATCTACAAGAAAAGTAATAGTGATTTTAACTTTTGGATTGCCTGGTTAGCATCCTTATTACTTGTTTACCAGATAAAAATAAAGAATTGATTTTTTATTTTATGCCCAATAGTTACAGTTTAAAACCAAAGTAAGTGTATGGGATTGTTCACTTTTAATGGAAACCTGGGGGGGGGGGGGGGGGGGGGAAGTGGCCTGACACCCTACTAGACTTTGCCTTCCATGAACCTACAAACCCTGGCTGAAGCGCACCGCAAATGTTCTGACTGGCCAAACTGTCCTTTCTCCCTTACTTCCATTGTCCATCATAGGTAGATACAGGTGCCCTTTAGTATTAGGTAGCCAGAAGTACCCTCAATATTAAGTAGCTAGAGGTGCCCCAAGTATTCGGTAGCTAGAGGAATCTCAGTATTAAGTAGCTAGAGGTGCCCCTAACTGAAGGTAGATCTTGTCAGTGGAAGGGAGATCTTGTTAGGACTCAGCATACGGAAGGAGGGAGGGAGGCAGGCACTCTGAGAGGGAAGTGAGCAGCCTTCCCATCATCAGGTGCTTGTAGGCGTGTGCCTACAGTGCCTTATGGTAAAACCGGCCCTGCTTGTGTCTGATAAATCCTCAGTATTATTCTGTTATGCATGAGGCTTTGTAAATGAGAGAATTGTAGAGGTTCTGAATACTTCTAGCATCACTTTCACGGTTTTGAGCTTAGCTTTTGATGAGGTCATAAAAGTGTCATTTTGAGTGAGAAAGATAATATTTAGGTGAAAAGTTGGTTCTCTGACATGCTCTATTTACCTTGTGCAGATAAGACTGGAAAACTGTCCATACGCTTTAATTAAATGACATTGTTCTGTTTGTCCGCAGAAGCCCAGCAAAGTGACCTGGACTGTGAATTTGGCTACGGATCGCAGAAGACCATCTGCAAGTGGGAACATGACAACACCTTGGGCCTCAAGTGGACAGTCCTGAATAGCAAAACTGGCCCAGTACGGGACCATACAGGTAAACATGACATTCTACCACAGTGTCCTTTCCACTAAAGCTCTACTGTAGCAACTGGTGCTGCAACAGTGCCATCTAGTGGTCCTGAGCGCATTTAACACATCACTCAATATTCTTTACGATGGAGAGAGAGCAACACAAATTGCCACCAACAAGCTGAACGGCTCGCTATAAATTCAGTTGTGTTAACGGTAGATGTAAAACACTGTGACAGAAGAGAAACAGCAACGCTGCGACGAGCTAGGCTGCCTAGGGCTACAGCCTGGAATCCTAGACGCAGCCCTGGCTGTGTAACAAAACACGTTGGCTTAAAAGGATAATTTATAACAATTTAGTGGCAGTTAGTATTGTCTGTCTACTCCCCCTCCCCCCTCCTTTGCTGTTTGAGGGGCAGCTTGTGGAAAATTATTGTTGTGTTTGATGAATGGAGTTGCTAATAAAACATGATGTAATCGAGTTGAACGGCACAGGCCTGTCTTCCTTCTGGACAATAAGATGAGAGCAGCTTTGCTGTCAAGCATTCCACGGCCCAGTGCCGCTTGTTACAAGCCGTAGGAACTGGAGTCACATGACTTGCAAATAACATTCTACGTGTAACAATTCAAACATTTTCTGAACAGCTGTACACTCCCTGCATTGCCAGTGCACACCCAAACAGCTGACTGGATAGTCACTCCCCTTTTTTAAATTTTTTAGTGTCACAGCCTTAATTTAGAATGGCTTTAATTTGAATTTTTAAAGTAATAAAATATATGACTAAAGCATAAAAGTCAAAAAAGATGTTCTTTATCTAAATCTCGTTTCTTGTGCTTGTTAGATCCGCATTTAGCTGAAATTACAGCTATAAGTCTCTAGGGGCAAATTTCTACCAAATTTTTAAACTTTGGAGCCTGCAGTTTTTACCTATTCTACACCTTTTCTTTTGCTACAATTTTATATACTGTATCATATGCCTGGTTTGAAGTGCCTGCTCTTCCATTTCATTCTTCTTCCACTTATCCCTACTGTCTCCTCACCCATCCAACTCTGCTGTCACTGATCCCCATTGCCTCCTCAACTATCCCACTCTTCTGCCACTGATCCCTACTGCCTGATCTCCCATATCATTCTGCTGCCACTGATCCCCACTGCCTGCTCTACCAATCAACTTTACTGTCACTGGACCCGACTGCCTCCAGTTCCATCCAACTCTGCTGTCACTGATCCCCATGGCTTCCAATTTTATCCAAATCTGCTGTCACTGATCCCCATTGCTTTCTCAACCATCCCACTCTTCTGCCACAGATCCCTACTGGCTGATCTCCAACAGCTTTACTGTCACTGGAGCCCACTGCCTCCAACTGCATCCAACTCTGCTGTTACTGATCCCCATTGCCTTCTCTACCGAACGCCTTTACTGTCACTGATCCCCACTGCCTCCAATTCCATCCAACTCTGCTGTCATTGATCCCCACTGCCTCCTCAATCATCCCACTCTTCTGCCTCTGATCCCTTCTGGTTGATTTCCCATCCCACTCTGCTGCCACGGATCCCGACTGCCCCGTCTACCAACCAGACCTTCTATCAGTGATTCCCACTTGCTCCTCCACCATTGTGATATGTCACCACTGATCCCTGCTCTCTGCTTGGCCTGGATTGTTTTTTATTATTAATTATGTTGAATACATTAATATTCTCTTGCAGGAAATTAATGTCAATATGTGTCTGATCCCTTCTGTCTTTATTTATTGTATATATATCTTTTTTTATTTTTTTTACGTTTCTGCAGGAGATGGAAATTTTATTTACTCTGAAGCAGATGAAAGACACCGAGGAAAGGTGACCCGACTGCTGAGTCCCCTGATCGATCCCTCAAAGTCTGACCAGTGCATGACATTCTGGTACCACATGTCCGGTTCTCATGGGGGTTCCCTGAGCATCAAGCTGAAGTATGAGAATCAGGATGGCTTCAACCAGCAGCTGTGGACTGCCAGTGACAGTGAACGCCACAGCGAACAATGGAGGGAAGCCCGGGTCCTCCTCTCCAAGTCACTGAAGCAATATCGGGTATGTAAAATAGAAGGCAAGAGCACACCTGCCACTGTCTGCTGCAAACAATGTTGGCAATTTATTGAAACACCAGCAACATTACAGCTATAATGCAACTGGCAATTGGATAACAGGTGCAAATAAGATGTGCATACAGTTGTTACCGGGGAGAGAGAGGATGGACAGTGGGTGCGGCCACCGGAGAGCCTGACAGCCGTTTCATGCTGGTCATCTGAGGCTGTGTCCACATAGCAATATTGGGTATGAGCTAAAATAATTCCCTTTTTAGGGATTTATCCTGCTTGTTCAGCCAATGATACTGCATGGAGACCTTTAATGGAGTTACTGCTAGGTTTAATGTTAGGGGTCTGGAATTGATTCTTCCAGGGCATGATAAAAAACAAACAGGAGAACCAGGAGCCCTTCATGGTGTAGTGTGTAAAGTAATACAGAAAGGAAAGAAAACAAATGGGATACTCACAGAGCCGAGTTGCAGAACGGCATCCACGTATTTTTGGTTGAAGGTGGTGTCACCGACCGCAAGAGAGGGTTGACTTGCTTCTGTGTGGTTAGGTCGCACACCTAGAAAAAGAGTATAGTAGATGGGAAAATATAAAAACAAACAATTGCCCAAACTAAAAACTGACCCTACTCCCCCCCCCCCCCACCACCAGGGGTTCTTAGGTGTAATACTGGAAGGGAGGCACCCCATAGGATGTGTAAATATGATTAAAAGCTGTTCAAACGGCAAGAAAAACTCAAGACAAGGACTGAAATAAAATACAATTCAAACACACTGGACAATGCATTTTGTGGTCATCCACCTGCTTCCTCGGGCCAATAAAGCAGTGTCTGAGCAAATTAACTCTTACTTTGAGCCATGTTTCATATACCGTCTGTCCTGTTTTTAATGTACAGTATATCAGGGCTTTATGTAAAGTTTTTTTGTTATAATTAAAAATAGCTTTGTTTTCGATTCCAGTATTTCGTCCAGCTTTTTTATAACATTGTCAGTAAGTTTATATTTTACTTATTCACATCTGTGCAGCTGTACACTGTTGTACAGAGAGGTGAGAATAGTATTCTCTCCCCAGATGGGTTTCCAGTTTCAAATGTAGTAACGCTTTGAAGTTTAAAGGAGTCGTCAGGCAAAAAAAAAAATGGGGTTTCACTTACCTGGGGCTTCTACCAGCCCCATGCAGCCATCCTGTGCCCTCCTAGTCACTCACTGCAGCTCTGGTCCCCCTCCGTCAGCTCGTTTAGTTGTTGCTGACCTCGGGGTCGGCGGGCCGCATTGCGTACATTTTTACGCATTCCCGCTGGTGCAGGAACATTAACGCATACATTTTTACGCGTTAGAGGTTCAACACGTAAAATTGTACGCGTTGAACCACTAATGCGTAAAAATGTATGCGTTAATGTTCCTGTAACAGCGGGAATGCGTAAAAATGTATGCAATGCGGCCCACCGATCTCGAAGTCTGCAAAAACTAAACGAGCTGACGGAGGGGGACCAGAGCAGCAGTGAGTGACTAGGAGGGCACAGGATGGCTGCATGGGGCTGGTAGAAGCCCCAGGTAAGTGAAACTCATTTTTTTTTTGCCTGATGACTCCTTTAAATATTAATTAGCCATACCTCATACCAATTCTCCTATACCATATTTTAACCTATGTCTTGTTTCTGCCTTTAGGTGGTGGTAGAGGGCACCATTGGAAAAGGAAGCAATGGAGGAATTGCTGTGGATGATATTATCATTGCTAATAACATATCTCCTGAAAACTGCAAAGGTAAGTGGTTCACACAGTCAGAGCTCTGACAGGGGCTGCATGCATTTGTGATGGGCGTTATTATTTTAAATGTGGGGGGGGGGATATGTTTGTGTATCTGCACAGGTCACACTTTTTAGCTTCTGACGAATCTCTTAGAGCGAAACATGTTTCAACTTCTCTTTCACTGCAGCCTAGCAGCTTTAGAGGTGCTGACAGAGATTTGTGTCAATGACATAAGCAAATCTTTTTCAGTTGACGTGTTTATATTAACCATAGTCAACTTGGATAAGGCAGGAGGCACATCACATCTCAAGTGTGTACCTCATTTACATCTGGTTTAACCACTTGAGGACCACAGTGGTAAACCCCCCTAAAGACCAGGCACATTTTGACTAAAATGGCCACTGCAGCTTTAAGGCACAGCTGCAGGGCCGCACAACACAGCACACAAGTGATCCCCCCCCCCTTTTCCCCCCACCAACAGAGCTCTCTGTTGGTGGGGTCTGATCACCCCCCAGTTGTTTATTTTTTTTTTAATAAATATTTATGTGTGCTTTTTGTAAAAAAAAAAAAAACCTTTCCTCTGCCTCCCCCAGCCAGCTTCCCTCCCTCCCCCAGCCAGCCTATCACAGCGATCGGCTGTGATAGGCTTCAGCCTATCACTGCTAATCGCTCTCTTGTCCCCCAGGGGGACAGCCATGTTACACCGTCTAACAGTCTCCTGAGCAGCAATAGCCGCTCGGAGACTGAAGAGGGGGCGGAGCTCTGCCCCCCGAGCATGAGATGTGCGCGCAGCATGCGCACGATCGCATGCAATTTATAGCCCCAGGACTTGACGCCAATTGGCGTTAGGTGGTCCCGGGGCTGCCGCTGCGGCCACGCCCATTGGTGTGGGGCAGTCGTCAAGTAGTTAACCTGCATTTTTTTGTATAGTTATACAATCACAGTTATTTGTACAGAGAGTAGTTTTAACACATATACAATAAAGGTTAATTTTTAGATACTCTAGGGTCCCTCCTCTTGTGGGCAATGAGCTACAAGTAGCAACAGTTTGAAAACATTACCGGGGCTATATGAGAGCATAGTCAAAATTGCTTAGGAGTTATCATGCAAAAAAAGAGTTTCACTTACCTGGGGCTTCTACCAGCCCCATGCAGCCATCTTGTGCTGTCGTAGTCACTCACTGTTGCTCCAGTCCCCCTATGCCAGCTAGTTTAGTTTTTGCCAACTTCGGGGTCGGCGGACCGCATTGCGTAAATTTTTACGCATTCCTGCTGGTGCAGGAACATTAACACTTACGTTTTTATACATAAGTGGTTCAATGCATAAATATTTACGCGTTGAACCACTGACGTGTAAAAACGTATGTATTAATGTTCCTGCATCAGCGGGAATGCGTAAAAATGTACGCAATGCGGCCCGCCGACCCCGAGGTTGGCAAAAACTAAACTAGCTGTCAGAGGGGGACCAGAGCAGCAGTTGGGGACTACGAGGGCACAGGATGGCTGCATGGGCCTGGTAGAAGCCCCAGGTAACTGAAACTCATTTTTTTTTTGCCTGATAACTCCTTTAAAGGGAACCTGAGGTGAGAGGTATATGGAGGCTGCCATATTAATTTCCTTTTCCAGTTGTATGGCAGTACTCCTGATCCTGTGCCTCCAATACTTTTAGCCATAGACACAGAACAAGCATGCAGCAGATCGGGTACTCTGACTCAGGTTTTATTGGATTAGCTATATGCTTGTTCCAGGATTTTGACTCAGACACTACATAAGCCAGAAAGTCAATAAAACTGCAAGCCAACTTGCAAATATGGCAGCGTCCATATCACTCTCACCTCAGGTGTCCTTTAAAAGTCAGTCCAGGTTTCTAGGGTGACTTATGTTCTCCGCTAACCCCACCCTAGGATAACCATAGTAAATCAGGTCCTTGAAATCAAACTTAACAGCTTTCTAAGTTTCTCTGCCGTCAAGCTAATCATGTTTTTTTTTTTTTCAGACCCAGAAACTGCACCAGGTACTGAGGATCATACAAACGATAGACCAGGTAATCTTACTTCCACATCTTCCAGAACTAGCAATTATAAATTTGAAAGTTTTAACAGCTTGCCAGAGATAGAAGTATTAAAAAAAGACAGGTCGAATAACTGAACTTGGTCATTTATCTAACAAATAAAGACCATCTCTGAACAAAGACCAAAACTAAAGAGTGGACAAAAAAAAAAGACAATAGTATTCTACCCAAAGGCTCCCTCTGGTTTCTGGCTTCTTGCCCCCAGGTGCCTTGTCCCTTGTAGTGTCTCCATCCAGCAATGTCCATCTGTCCCACTCCTGGTCAACTTCCCCCATACCTTACCTTAATGCCTATTCCTGCTGAATACTGGAAGAAATGTGACTGATGACCATGATAGAAAAAGGACACTAAGGTGTCTTCATCACTGTATTGGTGATTCTAGGGTACAGAAGAGGGAGAAGCAGCTGCGAGTGGAGGGAGCGTTCACTTTTTCTACCCACAGTGGTACTTGGGGAGGGGCGAGAACCTAGAATGAGATGAATATGGAAGGTGTCTTTGTTGGCTTCTTCTTCTTAATATTATTATTGATTTATAAAGTGCCAACATTTTCTGTGGCGCTGTACAAAGTGAGAAACAAACATGGGGTACAAAATAATACAGACAATGGTATATATCAATGTACAAAATACAGAGTTTGTACAAAATACAGAATCGGTACGAAGTACAGAATTGGTAATTATAGTGACATCAATATGAATAAAATGTAACAAAATCCAAAACACAAAAGGCTGAGAGAGGCCTGCCCTTGTGAGCTTACAATCTAAAGGAATGGGGGGGAACCAGAGCTGGGGGGTACATTCTTCAAATGTATCCCTACTCTGGCTATTGGTCTTATCTTCTACCTTAAATTACTTTTAAATTCCTGGCTCAGGACAAGTATGCACAACAGAAGACTCCACTTGTATAATTCTAGGCATGAACCTTCTTATTGCCAAAAGATCAGTACAACAACCATCCAACTGGCATTTTGTTTAAAACAAAAGACTTAAAGCAGCAGGGACAGCCATAGTATCTCAGGGAAAAAAAACATGTATAAGTAGATAAACACTTGGTCTACTTGCATAACATATGTATTGTACTGTCCATGTTTTGATTTCACTGACTTTTATATAGTAAATTAAGAGAAAACAGTTTCAGATATTTTCCATGTTTACTGCCTCTGACTGAAGCCAATCCTGATGTCATTTCCTCCATTACTTTTTTCCTCCTAGAAACTACACTGTCATATCTAGTTTGCTTTGTAAACACATGTGAGCACAGCATAGACCATATTTCAGCAGCTTCACTCTGAACTGCCCTCAGCCAATCAGTGAAGAGCAGGAAAGTGAGAGGGGAGATAACAAACTTTAATCTCCTCTGCAATCTACCATATAGAGCCAGGCTGACTGAGATAAGATTTATTACAGCAGAAACATTTACGATTATATCGGAATGCGTGTAATGCAGGGTCAGAATGTAGACTGCATAATAAACACAGAGCAGTGGGAAAATAGAATTTGATTTTATTTCTGACAATCCCACTTTAGTATTCCTGTCACCTCAAGTTTCCTTCAAAAATAATCTTAAACGCCATATTATAAACTTGTACAATTGAAAAAAAGGAATCACATCTCATGCTTATTATTCTAATTTTCCTTTCCAGGGATCACACCGAATTATTCTCCTATGGACCCCGTTGACGAGCGCATCTCCAAGAAGCCTGGAAGCGTACTAAAGACCCTGGATCCCATCCTTATCACCATCATCGCTATGAGTGCTTTAGGAGTACTACTAGGTGCCATTTGTGGAGTGGTCCTTTACTGTGCCTGTTGGCACAATGGCATGTCAGAGAGGAACTTGTCTGCCCTGGAGAACTACAATTTTGAACTTGTGGATGGTGTAAAACTGAAAAAGGACAAACTAAACACACAGAACTCTTATTCAGAGGCATGAAGCAGCAGAGTGATCAAGGAAATCATGTTGCAGAGACTTTCAGTGGAAAGACTAAGGTCACTTTTGGTAGAGGCTGACCGATGATCTTTGACTTCTAGGCTAAAAAGTGCATTGGTTGACGAGAAGCCAAACTACTCTCAGGAGCGTCGGTGAAAATACCTGAAAACTATGAACGTATATACAATCGGAATCATGTACAGCTAGCTCTTTCTGTTCGTTTAATTATTTTTATTTTATGTTCTTGGATAATCAGATGCTGGTGTTGAGACCAATTATGATTGACTTTATGGTTTTGTAACCTTTGTTCCATTCTGTTTTTGTTCTCCTGCTGCGGATATCACTCTGTTGTGTGCAGAATCCAGAATGCTGTCACAAGAATACACTGAGTGGGGGGTTCCATGGAGGGTCACATGACGTGACGAATCCCTTCAAGCTCCTCCCTCCTCCCCATACATCATAGGACTTGCAGCACGAATTCCTCTTCTCGTCTGTGCATATCTGTTTGTGCTGTGTATAAAGCAACAAAGGCTTAGGAAAGTCCTAAAAATAATGTGCCACTATGATGTTTTTTGGACAGTTTTAAAAGCAACGCTATTCATTATTGTTGTGTTTCAGTGTTGTTCTGGAGCATAGTGCTTTAAACGTCTCTAGGGTTCATGCACCGTCATCAAATGCAATGGGCAATAGAGGGTATGGCTCACCCTTACGAAAACGTTGTTGGCACTAGCTAGTGGATGTCCTCTTAAGTGCCTTTTTGTGTTTGTGTTAGTTTTGACTGTGTTCTCACTGATTACAGCAATGTTTTTGTTTTCTTTTTTTTTTCTTTTCAGGCCCTTGTCAATTTGATGTACCACAGTGGGCAATTTTTGTTTCTTTTTATTTTTCATAATGGCTTCTCAATGGCAAGGGCTACCACCTAACCATCCACTCAACTGAAAAGTTTTTTTTATTTTGGAATAGAATGATATTAGTTTTGGTCCATATTGAAGTCAAATCCATAACGGTTTTGTAAAAAGCTGCAATATCCCGTTTCTCTCTTTTTTTTTTTCATCTGTAGAATGTATTGAACAGTTTGTACTCGACTGAGAGTAGGTAATGTAAGGGTTTTTGTTTTGTTTTTTGTTTTTAAATTTTTGCCGTAGACTAATGGGCAAAATTCAGCTCTGTTTTGGATACTAAGAAGACAGAGATGGTCCTCTGGTTTAAGTCCAGGAAGGGAAATTTCTTACATGAAACCCTACAAAGTCTAACTTTGGCTTTCTGTTAGGATGTTGGAAGAGTCGGTGTCTTCTTTCCTAAATCAAAAGGCAAAAATGCATTGGATATTATTTCATAAAAGCACTTGGAACAGTTACTTGAGGGGTCCAGGAACGGCCACATATTTTCTATAAATAGATTGGTGTCTGATTGGCTGTTGTGATGTTGTATTTCATGTTGAAGTGTTTAGAACTTATCTAGATACACATATCCTTAGCTCAAAGGGAGAAGTTTTTAATCAGTCCATCATATCCTAGCAGCGATCAAACTGTTATTTCCTCTGTTCTATGTACATTAATGAATTAACTGCAATCTGGTTTCCACCCTTGCATTTATTAAAGAATAATGCTACTTTCTCCACCAAAATAAGGTATAGTCTGCACTGCATAGACTATACACCAACTGCCAATCACCTGCTTAATCAAATTTAGAATCTATTTTATTTGGCCAAATAAGTTTGCTCTTACAGGAATTTGACTTGGTAGCTGTTTAACGGACATAGATAAAACAATACAAGGACAGACAGTATAGATATTACAAGTCAAGGGTTCAAGTGTGAATATTTTGTAGGTCCACCTTGTGTCACTCAAGCTGCTCTGACCTATCGAGTTATGGTGTTCACTAGACCTCCAAGGATGTCTCTTGCAGGGACCTAACTACAAATCATGGGCTCCCCAGCAAAACTATAATGGGGCCCCCAGCAGAACTTTGATGGGGTCCCCCAATGTTTATGCTCTTTACCTTGCCTACCCCTGGTGACCCCCACAGCCAGGGGGCCGATCTTTCAAGGGTCATAAAACGTGTGGACATCATAATCTTCACACCCATGACAAGCCTAGCTACTGAAGGATGGACCCCTTTATTGGAGGGAGTTAAGTAGAAGTTGGGAGGGGGGCCTTACAGATCTGCTCCCCTGTAGTTACACCCCTGGTCCCTTGATATGTGACTCCAAGTTGTTGGCTTTTAGTCCTGTAAGTTGTGAGGTAGGGCCTCCATAGGTCAGTCTTGTTTTTTAACCACACCACACAGATAGTTACATAGTTATTTGGGTTGAAAAAAGACATACGTCCATCGAGTTCAACCGGTAAACAAAGTACAACACCAGCCTGCTCCCTCACATATCCCTGTTGATCCAGAGGAAGGTGAAAAATCCTTACAAGGCATGGTCCAATTAGCCCTAAAAGGGAAAAAATTCCTTCCCGACTCCAGATGGCAAACAGATAAAATCCCTGGATCAACATCATTGGGCATTACCTAGTAATTGTAGCCATGGATGTCTTTCAACACTAGGAAAGCATCTAAGAGATGTTTAATTAGATTGATACATTACATAGATGTTAATTAGGTAGATATTTGTAAATGGGTAGTCCCGCCCTCTCTTCTCCCATCAATGTTTCCAGTGGCTGCTCTGCTGATCATGTGACTAATTGGAGCGGCAGTAGTCGTCAAAATTTCCTTACAGCAGAATCTGCTGTCATATTTATTATGAACACACCTGACCTGTTCACATTTTATTGCCTTTTAGGCATATGCCGAAAATTATTATTAGAGAGAACGTTTGTCTGTGACAGATTTCATCTCTCGTTGCTCTTTTGTTGGCATTGAGGGGAAAAAGGATACCGAATCTTCTGACCCGACAGAAAGGAATCTTGCACTGAAATCTCTATTTAAAATTATATGTTGATAAGGTTATTTAACCCTTCAGCGGCCAAAGAGGGCAGCGACAGGGATGTAGCAGCTCTGTCGCCGCCCTCTCTGCCTGGGGAGTAATAAAAGGGTTTGTTTGTAAAGGCAGTGTTAAAAGAAAATTGTTCATTTATATTTGTTTTAGATTGTTTCATAATTTTTAAAAATTGTAAAAATAACATTTTTTTTTTCTTTATCGAAAAACTATTAAAGAAAAAGGAAAAAAAAAACGAAACTTTTTTTTTTCTGTAGTAAAATGGGTTCATTTTACTGGTATATTATTGCTTCATGTTTTGTATCATCATGAACTTTTGTGCAAATTTTTTTACAGAAAATTTTTATTTTATATGACAATACGACACTTGTAAACTGTTGTTTTGGAATGAACTGCGAAGCCTTAAACTTTGAATGACATTTGTATTCTTGGACATTGAACTGCATAATAATCACATAAAAGAAAAACTGAACTGTAATTTAAAAATCCCAAACGATGACTACTACATTCCAAAGATACAGTTGAAATAAACATTTTCATAAAATTTTCTGGCTGTGTGGACTCTTTCTTGTAACTGATGCACAAGGAATGAGAGGTCGCGGGCGCTTTTAATTCACACTGTGTTTAATTATTACTATTATAAATGAAGAGTCAACAGTTTATACCTGGCTGGTCCGGGCTAAAATAGACCCCTAAACAATAATTATCTGGCCTCCTCAGAAAGCAGTATTAGTTGTGCCCCCTCTCCACTAATGTAGTATTAGGTGCCCCTTCCATACCAGGTGCCCACCTTATTAGGTGTCCCTTCCTTACCAGGTGCCCACCTTATTAGGTGCCCCTTCCTTACCAGGTGCCCACCTTATTAGGTGCCCCTTCCTTACCAGGTGCCCACCTTATTAGGTGCCGCTTCCTTACCAGGTGCCCACCTTATTAGGTGCCCCTTCCTTACCAGGTGCCCACCTTATTAGGTGCCCCTTCCTTACCAGGTACCCACCTTATTAGGTGCACCTTCCTTACCAGGTGCCCACCTTATTAGGTGCCCCTTCCTTACCAGGTGCCCACCTTATTAGGTGCCCCTTCCTTACCAGGTACCCACCTTATTAGGTGCCCCTTCCTTACCAGGTACCCACCTTATTAGGTGCCCCTACCTTACCAGGTGCCCACCTTATTAGGTGCCCCTTCTTTACCAGGTGCCCACCTTATTAGGTGCCCCTTCCATACCAGGTGCCCACCTTATTAGGCGCCCCTTCCTTACCAGGTGCCCACCTTATTAGGTGTCCCTTCCTTACCAGGTGCCCACCTTATTAGGTGCCCCTTCCTTACCAGGTGCCCACCTTATTAGGTGCCCCTTCATTACAATCAGAATGCAATCCATCGGTAAGTGCCGGATCCCCCCAAGAAAGTAGCATTATGTAATCCTTTTGTTCCACCCCAGATTATTATTATTCAGTATTTATATAGCGCCAACATCTTCCACAGTGCTGTACAGAGTATATTGAGTTGTCACTTAACTGTCCCTCAGAGGGGCTCACAATCTAATCCCTACCAAAGTCATATGTCTATGTATGGATTGTTTTCAAAACATTTTATTGTATAAATACAGATGAGTGTGAAGTTAATCACCGTTGGCATACCATATTGGTACATCGTTCAAGACCACATTTTTCAAACAATAACTTAGCACTATGATTGGACATAAGGTATCCATATAGATTCCTGCATAATAGATAGATAACAAATCATGGGCCTGATTCACAAAGCTTTTATGTTAAATTATCTCACCTTGTTTATTAACTCACAATTTATCTCTCCTTAAAGGACTTATTAGTCCAAAAAAGTTAAATACCTGTATGAAAAACCAATGCACGGAGGGCGCCATCCGCGTCCTCTGTGCCGTCCTGCCGGGTCCCCGCATCTCAATGTGCCCCTCCGGCCGGTCCCGACCCCACAGCCCGGCTCGGGCTCTCATTCCTCCACTAAGATGGCCGCCCGATCCCCGCTATAGGCCGTCTCCTGTTGCGTGGATCGGGGGGAAGGCCCTAGAGCTGCGCAGCCGCACTCGCGCATATGCAGACTGCGCAGCCGGCGGCCATCTTAGTGGAGGAATGAGAGCCCGACCCGGGCTGTGGGGTCGGGACCGGCCGGGGGGGCACATTGAGATGCGGGGACCCGGCGGAACGGCACGTGCATTGATATTTCATACAGGTATTTAACTTTTTTGGACTATTTCACCTCGTAAATCCTTTAAATGACTAAACTCATAATTTACCTCTCATATCTAACTTAACTTATGGTTTACCTCTCTTTATTTGACATAACTAATGGTTTAGCTCCACTTATTTGTCATAATTCATGGTTTAGCTCTCCTTATTTGACATAACTCATGGTTTAGCTCGCCTTATTTGACATAACTCGTGGTTTAGCTCTCCTTATTTGACATAACTCGTAGTTTAGCTCTCCTTATTTGACATAACTCATGGTATAGCTCTCCTTATTTGTCATAACTCGTGGTTTGGCTCACCTTATTTGAAATAACTCGTGGTTTAGCTCTCCTTATTTGACATAACTTGTGGTTTAGCTCCCCTTATTTGTCATAACTCCTGTTTTAACTCTCCTTATTTGACATAACTCATGGATTAGCTCGCCTTATCTATTTGTGTCATGAATTATCTCTCCTTATTTGTTTATCTCATGCATTAGCACTCCTTACAGGTAAGGGGAAAAATAAGTAGCCTTTGTGAATCAACCCCCATGTGTTTTAGCTATAGTGTAGCTGTAGCATAGGCCGAGAATAAACAAAACAAAATCAAAATTGAAAATAAAAAGTAAAATGTAAGTTTAACATGTTAACAGAGTAACAGATCCACCAGTTTGATTTAGTTATTAGTTAGAAATACCTGACAAGTATGATCAGGAGGTACCCTGAATGAGTTTTAGTTATGTCTATAATTCAGTCCATATATAATATTCATTAAGGTAAATCTTGTTTATTAATCCATACATTTCTCAGTTGTTCTTTTCACGTTGGCATATATTCACTCATATTGGCAATTGGGACTATTAGAGTCTCTATAGTGTCTGGCTATTGCTACTTTTGTGGCTAGCATAATGTTGGCCATTAGAAACTTATATGGTAGGCCTGAATGATTTTCGTTTTTTAAACCAAAATCGCGATCAGCGGCATGACGATCTTGAGATCGTCAAAGACGCGGTTTTCCTGGGCCGCCGCCACCTGTACCTGCTCCTGCCCCCTCCTCCAGTGAGTCCCGAACCCCCTTGCTGCTAAGCCGCATGGAGAGCGCCGCTGTGAAGTGGCGGCGAGCATTGCCCAGCAATGATGGCCACCAGGAAGTAAAATCATGCGAACGCTCAGTGCATCTTCGCAGCTTCTCTCCGTGCGGCGGATACATTTCTGCAACATGAGAGGAAAGGACACAATGCACTGTATAATATTGTAATTTAATATATTGTAGATGTGCGTAATTACTTCTCTGCTGCAACGCCCATCACCATCCCAGACAGCTGCGTCCCCCAACCATATGCATACCCGGCCTCACAGCCAATCACTTATGCATAGAGAGTACAGGAGAGACATTGCTGCTGGTAATGTGGTGTGTGTGTTACTGCTGGTAATGTGGCGTGTGTGTGTGATACTGCTGGTAATGTGTGTCACTCTGCTGGTAATGTGGTGTGTGTGAGTTGCACTGCTGGTAATGTGTGTGTTAGGCCTGAACTATTTTTGTCTTTTAAACCGAAATCACAATCAGCGGCATGACGATCTTGAGTTCGTCAAAGCGGCGTTTTTTCCCACGCAGCTGCCTGCTCTGCTCTGGCCCCCTCTTCCAGTGAGTCCTGATCCCCCTTGCTACATGCCCCATGGAGAGCCGCTGTGAAGTGGCTGCGAGAGTTGCCCAGCAACGATAGCTGCCAGGAAGTGACGTGATGTCACTTCCTGTTACAGGCTCCGCCATTACTGGGCAAATGCTCAATTCCTCTTTGCAGCTTCTCTCCGTGTGGTAGTGCAGTGAGGAGGATCAGGACTGTCTGGAGGAAGGTCTGGAGCAGGACAGGTACAGGCGGCAGTGCGGTGGGGATCTGCCTGTACACAATAAAGGGGGGGGGGGGATCTGACTATATGCACTAAAGGGGATCTGGATGGCTAGCCTGTACTGCGGCACCTATACTGGCTAGCCTGTAATGCGGCACCCATACTGGCTAAAGTGTACTGGGGTCACCTATAGCTTGCTTACCTATGCTGGGGCACCTATAGCTGGCTAAACTATACTGGGGGAATTCATACTCACCATCAGAGTGCTGATCCATTGCTGTTTATCAAAAATTGTGAATGGAATCGAAATCGTAATTTCGGGCAGAAATTGTGCAATTCAATCCTTCCCTAAAATCGTTCAGGCCTACTAAATGGTATAGGGATCAGGTTGATATCTATACTAAAAAGTGCTACACCAGGGTTAGGTTTAATGCTTGGACCAGTTATAAGGAGATTCAGTAAGTGAAAAGGTTTGGTGCCACAGTTTTTTTTTGATGTATGGACAGCTCCACCATATGTGAAAGATTGATCCCTTTTTCCAGCAATTTCTCCAACACCTATCTGAGTGACTATTGGAGAATGAAGCCATTTTACTGGGGGTGTAATACCACCTCAACAGAAGCTTGTAGTGTAATTCTTTGTGGTTGACACATTGGGTGAGATTGAATGAGAATGCTATGGCTTTAGATCATTGGGTTGTTGAATATGTGGAGGATATCCATCTTTCCATGATCTAATAGCAACCGTTTTTCTAAAGCCTGATTCGCTGAGTAAGTGATAGAATATATATGGCCATACTATTGGACTGTTTGAAACTAGGCGACAAGAGGTTGTTTATGCCTCTATGTATTTTATGTTTAAAGGAGAACTGTAGTGAGAGGTATATGGAGGCTGCCATATTTATTTCCTTTTAAGCAATACCAGTTGCCTGGCAGCCCTGCTGATCTATTTGGCTGAAGTAGTGGCTGAATCACACCAGAAACAAGCATGCAGCTAATCTTGTCATATCTGTCAAGATTGTCAGAAAAACCTGATCTGCTGCATGCTTGTTCAGGGTCTATGGCTGAAAGTATTAGAGGCAGAGGAGCAGCAGGATAGCAAGGTAACTGGTATTGCTTAAATGGAAATAAATATGGCAGCCTCCATACAGCTCTCTCTACAGTTCTCCTTTAAGAAGTGAAGACTTCTTCAAGATGTGACAGATTCTCAGGTAGTTAAAATATTCAGTGTTTGGGAAATGGAATTGTTTAGTGCATGTATGGAAGTCTAGGGCCAATTTAGGGTGTAGCCAATCAACTTATCAGTATGATTTGGGAGGAAACCAGAATGCCTGGCGGAAACCCACACAGACACAGGGGGAACATACAAACTCCTTGCAGATAATGCCACAGCTGGGATTTGAACCAGGGGCCCAACGCTGCAAGGCGAGAGTGCTAACCACTATGCCACCGTACTGCCAGATAGCATCAGGTTGTCCTCTAGGACTGAGAGCCAGCTGATATGCCCCCAGATTTCCCCTTAAGTAAATAGTGGGCCCCTGCAGAGTACTCGCCTATCTGGGCACCACACTTCCTCTTTAAGTCTCCATGCTTATATGATCGGGTACATGCCACTAGGTCAAAAACAAGAGGTGCCAGTGAGAATGAAGATGGAAGGACACAGACCAAAGGAGGAAGTGTGTCGAACAGGTGAGTTCACTCTGCTGGGAGTACTTTGCAGGGGCCCCAGGGGGCCACTATTAACTTGGGGAAGACCTGGGGGGCATCAGCTGGCTCTGGGAAATAGCCCGGCTTGCCCCTATGGAACCATCAACCTTGAGTTTATAAAGCGGCTGTGTCTCCGGTGCTCCTTGGACAGTCTTCAGAAGAACTCCCATCTCCGAGTGCTTCCAAAAACAGGCGCATACGTACAGCAACTGCGTGAGCTGGACTCGCACGACCACAGTACAGATGCGTTTGTTTAGGGAAGTACTTGGGGATGCAAGTACTTTCGCAGGCTGCTCAAGCAGTGCTGAAGAGGTATTCAATGTAGCAGGTTGAATAACATCACTGGGTTGGGGGCATCCCTGGAACATCGAGAAGCAGCGAGGAGCGGGAGGGCTCCTTGCTATCCAGAGCCTTTCCTCTATACAGGTAAGTATCTAACCTGCAGCGAGTTTCCTCACTTCAGGTTCACTTCCAGGCAAATTATTATAGATTTCACAATGTAAATATTACCCAATCCAGAGTCAGTGCCAGCTTCTAGAATTGCGCATAAAGTGGGTATACAGAGTGTACTGTATTAAGTGCTTTTGTATTTCAACTATTTTAATAAACTGTCTTACAAGGTATACAATACAGTAAAATAACCTGAGTAAGTTCCACAGTGCAAAATAACATTGTGACATAACGCAGTTAATATAATATCCACATTGTTTAGTAAACATAGACTAAAGCGGGATAAAGGGGACTAGGGGAGTAAATCACAACTTGCATCAGATATTGTTACGTAATAAGGCTATTACACCATTCTTATGGTGCCCAATACACAGTACAATAAAAACGTTCAATTTTCCCGTTTATTTGACCAAAACAATCGAATGAAAGTCACGAAGAATCTGATAGGACATGTTGGAAAATTTTTGATAATCGATCTAACGGAATAATCAAAATAAATGATCTAATAGAAAAAATTTTAAAAAATTGTACCATGTATGGGTACCATTAGGGTCGGTAGCTCTTACTATGTCAATGTACTCTCATTACTATAAAGTTACTTTTATTCAGCCAGCAAGTCATTTTTTGACAGGAAATTACATTGGTGTCTCCCAAAAGATAATAAGACGATGTACAAAACATTTCTCAGCTTTTATTTACATTTGATCAAAAAGTGTGCAGTCCAAAATGATTCATACCTTTCTCAATAATCAATAGAAAAGCCTTTATTGGCTATTACAGCAACCAAACGCTTCCTATAATTGCAGACTAGCTTTTTGCACGTCTCCACGGGTATTTTTGACCATTCATATTTAGCAATGAGCTCCAAATCTTTCAGGTTAGAGGGTCTTGCCATCACTCTGATCTTTAGCTCCCTCCACAGATTCTCAATTGGATTCAAGTCAGGACTCTAGCTCGGCCACTCCAGAAAGTTAATGATGTTGTCTGCTAACCATTTCTCTTCACCACGTTTGCTTTGTGTTTTGGGTCAAAGTTATGCTGAAATGTCCATTGTAAGCCAAGGCCAAGTTTCTCTGCAGACTACCTGATGTTGTTGTTGAGAATCTTCATATATTGCTCTTTTTTCATGGTGCCGTTTACTGTGATTATGTTCCCTGGTCCATTGGCTGAAAAAAACAACCCCAAAGCATTAGGTTCCTACCACCATGTTTACAGTGGGGATGGTGTTCTTTGGGTTGAAGGCTTCTCCTTTTTTACGCCAAAAGAAGGAAACATCATTGTGACCAAACAATTCAATTTTTGTTTCATAGAAGACCAGAAGTCTTCTTCGTTGTCTAGATGAGCATTTGCAAAGGCCAAGTGAGCTTTTGTGTGCCTTATCTGGAGAAGTGGTGTCCTCCTTGTTCTGCATCAGTGGAAGCCAGCAGTGTACAGTGTCCATTGCATTGTCTGCCTTGAGACATCGCCACCAGCAGAGCCCAGATTCACCAGGATGGCCTTGGTGGTGATGCTTGGATTCTTTATCACCTCTCTTACTATCCTCCTGGCCAGCACAGGTGTCACTTTTGGCTTCCGATCACATCCTCTGAGATTTTCCACAGCACAAAACATCTTGTATTTGTTCTAATACTTTGCACTTTAGCCACTGGAACTGGAAAACATTTAGAAATGGTCTTGTAGCCCTTTCCTGACTTGTGAGCAGCCACAATGCACAGTCGCAGGTCCTCACTGAGCTCCTTTGTCTTAGCCATGACTTTCCACAAACCAACTGCAGAGAGCTGCTGTTTTTCACCTGTTGAATTGATTAAAACAGCTGTTCCAATTAATCTGGGTAATTAGTTTGCTTTAGAATAGCTTGGACTATTTGTAATGGTATAAAACTTTGGATTTTCCCACAGACTCTGACAGTTTGTGAAGGGTATGAATAATTTTGGACTGGAGGACACTTTTTGCTCAAATTTAAATAAAAGCTGACAAATGTTTTTTTTCCACAATAATGCCTTTTGTACATCATCTTTTGGGAGACACCTATGTCATTTCCCATCAAAAATTACTTGCTGGTTGAATAAAAGTAATTTTAAGTCAAAATTTGCCAGGGGTATGAATAATTATGGGCAGCACTGTAGTACCGGTATATAGTCTTGTCACCTGTCACTGAGAGGGGCTCACAGTCTAATCCCTACCATAGTCATAGTTACATAGTTATTTTGGTTGAAAAAAGACATACGTCCATCGAGTTCAACCAGAGAACAAAGTACAACACCAGCCTACTCCCTCACATATCCCTGTTGATCCAGAGGAAGGCAAAAAAACACTTACAAGGCATGGTCCAATTAGCCTCAAAAGGGAAAAATATTCCTTCCCGACTCCAGATGGCAATCAGATAACAGGGATGTTATCTGATTGCCATCTGGAGTCGGGAAGAATCAACATTATTGGGCATTACTTAGTAATTGTAGCCATGGATGTCTTTCCACGCAAGGAAAGCATCTAAGCCCCCTTTAAATGCAGGTATAGAGTTTGCCATAACGACTTCCTGTGGCAATGCATTCCACATCTTAATCACTCTTACTGTAAAGAACCCTTTCCTAAATAAATAGCTAAAACGTTTTTCCTCCATGCGCAGATCATGTCCTCTAGTCCTCTGAGAAGGCCTAGGGACAAAAAGCTCATCCGCCAAGCTATTATATTGCCCTCTGATGTATTTATACATGTTAATTAGATCCCCTCTAAGGCGTCTTTTCTCTAGACTAAATAAACCCAGTTTATCTAACCTTTCTTGGTAAGTTAGACCTTCCATCCCATGTATCAATTTTGTTACTCTGCACCTGCTCTAAAACTGCAATATCTTTTTTGTAATATGGTGCCCAGAACTGAATTCCATATTCCAGATGTGGCCTTACTAGAGAGTTAAACAGGGGCAATATTATGCTAGCATCTCGAGTTTTTATTTCCATCAGGGGTCTCAAACTCAATTTACTTGGGATTTCACAATCGCGGCGCATCGGCGCCTCTGCCCGCCCCTCTCACTCTTCCTTACAATACAGTGGGCGGCGTTGCAGGAAGTGACGTCAGTGGAGCGCATGCTGGAACGCGGAAGAGGTGAGTCCTCCCCGCCCGTGCCTCTTACTATCTGCTGCTTCCTAACTATTTACAGCTGGAGGGGAGCGCAGATCAGGGGACCCAGGCAAGGGAAAGGGGGCGTCCGACCAATACCCCCCTACTGCCCGCTACCCCTCCAGCTCGGCGGCCCCCCACGGGGGGGGAGGGGGCAATTTTTGCTAAATTTGCCTCAGGCGGCAAAAAGTCTATGGCCGGCCCTGCATCCTATCCAGTTCCTGTTGCAATATGACACTATCTTCCTGAGAGTTGATGATTCTGCCCAATTTTGTATCATCTGCAAAAATAGCAACATTGCTCACTACTGCATCTACTAGTTCATTAATAAATAAATTGAAGAGCACTGGACCCAGAACAGACCCCTGTGGGACCCCACTGCTAACAGTCTCCCATTTTGAGTACGATCCATTGACCACAACTCTTTGTTTTCTGTCCATTAGCCAGTTCCCTATCCATGCACACAGACTCTTCCCCAGTCCTTGCATCCTCAACTTTTGCACCAGACTTTTGTGTGGAACAGTGTCGAAGGCCTTTGTAAAGTCCAAGTATATCACATCTACAGCATTCCCACTGTCCACATTAGCTTTCACTGCCTCATAAAAGCTGAGCATGTTTCCCACTGTCCACATTAGCTTTCACTGCCTCATAAAAGCTGAGCATGTTAGTCAAACAGGACCTGTCTGTAAACCCATGTTGATGCTGAGAAATAAGATTATTTTCTACTATGAAGTCATGTATAGTATCTCTTAGTAACCCCTCAAATAGTTTGCATACAACTGATGTTAAAGAGAATCTGTACTCTAACATTCTTACAATAAAACGCATACCATTCTATTGATATAGAAACTGTGTGGTCTGGGCGCTCCTTCCTTCCCTTTCCTCCTCAAACTATGTGGTATTGGATAAATACGAGCCAAAAAGTACCCCAGGGGATCGCTATACACGTGGGGGGTATCACCTCCCTAAAGTGGAATAATGGTAATGTGTACAGCGCTCACTCTGTGCACTCGGAGTACAAAATAATATTAAACATAGAAACCTGCATCAACTGCTAATAAAACCAAATAGCACATAGACAGACCAAGGTATGTGAAAAAAAAGTCTCTGTAACTTAGCAAACAGTTCAAGAGGCAATTGAACATCAAAGTCCACTTCACAAAATCGATGTGATGCGCTACCACAACACGGTATATGCTTCTAGACACCTACGCAGTAATTAGTATACAGTTATACTCTCACCAATGTTTAGAGGCTGGTAACAAGAATGCGAGCAATCTCGCTTTTGTATCTCTCCCCGTTATTCAGATGAACTTCTTCCTGTGAATTACTCAGAGACAAGAGGGGGGATACATAGCGTACACCAGTTTGGATACCAGTATAACAACGATCCCTCCACCAGTGCTGTCAAACCAGTGCTATTAAACACTTATATGGCACCCTTTTAGGTATTGGTGTATCCGAAAACAGCCCGTGACACCACAGTAAATCAAAATGCGCTCACCAGATCCTTATGCTGACCCTCTAAAGACCAGCTGTAGCGCTTGTGATGCCGGCTGCTGCTAGGTTTGCACTCGTGCCATGGCTGTATTCCTGATGAGCCCCTGATGAGTCATACGTGACGAAACCGGTAGGGCGTGGCCTCAGGCGGAACGGCAGCAGAGACGCGGATGCACAGCTACAGATGAGGAGCTTTTTATGATATGCGCATATCTTTTTAACAAATGTGAGTGCAACTTTTATGTATCTACAAGTTTTATTAAATGGAATTATGCTATGGGAGCTTTCGTTTCTGAGTTTCTTAAGGAATACAGCCATGGCACGAGTGCAAACCTAGCAGCAGCCGGCATCACAAGCGCTACAGCTGGTCTTTAGAGGGTCAGCATAAGGATCTGGTGAGCGCATTTTGATTTACTGTGGTGTCACGGGCTGTTTTCGGATACACCAATACCTAAAAGGGTGCCATATAAGTGTTTAATAGCACTGGTTTGACAGCACTGGTGGAGGGATCGTTGTTATACTGGTATCCAAACTGGTTTACGCTATGTATCCCCCCTCTTGTCCCTGAGTAATTCACAGGAAGAAGTTCATCTGAATAACGGGGAGAGATACAAAAGGGAGATTGCTCGCATTCTTGTTACCAGCCTCTAAACATTGGTGAGAGTATAACTGTATACTAATTACTGCGGAGGTTTTAGAAGCATATACCGTGTTGTGGTAGCGCATTCCATCGATTTTGTGAAGTGGACTTTGATGTTCAATTGCCTCTTGAACTGTTTGCTAAGTTACAGAGACTTTTTTTTCACATACCTTGGTCTGTCTATGTGCTATTTGGTTTTATTAGCAGTTGATGCAGGTTTCTATGTTTAATATTATTTTGTATTCCGAGTGTACAGAGTGAGCGCTGTACACATTACTATCATACCATTCTATTCCTTATTTTCTCATGTGCCCCTCTGTGCTGTTTCTGCCACTCCCTGCTGCAATCCTGGTTTGTAATGAACAGTTGTAGGCAGTGTTTACAAACAAAAGACTGGCTTCTAACCACAGTATCATAGGCTGAGAACTAGCTTACTGTGTGACTCATGCAGAGCTTGAAGGGGGGGGTGGGGGGGTGTAAAGCTTCTGCCAATTACAAGCAGTGCTGCACATTCCACACATTCCAGCCTCAGCCCGACAGACACGACAGAGGAAAGGAGATAAGATTTATTACAGAGACAGTGTGTAACGATCTGTGTCAGCACACAGAGAGAATCTGATTATTGGTGATCTGCAGTATCACCAAGAATACAGATTATACCTGATTATTGATGATCTGCAGAATCACTGATAATCTAAGTATAACTAACCTCCGGACACCTTTATAATGTGAGTGTTTGGTGCAACAGTAAAGACTTTGAGTAAGACCACCCGAGGAGCAGGTGGTCTTTGGCAGTATGGGCGATACTGCCTTCTGAGAAGTGCAAAAACCTTCCAGCAGCCTGAGACCTCCAAAGGGGTGGAGTCCCAGGCTGAAATGAGGAAAGACCAGTGAGTGAGTGACACCTGAAAGGTGGATGTCACTAGCAGGTCTGGAGACTATCTCTTAAGGAGAGAGATAGCTCTCAAGGTCGGACAAGCCAGGTCAGCAACACACGGACAGACAAGGTACAGAGACAGAAGGCTGATTCGGTATCCAAAGGCAGGCAGGGTTGGCAACAGATAATCAGATATGCGTAGGTACCGAATCAGAAAGCAGAGGGATAGTCAGAAAAGCAATAGGTCATAACAGATATCAAACAATGCCTAGTCTTGGGTGTGAGGTCCGTGGTCTCTACACCCTGGAACTAGTGTGAAGTATAACAGAATGATAACACAAAGTCCCTAATCTTGGGTGTGAGGTCCGTGGTCTCGACACCCTGGAACTAGTCTGAAGTATAACAGAATGATAACACAAAGTCCCTAATCTTGGGTGTGAGGTCCGTGGTCTCGACACCCTGGTACTAGTCTGAAGTATAACACAATGATAACACAAAGTCCCTAATCTTGGGTGTGAGGTCCGTGGTCTCGACACCCTGGAACTAGTCTGAAGTATAACACAATGATAACACAAAGTCCCTAATCTTGGGTGTGAGGTCCGTGGTCTCGACACCCTGGAACTAGTCTGAAGTATAACACAACGATAGCAGAAGTAATCTGGCTCAGTGTGAATTCCCAGGTCCTCCTGGTTCTAATACACTGTAGGATCTGACTAAGGTCTGAGTGCTTCCACGTAAGTGTTCGCAACAGCAGACAACTTGAGACTGACCAGCAGTGACTATATATAGCGCGGCGCTCTCCGGCGCCACCCATCAGCGATCAACCAATAGCCAATTGCTTTGAGGTCAGCTGACCAACCTGGTCAGCTGATCCCTCCTTGTTTGTCATAAAGGTTCTGCCTCTCAGCGCGCGCGCGCGTATTCCTCAGCCTGTGTGAACTAACAGGCCCAGCCACACCAGACGCACGCTGCTGCGTGCAAACCGCCGCGCTGGACGCGAAATCAGCCGCCTTGCCGCCAGTACACGCGGCGGCTTTTCCGCATTTTATCACAGTCCCCCCCCCTGAGGAGTGGACTCCGGACACTTCCCACCAGGCTTTCTAGGGTGCAAGTCATGGAATTCTTTCTTCAATTCCTCTGCGTGCATACGACAGTCTGGCACCCAAGTTCTCTCCTCTATGCCATATCCCTTCCAGTGAACCAATACTGCACGGAGTTCTGCACAAGCCGTGAGTCCAGAATCTTTTCAATCTCATACTCAGGTTGGTCATCAATCAACACGGGTTTTTTTACGAAAAAGAATCCTGCCCCTGCTGGTGACCGAGAGGGGCGAATAAAACCTTTAGCTAAATTTTCTCGGATGTATTCTTGCATAGCCAATTTCTCTGGCCCAGACAGATTATAGAGATGACCTCTAGGGGGCATACAACCAGACCTGAGATCGATGGGACAATCAAAAGGACGGTGAGGAGGACGTTTTTTCTGCTGATTTGGGACTGAACACGTCCGCAAATTCTGAATACTGGCTTAGCAAACCTTCCACCCGAATCTTGGTGTTACCCAAGGTTACCTTCGCTAAACAATGATTACGACAATGGGTAGACCAGCTCGTTAGCTGACCTGAAGCCCAATTGATCTGAGAAGAGCGAAGTTGTAACCATGGCATGCCAAGAATAATCGTGGAAGTTGTCATTCGCAAAACCAGAAACTGTAGACTCTCTGTGCAACACCCCCACCGTAACCCTTAACTCTGGGGTCTGAGACAGGGGGTAGTTACTCTGCAGAGGAGAGTCGTCCACGGCAGTGACCAGAATCTGTTGATTCAAAGGAGAAATAGGAATTCCCAATTTCTTAGCAAATTCGTAATCCATAAAATTGGCTGCTGAGCCAGAATCTAGGAAAGCCATAGTGGCCACTGTTTGATCTCCCCAAGATATAGAACAAGGGAGAAGCAAACGTTTATCATCTAGAGGTAAAGACTGCGCACCTGGGGTATTACCTCCGACTACACCTAGGCGGCAGCGTTTCCCGACTTCTTGGGACAATTCTGCACTCTGTGACCCTCCTCTGCACAGTATAAACAGAGCTGTTCTGTTTTTCTGCGATTCTGCTCCACCCGGGACAATCTCAACCGACCAATCTGCATTGGTTCCGGTGGGGGTGAAACGGGTGAAGGAGAGGCGTAGGAAACATATCTCACAATTTCAGACCCGGGTCTCGTATGCCTAACAGTGGGCTCAATTCATGAACCCACGTTGAGTAAGATCAGTGGCAGCCTTTAGGGTTTATTTGTGATATAGGAGGTGAGGCAGTTGTGATTTTGATTCCACATGATACTGTATTGTGGTGACTTGCTGTTCAGAGCAAGTGTTTTAAATGTTTTTATGGTGTTTGTACAAGATGTTCAATAAAGCTTTGTTACATTTATGATTGGTGGTGCAGCATTTTTTGCAGGATTGCTTTTGCTCTCTTCCTTTGAATCTACTTTTTTGGTCCTGTGGCTAGCACACCACATATATACATATACAACATTTGGAATGCGGACACAATCACGCTTTTTTAAACTGACAGCAGAGTCTTATGAACGTAATTCTCTGTGCCACGGTTCCCGACGAATTAGGTCTCAACGCAAAGTACGATAACACTCGATTTCTAAAATTCTGAAAGTCAGATCTGTGACCAGAAAACTTTTCGGGCACAGGCATACGTAAGTCTGTACCTGGAGGAGATCGCACTATATTCACAGCCGTCTGTAGGACTTGTGCAGACCCAGACAAAGCGTTGATCTGGGTCTGATGACTGTCCAGCACTTGGATGAAATTTTCCACTGAGGTGGTGAGTGCATCAAGACGGCTGTTAAGTGTGTCCATTTGGTTTTGGTCTGCCATTCTGTAATGATCGGTGTCAGCACACAGAGAGAATCTGATTATTGGTGATCTGCAGTATCACCAAGAATACAGATTATACCTGATTATTGATGATCTGCAGAATCACTGATAATCTAAGTATAACTAACCTCCGGACACCTTTATAATGTGAGTGTTTGGTGCAACAGTAAAAACTTTGAGTAAGACCACCCGAGGAGCAGGTGGTCTTTGGCAGTATGGGCGATACTGCCTTCTGAGAAGTGCAAAAACCTTCCAGCAGCCTGAGACCTCTAAAGGGGTGGAGTCTCAGGCTGAAATTAGGAAAGACCAGTGAGTGAGTGACACCTGAATGGTGGATGTCACTAGCAGGTCTGGAGACTATCTCTTAAGGAGAGAGATAGCTCTCAAGGTCGGGCAAGCCAGGTCGGCAACACACGGACAGACAAGGTACAGAGACAAAAGGCTGATTCGTTATCCAAAGGCAGGCAGGGTTGGCAACAGATAATCAGATATGCGTAGGTACCGAATCAGAAAGCAGAGGAATAGTCAGAAAAGCAATAGATCATAACAGATATCAAACAATGCCTAGTCTTGGGTGTGAGGTCCGTGGTCTCTACACCCTAGAACTGGTATAGAGTAGAATATGATGGTACACAGTATCCCTAGTCTTGGGTGTGAGGTCCGTGGTCTCGACACCCTGGAACTAGTCTGAAGTATAACATAATGATAACACAAAGTCCCTAATCTTGGGTGTGAGGTCCGTGGTCTCGACACCCTGGAACTAGTCTGAAGTATAACACAACGATAACAGAAGTAATCTGGCTCAGTGAGAATTCCCAGGTCCTCCTGGTTCTAACACACTGTAGGATCTGACTAAGGTCTGAGTGCTTCCACGTAAGTGTTCGCAATGACAGACAACTTGAGACTGACCAGCAGTGACTATATATAGCGCGGCGCTCTCCGGCGCCACCCATCAGCGATCAACCAATAGCCACTTGCTTTGAGGTCAGCTGACCAACCTGGTCAGCTGATCCCTCCTTGTTTGTCATAAAGGTTCTGCCTCTCAGCGCGCGCACGAGTATTCCTCAGCCTGTGTGAACTAACAGGCCCAGCCACACCAGACGCACGCTGCTGCGTGCAAACCGCCGCGCTGGACGCGGAATCAGCCGCCTTGCCGCCAGTACACACGGCGGCTTTTTCGCGTTTTATCACACAGTGCAAGTAGGAAAGGCTGCAGTAAGACAGACCACATTAGAACAGGTATAGGAACTTATAGGATAGAAGAAATGAAGGCTGAAAATTTTGTTACAGAGTCTCTTTAAGCTTACAGGTCTATAATTTCCTGGATCTGATTTTTTGCCCTTCTTAAATAATGGGAAAACGTGGGCTGTACGCCAATCCACTGGGACTCTGCCAGTTGAAAGAGAGTCACAAAAGATAAGATAAAGGGGTTTATCTATAACTCAACTTAATTCCCTTAGGACCCGAGGATGCATGCCATCCAGGCCAGGTGCCTTGTCTATTTTTAATTTATTTAGTCTTGCCTTCACTTCTTCCTGCGTTAAGTATTTAATATTACAGTTGGAAGATTGAGACTCTTCTGCATCTGTAATTTGCAACAGGTCAAAGTTTAATCAAGTAGCAGGACACCGGGATGTATACACTGAGAACGGCGGCAGACAGAGGGGGGCAGGAGGAGCGGCTGGTATGTTCAGTTCTGGTATCCTTTAAACATTTACCATGAAAAACACAAAAAAGGTGAAACTGAAAGCCCAATATAGGGTAGTATGATCTGTATTGGGAGCTAGTTTTATAAAGCAAAAAGTGTAATACTGGCAAACATTGGCTACCACAAAGGCAACCACTGTTTAGGCATGTGGGGAGAACAAACCCGATCCCACTTGAGTTAAGAAGTTGCTCTCTGTAGTAGAAAAAGGAGTTAACACCCTCCACCCAAGGTGGGTGAAGTACAATCAAAACTTGGGTAATCAGAGGTTCCAACCAGTATAAAATACATAAAAGCCAATTTAAACAGAGAGGTATTTACATCTCAGTGATGACACTAGTGTGTTGCAAAAAAATGTTATTTGACATAAACGGAACAGAGGCTCAGAGTGTTCTGACACTACATTACAGATACTGTTTATTTTGCCTGATGAAGTGGGATTTTACAGTGAAACGCATTGCATTTGGAGTTTATGTCAATAAAAAGATTTTGCAACAAGATTTAAACTTGGTGCAATGCAATTTGCACGGGGGTTAAATGGCTGCTGCATGGCACCTTTGCACACTCTTTAGTATAAGCAGACTGTATTGACAGGGAAATTGGAGGGAACCTGCCTTCTCCCTTTGATGATGATGATGTTATGCATTCAGTTGTATGTATCCGACTCTTGGTGATTCTATGGGTTAGCTCTCTCCATGCTGTCCAATCTTGTACCATTTCTGCCAGTTGCCTTAAGCTCAATCCTGTGTCAGCTTTTATGGTGTCAAGCCAACACGTTCTCTGGCAGCCTTGTCGCCTTTTGCCACTTATCAATCCTAGCATTAGGTCTTTCTCTAAGGAATTTGATCGCATCATGTGGCAAGAAATATTGAAGTCTGAGTCTGGTGATCTTGCCTTCCAGTGACATGTCTGGTCCTCTACGTTTCAATACTTCTTTGTTCGTCATTCTTGCTGTCCATGGAAACCGTCGCCAGCACCACAATTCTAAGGAATCAATTTTTCTGCTTTTCTTATGGTCCAACTTTTGCAGCCATACATGGTTATGTGGAAAACAATGGCATGAACCAGTCTACATTTGGTTGTAATGCTAATGTCTTTGCTTTTCCAAGTTGGTTCATGCTTACCATCGCTTTTCTGCCGATGGCTATCCAACGTTTTATTTCATGACTACAATCACCATTTCAATCGATCTGAGAGCCGAGGAAGGTTAATTCCTGCACACACTCAATCTTTTCATTGTCAACTGCTATCTTGATATTGCCATCATCTACTGTTGTCATGATCTTGGTCTTTTTGATATTCAAGAGGAGGCCGAACTTTGCACTTTCATCTTTGATTCGATTAATCAGGCCTCTCCCTTTAGTCACGTGTAAACTGCTGGGCAGGAAGCGTGTCATCTGAAAATCGGCAAATACGCACCACACCACAAAAAAGTACAAAGTTGCACTCTACCATTGACTTTCATTGCTTCTGGTGCCGAATAATGCACTGCAGTTTCTGTGCCAGCTACAGCACTTCTGGCACATGACGTCACGGAAGTGTGGCGAGATGTGTTAGGTGGAAGCGACACAACACGGTAAGTATAAAAGGGGCCTTCGTTTCATTGCTGGGAAGTAAATCCACCCTTACCTCTCTTTTTATATTATATTGGTTTTAATTTATTTTATATTAGTTGGCGCCTTTGTTTACCCAATTTTTCATTGTTAGTCATTTCCCAACCATCCTTGCATTTTTTATTTCAATAATGAACTGAATACATTGCCAGCACAAAAGGCTAAGACAGAGAAGGATCCATAAAAATATGATTTTATGTACGGTAAGTATGCATGATATGCGAGTTATGTATAAAATGCCTGCTTTGTGTGCAGCGTCTGTTTATTAAGGGATAAACAGTTAAGACATATACAATGCTGCGCTCTGTATTCTCTGACATCTCCCTCGCCTCCTAATTTATGAAATTGGTTCTATAATATTACACAACATAATTACTTTTATTAGTATGTATGGGGAGAATACACAAGAAAACATCTGCATCATCTCAACATAATCAGAGGTTTATCTCAAGTGTACAAACAATGTTCCTGTAATCTGTTTTCCCTGGAAGATATTTCACACGCAGCTCTACAGAACCATCTACTGGTCTAGTGAGGCCCTGAATGTGTTTTGTGGCGTGCATGAAAAAAGGGCTTGTAGAAAAAAGGGCTTGTAGAAAAAAGGGCGCGGTTAGATAACAAATTGGCGCAGGTGGATAACGAAATCTCAGTAACGATAAACATTGGTTGACAATAAATACCGTTTTAAAACAGATGGGTAAACAAAACAAAAAGACTTTAAAAACCATTACATAATTCAAAATACAGCTTAACCTAACCCTACTCTCACACAGAACCCTCCCCTGGTGGTGCCTATACCTAGCCACTCCTCTGGTGGTGCCTAAACCTACCCACACCCCCCGGTGGTGCTTAACCCTAACCACACCCTCGGTGGTGCCTAACCACCCCCCGGTGGTGCTTAACCCTAACCACCTCCTCGTGGTGCCTAACCCTAACCAACCCCCTGGTGGTACCTAACCCTAATCCCTCCCTGGTGGTGCCTAACCCTAACCAGCCCCCTGGTGGTACCTAACCCTAATCCCTCCCTGGTGGTGCCTAACCCTAACCACCCCGCTGTTGGTGCCTTACCCTAACCACCCCCTCGGTGGTGCCTAAGCCTAACCAGCCCCCCTGCACCTTACACATAGAAACTATAATACTTTTGATAACGTAAAATCTGTATATACAAACAAAATAATATGACAAAAACGATAACATTTCAAGTTTCTAAAACGATATTAGCAATAAATGCATTAGGCGGCACCCAAATAGTCCACTAACCACCAGCACCCTTTTTTCCTGTTACTGTTTGGACTGCTTGAGGAGTTGTTCCTGTGTGATTCTAAAGCTATTCCATGTCAAAACGTCCATTTTGACTTCAACTCACTAAGCATTGCCACATTCGGTGAAGCAGAAAACAGCTAGTTTTAAAGAGAATCCAAGGTGGGTTTGTGAAATCATATTAGGACACAAAGGCACGTTCTGTATACAATCACCAGCCTCTGTGTCCTTCCAGTCTGCAATTTTCTTCATTACAACTTATCTATTAGCGCCTAGCTACATCCAGTGAAATTTTTTACCGTATTTTTGGCCATCTGAACGATTCCAAGGTGGACTCAGGACCAGACAGCGAGCGGTAAGTTGAGCCAGCAGAGGACAGCAGAGAGCTGTGGCTGATGGAAGGTCAGCAAGGATAGCCCTGCTGCTGAGTCTGGGGCTACATGGTGGTTATTTAATGCTTGATTGGAAGAGATTCAGTTGTATTTGTTGGATGGACAGTGTAGGCCGGCCTCCTTGCCCTGTATTTGTTGGATGGACGTTGTAGGCCGGCCTCCTGGCCCTGTATTTGTTGGATGGACGTTGTAGGCCGGCCTCCTGGCCCTGTATTTGTTGGATGGACGGTGTAAGCCGGCCTCCTGGCCCTATATAGGCGTGGCATGGAGGGAAATCGCTAAACGCTTGAAAAAACACTGTGTATAGCGATTTCCCCAGCACTTTCATGAATGACTACATTGTATTTATTCATTTCCGGGTCAAAGAGTTCACTTCCTGACTGACGTCATGAAGTGAAAAAACAAATTGCTCTGAAAAAGCGCTTAGAAAAGCTCTTTATAAAAAATTGCAGCGTGCAGGTAAGCGCCGGGAGGCATTAAAAAACATAGCGCAAAAAAACGCAAAATGCTGGCATCAGTGATTTCGAGTTAAGATGTATACAAGGCCTGACTGCCATTGCCTATTATTATTAGAAATAATTTTCATCATGTCCTCAAATCCTGATCCTTGCTTCTGTATGAGAATCCTCCTGCAGCTGCCTGCCAGTCCTACAGAAACAGCGTTCAGAAAGACAGACAAGTCCATTCACACTTGTCATCACAAAAAAGGCAAAACTATTTTTGCATGCAAATTTCCGTACACTATATACATAGCCGGCCTTTGATATGAGCGACCGGAGCGGTCGCTCAGGGCGCCGGCTTCCAAGGGGGCGCCTATAGCTGGTTACCTATACTGAGGGCACCTACACCTGATTTCTTATACTGGGGTCACCTATAACTGGCTACCTTTACTGAGAGCACCAACACCTGGCTACCTATACTGGAGGC
Source organism: Hyperolius riggenbachi (assembly GCF_040937935.1). NCBI lineage: Eukaryota > Metazoa > Chordata > Amphibia > Anura > Hyperoliidae > Hyperolius > Hyperolius riggenbachi. Next base: position 60,439,301 of record NC_090650.1, read on the forward strand.
ACCTACTCCTGGCTACCTATGGGGGGTGGAGACCTTCAACTGACTTCCTATACTGGGGGCACATATGCTTGGCAACCTATATTGAGGGCACCTACACATGAGGTCCTATACTATGACACCTATACCTGGATACCTACCTATTCTGAGTCTGAGGGCGTTTATTTTTTTTTTTTTTTTGGGGGGGGGGGGGGGGGACACTGCAGCTGTAACGTGTGGTGCAAATTGTCTTTCTTTGTCATTCTAAATGGTGGGGGGGGGGGGGGGGGGCGGCTAACTGTCCCACTGTTTTTATTAATATTCCTGAAAGGTTCTAGCCTTCATTTTTAAGTATATTTAAGATAATGCACTCTTTCCATCCATTTGTGGTTCTCAATAGTATTTTTTCTATTATACATACGTGACACGGAGATCTGAGCATTTGGCGTGATGTGTAACAACATTAAAAAAGGTTGGGAGCCACTGTCCTAGGAGATCTCAGGAGAAAAGGAATAGTGTGAGTGTGTGTGTGTGTGTGTGTGTGTGTGTGTGTGTGTGTGTGTGTGTGTGTGTGTGTGTGTGTGTGTGTGTGTGTGTGTGTGTGTGTGTGTGTGTGTGTGTGTGTGTGTGTGTGTGTGTGTGTGTGTGTGTGTGTGTGTGTGTGTGTGTGTGTGTGTGTGTGTGTGTGTGTGTGTGTGTGTGTGTGTGTGTGTGTGTGTGTGTGTGTGTGTGTGTGTGTGTGTGTGTGTGTGTGTGTGTGTGTGAGTGTGTGTGTGTGTGTGTGTGTGTGTGTGTGTGTGTGTGTGTGTGTGTGTGTGTGTGTGTGTACACATGCGCGAAGTGGATGAAGGGGGGGCACAAAAATCAGGTTTCGCTCAGGGCGCTGTGAAACCTAAGGCCGGCCCTGACTATATACTTTTGTCTGCGTTAAAATAAGTACCGTATTTTTCGGACTATAAGACGCTCCGGACTATAAGACGCATCTAGTTTCAGAGGACAAAAACCATGAAAAAAAAAAATAAAATACAAAACTTGGTGCGTCTTTAGTTCAGGGGCATCTTATGGTCCTTTCCCCCCCAAGCTGTGTCCAACTAAACTACACTGTCCAGCTACACCTGCTGCCCCCACAACCTACACTAAGCTACACCCTACAACTTACACTAAGCTACACTACCCCCTTAACCTACACTAAGCTGCACTCCCCCCACAACCTACACTAACCCTACAACTTATACTAAGCTACACTCCCCCCTCAACCTACACTGTCCCCACAAACTACACTAAGCTACACTGTCCCAACATACAGTACATTACAGTGTAATTACCGACAGACAGTAGCCTAATGGTCCTGGAAGGAAGGGAAGCTGCCCTCTGGGAGATCAGTCTGGGTGTCCCATCGGTGTTGGGACTCATCAGCGGCAGTGGACAGGAGATCAGCAGAAGCTGCCCACGTGGTGAGAGGCAGCTTATCGGTCTGGCAGCAGCAGCAGGGGAACTCATCTCAGCAGCATCGGGGAAACGGTAGTCAGTGCATCACATCAGTCATGGTGGAGGAGCTGGAACCGCTGCAGGACGGCCCACGTGGTGCGCAAGTGGGGGACAGGAAGTGCTCTGCTCCGGTTCTCGGCGGTGAAGGTGCTGGAGCCGCTGAAGGATTGGTCCATGCGGCTGCCCCCGGGTGACAGGATGCCGGTCTGGGTCTCATTGGTGCACGACCTGAATCCGCCAAAGGATTGGTCCATGCGGCTGCCCCCGGGTGACAGGATGCCGGTCTGGGTCTCATCGGTGCACGACCTGAAGCCGCCAAAGGATTGGTCCATGCGGCTGCCACCGGGTGACAGGAAGCCGGTCTGGGTCTCAGCTGTGAATGAACTGGAGCCTCCGAAGGATTGGTCCACGTGGTTGCCCCAGGTGACAGGAAGCTCGTCGGTCCAGATCGGCAATGGAGGAGCTGGAGCCACTGGCAGCTGATTGGTCCGGGATGGGTCCGCTATACTCATGGACTCTCTTGCCGCCTCTGCTGCTGACTCTCTTGCGGAATCTCTTGCCAGCTCTCTGCCCTGCAGCCAAGGTGATGTGCGTTGTGCACATGGCTGCGCACACCTCTCGTACAGCCATGCTTCAGCCTCACTCGCTGCCACATCATGCGTGACCCCCGCCGCCAGGTCACGTAGAGAGAGGGATGGGCATACATCTGATGCAAAATACCATCATGCCTGGAGATGGGGGACTCGGATATACGGCAGCATAGGTAAGCTCCCGTTGCATTCTCTGCACTCTAGTCCGTACATTCGGACTATAAGACGCACCAACTTTTTCCCCCTAATTTTGGGGGAGAAAAAGTGTGTCTTATAGTCCGAAAAATACGGTATGTTTTTTTCACAGTAGCTTCTGACTGTAAATGAGAAAATGCACACAGTGTGGAAAATTATGAGCTGCTTTAAGTTTTTTTTCTGCACGCCAAAAACATGCCCAATTGATAAACAGTGGTTCTCCGTGTAAATGCATTTCCCTCTGCAGAAATTGTGCACATAAACTGTTGTCTTCAATTGCTAACATATATATCTGTTTTTGTTTTAGGTCATGAGCAGGCAGTTCCACCAGGCATGGAGGCGGAAGAGAATGGCCCATCACGGTGTGGCCATTCAAGCTTCCAGACTCACCAGAAGGGAGAAGATTCTGATGAAGCCAGGAAGAGGTTACACCTGTGATCAGTGTCTCAGATCCAGGTCTTGCCTCTCCTGCTGCATCCTGCAGTGATTGTCATCTACTGCAGCTGAATCCATGTCCTCCAACTCCCTTCATCCTTTTCAGTTACTACCATCACCTGCAATGAATGTCATCCCCTGCAGCCTCTGACTTATAACATCAGCCACCCCATCCAGCTCCTGCCCTCTCATGTAGCTCCTGAGACTTCTTTCTTCTGAAATGACTATTGTCATCCACACCTGCTACCATCTGCCACCGTGACTGCCAGGTTCTCCTGGCTTTATGCATTAACTCTTCTCCTGCAGGGGCTCCTCTCCTGCAATGAATGGCTTACATTACATTTTATTCCCTGCAGTAACCAATCTCCTGCAGTGTACATCTTGCATTTCTCCTAATCTCCTGCAGTGACTCCTCTCCTGCAGTGCTTGTATTAAATTTCCATTTATTTTCTGCAGTAACTAATCTCCTGCAGTGGACATCTTACATTTCTTCTCTTCTCCTGCAGTAACATCTCTTGCAGTGAACGGCTTGCTGTAATTTTCATCACCTGTAGCTCCAATCTTCTCCTGCAGTGACTTATTTCCTGCGGTGTTTGTCTCCTACATCTCCTACAGAGACTGTCATCTCCTGCAGTGAATACTTTTCCCAACAGCTGTGGGCAGCACGGAGGCATAGTGGCTAGCACTCTTGCCTCACAGTACTAGCGTTCCAGGCTAAAATCTCAGCCTGAACCTGATCTGTGTGGATTTTTTATGTTCTCCCGTGTTTGCGTGGGTTTCCTCTGGGCACTCCCACATCCTAAAAACATATTTTCAGGTTAATTGTTTTGAACCAGTTGTTTTTGGCGCAGGGGTTTTCTCGGCTACGCCGTAATATCATTTTGAGGTTGTGGAGTGGCAGTAGAGGAGGTTGGTCAGCCAAATAATGCTAGATCTGCTCCTGCACATTACACTGCGGACAACGTGGACTTGATTGACAGTGGTCAACTTGAGGTCAGCCTCTGTACCAACGGGGACCCCAGATCAGCAAATCTGCGGCATGGATGGGACATGTCGGCTGCAAGGGGCTGGCGGAAGCCCCGGGTAAGTAGATCATGGAGTAGCATTATTTGGCCGACATTTCCTTTAAGGGATGCTAGAGTTAGGCAAGAAGAGGGGGGAGGTTAGTGTGAGAATAGGAGATGGAATTTGAGACATATCATGCGCCAAAAAAAAAGAGTGACAACAAACTGTATGCTAACTGGTTTCCCACTAAATTGACTTTCAACAATTTATGATTGGGGTACCCAGGGCCGGGCCAAGGCAGAGGCGAGAGAGGCTCCAGCCTCAGGGCGCAGTGTAGGAGGGGGAGCACAACTCACCCAGCTATCATTCCCCTATTGTGTTGGAAGCAGAGAGAAATAAGAAAAGGGATACATTGCAGTGACTGCAGCCAGATAACTAGAGATTAAGGTGTTGGGAGGGTTGGGGGCCCCGGGGAGCCTCTTAGTCTAATAGCAATCATGTGTGACGGACTGACGGCTGGGGTGGCAGGGATGGAAGGGCGCAATTTGGTGTCTCAGCCTTGGGTGCTGGAGGACCTTGTCCCAGCTCTGGGGGTACCCATAGACCTGTATGACCTTGACTTCATCTCTGACCTAAAGCTTTAAGATGCCCCCACCAGTCATACAAACCTTAAAACAAATCACAGCAGTCAGCAGGTTTGTGTGACGCCGGGGTGGTTGAGGGGCACAGAATAGCATTCAGTCAGAGATGAAGGTAACGCCATATTTACAAACATATTGACTCAGGTTTGGAGATCACCATAGTACTGAAATACATCCTGAACCCTCAAGGTTTGGATACAGCTCAGTTGCATGCTGTTTCCAAGGCCTTGAATTTGGCTCCAGCTTGGAGCTCTGCCACTCAGGCCACCAGTTACACAACTCTGTGAGAATACCTTATTAGCCACTCACATAACTCTCATAGGTTTGTGTAATGCCGGGGAGGTGGGGTGGATGGTATTGCTCCAACACCAGAAGCTGATGCCACATTTATCAGGTGTACTGGAAAAATGGTTTTGGGAGTGAGGAGGGGGGAGGGGATTGGCCAACAATATGTGCATATTGTATGTGTGATCTTTACTTCAGCATTGAGCTTAGAACATTGCCATGACCCCACCCATCACACAAGGCAAAAGGAAGAATACATCAGCAGCCCATTGCCTGCCCTCTTGCTGATTTGTGTGATGCCGGGGAGGGTAAGAGTCAAGGTGAGCATCCAGCTGAGATCTAAGAGAGTTATCACTTTTACAATATGCACATAGGATTGAACAGTCAGAAAGTCAGGTGCCATACAGGGTCTCTTACTTCACCCCAGTCTTTGCCTGCTGCACCTGTGATTTCACTTCAACTCTGCCCTGCCCCCAACCTGTCACACAAATCTATGAGAGTACATCAGCAGCATTTAGTATACTCTCACCGGTTTGAGTGACATGAGCTCACACTGGTTTGGGTAATATAGGCAGGTATGGGTGGGAATAGTGGGGGCATGGCAGAGCCCAACTTTACAGCTGAACCTGCAATAATGGGGAGGGGGAATAAGGGGGCACATCTGGCTGCAATACTGGCGGAGCGGGAATATGGTGGCACATCTGGCTGCAACATTAGGGAGGGGGTTAGGGGGCACATCTGGCTGCAATACTAAAAGGGAAGTGGATAAAGGGGCACATCTGGCTGCAATACTGGGGAGGGAGGGGGTAAAAGGCACATTTGGCTGCAGTACTGGGGGGGGGGGGGGAATAAGGGGGCACATCTGGCTGCAATACTGGGGGGGGGGGGATAAGGGGCACATCTGGCTGCAATACTGGGGGGAATAAGGGGGCACATCTGGCTGCAATACTGGGGGGAATAAGGGGGCACATCTGGCTGCAATACTGGGGGGGGGGGATAAGGGGCACATCTGGTTGCAATACTGGGGGGAATAGGGGGGCACATCTGGCTGCAATACTGGGGAGGTAGGGGGTAAAAGGCACATCTGTCTGAAATACTGGGGGGGGGGGAATAAGGGGGCACATCTGGCTGCAATACTGGGGAGGTAGGGGCTAAAAGGCACATCTGGCTGAAATACTGCGGGGGAGGGAGGATAAGGGGGCACATCTGGCTGCAATACTGGGGGGGGGGGGGGTAAGGGGGCACATCTGGCTGCAATACTGGGGGGGGAGGGAGGATAAGGGGCACATCTGGCTACAATAATAGGGAGGATTGGGGAAAGGGGGCACATCTATTGTATTTGTGATATTTTCTTCAGCTGTGAGCTTGGAGCTCTGCCAGGCCCTCACCCATCACACAAACCTGTGAGAGTAAATCAGCAGCAATTAGCAGAGCTCACACTGGTTTGGGTGATAAGGGCGGGTATGGGTGAACCTGTTAAACTGCCATTCAGAAAGAAAGTGCCTTAATAGGCAGCCACGGGCACAGGATTATGTCCTTTTCCTGTTTTTCTTCCCTTTTTCCCAAACTAGTAACCTTGTTTTCCTTTTCAGAAGGTGTGCAGTGTGGTCCTGTGGACTGCAGGGTCGTGGGGAGTTGGGGACCTGGAGTTTTTTCCGCCTTGCCACTGCCAGGATCCGTTGTCTGTGCAGGTACAGGCCGTGTGGAGTCCACCGCTGCTACCCAGGAGGTCGGGGCTCCACTGAGGTTGAAAGACATCGCGGGACACCTTTGGCATTGCTGGATGCCGGCTCCATCCATATATCTATCGGCTGCTGCTGCTCCACCACAGCAAGGACACCTTTGGTTCATGCCAGGTGCTAATCCCGAAGCAAGGGCCGTTGTGGTAGGACGCTTCTATGACAGACAGATTATCTTGACCAGCCCTGCCGAATACTGCCCAGGAGTCGGGACCCATCACAGAAATGAACACCACCGCACCTTTTGTATGAGCCAAAACCAATTGCGATCGGGACACTTTTGACCTCGCTGGATGCCGGCTCCATCCATCCATCGGCTGCTGCTGCTCCACCACAGCAAGGACACCTTTGGTTCATGCCAGGTGCTAATCCAGACGTAAGGACTCTTGCTTCTGTAACAGCCAGATTATCTTGACCAGCCCTGCCGAATTCTGCCCAGGAGTCGGGACCCACCACAGAAATGAACACCACCGCACCTTTTGTATGAGACAAAACCAATTCTGTCTACAAACCCCCCCCCCCCCTTATCCCCTTTATACTTGGTTAAATAAATAGTTTAAATTCTTATTCTGTTGTCACATTTACAATATTTTATGAGTCTTGTGCCAGTGAATACTGCATGGGTTCCCTATTACGGGATTAAGGCCTTTAGCTGAAGTCATAAGCATGCCATGTTTGTGGCTTTCACTTCAGTTCAGTTAGAGCTCTATCATGCATCCTACCCATCACACACCCGTGAGAACCATTTCCCTGCACTGTTGTTGGTTTCTGTGATGCTGATGATGGTGGGGTCATGGTGTGGCTCCAACTTACCTAGATCTGAAAAGGTAGTCAGGTTTATAATATGCACTGGAGTTTGGGTTGGTGTCATACAGGTCTCCCTGTTAACATGATTGAGCTTTGAGCAGGTCAGCCCGACATCTTGTAGCCCAAATTTGGTCAAATTGTCAATCGGGCGTGCTTTTGGTGGCACCGATTGATTCAAAATCTGTGTGCAGAGTGTGGGCAGCTAACAGATCCCTCTCTGATCAGATTTGATCAGAGAGGACTCTATCTGATGGTCCATCTGGAGGCCATCTATTATAAGTGTATAGCCACACTGTCTGATATAGTTCTAAATATTGTATATGAACCAGGGCTGTGGAGTCGGAGCAATTTTGGGTACCTGGAGTTGGAGTCGGAGTAGGTGGTTTCAATAAACTGAGGAGTCGGAGCCGGATGAATTTTGTACCAACTCCACAGCCCCGGTAAGAATTAGACTAAGGAGTCAGAGTCGAGGAGTTGGAACAATTTTGGGTACCTGGAGTCGGTGGTTTCCTAAACTGAGTCGGAGTTGGATGATTTTTTGTACCAACTCCACAGCCCTGATATGAACTACTGACCTTTTTATCTCTACCCTGCTCTTAGAAACTGTTCTCTTCCAGTAAAGAGTTTATAGCTGTAACGCTTTATCAGTGAGGGTTACGCTATAGTCTGACTAGGTCCAGACTGAAGAGAAATGTCACTTGCATACATGATGTTTAACTCTTTCAAGCAGAAAAAGAAGAAATGTTACACAGCGTAACTTTAAAGAAAAAATAGGCATATGGGATTTTAGAAAAGCCCTATCTAGAATTAGCACTATAGATGTAACGATCGGTGAAGCACAGAGAGGATCTGATTGCCGGTGATCTGCAGTATCCCTGGGAATACAGATGTATACCAGATTATAAGTGATCTGCAGTATCACCGATAATCCGATATACTAGCTAACCTCTGTTCACCTGAGTAGAGTGTAGTGTTTGGTGTAACAGTAACACTTAGAGGACTAGGCCTCAGTGCAGCAAGGAGTACTGCACAGATTCCTACCGCAGACCTGAGCTCTCCAAGACGGGAGGAGTCAGACTGACAGTAGAAAGGATAGTCTGAAAGTGACACTCGGAAGGAGGTGTCACTGACAGGACGGGGAACCGCCTCCAACAGTGAGGTCGGTTCTCGAGGTCGGACAAGCCAGGTCGATACACACGGACAGATAAGGTACAAGATCAGGAGGCAAAGGCAGAGTCGAAGTACAGGCGAGGTTCGGCAACAGGGTATCAGATATATTGAGGTACAAGATCAGGAGGCAAAGGCAGAGTCGAAGTACAGGCGAGGTTCGGCAACAGGGTATCAGATATATTGAGGTACAAAATCAGGAGGCAGAGGAGGAGTCTAGGAACGAGCCGGGGTTCGGCAACAGAGAGTCAGAAATATCGGGGTACAAGATCAGAGTTTAGGAGGATAGTCAAGGCAGGCAAAGGGTCATAACAGATAAACACAATCAAAATAGTACTTTAGCTATCAACAGAATCTAGCTAAGTGTAGGATTACAGCTCCAGCTGGTCCCGGCACACTTGCGGATCTGACTACGGATCTGGGTGCTCCCACATATGTGATCGCAACGCCAGACCCAGAACAAGTGAACCACCAGCAGTATATATACACATGTCCCTCTCCAGCACCTCCCTAAGTGCTGGACCAATGAGGAACAGAGCCAGAGTCAGCTGACCAGCCTGGTCAGCTGACTATTTCTGTCTGTCATATAAACCCTGCCTGAGTGCGCGCGCGTGCGTCACTCTAAATCTAGAGGGACTACATGTCCCAGCCACACCAGCCCCGCTCTGCGGTACCTCCGCAGCGGGGGCATGTTTCTCCGCGCTCCGTAGATCCCTGCACGGAGGCAGCCGCCTCATGCTGAGAGGAGGCGGCTGCCTCTCCGTGTGTGGCGCCACCGTGCGCGGAAAGAGCCGCCTGCCGCTGGCTCATGGCGGCGGCTCTTCCGCGTTTTCTCACAATAGATAGAGTTGTTTATCTCATTAGTTTAACTGCATTCCAGGCTTGCTTTTGGGCCGGTTCACAGGGCTTCTGGCAACACGTACATTAAAAAAAAAACCTTTTGCAAAACTGGCGCGGGGTGATGCTTATTACTAAAGTTATTTCAAGTTTCAGAAATGTCCTGAAATGTTAAATAACTTTAGTAATAAGATATAATTAGCGGCATCTCTCATACATTACCTGGTCCCAGCAATCCCGTCTTCTCTCCACTTCCTGTTTAGTTTGAAAGAGTCTGGCAGCCAGCCAATCAAGATGCAGGGACTGAAGCCGCATGGTGATTGGCTGGCTGCCGGGCTCAGGAAGTGGAGAGAAGATGCAATCATCAGGATTCAGGAACCAGGTAATGTATCACACTGCCTCAAAGCCCCCTGCCTCTCTCACAATAAACCCTCCCTCTGCCTAAACCCAGACTACACTAGGGTGACCATATTTTGATTTCCAAAAAAGAGGACAATCACAACAGCATGTGGGCGTGGTCATGGGTGGGGCCAAATATACAAGACCTTAGCAGTGTGCTTGGAGGTCGCAGGTTCACAGGAGTGTGGGAGTGCTGGCGTGTGCCGTACCTGTGAGACGTTTCGGAAGGGCGCCCCGGCTGCCACTTGCCACCCGCTTGGTGCTCTGCCTTGGTGTTCCGCTCTGCTTGCCGCCCGCTTGTTGCTTGCTCGGTGCTCTGCCTTTCCTGTCTACCTGTCGTTCTCTTGCCGCTTGCTGTTACTTGTTGCCCTGCATTACTTTACTCCTGCCTGTGTGTGCCATCTGTGTCACGTCTGATGCGTGATCTGCATGCCGGGGATGCTGTGGGCCCTCGGTTCTGAGTCATGAGCTACTGATCATGAGCTGGATTGCGAGCCGTTCAATGAATCAGCCGTCCTGAGCCATCCTCAGGGCCGGGTTTACAGCTCAGGAGCCTATAGGCACATAAGCTCTGGCGCCCTAAACTCTGGCCATTAACACAGACCACACCCCCTTTTTCTACATGGTGGTGTAGTGGATAGCACTCTCGCCTTCCAGTGCTGGGTCCCTGGTTCCAATCACAACCAGGGCACTATTTGCATGGAGGTTGTATGTTCTTCCCATGTCTGTGTGGGTTTCCTTCAGGCATTACGGTTTCCTCCACATCCCAAAAACATACAGATAAGTTAATTGGCTTCCCCCAAAATTGCCCTAGACTATGATATATACATTACACGATACATACATAGACATATGACTATGGTGGGGATTAGATTGTGAGCTCCTCCGAGGGACAGCTAAATGACAAGACAATATACTGTGTACAGCGCTGTGGTTGGAAGATGTTGGTGCTTTATAAATACTAAATATTAATATGCCAAATAAACTGCAGGAGATAGTAAGAAAAGTGTAAACCTAAGTGAGTGACCACCTTTTAAAAACACAAGAGAAAAACCCTGATGTTGCAAATTAAGTGTAGCATGGTAAGAAAACAGAGCTCCAAGGGTTAAGGCAGCAGCATGAAAGGAGGGAGGGGGGTAGGGGGACTGCTGGGGGAGAGGTGATGTCCGATGAGCAGTGTGCGAGAGTCTGTGCAGAGAAAGGAGTAAAGGCAGAGCACAATGAGAGACAGCTCACCAGGGACCAATTGGCTGGATGTCACACCATGCTGTGCTAAGCAGCTTTGGGGAAGGTGAAGTGTCCCTGCACGCTGGAGCAGACTGGCTGGCTGGAGGGGAGAAGGAAACGGACAGAGCGTGTTTCACAGCGTGGCCACAGGAAACAGGAAGAGAGCCTTGTTTCTAAGGCAACACAGACGCTCCTGCCTCCTGCTATGCCAATAAACAAGAGTAGGAGGGGGCGCATGGAGTACTCATAGAGCAGCTGGTGGAGCGACTCACTCCAAAGAGCCGGCTCCTGTTCAGCTCCTAAACGGCTCTCTTCACTACCTACCCGGACATTTCAAAACCCCGCCCTGACGCCCCGGACAGGTCAGAAAAAGTGGACCTGTCCGGGCAAAAGAGGACGCCTGGTCAGCCTAGACTACACTCCACAGCTGCCTAACATGAACCCCCCCTGCCTCCATATGCAATAGTACAAGCCGCGATCTGCGGCAAGCGGGAGATTACATTATGGTGCCCGATAAATAGCGGGGACTAGACGCCCGCTATTTATCGCGTGCCATAATTTAACCTTTCTGTTAATCATGGCTTGCACTATTTCCACCTATTGCGGCGCCACTTGTCCTGCGCCATTTTTATCTGCTCCGTCTGGCAAGTTGGCAGCATCAGAAAAGCATTTAGCGTCTTTTGGTCAAAGCAGGTGGTTTCGGCACACGGAACTCACTGCTGGAGCCGAAACCAGGTGCCCCTTAGTAGCAATGTAATGCTGTGAGTAAGGGCAATTCGGGGCTCCGGTGGCAGCTGAACCCTGAATTACAGTAGTATAGTATTTAACGCCGCCTGGGAGTTTTGCGGCAGTAGGTAGAGCCGTCATTTGCCTCTCCCGGCACCCAGCTCACCGGCGACATGACAATATGTGAGTCTTTTGGTGGCTTTTAGTAGCGGTCGTCATTTTTCACCCCCTCAGGGGGACACAGGAAATTACAGGAGGGAAAAATCGGGATCAGAAAGCAGCGTTCACACAAACAGCGGTAAACGACTGTACCAGTGCTACCCATTCATTTGAATGGACAGCACTTTAACCACAAGCGCCAAGGCCGGTGGTAAATGCCATGCAAGTGCCCATGTGAACCGGCCCTTAAATCTAATGGGAACCCGTTTGTTTAAAAAAAAGTCAGATACTCACCTAAGGAGAGGGAGGCTCTAGGTCCCATAGAGCATTCCCTCTCCTCTCCCGGTGCCCGCTGCTGTCCTGCCTCCCCCGTAGCGGTATTCGACCGTTTCGGTCTAATACCGCTGTCTCCCGGCCGAAGGGAGGCTTCGGAAATGCTTTGGGAGTCCGAGTGCTCCCGAAGACGGGCCGCTCTACACTGCGCACACGCGTGCGCGCCCTCTATGACGCACTCGCATGTGCGCCGCCTCTCTTCGGGAGGACTTGGCTCCCGAAGACTTCCAAAGTCCCCTCGGCGGCGGATGCGAACGGGGGAGCCAGCGCAGCACCGGGGGCACCGGGAGAGGAGAGGGAAGGCTCATTAGGACCGAACCTTCCCTCTCCTTAGGTGAGTATCTGCCTTTAAAACAAAAACAAAAAAACGGGGTTACATTAGCTTCAAACTCGCTCTATGATACAGAGTATAAGTAAATTGTAAACAAGGGGAAAACATTCAAATGTTAACTGCAACAAGAGGTTATTATGTTTACTTAGCACATCTGAAGTTCTTATAAGCAAATACAGTACAGTATGCTTACAATGAGCTTTCAGAAGCTTTAAGCTATTTTATCCACTAGATGGCGTCAGAGCCTTACAATGACAGCCTTTTCAGTTGCTGTGCAGTTAAATATAAATACAGGAAGGAAATATTAGAGAGGCGCGCAGGCCGATCATGCCAAATATGAACATTATTTTCCACCGCAGGGGCTTCTGGAAAATATTATCTAGCGCTGCTGATGTCATGTGACACATCCTTACAGCTGAGCTTTCCTGCAGTGCAAGACTCTCCCAATACAACACAGGCAGTCTATGAAAAGCCACGGCAACCACACATTTAGTAATTGACTATAACGATGAACAATTCTTGCTCTTTTCAGAATAAACACAAGTGCTAATATTTCATAGCTGCTAAATAGTACTCCTTTCCAGCTCTGCTTTTCTGCTGAGCTGGTTAATTCATTGCTCATTCATCACTAATCCCAACAGCACCATTTATTGAGGAACTGTAACCAAGGACTGAACTACCTTCTAATCAGTAGCTAATACCGCCTTTCCCACAAGAAATCTTTACATTTTCTCTAATAGATCATCAAGGGGGTCTGTGTGGCTGATATTGTGGTTAGATCCCTCCCACAGTGTGATGTCATGACAATGGTCCTGTCAGTTTTCTGTCTGTGAACCTCATTGCATTGTGGGAAATCACAGATTTTTCCAACTGCCAAGCAACTAGTATCTCCCACTGTGTAGAGATCTCTCAGTAGCATAACGTACCCATTAACTGTACAATTTTTACTTCAGATTCGATTTTTCGACAATTTTTATGAACAAATTTTTATAGAATACTGCACCGTGTGTGGCGCAAATCTATGTGAAACGATTATTTGATCAGTTGTAAAATGAAAAAATAAGGATCCAAAAGTTGGATTTCAAGAGCGAATTGGAACGAAAAACCTTCCTAAATCATTCCGTTAATGGGAACAATCGATAATTGCCTTCCGATTAGTTTCCATCATTGAAATCCCACTGAAAGATTGAAATCTGAACGAAAAATTGTACCGTTAATGTGCACCTTTATACTCTTGTTTGTATAATCTGTCAATCCATTTTACTAGGCCTTGACTGGCAGCTGGGAACTGAATGAAGGTCAAGTCAATGGAAACCTGTAATGCCATAAAAAAGAAAGTGTTTCCTCTGTCCCCGGCCACTTAGTCTGCGTGTCCCTGGCCGTGCGCAGGCACTGTGGAGATTTTTTTCTTCCTGCGCAGGACGCTCCCAGCGACAGGAGCGCGAACAAGGGTGCGCGTGACCAGGGCCATGCAGGCGCAATGGATGTCGATTTACAAGTAAGAAAGTGAAACTTAGCCGCTATGGGGGACTGGAGGATCGTTGAGTGACGGTGCGGGCACAGAGCGACTGTGGGCATCTGGCAGAAGCAGGTAAGTGAAATTCTTTCTTTTTTATGTCATTTCAGGTTTCCTTTAACAGAATTAGCAAGCACTCGCATGGAATACCCAGAGAGCTCTCGATGACCCAGAACCACTAGTAAGGTACAAGATGGTGCATGAAAAACCATCCAATTTCCAGGATGCCTCTAGCCATTTTGTCACTTCAGGCGAGAAAACCTGTGATGCCGCAAGCCAGGGCGCCACCCTTCCCCTCCATGGCTGCGCCTCTCTGACCTCGGGTTCTCACTGCCCTATCCACTTGCCTTTTCAGTGCACTTCACTCATCGTTAGGTCCTCACACACGGACTCCTCCATTGGGTACTTTGCTTTCCACCCTGTTCACCTAATTGGTGCAGGGTGTCTTTGTGCACTTTTCATGATTGTATCGCTGTTTTCATCACTCACTTTTCCCACCTTACCAGTTTTGGGTCTGTGCATCTATTAACCACTTAAGGACCAGGCACATTTCTAATGATCGGTGCTGCATGGGCTCTACAGCCCGCAGCACCGATCAGGATTACACCAGGGCGATCAGACTTTCCCCCCTTTTTTCCCCACTAGGGGGATGTCCTGCTGGGAGGGTCTGATCGCCGCCGGCCATTGGTGAGTAGCGGGGGGGGGGGGCTCCTCAAAGCCCCCCTCCGCAGCGTTTTCCGCCCTCTCCCGGCTTACCTCCCTCCCCTCCTTTCCTTAGGCTGCGCAGGACGGATATCGCCGATCTGACTAGCGCCGGATGATGTAAACAGCAGGGATTTCTTCCCCGCGTGTTTACATTACGTGTGCGAGCCGCGATCGGCGGCTCGCACACTGTTCACGGAGACACCCTCCGTGAACTGGCCTGGAAAGGTTTCCATGCTATACCACTAACGACCAGGCGCCGCCTATCGGCGTTAGCTGGTCGTTAAGTGGTTCATTGACTTATATGTACTTACATGCTTATATCATTGTATACGGTTTGTAAATTGAGGGCATTACTACTGTACTTCTGCTTTTATGGTTTTATCCTTTGATATGGATTAATAAAGGTTTTTTTGTATTTTCCTACATAACTTGTGGTGCGGTTTTTGTGGGGCCGAATCCTGTTCTTTGTTCGATTACTGTAGTCCTTATGTGGCCTTTCTGCACACTGTTTTGGTCATTGTTGCTTATATTTGCTAGCCTTTATACATATAGCATTTCTATTTTTGATGTTGCTTGTCCGACCCCTGCGGGTTTTCAGTAACAACCCAACATGTAAACAGCTGTTCCAGCGTTTTGTTGCTCATTGATGCATGGCATGGACTGATATGGCTCTATGGGATAGGGCCAGTGCCTGTTCTAGACTTTCTGGGTAGATGTGCCACCCCACCACCACCCCCCGACTCACCAACCATCCTAGTGCTGCCGCACACCCAATCCTCCCCCCCCCCCCCCGTTTCGTCATCATTGCAGGCCAGTAGTAGCAGTAGTAGACGCTGCCCTATGCGTCAGACATAGGCAGGGTGTGGCAGCCAGTAGGGAGGGCAGGGGCTTGGGGGTGCCATGATCGGGTTGCCATGATGTCCAGGCCGGCGGAGGTAAGGCGGGCAGTGACAGGCCA
Organism: Hyperolius riggenbachi; assembly: GCF_040937935.1. Lineage (NCBI taxonomy): Eukaryota > Metazoa > Chordata > Amphibia > Anura > Hyperoliidae > Hyperolius > Hyperolius riggenbachi. The sequence continues at coordinate 60,454,820 of NC_090650.1, forward strand.
GACGTACTCTTCTTCACTTCCTGTTTCTGCCTGGCACTGTCCCCACATTTCTGCCCCCTGAGGAAGCTGCATCACCCTGCGTCATGGCGGGACGGCACTGCTTATGGCTTGGTCCACTACTTTCTGGAGGTGTGTCTGGCTTTTAGGGGCATAAAGAGGTTATTTCTATATTTAGCAGTGATGCAGTATGACTATGCAGTATAAAGTTGATGTTTACTTACTTGAGGCTTCTACCAACCAACCCCCTCAGTCTATCTGATCCCTCGCTGTCCTCCCGGTCTGCACTGCATCACCCTGCATCACCCTGCGTCATGGCGGGACGGCACTGCTTATGGCTTGGTCCACTACTTTCTGGAGGTGTGTCTGGCTTTTAGGGGCATAAAGAGGTTATTTCTATATTTAGCAGTGATGCAGTATGACTATGCAGTATAAAGTTGATGTTTACTTACTTGAGGCTTCTACCAACCAACCCCCTCAGTCTATCTGATCCCTCGCTGTCCTCCCGGTCTGCACTGCTGTGTCGCTACCAACCCATGCACTGCCCCGGCCCTGTGCACCTCTTCAATCTGATCCTGTACTCAGTAGCGTTCTGCACAGTTCCTAAAATTGAGAGTGGGAACAAGGAGCCACATGGCCAGGGCCGTGCATGCAAAGTAGCCCCTGGCTGTTTATATTGAGGTCAAAATGGGTATTTCAGCTTTATTAATGTTGGGTGAGTTAATGTGCAACTACTTTTGAATAGGGATGCTCATTCAGATTCCACGGAAATACAATTTCCGAAATTCGGATCGGAAATTGCATTTCCGCATCGGAATGCGGAAATCGGTAATGCAAGTGCAGTAGGCGGATTTCCGCCAAAAATCGCGGAAATTTCCGGAAATTTTTGCCGGAAATCGCGGAAATTCCACCCGACTTTAACATTGATTTTCTCAAAATCTATAAGGTCTTTTTGAAAACTTTTTTTGCATCTTGTTCAGGAGATTCTGTTTAATAAACCCTGAAAATTTGGTGTTTCTAGGACTTACGGGGGCTTTACTATTAACCGCTAAAATCGGCTGATTTTTACTGTAATGTAAAATGCATAAAATAGGCAGATGCAGATTTACATTACAGTAAAAATCCGCCGACTTTTTTCAGAGTTTATTAAACAGAATCTTCTGAACAAGATGCAAAAAAAAGTTTTCAAAAAGACCTTATAGTTTTTGAGAAAATCGATGTTAAAGTCGGGCGTAATTTCCGCGATTTCCGGTGGAAATTCCGCATTGGAAATTGGTAGCGGAATGCGGAATCGGTAATTGGCAATGGCAGAATGCGGATTTACTGCAGAATCGGGAATTGGCATTCCGACCGTCCCTACTTTTGAACTCTGTCTATACTTGTGGTCAGGGCCGGGCCGAGGCATAGGCTGGAGAGGCTCCAGCCTCAGGGCGCGGTGTAGGAGGGGGCGCACAATTCATTCAGCTGTCATTCCTAATTGTGTATGAAGCAGAAAGAAATAAGAAAAGGGGATACATGACAGTGACTGCAAGCCAGATAACTAGATATTAAGGTGTTGGGGAGGTTGTGGGCCCTGTGGCCCTCTTAGTCTAATAGCAATCAGTGTGTGACAGCTGGGGTGGGATGGATGGAGGGGCGCACTTTGGTGTTTCAGCCTTGGGTGCTGGAGGACCTTGTCCCTGCTCTGCTTGTGGTAACAGCAGTCTCTGTGGCTATAAAAATTACTCACACTTTCCCCAGCTTGACTGATGGAACTTTCTTCTAGTCATGATATCAGGGGAAGAACTAATGCCAAGGAAATTTTGAACTTCCTTCCTTGAAACAGAATACAATCACAGAGGACAGGAACTCCAGACACAGCCTGGAAATGGACACACAAGCGAGGACAACCCTGCAGAGTAAAGCTGTGTGGTGGGATTGTACAGAGACTCATCACCCTGCTGCCTCTTCCCAGCATTGCTGCATATTACCAATTCAGCTGTGCCGTGCGACATTGTGAAGCCACAGGTAAAAGGTCAGGACCGTCAGGCACCTACTGCCAGCAAACCAATGTAAATAATGGTAACTGCCATACCATCTGCTCGCTCACTAAGCACAGTGCTCAAACCTTGCCATCTTTTGTCAAGACTCCAGGGGCCATATGCAATTCATTTTATCTCCTGAGTTTTCTCCTAGGAGTCTATTTTTCATCTTCTATTTAGAATAACTTTTCAGCATTTTCCAATTAATAAAGTGCTGAAAAGTAGGTGGAAAAGTACTATAAAAACTATGTGAAGTATTTTCTTGCTTGCCGGAGATTTTAAAGGCCCTTTATTGACATGTATGAAAATGTCACATAGGAGAAAACTCAGGAGAAAAGGTTAATTGCATATGGGCCCAGGGCCTTTATTCATTTTACTTTTTCTGATAAGTTTTCTCCTAGGTGATATTTTCGCACCTTATCAATATAATGCCTTTTTAAGGGAACCTTAAAGAGACACTGAAGTCTCATAAAAATCCTCTTGTTACTTCAAAAATCTGTTTTTCATCCCTGCCCTACCTAAAACGCCGCATCCCCGCGGCTGTAATCTAACTAAATCCCCCTTAACTCCCCCCTCACTCTCCCCTGCAAGATCCACAACTTTCTTGGGCGTGGATTTTGCTGCTGTGGATTTTGCTGCTGTTGGAGGCAGGGCTATAAGCTGCAGCTCTGCCTCCATTCGCGTCTATCCGCCTCTCCCCTGCCCCTCTCAGTGAAGGAAGACTGAGAGGGGTGGGGGGGGGATGCGGCGATCCGGGCTGATAGACGTGCTCATAGCCCTGCCTCACACGGAAGCGCTGCCTGGATTGCCCCCCGGGGAGTTTGGGGGGATTTAGTTAGATTACAGCCGCGGGGATGCTGCATTTTAGGTAGGGCAGGGATGAAGAACAGATTTTTGAAGTAAAAAGCTGATTTTTAAGAGACTTCATTCTCTTTAACCGAGCCAGAAAAAAAAAGTTTCAGTTACCTGGGGCTTCCACCAGCTCCCTGCAGACGTCCTGTGCCTGCGCCATCTCTCATCTCACCAATCATCCGGTCCCCCGCTATGGCTCAGTCTTGTTTTCGGCGACTGGCCAGTTGCAGACTCAGTGCGCCTGTGTGGCCCTGGCCGCGCATGTCCCTCGATTGCGTTCCCAACCCTGTGGCCATCCTACACATGTGCAGTACATGTACATACGTGCCCGACAAATAGCGGGTGCTGGTCAGGGCCGGTTCTAGAATTTTTGCTGGCTCAGGCAACGTTGTCAGGATGCCATGAGATGTCATAGGTCAACCGCCCCTGGTGCTGGTATATCGCCTGCTGTTTATCGGACACAATTACGGCTCAGTGCAGATATTTCTATAGGCGTCTATGGCAGCACCCGAGAACTTACGTTTAGTTTGTGGAGGGGGGTTAGTGTTAGGTAGTTTTTGTGTGTGGGGGGTTTAGAGTTAGGCATCAGGAAGGTAGTTTGAGTTGGGGGGTTAGGGTTAGGCGTCAGGTGGGAGGGTTCTGTGTTATAGTAGGTTTAGGTTTAGTCATAGTAAGGGCTGGTTCAGACGGACGCTTGCGGAACGTTTACCGCAAGCGTTCGGACCGTCGCGGTAAACGCTCCCATTCAAGTGAATGGGAGCGTTTACACCGAGCTTTTGCGCGCTTTTACCTGAACGCGGCGTTCGGGTCCCGATTTTCGCGAGCGTTCGGGCTGCCCCTGGAAGCAACATGTAGCTTCCAGGGAGCGGCCAACCGCGACGGCTAATGTTCCCCTACGGAAAAAAAAATGCGACCGCATCACGACGCGACCGAAGGCTACTGAAAGCCTCACCGCGCAGCCGCCGCAACGCCCCCAGATGCAACGCCACGCAGACGTCTGTCTGAACCAGCCCTAAAATATCAGTATTGAATACCGATATTTTACACTTTAATCGTAAAATATTGGTTTTAAATACCCTTGTTTTACTATCGGCATTACTGGGTGTCCAAATTTCTGTGTGCCTTTTTTTGATAGACACAGGTCCAGGATGGTTGAGCCAGGAGATGGCCATGGAGATCTTTTATGAAAAAAGTCACTTTCATACATACTGTATGGCAATCGCTTAAAAACAAGAAGAGAATCGAGAGCCCAATATGGTGCAGTATTGTCAGGTAAAATGAAGAGTTCAATACAATTTTATGTGTCTATACTCACAAACACGGGTTACCCATAGGCAACCACTTTAAATGCAGATGGGGAGCATTAGGACCTGATGGGGATGCACCCCTCCACCCAGGGTGGACTAGAAGATCAGCAAAAGCTCGGTATACAGAGGTGCCAGAGTAGAGTAAAACATTTTAAAAACCGTTTAAAAGCAGAGGGGGATGTTAGGGTGGACTTACCTCCCTCTTACAAAAAAGAAAACTCACTTGAGTCTCGATAAAACAGAATTGACAAATAATTTATTCAACTCCACAAATGCAACGCGTTTCGTGGGCGTGACCCCGCTTCCCCAGGCAAAAACGGGAGCACAACTCAGTGGGTCAAGCAGTAGGTTTGAGCGCCTCTGTATGGCAATCAGCTGGTCTCCAGATCAATGTCATTTTCTACAGAAATGATGGCATTTTTGTATTTGTAATGATCGCAATATGGCATTAATGGTTTTACAGTGGATGATAAATATTTTTTTTAAAGTCATCATTATTTAGCTTATTAAATAATAAACATAACAAAAATAAACCCTCAAAGACAATAATACAGGACCATAAGAATAATAAATATTGCTTTGTGTTTCTACTTCCTGTTTTGGGCCCAGGCTGAAGAGGAAGCTAAATGGTGAAGCGTTGCAAGTGTTTTGTCATTATTAGCAACTGGAAAAACACTGGTTGTTATTTTCAGATAGACAGACTTAGACTTGGAGAGAGAAGGGGAACAGTGGTTGAAAAAGGTCACCAGTAAGGAACCGCTAAAAAAGCCTGCGTTGTTAAGAGGGGATAAATAGATAAAAGGGGGGTGAGCTGTCACTCTATACGAAAAAAAACACAGAGACAAAGGGAGCCCAAATGGTGCAGGACATCACACTCAATAGATGAAATAAGAAACAGAACAGAGGGTACTCACAAAGGGAGGTTGCAATGGGGCAACCAACCACTGCAGGCAAGTGGAGATCAACGAACCCGATTCCACACGGTGGTCCCGGTCAGCCGGAAATGGTCACACCTTTCAAGGAAAAAAGAATCCTAGAGACCTGTAGACGGGGTCCAAGGGTATCCCAACCCTGTTTTTGTATTTTTAAGAAGTAGATATAGACAAGGTACTGTCCATGTGTACTATGCAGAGATGGATTTAGATGTAATGGGGCCCAAAGCAAGGTAGTAGATCGGGTGCAACCTTGTGGTAAGCTGAAGTGGACAGAGGTCAAAGAAGGTGGCAAGTGGACCCCTTGACACCCACTACGCCCAAGGCACCTGCCTAGGTTGCCTGGTGAATGATCCAGCTTTGGTACTGTGCACCAACATGAACAATTTATCCCCAAACTCTGCATCCCCTTGTTCCACCGCTATACCCCCCCCCCCCCCCCCCCATTAAAGTAATCTGATTACAATGTTGGAATACACTTCCTCCTTGGAAGGCTTCAGAAGCACTCAAGCCCCCGATTGCACACTCAAGCACGTGCAATACGGATCTGCTCATCTCCTGAAGTACTTGGAGACGTGAGTACTTCCGACGCCCTCAAAGGAGGGACGAAGACATGTTCTGACATTCTAGTAGGATTACTTCAATGGAGGGCCCAGCGGGTAACAGGGGGATGCAGAGAGGAGCCAGGGAGCCATTGAGGGATCCAGAACCTTCTTCAAAGGCGAGTATCGAACTTTTTTTTTCCAATCTCGGTTCAGAATTATTTAAATGTTTGGGGGATGCTGGAGAGCTCTGGCAGTGCATGCAGGTACATTTCCATACCCATATAGTCAGTGGAAGAATCTTCTATAAATAAAGTAATCAGGGCCAGCGCTTCCATTAAGGGGGGCGATTGCCCCTCGGGGCCCCCTTGCGCTGCCGGGCACGCTACCTCCCCCTGCTTTGCATTGGAATTTCACCTGTCCTGGTGGCCAGCGCGCTGTTCTGCTCCTTCATGCTCCTGTCTTCTTCCTGCTGCCTGCCTTTTGTGACAGCTGCAGGTCATTACGCTTGTTTTGTTTTTAGGTTTTTTTTGTTTTTTTTTGTTTACAGTTCCCATTGACTTTAAATCTTCAGACGTATATTGTATATGACATCACTTATTGTTTGTTCCTTGTGTGCAGCGATATCTGGTAAAGACACATAGCTGCTCGGGGAGAGACGTGTCAGATCAGAGCCGGGACAAGGTCCTCCGGCACCCAAGGCTGAAACACCAAAGTGCGCCCCTCCATCCCTCCCACTCCAGCTGTCACACACTGATTGCTATTAGACTAAGAGGGCCACAGGGCCCACAACCTCCCCAACACCCTAATATCTAGTTATCTGGCTTGCAGTCACTGCTATGTATCCCCTTTTATTTATTTCTGCTTCAAACACAATTAGGAATGACAGCTGAATGAATTGTGCGCCCCCTCCTACTCGTGGCCTGAGGCTGGAGCCTCTCCAGCCTATGCCTCGGCCCGGCCCTGTGTCAGATAAGTGAATTGTGTGCTACAGGCACAAGAGAAAATTCTCCTACAAGGACTTTAAAAGCCACAAAATAATAAGAGTAGGTTAGAGAGTTAGATTTATTCACCCTGGTTTCAAAAAGCTGCTTCTTTTAGGTTTCAAAAAGGAAACCAATACTATCCGAGTAAGTGAAGGAAATGTATTTCAGTTCCTGTACTTGGTGTGTGGGTTCCGCATCAGACGCTGGAGGTCATCCGTCTTCTCAAAAACTCCTCTGTAAGGGCTGGTGCACACCAAAACCCACTAGCAGATCCGCAAAATGCTAGCAGATTTTTAAACGCTTTTTTTTATTTTTATGAGGCGTTTTGCTAGCGTTTTGCGGATTGCTGCTGCGGTTTTCAGTATAGTAGATTTCATATATTGTTACAGTAAAGCTGTTACTGAACAGCTTCTGTAACAAAAACGCCTGCAAAACCGCTCTGAAGTGCCGTTTTTCAGAGCGGTTTGCGTTTTTCCTATACTTAACATTGAGGCAGAAACGCATCCGCAATCCAAAAAATGCCTCACCCAGGCATTTTTCGTTTCTGCAAAACGCCTGCCGCTCTGGTGTGCACCACCCCATTGAGATACATTGACCAAGCAGATCCGCAGCCGCAAGCGGATCTGAAAACGCCCAAAAAGCCGCTCGGTGTGCACCAGCCCAAACAGTGCAATGTCCAGCCACAGCAGCAGCACTTGTCTGTCTCCTTCTTGCAGTCTAGAGATGAATTGCATGGTGCAGCACTTTGGCAGCTACAGCACAAATATCCCAGGTTCAAATCAGGGCACTAGCTGCATGGAGCCTGGACAGGCGGCACAGCGTGCAAAATGGCAACCAAGAGGTGTATATAGGAAAACCTATGTCACAGATTGAAAAAGTTCCTTTATGAAAAGGTGGGGGGTGCACCCTCCAAAAAGTTGAAGTGAAGCGGCCTATAAGAATGAAGCAAAGCAATAGTTTAGCATATACATATGGGCAGCGGGTTTCCTCTGGGTACTCCGGTTTCCTCCCATACTCCCAAAAACATACAGATAAGTTAATTGGCTTCCCCCTGAATTGGCCCTAGACTAAGATGCATACACTACAAGATGCATAGATAGACATATGACTATGGGAGGGATTAGATTGTGAGCCCCTCTGAGGGACAGTATATAAAAATACTAAATAGTAATAATAATAATATACATACTCCAATAACAAATGCCTTGAGAGGTGGTTGCTATGCTATTGTCTACTTCGGCCGAGTTTCATCTTCCATGTGTGCAGGCCTTTAGTCAAAGGAACATAGGAGAAACATAACGTATCGGGCACTTTCTGGCAGTCAGTCTGGGTCTACAACGCATGCGCGGGAGGTCCATGCATGTGCAGAAGACTCAGACTGGAACCAACTGAGCCAGTTACCAGGGCTGATTGCCGCTGAACAGCAGTCCGTGGGAGGAAGGCGAGTGACTCACACGTGCTTATGGTGCTGGAGGAAGTACGAGGTAAGTATCGAATCTTTATAGTTTTTGATCTCTGGTACATTTTAATCTCAATACTCACCTGACGATGGATCGGGGAACCTCTGTGTTAGAGGCAGAACCTTTAACCAGTACAATTCCAGCCACTCATGGGGAACATCCAGAGGATAGTATCACTTGGGAGCTTTTTATACCCCGACTCCTGAATACAAGCAGAAACAGAATCATTGTCAACAAGAATGAGCCCTTTCTGGCACTGGGAGTCAGAGAATGTCTGTCCCAGATCAGATTCCCATGTAGAGCGCAAGGAGAATATGAGGATGGGTTAGTAACTAACAAAGTGTAGATCTACAAGTTTCCCCTGGTAACAAACTCCTCTCACAAAGCAATTCAAAGTGATAGAAAACTACTTCTATATGTGCACATGTATTTTAAATTGTACATTTTTTTGTGATAGTGGTCCTTTACAAGGAACTTGTACTGAGTAAAATTATTTAAAATAAACACATGACGTAGCTGCAAATGTATATTACATACTTACCTCGCCGTCAGTTCCTCTAAGAAGCTCACCATTTTCTTCTAACAACAATTCCTTCCAGGTCTGACTAGATCTAGTCGGAATTGGAAGCCTTAGAGCCCTTTTTCCTTTTTTGTAGAATTCCATCGATCACAGTGGATAAAGGATGAGGGAAAGGAGAAAGAAATTAGTATACTATGTGGGAGGTAGGTATGACTTGTGTATGTTTATTTTTACTTTCATTTTTCAGTTGAGGTTTGCTTTAGGCTACTTACACACCAGGACGTTGCGTTTAGGGGACGTTATAGGGCACATAACATGCCCCTAACGCAACTCCTGGTGCTCTCTGATGTGGACGTCAGAGTGAGCCGCGTTGTGCAGCTCACTCTGACGTCCGTGATGCCGTGATGCGTACTCTTGGACGCATGCGGCATCACCTGGTCCCGCCCGGCCAATCACCGCACAGAGCGGCCGCTCCAGGAAATAAACACTGCACGTCACACTGTGCAGTGAATATTAATTAGCCATGTGCCCGGCCGCTCTCCACTCTTCCCCAACACTACTGAGCATGTGCGCACAGTGCACAGCATGCAGCACTCTCAACGGATGTGCTGCGTTACAATGTAACGCAACGTGGCCGTGGGCACTGTGAACAGCCCCATTGATTTTTCATTACCGTGCGGTGGGGCTGCGTAACGTCTTAATGTGAAAGCAGCCTAAAAGGATAACCAAGGCAAAAAACATTGTTAGAACGGGGGGGGGGGGGGGGGGCAAGCATGTATAGGGAGCAGTCTTATGCCCACCGCTTCCCCCATTCACCTCTTCCCCCCTTTGTTCTCTCATCATAAGAGCCATCAGAAGCTGGTTCCGGGTTGGCGGGTCAGAAGCAATACGCAAGCGACAGGCCTGCTGTCGCAATTCATTGTTCGTGCTCCTGTGGCCAGGAGCACTCTGCACATGTGCACAACGAGTCATGATGTAGTGAGCATGCGCAGAGTGCTTCCGGCCATAGAAGCATGAACAATGACGAGCGCCGCCTGGCCTAGTGCTTGTGCACTGCTGCCGACTCAGAAGGAGCTTCTGATGGCTCTTACGAGAGAACTGGGGGGGGGGGGGGGGACAGAGGTGTATGGGAGGAGCTGTGGGCATGAGGACTACTCCCTATTCATGCCTGCTCCCCCGTTCTAACAATCTTCTTTGCTTCGGTTATCCTTTAAGCTTGGGGCACCGAGAACATCGGTAAGTGGAGCACAGGGTTTTCAAGGCTGGTGCAATGATTAGCAGAGATAGGAGTGTTGAGTTGACTAGCATCAATCTACAAGCAGTGGCAGTGTGTGGCAAGCAATGCAAGTGTTTGGTAAGCACCATTCAGTGATCAGCAAGTGGTGGTTAGCAGGGGCAAGGATCGGCAACTAGTGCAGGTGTCCACCAAGCACAGCTCAGTGATTGACGATTGGCAACGACGGCTAGGTAAGTGGTTCCAGAGAAGGTAAGTGTTAGACAAAACTGTAGATAAGTTATTGTTTGGTGTATTGGTAGGAAAGTTAGAGTTCGGTGTAGCGGTGTAGTGTTAGGAGAGTTAGTGTTAGGTGTCGAGAATAAAAATGTTAGCCGGAGAAGGTTATGGAGAGGTCGCAGTTTCAGTTTGTTGTGAGCTATAGGTGCTAGATTTTATCATAATGGTAATATACTGTTACGCAGATATGGGTCACCAGAATCATCAGCAAGCTGCAGGCTAGGTTGCGGTCACGCCAATCGGCAAAGCTACGAGTGTTGATCAGTTAACAGCAGTAGGTGAGGGCGCAACAATTAGCAAGAGCAGCAAGTGCCGCTCAGTGGTTGGTAAGTGGTGGTAAGCAGGCAGGCGCAACGATTGGCAAGTGCCACAAGTATAACTGATTTAAAGCCTATTTAGAGCCAAACTCATTCATGTACATAATAAATGTATGCTCTGCAGTGTACTGTACTATGGAGATGGGAGGAAGAAGCAAGAGAGCTCCTGCTGCAGGGGGCAGGGGCATTGCTAGCATCCTAAGGGTGGCCATACATGGTACAATTTTTCATTTTTTTTCGATTAGATAATTTAGTTCGATTATTCCGTTAGATCGAATATAAAGATTTTTCCAGCATGTCCGATCTGATTTTTCTCGAAAAAACGGGATAATCGTTCAAATTTCTTGATCAAAAAAAAAAATATTTTGAACTTTCATTCGATTCGATCATTTAGATCGAATAAACGGGATAATCAAACGTTTTTATTGTACCATGTATGGCCACCATAAGAGATCTGGAGTCCTTTTGGGCACTCCAGCCGGAAAATGGGTGTGGCCATGCACTAGAATGTGGGTGTGGTCATGGGCGGACCCAATTTTACATGTAGGCCTTAGACTTGGATAAAGCCCCTCTCCATTAATACAAAAAGAAAAAATCACATAAATATGCATTGTTACTTAAACATAACTAGCAGAGTTACCTGGCTTCTGTGCTGGCTGGTCTGGCTTTCTGCTGGGCACTGGCCTGCTGCCAGGTTATCTGGCAGTTCCCCCATAGTACTCCCTGACCTTCTAGTGGACCCCCTCCCATGCTCCCATGGGCCTCCCATTGAGGCACCACAACTCCCAGCATGCCCCTATAAAAGAACCACAGCTTCCTGCATGCCCCCATAAAGGCATCCCAGCACCCAGCATGGAACCGCAGCACCCAGTATGCCCACATAGAGGCACCACAGCACCCAGCATACCCCCAGTTGAAGCACCACAGCTACCAGCATGCCCGCCATTGAGGCACCACAAGTGAATCTGTCTGGGGGACATCCGGGACACCCCAGAATAGATCCGGGGCACGTGCCACTGATCTTTGGGGCTAGCAACGCCCCTGGCAGGGGTGTACCATAGCAAACAACCCAAAAAAACCTACAGAGTAGGTAGCAAAGCTTTTTAGTCAAACAGCTGGTGAGAGCTTCAAAAGAATGTACAGTGGGAAAAAAAATCTGCATAGTGCTGAATGTGATAACTAAATAAACTCAAAATATTCTAATAAAAGCCATACATAAAGGTCAGAAGGATGTTGTGCTCTATGGAGAGTATCATAACATTTTAGTTCTGAACATTTACTGGTAAGCTGAACTCCTACCTCGGTCCTCAGCCAATGCTTTTAGCATTAATATATACAGCAAGACTGCTGCTATTCCAGTAATACAATATCCTCAGGGCAGGAAATACAATTGTTTGTACAAAATATAGGCTTTGTTGTTGTTCTGCCTCCTGCTCTTATTCGGATACTTTTTAGCAGATCGATAGAAACTGTATTTCAGTAAAACACACAAAACTAAACCTGCTGCTATATGACCAGCCTGATGTGTTGTTTTCATTATTGTTGTAGATATGCCAGTTTAAAGGCGTGAAATGCGATCGGCTTGTAAAGGCAAGAAACAGATCTATAGGATGGAAGGTTCTCTTACACAAAATAGTTTCTAGGGACTATGAACAGAGGCAAAAATCTGGGCTGACCTGGGGCTTTCTCCAGCCCCCAGTAGCTCGCGAGAGGTCCCTCAGAGTCCTCTGGGTCCCCTCAGTGGTCCCACTGGCAGGTCCAGTAGGTACAAGACTTCAGCCAAAGTGGTGCATGCGGCCAGGCAGCCTGCGCGTCATGGTGCCCATTGCATGCATGGTACTCAAAAGACTAAACTGCACATGCACAGGACCTTTACGACGACCGGTGTTTTTGCGACTTTGTCCGAAATTGCGCATTTAACGGAGGGGACCCAGAGGACACCAAAGGACTTCTCAACTATGGGGCGCTGGAGTAAGTCCCAGGTAAGTCCATCCAAGACTTCTCACGGGCTATCCCTTTTCTTTGGAACTCTCTCCCTCAGCCGGTTCGTCATGCCACGAGTCTGGAAACCTTCAAACGTACTCTGAAAACACGCCTGTTCAGACAAGTCTATAATTTGCTATAGGCAGCACTGAAGGCACACTGGCTCACCCACTTATTTGTTTGTACTATGTACAGCGCTACGGAAGATGTTGGAGCTATATAAATTAAAAAAAAATAATAATAATAATAAAGTCCAGATTTGCTTTTTGCCAGTGCTCAGGGTCACTTTATACAGAAGTGTAAATGGAACAGCCGTCTTATACACTTACACTGGGCCCCCCAAACTTTCAATACATAACAATTCATATGGCACAACAATACCTGGCAAGGACAGCCACAGTAAGGGATTTATTCACAAAGAAAAATTGGCCCAATAGGCTGCCTGTCAAGTGTCAAGCAGGGCCACAGAGGAGACCCAGAGGACATCGAAAGGTCCTCTTGGCTACGGGGGGCTGGAGTAAGCCCCAGGTAAGTCCAGATTTGCTTTTTTTAAACCTGCTGCTCTGATTGGCCCAATAGGCTGCCTGTCACTTGACAGGCAGCCTACAGGCAGCCTATTGGGCCAATCAGAGCAGCAGGATCACATCCTTTAAAGTTACTGGACCCAAAGGGGCTCAGGGCGGGAGGAGTAGAGCGCCCGCTATTGACAAATAGAGAGCATAAGTTACTAGCACTCAGTATGCACAGCATAGCGAGCTCTCCTCTAAGCAAACTTAATAACGCACGCTATGCTGCCAATAGCGCATGTAGTGTGCATTAAGGCGCGCAAGATTAAATAATGCGAGTAACAGGCGGTTACTTGCCTATTTTTCTTTGTGAATCAACCACTATGAGAGGTGTAAGCAGAGTAGGGGAACAATTTGTTGATGATTACTGGTTGTAGGAGGAGGAAAGAGGAGAAAGGCTGGCACTTGCTCTTTACTTAAAGGGAACCAGAGAGGAATGCACTGTTAAAGGGAACCAGAGAGGAACGGGGGGGTGAAAAAAGAAAAAGATTTTATACATACCTGGGGCTTCTTCCAGCCCCATAAGCCTGAATCGCTCCCACGCCGCCGTCCTCAGCTTCCTGGATCCGCCGGTACCGGACCCGTCACTTCCGGCGGACGCGGCCAATTGTCCGCATCACAGGGGCTCCCTCCATACATGTACGCATGCGGCTGCGCAGTTAACAGCCACATGCGTATCTGTATGGGGAGAGCACCCTGTGATGCGGAGAATTGGCCGCGTCCGCCGGCCGACTTGCGGCAATGACGGGACCCGGTGGCGGCTGATCCAGGCAGCGGAGGAGTGCGGCGTGGGAGCGATCCGTGCGTATGGGGCTGGAGGAAGCCCCAGGTTTGTATATTGCATCCTCTCTGGTTCCCTTTAAAATAGAAAAAGATTTTATACATACCTGGGGCCTCTTCCAGCCCCATAAGCCTGGATCGCTCCCACGCCGCCATCCTCCGCTTCCTGGATTTGCCGGTACCGGGTCCGTCACTTCCGGCGGACGCGGCCAACTATCCGCATCACAGGGGCTCCCTCCATACCCGTACGCATGCGGCTGCGCAGTAGGCAGCCACACGCGTAACTGTATGGAGGGAGCCCCCTGTGATGCGGAGAATTGGCCGCGTCCGCCGGCCAACTGGCGGTAATGACGGGACCCGGTATCGGCGGATCCAGGCAGCGGAGGACAGCGAAGTGGGAGCGATCCATGCGTATGGGGCTGGAGGAAGCCCCAGGTATGTATAAAAGCTTTTCTTGATTCTCTCTGGTTCTCTTTAAATACTGTAGTGTCAGTGCCAAACGTGGGCTCTGTCTGTGGACTATCAGACAGACACTGAGAATGCAACAGTTCAAACATAATACAGTGATAATAACAGATGCCCTGGAGTACTATTGTGCTTGGGTATAATGTCACAGACAATTATAGTAGTGGCCACTGGGCACAATGGTGTGTGGCTGTGGGCTGTGGAGTGTCACACACACACAAGAAAAATAAAAAAGCAGAAGGATAAAGTAGCCCTCAGAAGGACTGTATGGGGTGCTTTTACAGCAAGTAAGACAGCGAGGATCAAAATAAACAGGCCTAGCTAACGCTTTCCCTATCTCCAGCAAGCTCTGTCCCTTCCTCTCACTATTCCAGCCAAAGACAGACTGGAACATGGCGGGCACTGCAGCACTTTTATAGGGGGCGCAGAGGGGGCGGGGGCTCCCGTGAGGGAGTGCAGGCTGATTGGCTGCCATGTGTCTGCTGACTGTGATGTAAGGGGTCAAAGTTTAGCGCAATGATGATGTATGAGGGAGGGTCTAATATCACCATGTGCTCACAGCGAGCACGAATACCCGATCTTCGCCGAACAGTGCTCGCCGGTGAAGCGTTCAAGCCATCTCTACTACACATCAGCCACACCATTAGAACTAACTAACGTGGAGCCTACTCCTTCCAAAACACACCTCTTCAGTTACAAAACATATGTCCACACTTAAGGCCCATAACCACAATCCGATTTTTACAAACGATTTTTCATGCCGAACAATTTTCTTTTTTCCGATGTTAAGCAACTTTGTTTACCGAAAATTCTTTAAACGATGTTTCACAACGCACACCACCCATGGCAATTATTCATTTTGTAATGACCACCATGGTAAATTGATTGCGAAGGATTGTTCCGATCCTCATGGACTTCCACAGGTTTTGCTGCGATCTTGTAAATTATCGTTTACACGGTCCTTCATTTACAACGGCACAAACAATGTTGCCAATATAGCCGGATGGATCACGGAACAATAGTTTGTTGGTGGAAATCCCTGATCCATTTTGCCGTGGGTACTCAGCTTAACCACTTGGAGACCGGCATTAAACACCCCCCCCCCCCTTCAAGACCAGAGCAGTTTGCCTGGTTTAGGTTTCCCCAGTTTAGATAGCCAGATATAGATATTCCCAGTATAGATAGTCAGACATGGGTGTTTCCAGTATAAATAGATGTCCCCAGTGTCCTCAGCCTGCATTACTCACTTCCCTGAGTCCTGCGATGAGCAGCTCTCCCCGCCTCCTCTCTCCCCGACATACAGCCTCGCACTGCCACTAAGTTTCAGGTCCCAGCTTGATGACGTAATCAAGCCGGGACCCGCCACTAGAGGCAGAGCGAGTAGGGATGCCGGGCAGAGCAGAGGGGAGCGACGATTGCCGGGGAAACGTCAGGAAGATGAATCCCGGCACTCTCCTTCCTCTTCAACTGCCGCTGCGCTTCAGGGATCACTACGATCGTCCGATGATCGTAGTGATCTCGTGATCAATCACCATGGCTCCTGATCAGTAAGGGGAGATGTCAGCTGTCATATGACAGCTGAATCTCCCCTTTCAAGTGCGTGTGATTGCGTTGGGAGTGGGGGGACTTCAGGGACGTTACAGTTACGTCCTACCAGCCACACAGAGGATGTAACTGTAACGTCATTAGTCCGAGAGAGGTTAAAGTGAAGCTTAATTCAAACAAAAAAAATGAGTTTTACTCACCTGGGGCTTCCAATAGCCCCCTGCAGCTGTCCGGTGCCCTCGCCGTGTCCCTCCGATCCTCCTGTCCCCGCCGGCAGCCACTTCCGGTTTCGCCGTCAGGAGCCGACAGGCTGGGAACGCGAGTGATTCTTCACGTTCCCAGTCACAATAGCGCCAGCAGCATAGAGGGCGCTATTGTGGCTGGGAACGCGAAGAATCACTCGCGTTCCCAGCCTGTTGGCTCCTGACGGCGACACCGGAAGTGGCTGCCGGCAGGGACAGGAGGATCGGAGGGACACAGCGAGGGCACCGGACAGCTGCAGGGGGCTATTGGAAGCCCCAGGTGAGTAAAACTCTTTTTACTTTAGGATCACTTTAAGGGACTGTAAATAGATACTTATGGAAAAATAAGGAAATGAATATGGACTTTAACAAACCGATGGCATTCGCATACACACATAATCTATACTATATACATACCAAACACAAATGGAAAGATGCCCGATAGCTGAGAGAAGATGACCCAGATTTTTGGGTGAGTTGTGAAATAAATCAGGGAGTGGTATTTGTCCGCAGGCTACACCCAGCTGTGTAATGAGCAGTTATGTGCATGTTCACTGCACGGGCGTTTCTAATCACAAGATCTCATAAGTATCAGATCATTATAAAAAGCATAACTTTATGTCATTTGGATTAAAAAATGTATCCCCAGGGATTATTCAAGATTTTTTCCTCTAGATAAACAGTTCTGTATTAATGGAACGAAGGGAAATCTTGCGCTTCTGGGCACCGTGGATGTGCAGGCAAATAGATAAAGGATGGTTTCACAAAGAGGGCAGCTCCTTCAAGCCCAGCTGAGGGGCATTCTTGGATAAAAACAGAGAAAATGGAAAAGCGGAGGAGCGCTCCATAGTGTAAAACAGATTTATTTGAATAAAAATGTATCCCCAGCGATTATTCAAGATTTTTTCCTCTAGGCCTGATGAAGGCGAGGATTCGCCGAAACGCGTTGTGACGCTGCCAGCACGCACCAGTCCCCAGGGTCAGCCACCTCCTGTCCTTTCCAACTGGACCACGATCTCCGCAGGCCACGGAGTACGTAGAAGGCGGCCTCCCTCCCAGGGATTCATGAATAGGGCTTTGCCCTCATTTGATATGCTTTTATGCATCTACTGTCTAGTAAGTGCAATTGTTTTATGCGCATTTTTATTCAAATAAATCTATTAGTTCTGTATTAATGTTTAGCGCTATAATTATTAGAAGCCCCTGGTGTTTTTATTAAACCTTATCACCGCAGATTGACAATTGCAAGTTCACAGGATGCACTAGGGCTGTGAATGCAAGTTTCCAGTGGCGTGCACTCGACGCTCGCTCCCGTTTGCCCACGCACCGACGTTACCTCCGCTTAACGGGGAGGTTAATGAATGTGGCCGCAATTCCCATTCATAAATCTAAGTCCCCGATTCAATGAATACCGGCGTCATTGTATCTTCCTGTTGTTACACTGCCACGCATTATTTCCGATTCACGTGCTTACGTACCTGAATCAGAAATAATGAAATAAGGACATCTTGTGGCCAAATAGTAAATTACACCAAAATTCATTTTTATTTAATAAAAATCCCCACAATTAGTGATGGACGCAAAAATGAAAAAATGCAACTTTATTTCCAAATAAAATATTGGCGCCATACATTGTACTAGGGACATTTTTTAAACGTTAAATAACCGGGACAAACGGGCAAATAAAATGTGTGGCATAATGCATTTTTCAATTTTTTTCTTATTATTCATGTTAAAATGCATTTAGGATAAAATAATTCTTAGCATACTGTACCTCCCAAAGAAAGCCTAATTGATGGCGAGAAAAACAAGATATAGATCATTACGCTGTGATTAGTAGTAATTAAGTTATTGGCGAAAGAAAGGGCGGAGCGCTGACAGGTGAAAATTGCTCTGGTCCACAAGGGGAAAAAAAAACCTCAGTGGTCAAGTGGTTAAAAGTTACATTGTGCAGGTACGAAAGGTTCCTGGAGCATAGCTTCCAACTGTCTCTCTTACGAAGGAACAGTCCCTCTTTGGGAACCAAATCCCTCTGTCCCCCTTTCTTCCTCATTTTCCCTCTTTCAGGGCTAATGTACAGATCTGTGTTAATATATGTATTTTTCTACTAAAAAAATTTGTTTAATTGACTCGGAACTTTATTCCCATCATTTAAATTAATATATTTCTTGTTTTCAAACATCAAAATAAAGGAAAAGTATTGATGATAGAGAGGACCAATGTGGTTTGAATGATAACACTACATCTTTTGCTTCTGAATTCTTTGTCATATGCATGAATAGGGGTGTGGCGGGGGCGTGGTTTAATGATGTGACGGGGCATGGCTTAACGTGTAAAGGGAGGTATGTTGCAGGAACATGTAAACCAGGGGTCCCCAAACGTTTTGGGTCAAGGGCAGGGTCAACATACTTCAGACAGCTGGGGGGCCGGAGTATACATAAAATGATGTGGAAGTCTTTGCGGGCCAGACAGTGAAGCATATCCAGGTGACAACCTGCAGTCCAATTGGACAGCAGTGTCACCTGATGTGGAATTTGATTGGAAACCAGCAAATTACTGCTTTCTGGCTTCCATGTGGATGGGTGGTGCCAGCACTGCTATTCTATATGCGGACCACCAATATTTAAAGAGGTAGCTGACTGTATCTATAAGTAATACATTTTGTGTGGTGGGGGCCGGTAAAAAAGCCTCAGGGGGCCACATTCGGCCCGCGGGCCGTAGTTTGAGGACCACTGCTGTAAACTGTCCGATAACTTTAATACATATTTTGCAAGACTGGTAGCTTCTATCACTGAAGTATGAAGACATACAATGGGAGGATGGATAAGTCAGGTACACTTGCAGTCTCCTGCTAAATAAACCCAGATGTATTTCCTTGAATTCTGCGAGCTGCTGGAGAAGGCGGAAGAACTCAGACATGCAGAGAAGTGTCTTAAAGGATCACTATAGCGAAAAAAGTAAGCAGTTAAAATCTCACAGAACCCACAGGTTTTAGACTTATCCATCTCCTCATGGAGGATTCTCAGGATTCTCTTCGTTTTCAAAAGCATTTCCTGAATGGGAGTTGCTATGTCTAACTGCTAATATAGTAGGGCACCAGCAGTGCGTAACTATAAATCATGCCCCCCCCCCCCAACCAGCAAAACTCTGATGGGGCCCCCCAATGTTCACAACCGTTCTCTTGCCAACCCCTGGTGACCCCCACAGCCTGGGGGCCCACCTTGAAAAATCTTGAAAGGATCATAAAATAAGTGAGGACATCATAAGCTTAACACCTATAACAAGTGTAGCCACATAAGACACCTGATCTAAAGGACGGACCTCTTTATCAGAGTGAGTGCAGTAGTAGTTGGCGTCCCCCATAGCTCTAGGCAAACCTGTGGTCACAAAGGCTGCTCCCCTGAATATATGCCAGCCTCCCTACTCGCTTGCCCACTATTTTGGCAGTTAGACTAAGCAACTGCCATTCAGAGAATGCTTTTGAAAACAAAGAAAACTTTGATAATCCCCCATAAGGAGATGTACTAGTCCAAAACCTGTTAGTTCTCTCAGATTTTAACTGCTTACTTTTTTCGCTGTAGTGGTCCTTTAAGCATGAAAACATAAAGTGTTGAGTGTGCCAGTAGTGGTTCAGGGAGGAGGAGCCATATCTAGTTGTGGTTAGCTATCAGCTACTTCCCGAGAACTGAGCAGCATGATAATGCATGCCCTTCACCACACAGCTAAAGAATGTCTTCGTGTATTGCGCCTATGACAGCCTGGTGGCATCTTTTATCTAACATTAACCCTCCTGCCGGTTAATTAATTCTGACAAATAGGCAGAAATAATTTTTTTCTTAATTTTTTTTGTTTTTGTTTCATGTAAAGCTACCAGAGTGGTAGCTACATGAAACAACACTAGAGGGTGTATGTGTCCCTCTAGTGCGATCGTCGCCGGCATCAATAGCAAACGGGGAAAGCGTACATAACACGTTCCCCTGTTTGGCTTTTCCTGTCACCATGGTGACGATCGGAATGACGTCAGCCGACGTTCTGACGTCAGACGCCTCCGATCCAGCCCTTAGCGCTGTCCGGAAGTCAATGGTCCGGGCAGCGCAGGGCTCTGGCGGGGGGGGGGCCTCTTCCACCGCTGCATGCGGGCGATTGCCGTGCAGCAGCGGCGATCAAGCTGTAGGCACGGCTAGCAAAGTGCTAGCTGCGCGTACAGCACTTTAAATGGAGCGAATCGCTCCACCAGGGGCTGAGATATCCTCCGCGGCGGCTTACCCCGAGCTCAGCTTGGGGTTACCGCTAAGAAGGTTAATATCTTTAAATTCGAGTTATACATATAGTATATATATATATACATATACATATACACACTAGCTGATGGCCTGGCGTTGCCAGGGTATATATTTGGCTGGTGTTGGCTCCAACCACTTTTTCTAACCCTAACACACAATTACTCAATGACCTAGTTTGTGAGCTTTGCATCAATAATTTGCATTGAAATGAAACAAATCAGATTGGCTGTGGCTCCACCCCCTTTTCTGAATTTGAACCCCAGTCACCCAATGACCAACTGTACCAGGTTTAAGGCTTGTGCCATTAACAGTGCAAGAATGGCAGCAATTAAATTATTCCCCTTGAAAATCAATAAGTGAATTTTGATTGGCTTTTGTAGGCTACACCCACTTTTCTGAATATTAATCCCAGTCACCCAGTGACCAACTGTGCAAAGTTTGAGAACCCTACCATTAACACTGTAAAAATGTCTGCAGTTTACATTTTCCCAGTGAAATTTGTATGTCTCCGCCCACTTTTTGGTTATGGGGATAAAAAGCATCCTATATGTATTCCAAGTAATGTACTATGTGTGTGCCAAATTTCATTCAAATCCGTTCGGCCATTGTTGCATGATCCAGTAACAAACATCCAAACATCCAAACTTTCACATTTATAATATTAGTAAGATATGGGAGACTGGGAAGGGGGCGGGTAATGATACCCAGACAGAGTAAGGGAGGAAATTATGTCAGGATTGGCTTCAAGATAGACACAAACAAAATGGAAAATCCTAAGAAGGTTTTCTCTTTTTTTTTTACTATAGACAAAATCACTAAAATCAAAACGTGGACAGTGCAATACATATGTTATTTAAGTAGAGCAAGTATTTACCTACTTATAAATGTGTGTGTATAACTGACAGCTCCACTTTAAGCAGTCTCCCTACTTAGCCAAGGGATGGTATATTAAGTAATGTTGGAAAGAATGTCTCACCAGAGAAAACAAAAATGTTTCTTTATTTAGGAAACATTCAGTCATAAAGCAGAAACGTGATAACTTTATTGCTGGATTTTTCCCAAATAAGATTTTTCATTTACTCTGGTGAGTGTGCAGAGTTCTTCCTTCCATTACTTCTGTTACTGGGTCTGGCAAACCCCTCCCCTCAGTTTAGAGCTCACTGTGGCGTCTGCCTTGCATTCACTGTTTCTGTATTTAGAACTGTGTCTGGAGCTAAGCTGGAAAGCTGAACTCCACACTGCAGTATTTTTACCATTCTGATATGCTTGTTGTTTGTGTATGAGGGCCAATTTTAGCCCTAGGGCACTAAATGACAAACGGGAAAGCGCAAAGGGATACACAGTGTAAAGTAAAAGCAAGTTTTGCCTGATGAAGCGGAGGAGAGAGCCCCCGCGAAACGCGTTGCAACATTAATGTATTTTAACAAGTCTTAAAATGAAATAAATAACTTACCCCCTCGATCCGTTTATTGTCTTACCTGTCCCAATATCTTAGCTCTGCACAGCCACGCCCAGCGCAGGCAACCTCTCAACAGATTCTCTCTAGACTATGAGGAGGACGATTTCCCACCAACTGCTCTTTTATGAGACTGCGAGTCCCCAGCAGAGGGGGACAAAGCGCTGATGCTATTTACCTCTACGCTTATATTAGCCAACAGAGGAGGTGAAATCATTTCACGAGAGGCTCTTACATTACACTGTATATACTCTAAAGGTGCCCATACACTGAGCTGACCAATCGATCGATTTGCGGCCAATATCGATCGATTTCAATCGATCTGACATGCTGGAAAATCTAGGTTGATCTGTTGAGATGGCTTATCATTTTGCATTGGCCCTAATAGAAATCTGATGGCAAAAAAATGCCATTAGATCGATTTTCAATAGATTTCAAACTGAAATCTATTGGAAATCTGTTCCTAGTAAAAAAATGCTCCTAAACACATCATATGGATCAGAAATCTATCTGATGACCTATCTGCTGCTAATCTAACGAGTGTATGGCCACCTTAAATGTGCCCGCTCTCCCTTTTCTCTTTAAGTAAACTGGTACTTCTGATTCTTATGCCTGCTACACACCATGCAATTTCCACTCAGATTGATGGGTCGAATCGATAATTTCAGACAGGTCTGATTTATGATTGTTTCTCTGATCTATTTTGTACAGAAGTGATTGGAAAATCAATCAGAAAAACAATCGGAAATCAGATCGAACCTGTCGGATATTATTGATTTGACACGTCGATCTGCCGGGAAATTGCATGATGTGTACCAGGCATTAGAGCAGCGTGTCATACACTTATGCTGGGAATACACCATAAGTTTTTTCAGCAGATAGATGGTTCGATAAATCATTTCCGACATGGTCAATCTTATTTTCAATCATTTTTCTGATCGCTTTGTCATAGAAGTGAATGGAAATTGATAAGAAGGAATAAGAAAATCGATCAGAAAATCGATATGTAGGCACTCTTAAAGTGTACCAGTGCTGAGTAATAATAAAAGTTTTATACATACCTGGGGCTTCCTCCAGCCCCATCCGCACGGATCGCTCCCACGCCGCTATCCTCAGTCTTCTCCAGCTCCGGTACCGGGTCCCGTAACTTCAGCCAGTCATGGCCAGTCTGACGCAAGAGAAGTGCGCACTCTACATATCTCTCCAGCAGCCACCGGAGAGATACGCAAAGAGCGCACTTCTCTTGCGCAAAATGGCCGCGACTGGCTGAAGTTACGGGACCTGGTACCGGAGCTGGAGAAGACTGAGGATAGCGGCGTGGGAGCGATCCGTGCTGCTTTCTGCTTTCATACGGTCGCCAAATACGGTGGGGATGCGGCCGTGGACATTTTTGAGCTTCCCCCACTTTATGCAGCAACCCCAGATTCTCCAGTCCAGCTCGGAAGATTTCAGCACCCGCCCTATTAGACGACACCCGGCATATAAGACGACCCCTGACTTTTGCAAAGACTTTCCTGGGTTAAAAAGTAGTCTTATACGCCAGAATATACAGTATCTTCTGGGCCCCCTATGGTCCTGTTTTATACTATTGTATGTGATAGGGGTTGTTTGGGGTGGGGAGGTGCTGTAAGCACTACAACGGGTCTGTTATTTGCATTGTGTGTGTTTTAATAGTGACTTCCCTAAATATAGTGGGTTGAAAATAACCTTTTTCTTGTATATATTCAGCAGCTCAATATATATTTTGTTCAATAAAGGAGTGTAGTTGAAGTTGTGCAGCTTATACTGGTTGGTTTCTTGTTTTTTTTTGGTTACACTTATCTTTTCACCAGTGCTAGCATCTGCCTGGGCAGTTTGGATCCAGTTTACAGGTTTTATATTTATCTTTTGGTCACTCTTTAAAAAGGAACTAAAGTGAAAATGATATAATTAATAAAATTGCTTATTTTGTACAATATTATTTATAGATTATTTAGGCCCCGTTCACACTTGCGGTTGTCTGCCAAACGGACCGAATGACCTGAACGGATCCGGACCGGATCCGGATCGGATCCGTACGGTTCTGATCCGGATCCGATCCGGATCCGGTCAGGTTGCATCAGGTGTTCATCAGGATGCGATCCGGATCCGTTTGGCAAAAGTTACGTAAAAAACAAAAAAAATGTTGGGGTCTGGGAGGTCAGCAGAAGGGGGACCTGTGGAATCAGGCCCTCCGCTGTTTAGCACTCACCTCCACCTCCAACATGCTGCCAACATCTCCAGCTCGTGCTGCTCCACTCCAAAATGCTTGCCCATGTGTCCCCGATCCAATATCGCCGCAACAATCCTCATAGGAAGTGGGGTAGAACATCCGGATTTTTAGCCAGTGTGTTGTGCGCTATCCGGTTCTCATTGATTTGCATTGGCCTGATGGTGCAGTCCGGCTCCGCCCCGGATACGGCTGCCGGAGGACCAAAAAATAGCGCATGTTGGAACGGACGCCGGAGTCCGGATCCGGTCCGGCTCCGGTCCGGACGAAACGGACGCATGTGAACGGTGGCATAGACTTACATTGCTATGCCGTGCGTCCGTTTCGTCCGTTCCGCATGCGGTGCGGCTCCGGCACGGCGATTCCGGATAGCCACCGCTAATGTGAACCGGGCCTTAGTCGGTGTTTGCCCATTGTAAAATCTCTCCTCTCCCTGATTCACCTTCTGAAATTTATCGCTGGTGGTGACATCTTTAGTTCTGCCAGGTGATCTGTATGGAATGTTCGTTACTGAGAGTTCTATGCACAAAGGAAGATATTGCTTGCTTGGCAGTTGAAAAAAGCTGTTATTTCCCACAGTGCAACAAGGCTCACAGACAGCAAACTGTCAGGATCATGGTCATGACATCACACTGTGGGAGGGGTTTCACCACAATATTAGCCATACAGACCCCTCTAAAGATCTATTCAAGAAAAGGTAAATATTTCTCATGGAAAAGGGGGTATCAGCTACTGATTGGGATGTAGTTCAATCTTGGGTTAAAGTTCTTTCTGTGTCTCGCTTGCATCTGTCTTTTAGATCAGTCTGGACTCTGAAGAAGGCAGATAAATTATCTGCAGACAGAGGAGCAGAACACATCAAAGGCAATGCATTAAGCAATGTAAAGGCTTTCCATCTGGCAAACCATTTTTCTTTCTTCTTGAACTCTTCTCTGAATCCACAACCACTGATAACACTCAGTGTGCATCAACAGACTCTGTAAGGCTAATGTAGAATGCTAATAATCCATTACCAACCAACCAACCAGGATACATTTCCTACTGATTGGACTACAGTACAATGGGTAAACTTTACATCAGCCTGAACAAAAGAGAGATCTCTTTCTGATCAATATCCGATTTGAGACATCTTTTAAACTCAGTTCCCACTTGAACAGATGCAAAACGGGCAGAGTAAGCACATCCGCTTGATGCGCTCCATCCATTTTACATCTGTTCTGTACCATCTGCTCCACATACGACTCTGTCCAAAACGATCACCACTTCCCACCTCCAATGGCCGCCAATTGCCGTCCCTGTACTCAGCCTGGAGGCCGGCAAAAGCATGGGGCTCTCCATAGGCTGCATTAGACCAATCAATTCTCCCTAGCAGCAGGGAGAATTTTTATTGGTCCACCATGAACCAATGAGAATTCTCCTAGTTGATGAGGCTTCCCATTAGTCTTTTGCAGCTCAATGGAGATCCCCATGTTTCTGTCGGCTGTGTACAGGGACATAGCGGCATTGGAACACGTAGCCCGGGGCAGATGCGTTACTCCCTATGCAGCAGAGTCCCGAGCAGAGCATAAATGAGAGGCTACTCACCCAGCTCTCGGCATTCAACTGACGGGATCTCCCTTAAAGAAAACCTGAACTGAAAATTAAAAGTCAAAATAAGCATACACAAGTCATACTTACCTCCCGTCTAGTCTACTCCGCAGTGTCTTTCTCCTGTCCCGCGTCCTGTTTGTTCACTGTGATCAAGGGAATTTTCCGTCCTCCATTTTGAAAATGACCATTACCCATAACAGCTTTCTGGTCAGTACACAGTTAAACTGTAACATCGCCCACTTGAGCCATAGGGAAACATGGACATTACCTGGTACATCAGTTTCCTCTCAGCTATAACTGACAGCAACTGATATTTTACTGACAGCAACTGATATTTTACTGACAGCAACTGATATATTTCAGATCTGACAAAATATTGTCAGAACTGGAAGGGATCATTGTCAGAAGAAAATGGTGAGCTTCTGAGAGGAACTGATGGCAAGGTAACTATGTAATGTTCATTTGAAGTTACCTCATGTGTTTATTTTAAATATTTTTACTCAGTACAGGTTCTCTTTAAGTTGGGGGCACCTCTAGCAACATAATACTGAGGGTACCGCTGGTTACCCAATGCTAAGGAGCACCTGTAGCTATGACGGGCAAGGGAAGTAAGGGAGATGTGACAGCTGGGCCAGCCAGCACAACTGCGGTGTGGTTTGGTGAGGGTTTGTAGGTTCATGAAAGGCAAAGTCTAGGGTGCCAGGACATCTATGCCTATAGACTCCTATGATGTTAATCTGAGTGCATTCCACACATCCAGCACATCCTGCCGGTATGCTACTGACTGAGCATGCTCAGGTTCTTGAACTGTGCATGCTCAGTACAAGGAGTTGCTTGTGCCCGTCTTGTTTCCTTTGTGCACAAGAGGCTTGGACATGCAGGGTTTGTTAGCTCAGCGAGTATTGCAGACGTTGCAGTCAGCCCCACTCCACATGATGTCCCATGACCCAGGTAGGACTAGGACACATTTAGCACCTCTTTTATCTAACAAAAGACTGTGACACTCTCTTGAAATTTAACGGCCGCAGCTTTTATTACCATAACACAACAAATATTTTACAAAAAACAGAAGCATAAAATTTAATAACATGTAATACAAATCAGTTAATGAAATGATATCATACAAGTCCTTGACAAGGCTGCCAACTTTCAAAGCCTCAGCCAAGCAACATACCAGCCACCAGCTCGGTGGGTACATTATTCCATCCTCCTTGTACCTAAGCATCCAAGTCGGCCTTATCAAAAGACCCGCCCCCTTGCTGGTACAATATGTAGCATATTCTCCACATGGTTACCTGAACATAAGATCTGAGTGTACTACACACAGATCTTATGTTCAGGTAACCATGTACTGTGTACCTCTATCTGTGTGTACAGTCCAAAGATGGTGCGCTTGCAAAGCTCTGACAGAAAATTATGGTAGGATGGAAGGAGGTTGTCTCTCCTTAATCCAAATGGAAGTCCTATCTCGCTTCCTCTGTACCTACTGAAGCTAGCTGTTAACCTGCCCGCCTTAAACATGTTTATCGCCAGTGACCTATCCAGCTTGACCAAAGGTCATCTTTGGCCCACTCAGGTCATGCCCCCCTTTTGCTTAGCTCCGCCCTGCTCTAGGCGCTCATTTTCATCATTGTAGGGGTAAACATTTTCTTTGGGAGGAAGCGGCAAGGAAGGAGGGAGGGAAGCTGCACCTGGCTACTCAGTGGCCCTGATGAATGCTGACTGCTTGCAGCCAACAACTCAGCATTTATTATTATTATTATTATTTAGTATTTATATAGCGCCGACATCTTCCGCAGCGCTGTACAGAGTATATTGTCTTGTCACTTAACTGTCCCTCAGAGGAGCGCACAATCTAATCCCTACCATGGTCCTATGTCTATGTATGTATCGTGTAGTGTATCATAGGCTAGGGCCAATTTAGGGGGAAGCCAATTAACTTGAAAAACATAAACTAAGGTTTTACCATATGGCCTTTTTTAATTTTCTTCCCTTGGGGTTATAAAGAGGCTGTGGTAAAAAGTTTATTTAGCATCTGAGTTCTTTCAGGGTCAGGGACTTATGCAAGTGTAAAGTTCCATAGATTTAAAGTGGATCTCAACTCTTGCACAGGACAGAAGGAAAACATAGAGAATTGCACCCTGTATATATTTAGAGAGTTTAGCCTGTCTAATTCCCCCTAATCTGTGACAAACCACAACTGTAATTTGATCTCTCAGCTTTGTCAGCTGGTTGCCTCCGCAGAGCAGCTAATTTGTAAACACAGGAAGTTAACCCTATGTCTGCTTCCATGAAAGTAGGAAGTAGACCCACTGCAGGTTTATTGCAGTATTTTTATCAGCTGTAACACAGATTTTTTTTCTTTAAATGTTATTATGCTGTTGCTTATCTTTTAGAGCAGAGAGGAAGTTCTGAATTCAGGTCCGCTTTAGGTAGAATAAAATAGTCAAGCCTGATCGGGTCCATGCTACTGTGCAGGAGCAGACCTGACTTCGCCGGGCTGTTTCTGAAGAAAGCTGAGTGGGATGGTGCTAATGCGCCTGCACAAGCGTCGACAAGCTCTAAGTAAGTAACCCCTAGGGGCACTTTTTTCACTACGGGTGCACTTTAAAGAGACTCCGTAACAAAAATTTCATCCGGTTTTCTTCCATCCTACAAGTTCCAAAATCTATTCTAATGTGTTCTGGCTTACTGCAGCACTTTCTACTATCACCATCTCTGTAATAAATCAACTTATCTTTCTCTTGTCAGACTTGTCAGCCTGTGTCTGGAAGGCTGCCAAGTTGTTCAGTGTTGTGGTTCTGTGATGCATCTCCCCCCTCCAGGCCCCTCTCTGCACACTGCCTGTGTATTATTTAGATTAGGGCAGCTTCTCTCTTCTATTATCTTTTACAAGCTGGATAAATCCTCCTCTGAGCTGGCTGGGCTTTCACATACTGATGAATTACATACAGGCAGAGCTGTCTGCACTCTGCAGGAAGAAACAGCCTGACACTTCAGTGCATGAAAGCTGCAGGGGGAAAGAAACACACAAATGATCTCTTGAGATTCAAAAGGAAGGCTGTATACAGCCTGCTTGTGTATGGATGTATTTTCTATGTGTGGACATACTGTACATCAACCTACTTCCTGTTTTGGTGGCCATTTTGTTTGTTTATAAACAAACTTTTTAAAACTGTTTTTAACCACTTTTAATGCGGCGGGAAACGGCGAAATTGTGACAGAGGGTAATAGGAGATGTCCCCTAACGCACTGGTATGTTTACTTTTGTGCGATTTTAACAATACAGATTCTCTTTAAGTATTACCTTGCGTTGCATGTTAAAGAAGAACACTGGTCTACAAAATTTCCCTCATGCATTCTTGTCCTTCCTATATTTACTTTTTTACAGATATCTTAAATAGTTTTACATTTATGTGTCTTGTCTGCTTGCGCCAGCTTAGTGTGACTGAGCTCATATACATATTGGAGCGCCGCCCTGAGGACATATTTGACAAGGCTTGTCAAATATGTTTAGAGGGTCCCAGCGTTGGAACGGCTAAGCTGAGGAAGATGAACGGCAGGAAATAAAGTGGAAAACCACTGGAACGAAAAAACACACAGACAACGGGAGCCCAAATGGTGCAGTACGTCACAGTTGATAAATTATGCTGACAAAATATATGTGAATATACTTACAAAGACGGATTGCACAGGGGGCAACCGACCTCAGGGAGGTGGAGATACACAAACCCGACTCCACTCCGGTATACCATAGATCCTGGAAACGCTCGCTCTCTTGGAAAAATCTGACCACCTATAAAGTGGAAGATTCCACTTGGGGTCAGGTGCAAGGAACTCCCCTCACTGGGGAAGGGGTAAGGGGGGGGGGGGGGTAAGGCACAGAACAAGGGGAAAGAGGCGCCCGATAGGTATAAAATGCTCTAAAAATAAATAAAATAAGAAAACTTGAGGTGGCTCACCTCAAAAGAAAAAATGAACCATTTATTAGTGTAAAGCACAGGCAACGCATTTTCCACAAAGAAGAAGAATGACTAGCACTTCAGCCTTAGACAATGACCAGGGCGAAAATTATATAGTCCATAGGTTCACATACATTGTGCAACCGCCATAGCACAACTTTCCAGCATCAAAGAGTAATAGAGAGAGGGCGGGCAACGATGCTCGTGTCATCATAAAAACATTTATTGGCAGCAGATGGTAAAAGCCAGAGGAGGCCCCTGATGGAGAGCGCTCCCCCCTACCTGAGGAAGTGACTACAGTGTGACCCTCACTGATAAGAAATTCCAACTATAAAACACTTTCCTAGCAGAAAATGGCTTCTGAGAGCAAGACAGAGATAAAAAAGGGAAATTTCTTATCAGTGAGGGTCACATTGTAGTCATTTCCTGTCTGGGCTGAGTCAGCCATTTGCATACCTGATATATAACACTTTCAGGCAGAGAAAGAAAAAAAGGAACACAGCACAGTTATTTGTGTGCTAGGCACTGTACATACCCAGGGTCGGCCTGGGCCACAGTAGTACAGTTTTTTCCCTCGGTGGGCCCCCTTCCAGGTCTCTGGTGGGCCCCCCACTCCTTGTCTGACAGAGCTCCAATTGCTGCCTGCAGCACAAAAAATCTCTTCTCAGTGCTGTAATCCCTCATGCTGAGAGCAGTGGCGTAGCTAAGGAGCTGTAGGCCTCGATGCAAATTTTACAATGGGGCCCCCCAAGCACTCTATACATAACAATTGATACGGCGCACCAAAACCTGCCAATGGCAACTACAGTGTCAGAGGTGCAAGAAGAGGATGGGAAATAGCTTGTTAATGATTTCCACTGTTCAAAGTATCTATAGAAGTGATTATTATGAGCAAACGACCAATAGAGAGGTAATACTGTAGTTAAGGGAGGGCCCTTCGGGGCCCCTTTGGCCCATGGGCCCCGATGCGGTCGCAACCTCTGCGGTCGCGCCCTCTGCGGTCGCAACCTCTGCAAAGTAGGACAATACTTTATATTGAAGGAGGGGACTCTATGCAAAGTTTTGCTGGGCAGCAGTGTCTCTGAATTACAATGCTGATAAGATCATGTACATTTGGCCCTGTCCATAATACATCATGACCACGCCCCCCTTCCGGTGCATGGTTACGCCCTTTTTTCACCGCAATCATGGGATGTGTGGGCCCCAGATTGAAATTTCTTTGGTGGGCCCCCAGTGTCCCAGTCCGACCCTGTACATATCCACGTCTATCTCATCATGTCGCTTCGGGTATCCTTTAACCACTTTGTCCTCCTTGACGTATAAAAACGTCAAGGAGGACAGGCGCGCTCCCGCGGCCGATCGCGGGCGTGCACGCGCACTCCCGGCCGCGGATTCGGTAGCCACGGAATCATTGTATCGGGCTATGGAGCCCGATCACTGATTCCTCCCCCCTGCTGAAAAAGCGACAGCTTCTCTCGGAAGCTTCGCTCTTTCTGAAGCTATGTCCCTCTAAGCGTACATTGTACGCTTAGAGTGACGTCATGTAAACAAACTCGAGATTGCCATCTTGTGGCCAAAAAGTAAAACTACAAGTAAAAGTAAAAAAACATTACAATACACAAATATTTCCCCAAATAAAACACTTTTATATCCCACCCTCCCAAAAATGCCCACATAAAATGTTTAATAAAAAAAAAAAAAACGTGATCATAAAAAAAAAAAAAAAACATAAATATTTACCTAAGGGTCTAAACTTTTTAAATATCTATGTAAAGATGAAATATTTCTCTCTATTTTTTTTTTTTATAAGCTTGTAAATAGTGATGTATGCAAAACGGAAAAAATGCTCTTTTATTTCCAAATAAAATATTGTCGCGATACATTGTGATAGGGAGATAATTTAAATGGTGAAAAAACCGTGACAAATGGGCAATAACAATACGTGGGTTTTAATTATGGAGGCATGTATTATTTTAAAACTATAATGGCCGAAAACTTACAAATAATGAATTTTTTCATTTTTTTTCTTATTCTTCCTGTTAAAATGCATTTACAGTAAAGTGGCTCTTAGCAAAATGTACCCCCCAAAGAAAGCCTAATTGGTGGCGGAAAAAACAAGATATAGATCAGTTCATTGTGATAAGTAGTGATAAAGTTATAGGCTAATGAATGGGAGGTGAACATTGCTCGGATGCATAAGCTGAAAACGACTGAGAGCTTAAGTGGTTAACAGTGGAAGCATGGCCAATTTGTTATATTTTGCCCATCAGGAAAATCAATCTATTTTCTTAAATAAGCATTCATATCACACAAAAGAAAGAAAGAAAGAAAGAGATCTTATTTAGTTTAAAAATAGCAACATTTTTTTTTTGGGGGGGGGGGGGGGTCGGGGGGGTTGTCTTTCATACTTCAAGTAAGTAAACTTATAAGTCACCGCTGATTTTTGGTGTTTTGTCACAGCAGCTTTTCAGCACTTGGAGCTACAGGAAATTACCTCACTCCCTCTGCAAGCCGAGGCACGAACTGGTAAATATTAACAAAAACCATTACAGCATAAAGAAAGAGAGAGAGAAAAATTCACTTGGAAGCTAATTTATACTATTTCACGAATGGCTGTGAGTAACAAAATATGCATCATGGCCGGTGAGACAGAAAACCTGATTTGCTAAAATTCTCCGGAGCTGTAACTGAGATGAAGAACACCTCAGGTTTTATACTTCCCTGGGGCTTCTTCCAGCCCCCTGTAGTCTGTCTGATTGCCTGAATTCTGTCAAGTCCCCTCTATTCTCCTGCAGTCTGGCCTAATATATTCCCCGACTGGCGCAGTCGCAGGCCACTGCACATGCACGGTCCCAGCTGCGCACACAACCCAATCTTGTTCCAGAGGTCGGGAACAATCGATTCAGCCGAAAACATTTGATTTGTATAATGCCCACCAATCGGTCCTGCTCGGGCGTTAGGGTCAGCCACTTTGGATCCTTCATGGCTCCCGAGCAGGACCGTTCACAATATTTGATTTTTGATCTGAGGGATCCTTTACCGGTTCCCAACAGGCTAAAGTGCCCTGCATTTATGATGACAATTAGAAGGGCCGTTTCTAGCCTTTTCGGCACTCCAGACGAGAAGTCCTGTGTCTAACCTTCCCCCCCCCCCCACACACACACACACACACACATACTAAAGAATATGAACAATGTGGTGTATAAGGTGGATGCTTAATACAGTCCCTGAGATACAAACAACCCATCGTTCATGTTGCCTTTTGTTGTACACCCTCTTCCTGAAGGAGTAACAAGGGAGGATAGAAGGAGGCACCATGGGGACTGAAGGAGGCACACAGGGGGACAGAGGGAGGCACAGGGGACAGAAAGAGGCACGAGAGCCAGAAGGAGTCACAAAAGGAGGACAGAAGGAGCTACAGGAAGACTGAAGGAGGCACGCAGGGGGACAGAAGGAGGCGAAAAGGGGCCAGAAGTAGGCACAATGAAGGATAGAATAGGGAGGAATGGAGGATAGGAATCACAGGGGTGCTGAAGGAGGCACACAGGGGGGAATAAGGAGGCACACAGGGGGAGAGAAGGAGGCACAATAGGGACAGAATAAGGCAAAAAAGGGGAACAGAAGGAGGCACAGTGAGACTGAAGGGGGCACAAAAGGGGGACAGAAGGGGACTGAAGGTGGAACAGACAGAAGGAGGCAGAGAAGGAGAGAAGGAGGTACAAAGGGGGACAGAAGGAGGCACAGGGGGGCAGAAGGAAAAACAGGGG
Source organism: Hyperolius riggenbachi (assembly GCF_040937935.1). Lineage (NCBI taxonomy): Eukaryota > Metazoa > Chordata > Amphibia > Anura > Hyperoliidae > Hyperolius > Hyperolius riggenbachi. The sequence continues at coordinate 60,488,154 of NC_090650.1, forward strand.
GGCAGAGGCGGTACGGGGGACTGAAGAAGGCACAAGAATACAGAAGGAGGCACAAAAGAGGAAAGAAGGATGCACAAGGGGACATATAGATGCACGGGGGGAGAGGGGGCACAGAGGGACACAGCGGCAGCTGCCTGCAGAAGCAGGTGAAATAGTCAGTGGGTGTTGCTTAATCCAGAGGCAGGGCTTGGTCCAGGGGTATGGCACCCCCAGGACCAATGGCACTCTAGGCAATGGCCTGTAATGCCTATGCCTAAAAACACCCCTACAATTAAGGTATAAAAAGGCATGATTGACTTTAGCAGTTATACTGAAAATGTTTGCATTTAGATTGCATACTAGCAGCACCAATAATGTCAGAGACATACAATAAGTAGCCATGCATGCAGTACTTAGTGAATGCAGTGGGCATGTGCCTATGGAGCATGTATAGGCCAATGAAAATACTGAAGCAACAAAGCAGAAGTCAGTAAGCCAGCAGGCTAGGAAGAGCCAGCTCACTGCATCACTGTAATCTCATTCCTTCATAAGGTATCATTACTGTAAGCTTGCTGGTGGAGGCAGCCCACACTAAACATATGTAACAGGTCCACTATGCTTAACCCATAGATGGTTCATATAAGGCAGCTCACTGCACTGCTATAAATACCCTTTTATAGCATTCCTTTCACCGATCAGGTCAGCGTGACACCAGCGAGCATTAGGCAATGCATTTTCAGACTATTTGTCTATATTGCTTATGTTGTGATTCAGGAGAACAGAGTGTTCCTAATATAACGGCTGAACGTGCCACAGAAACACACTCCGCCAATCTGTAAATATATCATTGCGCTCACTAAATTTACATGAGACCCGGCCAGGCTGCTGCTGCTGCTGTCTGAGTGACGTCAGGTTACCAAGAAAGACAAATGGGCTGTTTTCATTTCATGATGCATCCTTAGCAACTATCTCTGTTTGGTCACCTCAAGTGAGATCAGAAAGATTAATAAGCAGAAAAGCATTGGATTATAAATGTTTTAAACTGCCCACACATGTGGGATGTGGCAATCGTTTCGCCAATAGAAAGACTGCTCTGATCACAACAAGAAAAGAGGATACAAATGATTTGGTGTGTTGCTTCTCATTAGTGTCCAATAAGCAAGCTGCCTATTTCTGTAACTATTCTGTATTTAGTTAACCAGTTGTCGCAAATGCGACAGTATATCTTCACCCCTAGGGACTTTGCTTACTGTCCCAGGGGCATAGATACTTCTCTTCTGTTCATCACGAGCCACACACGCTCGTACCCGGCTGAGACAGTGATGGCCCATACTCACTGCTGCAAAAGTGGCCTGTCGCCAGCACACGTGAGCGTGTGGGCGACAGGCCGGCGACAGCTCCTCGCCCGGTCCCTCCGCCTACACACAGGAAGAGGGTCCAGCGGCGCGACGGAAGCTGTCGCCGACGTTCCTCCTCCCCCCGCCGGAAGTTCCGCATACCTCAATGGAGGTTGCTGTCGCTAGTCCGCGTACTCACGCGGACTAGCGACAGTTGCGGCGGAGTTGCGGCGGCGACTGTCGCCAGCCGATTGAAACTTTCAATCGCCTGCGACATCAGCGACGGGCGACAGTTCGGGGTGCGCGCCCGTGCAACGGCGCATACTCACGGGCGACCTGTCGCCGCAACACGCGCGTGCCGCGTGTTGCGGCGACAATTGTAGCCCGTGAGTATGGGCCATTAGAGAACAGATTGCTGAAAGGGAACATATGTTCCCAAAGCCAATCTAAGTGCCCAATTAATGAATAATCTCTGCCGTAATGAACAGCAGAGATTGTTCATTGAAAAAAAAGTGTAAAAAAAGCCACAACTTTAATTTTCGTTTCAGTAAAGAAAGCTGTGATTCATCTAGTAGACAAATATAATAGTGCACTACACTATTATATTTGTAAAATTAAAAAAAAAAACACATATAAAGAAAAATAAGATTAACCCCTTTCTGTTCCATATAGATAATAAAATAAGAAAACACTGTAAAAAATAATAGCCAAAGTGACAGAATTAAAAATAAAATTATTACGTTAGGGACTCAGCTTTTCATATATGTATGCCATGAGGGTATATTATTGTTTTTGCAAATAAGGGCTTGTAATTATTGTTAGGGTACAGTAAAAAAGCACACAACAAAATACACCTTTATTTTCAAATAAAAATATTGTCTCCATCAGGGATGAGCTCTGGATCAAATTCGGATGAAATCCAAATGAGTTTCATTCGGACTTCATCCTCTAATTAGTGCAGCTTAGCTGGTGTGTGTGTGTGTGTGTGTGTGTGTGTGGGGGGGGGGGGGTTAAACGTACCCAACAGCCTTCTTCTTTAACCCGTCCCACGCTGTGTTCCAAGCCGTGGTCACGTGACTACTAACTCTTCCTCTTCCGGGTTGAAGGAAGAAGCGTAGTAGTCACGTGGCGCAGCTTGGAACGCAGTGTGGGACGTGCTGTGGGACGGGTTAAAGAAGGCTGCTGGGTAAGTTTAACTACCCCCTACACCCCTCCCCCCTCCCCCACACAGCTGCACTAATTAGAGGATGAAATCCGAATGAAACTCATTATGATTTAATCCGAATTTGATCCAGAGCTCATCCCTGGTCGCCACACATTTAACTAGAGACATAATGTAAACATTGTAATAACCAGGACAAATGAGCACATCAAATGTTTAGGTTTTATGTACAGTCGCGCGTTTTATTTTAAAACTATAATGGCTGAAAGCGGTATGGTCACCATAAAAATCAAATTTCAACAGCAACTGGTCTGAGTGTATTAAGTGATAAAGATGCTAATCCTGCATTCAAAACTTGCAAAACTTTTTCTGCTGTTATGGTTTGTAGTTATCACATACTTTAGGAGCACTGACCCTAGTGCCAAACAGTGCCAAAACGTTGAATGCTGGGAGTTCTTTTTATCTATAATATATTCCTCCTCTTCAATTTTTTTCCCTGCCTAGCTGATCACTTGTGTTTACAAGCAAGGCTGAGGTGACTCAGTGATTGGATGTGTAAATAAAAAAAAAGACTCTGGGAGGAGGGCAGCTAATGAATACACAATGAGCAAGAGAAGGGAGGGGGAAAAACAAGAGTCAGGGAGGATATGATGTCAGCATTAGCTTGGCAAGATGGCCACTGCCTAGAATAAGATTTTCTGCTTTTACTTTGTAAAATTCACAGGAATTATTACGTGGATAGCACAATACATCTGTTATGTAAGTAGAAGTAGTATTTATCGACTTATATATGTGTTTTTTATTTCTAGGTTAGCATAGGTGTCGCTTGTTCTTTAAAACTGCGAAACAATTATTTTTTTATTTTTTCTTATTATTTCCATTAAAATGCATATAAAATAAAATCATTCACACAAAGAAAACATAACTGGTGGTGAAAAAAAACAATGTATAGCTCATTTACAGGTGATAATTGCTAAGTAATGGTAAAGTTATTGGCGAATGAATGGGAGGAGTGCTGAAAGGTGAAAATTGCTCTGTTCTATAAGGGGATAAACCTCTTAGAGGTGTAGTGGTTACTTAAGCACTTAACGACCAGCTAACGCCGACAGGCGTCGGTGGGTCGTTAGTGGTATAGCATGGAAACGCGGCCTTTCCATGCCAGTTCACGGAGGCTGCCTCCGTGAACAGTGTGCTAGCCGCCGATTGCGGCTCGCACGCATAATGTAAACATGCGGGGAAGAAATCCCCGCTGTTTACATCAATACGGCGCTGCGCAGCAGCAGCGCCGTGAAGTAGATCGGCGATCCCCGGCCTCTGATTGGCCGGGGATCGCCGGCATCTGATAGGCAGAAGCCTATCCTATCAGGCGCAGGACGGATATCAGTCCTGCGCCGCTCAGAGGGGAAGGGAGAGGGAGGGAACGGCCGGGAGGGCAGAGAACGCTGCGGAGGGGGGCTTTGAAGAGCCCCCCCGCTAAGCAAATGCAGCCGGCGGCGATCAGACCCCCCCAGCAGGACATCCCCCTAGTGGGGAAAAAAGGGGGGTAGTCTGATCGCCCTGCTGCACTCCTGATCGGTGCTGTGGGCTGTAGAGCCCACGCAGCACTGATCACTGAAAAATCCCCTGGTGACCGGTCCTTAAAGTGACACTGAAGCGACACCAAGTTAGATAAATACCTACGTATGTAAAGATGTAAAGGGAAGACTCTGGATCCTATAGAGCCTTACCGGTCCTCTGTCCATTCTTTCCTTCCACTGCTGTCTCCCTGGTGAAATTATTTGACTGGAGGTTGAATAAGTCTTCTGCACTCCTCAGACAGCCTTCGAAAAGTACTCACATCCACAGGAATTGTGTTGCTATGGAGGGCAAGGGAGGGCCGACAGCCTAGCACATGATGGAGCGGCGAGTAGGAGAAGTAAGTAGGAGAACATTGGCTTTGGCCAGCGCTTGGACAAGCCAGTCCAAACCTCTTGGTGATGCATCGGGGTAATTGGAGGCCACCGTACACATGCTAGATTCTTGTCAGAGGTGGCCCTGTCCAGCAGCCTTGGACGAAAAAAAAATCTAGCATGTGTACAAAGCTTAGTACAAAGCTTAGTAAGGGGTACACAGAGTACAGCTGGAGGCCTGTGCACAAACAGACAAGCAATTAGAAAGGGCCAGGCGTGAACTTCAATTATGAGAAGAAATACAGTGTCACAGCTGCTGACAGCCACAGAAGCACAAATACAAAGCTAGAAGAGAACAGGAACAGAAGCTGAGAAGACAGCAGGAAATGGCAGATTCTCTATTATGACAAGCAGAACTCATAGCTAGGAAAGCAGTATTTTACAGACTGGTAGCTAAGCTACTGTTTTATTATTTTGACTCGCCCATTGACCTCTCCTTAGTCAATTTATTTGAAAATCTCATCTTCTGTCAGCATTCTGAAAACATCTGCAAGTCAGGATGCTCCATCTTACAGGCCAGCTGCTTACTGCTAGTGTGTCCACACCAATACAACAGAGCCTTGCCAATCAGTACACAATATTTCATTCCTGAGCTTACCTGAGAGTACCCAGATAGCTCATGATGACCACTAGGAGGGGCTACAAGAGACCGAAAAGCCCCCTTACTAAAAAGCGATACTAAATATAATTTTGCCCTTTTAAAACAGAGAAATGTGCAATTATTAAAAAAAACTCGAGGTGGTTCCTTGGGGGGCAGATGGGACACAGAGGCATGTTCTCTGCCTCATGAGATGCCTCTGTGTCCCCCACCGCTGCGCTATAGCCCCCCGAAATTACGAGATTTGTCGCTATCTTGGAGTGTAAATAGAAGAGAGCGATTCACTGCTCAAAACGCCTACTAGGGACATTCCTGCAGGCTTTCCACTGGCAGCTCTCTCTCCCTGGCCGCGCCCCCTGCAACTCCCTGCATGCTGCTGTGAGAGAGATCTCCCTCCTTCAAGCGTCGTGACCAGAGGTCGTGACCCAGACCCAGTGCTGCCCACAGGAGCGGCGGTTTTGGCGGCTACCTGATCCGCCCAGCAATCTCTTTAAATCTCTTTAAACTATAAGTGAACAAGTAGTATTATTTTCCATCATGTATCACTCCAGAATATGAAAATCAACTCTTTATGCCACTGAAGGCCAGGCACACATCCCGGTTATTCAGCCAGTCAGCATAGGTGCAGTTCAGCCGCACATGCTGCCCTTTCGCGCTCCCTTAGCCGGGAGTGTCCTGTGCATGTGTAGTAATACTGCAGAAGTGCAGAACTCTCCTGCGAGGGGAATGTGATGGAGAGCACATGGCCGGGCCTTGCGTGTGACCTATGCCCGTACTGGCTGAATAACCAGGGCCCATAGCGCAGGATCCAGGTGGCGGAGGAGGGAGGCGAGGGACAGATCTGTCTGAAAGGGGCTGGGGGAAGCCCCAAGTATGTATAGTAAACCAAAGTAAAGTAAAGTAAACCATCTCAGTTTTACTTTAATCTACCCTGACTTCATGTCAACTCTGATAGGTCCTGCCAAACCAGGATCATCCACCAGGCAACCTAGGCAGGTGACCTCTCTTGCTTCAGCTTACCAAAATGACCTCAAAGGGGGCCCAAATCTACTACCTTGTCTAGGGCCCCATTACATCTTAAAGGGATACTGTAGGGGGGTCGGGGGAAAATGAGCTGAACTTACCCGGGGCTTCTAATGGTCCCCCGCAGACATCCTGTGCCCGCGCAGCCGCTCACCGATGCTCCGGCCCCGCCTCCGGTTCACTTCTGGAATTTCTGACTTTAAAGTCAGAAAACCACTGCGCCTGCGTTGCCGTGTCCTCGATCCCGCTGATGTCATCAAGAGCGCACAGCGCAGGCCCAGTATGGTCTGTGTCTGCGCAGTACACTCCTGGTGACATCAGCGGGAGCGAGGACACGGCAACGCAGGCGCAGTGGTTTTCTGACTTTAAAGTCAGAAATTCCAGAAGTGAACCGGAGGCGGGGCCGGAGCATTGGGGATTGGCTGCGCCAACACAGGATGTCTGCGGGGGACCATTAGAAGCCCCGGGTAAGTTCAGCTCATTTTCCCCCGACCCCCCTACAGTATCCCTTTAATCCATTTCTGCATTCTGCAACCACAAACTCACTAGTCTGGCTGGTAGTCTTCAAACCACAGAGGGGGAGATTTATCAACGCATTACCAACAGTTTTTTCTTCTTACCAGCAGGGAGAACAGTTCTGCATGATAATAAGAACCTTCTTAAATCCTAGGTAATAGTGGCAATTTAGCATGAATTAGAATAGAGCTGCACTACAGTTAAGAAAAGTGCAAATCCATCCCGAAACTGGCGCAGATTAAGAAGTGCTTAACCTCCCCGGCGTTCTATTGAGATCGCCAGGGAGGCTGCGGGAGGGTTTTTTTTTAATTAAAAAAAAACTATTTCATGCAGCCAACTGAAAGTTGGCTGCATGAAAGCCCACTAGAGGGCGCTCCGGAGGCGTTCTTCCGATCGCCTCCGGCGCCCATAATAAACAAGGAAGGCCGCAATGAGCGGCCTTCCTTGTTTTGCTTAGATCGTCGCCATGGCGACGAGCGGAGTGACGTCATGGACGTCAGCCGACGTCCTGACGTCAGCCGCCTCCGATCCAGCCCTTAGCGCTGGCCGGAACTTTTTGTTCCGGCTGCGCAGGGCTCAGGCGGCTAGGGGGGCCCTCTTTCGCCGCTGCTCGCGGCGAATCGCCGCAGAGCGGCAGCGATCAGGCAGCACACGCGGCTGGCAAAGTGCCGGCTGCGTGTGCTGCACTTTATTTGAAGAAAATCGGCCCAGCAGGGCCTGAGCGGCAGCCTCCGGCGGTGATGGACGAGCTGAGCTCGTCCATACCGCTCAGGAGGTTAATAGCAGTTATACAGATGTAGAATTGCAGGCTAGACATGATTGCAGAGTGCAGGCTAGACATGATTTGTGATGTTCTCCTCCGCCCTGCTGTATTCCTCCTCAGAGCCTGCTGCTATCAATACAGCAGGTGTGTTGGTTACCTCAGCAACAGCAATTCCCCTCACACACTAAACTGTCTGAGAGACCTTCCTAGCTCCTCCTATTTTACAACAGTTTTAGAAGGAATCTGCACTATCTAATAATTTCTTAAGATGCCTGAGACAGTTCTGCATGGATTTCTAAAAACCTACCAATATTTTGTCTCAGACACTCTTGATAAATCTTGCCCAGAGTCCCCTGTCCTAACCCTACTGTCAGTGAGGAAATCCAAGGAGCTGCAATTTGGGAGACCTCAGCAACAAGAAATCTGGTAGCCATTAGGGTTACCAGTCCATCACCCCTTGCAGATTGCTCTGGTGAACACCAAGTGACTTATTAGACTTCACGCCCTGGGTGAGCGCACGCCACCTGCTTTCAGTGAGTATAACAGCTAGAGTCCGAGGTTTAACTCCTGGCTCGGACACTGTGTGGACTTCCCAAGTTTGTGCGGGTTTCCTCCTGCATTACAAAAACATACCAATAAGCTATTTGGCTTTCCCCACAAAATTGGTCCTAAATTATGGTAAGGGTATGATACCGACTAGGTAGCTTACAGAATGTGCTGCAAGCAGGGCCAGGACGAGGCAGAGGCAAGAGAGGCTCCAGCCTCAGGTCGCAGTGTAGGAGGGATCACACAACTCACTCGCCTATCATTACCCGATTGTGTTTGAAGCAAAGAAAAATAATAAGAAAAGGGGATACATAACAGTGACTGCAAGCCAGATAACTAGAGATTAATGTGTTGGGAGGTTTGGGAGCCCTGGGGCGCCTCTTAGTCTAATAGCAATCAATGTGGGAGGGATGGGGGGTGCACTTTGATGTCTCAGGCTTGGGTGCTGGAGGACCTTGTCCCAGTTCTAACTGCAAGTGAGCTGTCCCTTTAGCTGTTGTTTGGCTAGACCTGCACCCTCCAGACCACATGTGGGTAAAGTCCCACAATGCCACATCCTTGGTGCGAGTTTCCAACAGTTGAGAAGAAGGGGAGTCATGCATGTGCTACATCTCTCTGAGAAGCACTTCAGGACATGAGATTACTGCAACAATGCAAAAGCCCTCCTTCAACAGCCACCATTTTAGTGTTACATGAAGAACTGAGAGAGAGAAATGGATGTGTCAAAAAGAATAATGTGAAATAATAATGTGAAATAATGGATATGTCAGAGTCTTGACCTCAATTCCATTGAAATGCAGTTCATGCCAACCAGATAACAATTTCCAACACCGATCTTTCTACCGAATACTTGTTCCAGGTGATGGTAGATTTTGAAAAATACATACAGTAAGATCATCAGCATCTCAGCCAGAAAATTAGTATTATTTAGAAGGAACTCTGCAATGAAATCTCGCATGACAGTACTCGTTGTTGTCCGTGCCAAAATACATCTGTAAGCTTCTGAGAAACAAAACACTCTCTGATGATCTTTTTTACAGTAAGAAGTTTACTTCCTCCATTTTTATGTCTTGTAAAGTATAACATGCATGGAAAAATTAGAATGATTGCATGGCCATAATAAAAGCACTCTTGTTCAGCATCAGCTCTCTAAGGGGCGTGACGTGGTGTATACTGCTCAGAGGAAACAATGTCCCTATTCAGAGTCTGCTTAACAAGGGTCAGCCATGGCTTTAGAACTTGCACACTACAGTTCTTTCTACTGTAACATCATTTTCTCAACATCATTATCTGCTGCAACTCATTCTGGATCCTTAGTTAGCTTGAGTGCTGAAAAGAGTTGATGCAACTAAGAGTTGATGTTGCTCCCAACTGTGCCCCTTTAGGAGGGACAGTCCCTCTTTGGGAACCAAATCCCCCTATCCCTCTTTCTTCTTCATGTGTCGCTCTTTCAAGACTGATATACAGATCTGTGAAAATATGATAACTGACTCTAAACTTTATTCCCATCAATTAAAGCGGACCTGAACGCAGAACTTCCTCTCTGCTTTAAAAAATAAGCAACAGCATAATAACCTTTAAAGAAAAACATCTCCTTGTTACAACTTATAAAGCTCCTCAGAGATGCTGCAGTGCGGTTACTTCCTGGTTTGCTGAGAGCACAGAAAGTGTTAACCTCCTGTGTTTACATATTAGCTCCCAACTCAACAGACTCAGCTGGGAGTTCAAATTACACTAGCTCATTACTTGCTGAGAAGGTAGAATTAGACAGGCTATTTGTTCTCTATAAAAACACACAGGGTGGATTTCTCTGCGTTTTCTATCTCTCCTGTGAAAGAGTTCATGTCCGCTTTAAATTGATATATTTCTTAATTTTAAATATTAAAATTACTGTAAGTAAAAATAAGTAAAAATGACTGATGATAGAGAGGGCCAGTGTGGTCTGAATGATAGAACTACATGTTTAGATTCTACATTTTTTGTGATATGCATGGTGAGGGGTGCGGTGGAGGCGTGGTTAGAGGTGTGGCATGTGAATGTCTTAAAGTGTCCCTCTTTCTTATCTCAAAAAGTTGGGAGGTATGAAACTATTAGAGATTAAAAGCTGTCTTGAGCATTTTAGTGGATAGCACTGCTTAAAGCAGGAGGATTAGCCATACTATGCCAGGGAAAAAAACACATATATAATTAGATAAATACTTGATCTATTTACATAACACATGTATTGTACTGTCCACGTTATGATTTCAGTGAATTTTATATAGTAAATGAAGAGAATTCTGTTCCTGGTGGGAACCATGTCTTTTGTCCACAGTTTGAGGCTAAATACTGATGTCATTTCTTCCCTTAACTTTTTTCTTTTCTCCTCCAATCGTTGAGTCACCTCAGCCTTGCTTGTAAACACAAATGAGCAGAGGATCATGTTTCAGCTAGGCAGCTAGGCAGGAAAATAAAGGGAAGAGGAGGAATATATTATAGATAACAAGAACCGCCAGCATGCAACTGTTTGGCAATGGCTATGAAAGGGCCAGTGCTTCTAAAGTATGTGATAACTCCAAACCATAACAGCAGAAAAAGTTTTGAATGCAGGATTAGCATCTTTGGCCCACATGCAATTCACTTTTTCTCCTGGGTTTTCTCCTAGGTGATATTTTTAAACTTGTCAATAAGATGCCTTTTATGCCACCAGAAAGCAAAAAAATACCCCCCCAAAAATTTATTTATTCACTTTTTGGTACTTTTTCAGTTGAAAAGTGCTGGAAAGTTATTTTAAATAGAAGATGAAAAATTATCTCCTGGGAGAAAACTAGAAAAAGTGAATTGCATATGGCCCTCTATCACTTAATACACTCAGACCAGTTGCTGTTGATTTTTAAGGTGACAATCCCGCTTTAATGTACACGTGAAGCGACACAAAAAATTAGTTTGATACTTACCTAGGAAGAGGAAAGGCTCTGGATCCCTTCCCAGTCCTTTCTCCATCCCGTAGTTTTAGTGCCAGGCCCCGGTGAAGTTATCTGACCAGCTTGGTTGAATACATCATTGGCCCTTTGGGGGCAGTCTTTGGACTACCGTACTCCATACAGCGTACACACGAATCTGGGCTCGCCCATGGGCAGTATGGCACCCTTTTTTGTAAGTATGCTGGGAAGCGAGTCCTTCCAAAAATTGGAGGAGTCTCGAAGGTGCGTAACTTCCCCAGGGGGCATTGGTGGAATAAGGGGACCAAGGGAAGACCGGGAAGGCTCTATGGGATCCAGTGCCTTTTATAGGTGTGTATCACCTATAAAAGGCACTTTTATAGGTGTGTAGGTGTGTATTCACATTTACTTTAAAGAGACTCTGTAACAACATTTTCAGCCTTATTTCTTCTATAAGTTCCTATACCTGTTCTAATGTGCTCTGGATTACTGCAGCCTTTTCTAGTTGCACTGTATCTGTAATATATCTAATCTTCTTTTCTTTGTCAAGCTGTGTCGACCCAGGGAGAAATGTGCTGCCTCTGCTGTAATAGGGTGAAGTTACGCATGCCCCCTCCAGGCTCTGTGTGCTTTGTTTACACCTCCCAGACAGAGCTCTCTGAGGGGGAAGGGAGCTGCCTGTCAAATGCTGAGAACTGTGAGAATCCCATACTGGAGTGCAGATAATTCACTATGTAATAAAAACTTGTAGTATATATATATATATATATATATATATATATATATATATATATATATATATATATATATATATATATATATATATACACACACACACATACAAACATCACTTCCTAGTTAGCGGCCATGTTTTTTGTTTGTAAACACTGCCTAAAACCGGCAATTAACCACTTCCCAACTGAGGGGTTTTACCCCCTGACCACCAGAGCAATTTTCACCTTTCAGCGCTCCTTCCATTCATTCGTCTATAATTCTATCATTACTTATCGCAATGAAATGAACTATATCTTGTTTTTTTCGCCACCAATTAGGCTTTCTTAAGGTGGGACATTATGCCAAGAATAATTTTATTTTAAATGTGTTTTAATGGGAAAATAAGAAAAAATATGTGAAAAAATGTGTTATTTTTCAGTTTTTGGCCTTTATAGTTTTTAAATAATGCATGCTACTGTAATTAAACCCCATTAAATGTATATGCCTATTTATCCCGGTTATAAAACCGTTTAAATTATGTCCCTATCACAATGTTTGCCACCAATATTTTAATTGGAAATAAAGGTGCATTTTTTTCAGTTTTGCGTCCATCCCTAATTACAAGCCCATAGTTTATAAAGTAACAGTGTTATACCCTCTTGACATAAATATTTAAAAAGTTCAGTCCCTAAGGTAACTATTTATGTATTTTTTTAAAATTGTAAATGTTTTATTTTTTTTTATTACAAAAAAAAAAAATTGGGGAGTGTGGGAGGTAAGGAGTTAATTTTTTGTGTAAAACTAGTTTTTGTGTGTAAAAAATGCTTAGGGTGTAGTTTTACTATTTGGCCACAAGATGGCAACAGTAACTTTTTGTTTCATGCGACCTGCAAGCGTCCTTCCGGACGCTTGCAGGAAGTAGAAAGAGGCTGGGAGTTTGTTATTGCTCACAATGATCGCGCTGCTCAGCCGAGCGGCAGCGGATCATTGCGGGGCTTAGATCAACGAACGGGAATGGATTTTCCCGTTCGTTGATCTCTGGGCGAGTGGGCGGCGGCGTGTTTACTAGCGGCGGGCGGCGTGTTTACTAGCGGCGGGCGGCGTGTTTACGAGCGGGAGCGCGGGCAGCGGCGGGGTGCGCAAAGTATGGATTTCTCCATCCCTGGGTGTTAAAGGATGGAAAAAGGGACGGAAAAATCCGTACGGGCGGGGGTAAAGTGGTTAAAAGCTAGGATTGCGGCGGGGAGTGGCAGAAACGGCAAAGAAGGGCCCAGGAGAACATAATGAAGAGAATGGTATGCTTTTTATTTTATTGTAAGAATTTGGGAGTAAAGATTCTCTTTATGTGGCTCAGTGGATAACCTTAGCGCCAGGGTCCCAGCCAGGTTCAATCTGGCCAAGTACACTCTCTGCATGGAGTTTGTATGTTCTCCCTGTGTCTGCATAGGTCTCTTTAAGGACCCTTTACCCTCGTTCCCCCACAAAGCAACTCAAGAATACCCCCCTTTTCTCAAACTCACTTGGATCCCCAAAAGTTGCAACAATGTCACTGACTCCAGATGGCAGACCGCCACACTGTCATAGCAGCCTAACTTTCTTTGTTGACTGCTGGGATATGCATGGTCCTCTTGCCACTTACCCTCTCCTGTCACCTTTACCTGAAGAGGAGATGTAGTTGTTAAAGCTACAGACCTTACCCCAGTACATCATTCGGCAGGTGTTGGAGCATTGTTTTGACAATGTGATGCGTAAGGGATGAAGCAATGTGGGAGCTACACATATGGTTCCTTGGATGTGGCATAGTAAACATAGTAATCTGCTCTCTTACATTGCCTGTTGCTTATTTTTGCACAGAAGACATAGAATGCCTCAGGCCGATGGCCGCAATAATTACAGTCATCAAATGCCTCAAGAGTGTCTGAATTGTAACTGTTTATTTGGAAGCAGAAAAAAGGGCACCGGCGGCTAATGGACGATTTGGGCCCTGCCATAGATTCTAATTAATTTATTGCTAATACAGCGCCCAAAGAAAGGGGCGCAGGATAAATATTGTTTTCAACATTAGAACATGGAAGTTTTTGAAACATGTTATCGTTTTAGAAACTTGCAACGTTATAGTTTTTTTTCATATTATTTAGTTTGTATGTACAGATTTTACGTTATCAAATATATTATCGTTTCTATGTGTGTAAGGGTGTTTGTGCAGAGGGAGTGGTTAGGGTCAGGCACCACCGAGGGGGTGGTTAGAGTTAGGTACCAACAGGGGGAGTGGTTAGGGTTAGGCACCACCAAGGGGGTGGTTAGAGTTAGGTACCAACAGGGAGAGTGGTTAGGGTTAGGCACCACCATGGGGGTGGTTAGAGTTAGGTACCAACAGGGGGAGTGGTTAGAATTTGGCACCACCAGGATGGGTGGTTAGGGTTAGGCACCACCAGGGGGCTGGTTAGGGTTAGGCACCACCGGGGGGTGGTTAGGATTAGGCACCAGGGGGTGGTTAGTGTTAGACACCACCAGGAGGAGTGGTTAGGGTTAGGCACCACAAGGGGAGGGTTCTGTGTGAGAGTAGGGTTAGGTTAAGCTATATTCTTGAATTGTGTAACTTTTTTTGAAATAAATATCTTTTCATTTTTATTTCCCATCTGTTTTAAAATGGAATTTATTGTTAACCAATTTCGTTAACAATGTTTATCATTACTGAGATTTCGTTATCCACCTGCACCAATTTATTATCCAGCAGCGCCCTCTTTTATGCACACTCTTTATTAATGGCCGCGTTGGTTTGATTTTTAACATAAAAGTTATTTGCATGCAATGATTAGCAACATACATCCCCACCTTGCAACATCACAATCCTCTATACTGCTGCTGTGCCAATCTTCAGGACAGCATATCGCACTAAGCTCATCCGAGTCAAAGAGACAGAGAACAACATGTACGTCACTCAGGCGGGTAATGTGGGATCTGCCTAGATGTCCTTTGCAATCAACTGGTAGATCACAATCTATGCAATGAACAGTGGTGTAGCAATAGAGGGTCCAGAGGTTGCGACCACACCGGAGCCCCAAGAGGCCCGCCCTCCACCACAGTATTAGCTCTTTATTGGTCCTGTGCTGGTAATAACCACTTCTATAGATTACATGAAAAGTAGTGATCATTAACAAACCCATCCCCTTCTTCCACCTCTGACAGTGGCGTAGCAATAGGGGGTGCAGCGGTAACCACCGCATCAGGGCCCTTGGGCCAGAGGGGCCCAGAAGGTTCCACCATCTATCACAGTAATAGCTTGTTAACAGAGCCGGTTCTCTCATGAAGCAAGGTGAAACACTTGCATCAGGTGCAGAGATAACAGTGGCGGCATGTTTGTGCTGTGTTTACATACACAGCATGCAGTCAGAGTAGGAGGAAAAGCGAGAGAGGTGAAGAGGTTATCATTAGGGAAAAGCAGCTTGTTGTGCTGTGTGAGGAGTCTGACAGTGAGTGAGGAGGGGGGAGTCAGGAGAGCAGCAGTGTTTCATTTGACTTGCACAGCAGAAGGGAGGAGGTGGCACCGCTGTCCTGACTGAGGAGGAATGGAGAACGGCCGACTGGCTAAGGGTAAGCAGTTTGTTTGTCACAGACTGCATATGCTGCCTTGCTGACTAAGAACATGAAATGAAGCAGAGTAAATTATTGGGTGTTGTGAGATCATTCCAAATGGGGGGGCACATCCTCACAAGTTTGCCTCAGGCAGCAAAAAGTCTAGAACCTGCCTGGATTGTTAAAGCGGATCCGAGATGAAAAACTAACTATAACAAGTAACATGTCTATATATCTTATCTAAAGTTTAGATAGTTTACACAGCATATCTAGCTGTAAACAGCTTCCAAAGTTTATGATTATTTATTCCTGTGATACAACGAGGGCAGCCATGTTCTGTTTGTCACATTGTCACAGGCTGAGGGCTGGATATGCTATCAGCTTGCCTGTGTGTAAATTCAGTCCCCTCTCCTCCTCCCTCCCCTTCTCTGCCTCTGAAATCAATGGCTACTAACCGCCTCCTCCTGCCCAGACTGAGCTCCCATAAGCCCTTGCTACAGTGCCAAGGCACATAAGAAGCTGTGGGCGAGGCTTGTTTAGTTTATAGGGAATTAGAGTATTAAAACAAAACAAAAAAAGTATTTGCCTTAAGGAATGCCCTATAAACTATATGAAAGGAACACAATTATGCAATGAGTAAAAGTTTATCTCGGATCCAATTGTACAGAGCCACAATAATCTACGCAATGGGCACCTCTGATCTAGTGTGTGTATGAAGGAAGCCTGATCTACAAGGACAGTGGGGCTGCATCTGAGCATTACTGTCTTGAATTTCAACCTGGGAGGTAGTAGTCTACTGTCTGTAACAAGGACATGCATTAAATCATCGCCAGCAAATCAAGGAGTGACTCTAGCTTATTACCGTAGAGCATCATCAAGATATTGTGCACAGAGGAGGGGACTGAACTGTGATGTCCATTTCCTGTGAAAGTGATTCAGAAGTTACTCATTCACATCACTCTCACCTTGCTGGCGCAGGCACAGAGCCATAAATCAATGTACATTACATCTGTTTATGTATAACTCTGAGGGCAGCATAGACACAACAGGCTACTTCCTGTACAGTTTTATCGCTTATGTGTTAGGATACCAGCAGAAACCTGAGATTGTGTTTTGATGCCTTTCACTGAAATACCTAATTTGTTCAAACTTGAAAGCTTCCATTGGAAAGTGCAGTGACAATTTAAATGCCATAACAGAGGTGTAACTATAGGCAGAGATGGATTAAGATGTAATGTGGCCCTCGGCAAGGTAGGAGATTTGGGCTTCCTTGCGATCTTTTTGGTAAGCTGAAGTGGAGAGGGGTCAGAGAAGGTGGCTGGTGGGCCCCTTGACTCCAACTAGGCCCCAGACACCTGCCTAGGTTGCCTGGTGGATGATCACTTCTGACTATAGGAGGAGCAGCCCCTGCACCTATAGGGGAAGGGGGGATTCCTATCTTCCCTTTTTACATAGAGTCTCTCCCCCTGAAATAGTGTAGTGGCCGGCCACACATGTTACAGTAGGAAGAAGTCATATTGGCCTTGGTACATGACTCCTGAAAGATAAGCCTATTATTGGGCTCACTACACAGGGCTGTTTCTTGGGCAGGGCGACCGCCCTGGGCGTAGACCGGCAAGTAGACAAAGGGGGGCGCAGGCAGAAGGACATAACTAACAGGAAGCTGGTGACGCGCGGTGCAGCCAAATGGAAGAAGAAAGAAGATTACCAGCTCAATCACCACCGTGTGATGACACCTGATGACCTATAGCGGTACTGCAGGCTGTCAGTGAACGACACCCATGGAGGAGTTGGCTTTCCGGGCTCTCTTCGCCTGTGTGTTCTCTTGGTCCCTACTTCCTCCTGGATGAGCGGCTGGTCACTAGTAAGTAGGCAGATCTACTTGTGACCTGTGGCTGTGTGACTGTCCCTAAAGAGGAAGGGTTTGCAGGGGTGGGGGGGAAGGGGGTGCAATTTTTACACCCTCACCCTGGGTGAAATTTAGCCTAGAAACTGCCCTGTCACCACAGAAGAGGGGTGTGATTGATGCTCTTCTCCAAATTGATAATATGTTTGACCTGGCCCCTCCTTTCATGCTCCTCACTCCCCACCTCCCACAGAGGATGCATTGAAAGTGGAGGAGCTGACTGGCATAGCAGGTGGTTTCTCCTTCTTGTAGCCTTTGCTGCAATCGAGGGAGAATCCAGGAGTTGTGTGATTGCCGACACAGCAGTGACAAATTGTGCTAGATTTATTTATTTTTAGAAAAAACTACTCTCACTGTCACTGCTGCAGGCCCGGATATACCTTACAGGAGCCTATTGTCACAAATGTTCTGACACCAGTGCTGGGACAAGGTACTCCAGCACCCAAGGCTGAGACACCAAAGTGCGCCCCTCCATCTCTCCCACCCCAGCCGCCACACCACTGATTACTATGAGACTAAGAGGCACAACAGAGCCACCAACACCTTAATCTCTAGTTATCTGGCTTTCAGTCACTGACATGTCTCCCCTTTCCTAATTTCTCTCTGCTTCGAACACAATGGGGAATGATAGCTGGGTGAGTTATGTGCCTCTTTTACACTGCGCCCTGAGGCTAGAGCCTCTCTTGCCTCTGCCTTGGCCCGGCCCTGCCTGGTACCTTAGACTTTGCCCTCCATGAACCTACAAACCCCAACCAACCTGCACCGCAAGTGTGTTGGCTGGCCGGGCTGTCACTTCTCCCTTACTTCTCTAGCATTAGGTAGCCAGAGATACCCTCAATATTAAGTAGCTAGAGATGCCCCCAAAGTATTATGTAGTGAGAGAAAACTCAGTATTATGTAGCTAGAGGTGCCCCCAAGTATTAGGTAGTGAGAGGCACCCCAGTATTAAATAGCAAGAGGTGCCTCTGACTGAAGGGAGATCTAATCAGTGGGATGCCGAGAGCAGGGCGAGTAACCTCTCATTTGCACTCTCATCAGGGAAGAAGGGAGGCAGGAATTCTGGGAGGGGAGTTAGCGCCTTTCCATCATCAGCCGCCTGTAGGCATGTGCCTACAGTGCCTTATGGTAAATTCGACCCTGCACTGCTGCATGCAACTGCAATCATACAACAAGTAGATGTGCGGGCGAGCTGGGTGGCCACAGATGTGCGTGTGGGGGCCACGGTGCGGGAAGCCACAACCGTGACCCAACCTAGCTCCCGTTAATTAACAAACAGGCCTAATGGCTAGTGAATATTAAAGATCTACTGTGTCTACATATCTTTAAGCACTCTCAATAAAAGCAATGATATGATTGGTCTGTGGTCTGAACGGTGTCATCTGGCCTCAGACAGAGGATGGCAGAAACAACAGGAAGCAGCTGTTCTTTGACCATCTCATTGTAGCAGCCCTGCTAAGAGCCTTGAAGCTTCTAATTATCAAGTGCAGGAATACCGCTCTAAACACAGGAAGTATTACAAAACAACAGTTCATTGTAATGCACTTGTGATAAGTATCTGGGCTGACAGTCTATAGGGCTGAGCTGGGAAGCAGTGTGTGGGATGATGGGGCTGTGTCAATCACAATACATCTTGATTTTATGTGGTAATAATGGATCTCAGGAAAATTCCAGAGGTGATCAGTGACGATATACTGAGGCCTAGTAATACTTTTTATTATTATTTTAAACGTCTTTTATTTTTTCCATCTCAGCTCTGGTAGAATGATAACCAACCAAAGGTAATGGGCTTCACTGACACCCTCTTGGGATGGTTTACCTGTCAAATCATAGTTGGTAATCTCAAATTTAGTTTCAAAATCTTTTATCAGACACAAAGGGCTTGATTCACTAACCTTAACGCTCATGAACAGCATGAGTTATATCCCCTTGCACACGCTAATAAACTAGTGCAACTTGGGCTTGGTTTCCACTTGTGCATTTTGTGTCAGATTTTTCTCTCCGAAAATGTGCACTGATTTGGCAACTAATGGTGGTGAATGAGCTGTTTCCATTCAATGCAAACTTTCGTATGCGTTCATACGCGTGAAAAAAATCTGAGGTCCTGCATCATTTTTGCGGACATTGCGCACGATTCGCGTACAGCGGTGGTTAGTGCAGGCGCAGTGAGGACGACCTCAGGGTCGGCCTCCGCACCGTGCTTGGAGACCGGGATGGCGGCGCAGAGCGGTCTGCTTGGGAAAGTCGGCTGCAAGGGGCTGGAGAAAGCCCCAGGTGAGTAAAACTCATTTTGTAGATTTTGGCTGATAACTCCTTTAAAGGCATTTTTGCCCAATACTTTAGTATGTACAAATATACAGCACTTCTGTATGTTCAAAACAGATAACAGCGTGGCTCCCGGCCATTTCATAATTCATGTGTCAGCTTCATCAGTAAACATGTTCAGGCAGAACCTCCTTTTCTTCCTTTGTTTCGTTTTATGATGGTTTGTCTCACTTTGCTTCATAATTAGCACACAGCACCATGTAATATGGCACCACTTTGCAAGGATAAAAATAATGATTTTGAAGAAGTTTGTGCCTTCAGTCATAATTTCATATACAGGCATACTCTAGATTGTAAGCTTGCAAGGGCAGGGACCTCCTCCTAGTGTGTCTTATTCTGATGTAATTTATGAAATAACTATAGCAGCTTTCAAATCCCTCTCAGCTCAGCTGTCCTTTAACCACTTAAGGACCACAGGCTTACACCTCCCCTAGTGACCAAGCTATTTTTTACAATTCAGCACTCTGCAGCTTTAACAGCTCGCTGCAGGGCCATACAACTCCGCACACAAATGGATCTTCCCTTCTTTTCTGCCCACCAACAGAAAGCTCTGTTCGTTGATGTGACATTTTGTTTTGTTTTTTATTAATTTTATAGTTTTTTTTAATTTAATAAAAACGGTTCTTTTCTTTTTTTCTTCCACCCCCCAAGGTCCTATCAGCGTAATCGTCTTATCGTCATATGAATCAGTCTGAGCACGACCCTTTCCCTTCCTACTCCAGGGGACATCCAAGTGACAGGGCTGTCCCCAGTACAGCGAGGCGGTAGATCGCAGCACTGTACAATGAGATAAACTTTTTTTTTCTTCTAACAGCCTGTTAGCCGCGATCACCGGCTAGCAGGCTGTTTACAGAGCGGTGCACCGTAACTAAGCCGGGGATGCGTGTGCATCAGTGCACGTGATCCCAGCTAATCTCCTCCCCCAGGGCTTGACGCCAATCTGCATTAGGCGGTCCTGGAGGAGCCATCTTGTGGCCGCCGATTTGCGTTAGGCGGTCGTAAGGTGGTTAAAGGAAACCTGTGGTATCCTTAGGTACAAAAAATAAATTAACTTATCTTGGGAGAGGAAAGCCTCTGGATCCTTCAAAGTCCTTCTAATCACCCACCCTCCGCCCCCATTGCTGTGCTGGGACCCCTGGAGTTAGTGGCTGCATTCACGTATGAGGATGAGCTACCCCGTGAATAAAGCCAAGTCTGTTTCCTCCAGGAACTCTGGTTTCCTCCCACATCCCAAAAAACATACAAATAAGTTATTTGGCTTCCCCCTAAATTGGCGCTAGACTATGATACATACACTGCATGATACATACATAGACATAGGACTATGGTAGGGACTAGATTGTAAGCCCCTCTGAGGGATAGTTCAGTGACAAGACAATATACTCTGTACAACGCTGTGGAAGATGTCGGCGCTATATACATTTTAAATATTAACAAACCTCACAATTTTGTGAGAAAGAGGGACACTTAAGCCACGCCCTCACCACACCCCCTAGTCATGCATACCATAAAGATTTCATAAGAGAAATATGTTGTTTTATATTCAAACCACACTGGTCCTTTCTATCCTGGTTCATTTTCCTTCATAGTAACATTTTAAAATTAGTAATATATCAATTTAAAGGATGGGAATAAAGTTTAGAGTCAATCAAACACATTTTTTAGTAAAGAAATACATATAATTACATAGAAAAAGTGACAAAGTCCTGAAAGAGGGACAAATGAGGAGGAAAGAGGGACAGAGGGACATGGCTTTCAAAGAGGGGCTGTCCCTCTGAAATAGGGACAGTTGGGAGCTATGTAATAATGATAATGAGTGTACAGTACTGTTCTTATGCATGTTATCTTTTCCTAGATAGGAGCTGCACAGTGTCTGCTAACATAACTGAATCATTCTTATTGCTGACAGAACGTCCAGCTGAGTCACATCCCTCTGAATCACTAGCTGCAATGTTTCAGCTTGATCAGCCAATTTGTAAAAAGACATCCCTCACTTCTGTCCCTGTGTACCAGAGGCTCTGACTATATACCAGGATCCCTCTACTTGGAACACTCCAACATAGGGAGGAGGATGGAGGAGGTAGCAACAGCCAGCTATTTCAAGCCTGTAACACAAACTCATCTACATTGTCTCAGCCTTGAGCCATCACTGTGTAACGTAAGCACTGTGCTCCTCGCTTACCGAACATCTATTTCAGCAGGGGAATCATACTTGGGCAGGAGAGTGAGGCAGCAAACTCATACAGTCATGAAAGTTTACAGATGATGCACAGCTCTAGAATCCATGACCATAGTCTGATCCCCTGTGAGTTTGTGAACTTTCCGCACAGACACGTAAAGTTTTGGAAACATATTTATAGACGTCAGCCAGACGCTGGTGACACATGAGTGTCGGTGGGCTTAGGGAGGGGGAGGTGTTTGTTGGAAAAGACTGCATCCCTCCCCCACACAAATCTTATGACTCTAAAGGCCCATACCCACTTAGCAATTTTTGCGCACAATTTTGCATGACAAACGATTTTCTGCCCAAATCGCACATCATTTAGCAAAAACACTCGCAGCGATAAATTGTTTTTGACTGACCGACATGTCCGATTAAGTCATTGAGGATCATTCCGCTGCCCATTGACTTTGCGGGTTTTGCCACGATCATGTAAACAATCGGTTATACGCTTGTTTGTTTGCGTCGCCGTAAAAACCGCTTGCAGATTCGGCCAGATGGATTGGGGAAACGATCATTCCTGGGCTGAGATCCCCGATCCATCTGCCGGTGGGTACGTAGCTTCATCATATCACAACATGACCGAACAGTCAGACTGTGTGGTAAGGTTGTGGTGCGCCCACACAGTGAGGCATACAGTGCAAGGAAAATATGTCAAGTGAGAGGCAGCCTATATATTGGGCCAATCAAAGTGCAGGGATCACATCCTTCAACTCCACAGGACCCGATAGGGCTGAGGGTGAGTTTATAGGAGAGGCTCTTACTTTGCAGGGAGCTACTCAGCACTCTTGCTCATATTGTGCGCTGGCGATTTTTACTCGTGCTGCTCAAACTAAGCTAAAGCAGCGTCACCATCTGCAAGGAGTTTGTATGTTCTCCCCGTGTCTGTGTGGGTTTCCTCCCGGCACTCTGGTTTCCTCCTACATCGCAAAACATACAGATAAGTTAATTGGCTTCCCACTAAATTGGCCCTAGACTATGAAACATACAATACTCAATACAGAGATAAGACAATGGTAGGGATTAGATCGTGAGCCCCTTTGAGGGACAGTCAAGTGACAAGATATATTCTGTACAGCACTGCGTAATGCTAGGTACACACGTTGCATTTTTGCGTTTAATAGATGCGTTCGATTGATAATTTCCGTCATGTCCAATATTACTTTCGATTGTTTTACCACTCGATTTCTCATTGAAGTGAATGGAAAATAGTGTTAAAGTGAACCTCCGGACTAAAAATCTACTCAGCAGAACTGAAAAGGCTTGGTGTTTCTTTAACAGTTTCACAGCATCAGAACTTTGTTTTTCTTACCAAAGCATCATTTTTAGCTGCATTTTTAGCTAAGCTCCACCCATCAAAGAAAACTGCCCAGGCTTTTTTCCCTGATGCTGTGCAAAGCATGATGGGATTTTCTATGTTGTTATTCACGTTGCCTAGCAACTGGGAGGGGTGATCAGGACACAGGACAGTTGGAACTGTCTCATGTTCCCTGTCACCTCCTTTCAACCAAAAAGATGGCTGCCCTCATGAAATCACAAACATTTGCCTGTTCTCTGTAATCGAGCCGCCGGATCGCTTCGTGTAGATGAGGCTTAAGACTTAAGTAATAAATGAAGACACAATTAGTATAAAATATAGTTTTCGCATTATAAGCCCAAACATATTTAAATCTGGAATTTAAAAAAAAACCCTGATTTTTCACTTGTTACTTCTTTTTTTTGGATCATAAAAAACAAACTGAACAAACTTCTGCCATGAAGTCATATATACTTATGTATATACACAGATAAACGATAGGGAATCAAGCGTCATAAACTAGTACTTATAGTATGATTTACAGAGGAACCATAACGGCATATATTAGAATGCAGTTAATTATTCAGGATATCGACTTTTATGATAAATATCTTGGTTTTAGCATCGAAAACACTTCCTATAGCTATTATATTGCTGTATATTAGTACGTAGCCCCACTTTCCCGCTGAGGCTGTTTATTATGTGGAATCACCCCCCCCCTTCCCCCAAGCATTCTGGGAGATCGGCTTTGGAACTCTTGGTAAACAAACATTCTGCAAAGATCACCTGCCAGTACATAAGATGTTGCCATCTGTGATTAGTGATTTCAGAAAGTAAATCAGGGAGACTAAAGATTTTTCAATGAGCAAGCACCGAGTAAATCATTTATAAATGAATATTGTAATAACAAAAGAATAAGCAATATTCTATCCATTATGATATTTTACCTGCAGTTCCATTATAAAGTATACCTGAAGTGGTGTCCCCACATAGTTGGCTGCCCATAATCATAATTGGAAAGATCTGTATTTCTTTCCTTTTTAGTAAAGTGAAATCATCTTATCCATCGAGTTCAGGGTAAATGATACATACATAGACACACTACTATGGTAGAAATTCTATAGTAGCCCCTCTGAGGGACAGTTAAAGGGAAGCAAGCAACACTTTTTGTCTGCAGTTTGTCCTGGTTTCTAATAGCTATAGGAGCTGCCATGTCCTTCCCTCCCTCCCCTTTTAGCTGGCCGTTATTTATTCAGGGGACGGTGTGAAGATAGCAACTGTGGCTTCTCTGAACTGTTTAAAACATAGAAATCTATCCACTACCCAGAGGCGGCCTTAGAGTATGCGGGGCCTGGGGCGAGTGTCACATGCGGGGCCTAGAGCCATAAGTGCTAGTATAGTGCCCAGTATAGAGCCCAGTATAGAGCTAGTATAGTGCCCGGTATAGAGCTAGTATAGTGCCCGGTATAGAGCTAGTATAGTGCCCAGTATAGTGCCCAGTATATAGCTAGTATAGTGCCCAGTATATAGCTAGTATAGTGTATAGTATATAGCTAGCATAGTGCCCAGTATATAGCTAGCATAGTGCCCAGTATATAGCTAGCATATTGTCCAGTATATAGCTAGCATAGTGTCCAGTATATAGCTAGCATAGTGCCCAGTATATAGCTAGCATAGTGTCCAGTATATAGCTAGCATAGTGTCCAGTATATAGCTAGTATAGTGCTAGCTAGTGTCCAGTATATAGCTAGCATAGTGTCCAGTATATAGCTAGTATAGTGCTAGCTAGTGTCCAGTATATAGCTAGCATAGTGTCCAGTATATAGCGAGTATAGTGCCCAGTATATAGCGAGTATAGTGCCCAGTATATAGCTAGCATAGTGCCCAGTATATAGCTAGCATAGTGCCCAGTATATAGCTAGCATAGTGCCCAGTATATAGCTAGTATAGTGCCCAGTATATAGCTAGCATAGTGCCCAGTATATAGCTAGCATAGTGTCCAGTATATAGCTAGCATAGTGTCCAGTATATAGCTAGTATAGTGCTAGCTAGTGTCCAGTATATAGCTAGCATAGTGTCCAGTATATAGCTAGCATAGTGTCCAGTATATAGCTAGTATAGTGCTAGCTAGTGTCCAGTATATAGCTAGCATAGTGCCCAGTATATAGCTAGCATAGTGCCCAGTATATAGCAAGTATAGTGCCCAGTATATAGCTAGCATAGTGCCCAGTATGTAGCTAGTATACAATAATAATGATCCCCCAGCCCCAGTGTCCCGCCCAAATTTACTAATTAGCTAACGGCCCCACAAATAATCCTCCCACCTGGTACAGGAGTCGGACCGGTATTTGCTCTGCCTGGCCTCCGTCCAGGTCCGGCGGCTGCTGCTGCAGACAGTGGCTCCTGCTCGCTCAGTCCTGGTCGGCTCTTCAGGTCGGGCTGCCGCGGTGAGAGCTCTCTCTGCGCATGCATATGACGTCATTCGTGACGTCACCGCAGAGCGCACCCAGCAGCCGGGCAGCAGAGGAGGGAAAGGATGCCGATGCGCTCCACACATACAGGAAGCGCATCGGGTCAGTGAGCCATCGCCGGCGGTGGCCGCCCGCGCAGCAGACTCTGAATATTAAATTAGGCCGGCTCTGAGTGGCGGTGCGCGGGGCCTCTTCAAGCGCGGGGCCTGGGGCGATTGCCCCACTTGCCCCCCCCAAAGGCTGGCTCTGCACTACCCCTGCTAATGAAAGCTTTTGTTTGTTCTCTGCTAATGTGTACAATAAAATAACTACAGCAGTCCTTATCTGCCTGAAATGTCTGTGGTCAGACAGGCCTCGGAAGTAGGATACTAAAATTCCCAGCTAAACATTAAAATGTAAAAAGAAGATAAAAAATGTAAGTGTTTTTTAATAATGAGCCACATTGTTGGCATGCGTGTTTAATGTATTATTAAGATGCCCTGGGTGTTAAAAATGAGCTTGGTTCAATAAGTGACAAGACATAATACTCTGTACAGCGCTGCAGAAGATGTTGGCGCTATATAAATACTAATTAATAATAATACTGGCTGACAGACCAGTCACCTAGAGTTTAACCAGATGCCGTGCTAGCCGCCGCCCACAGTGAGAGAGTGATAACCATGCACCATGGGGAAAGGAGTGGGATGGACTGAGCAAAAAAAAAAAAAACAGAAAGAGGAAGAACCAGACCTAGGCCACAAAAATCAAAGATAAGATAACCCTGTTATATTGCTGTTAACCATATGCCTGTGTTATCGCTGTGTACAAATGTATGCTGCTCACTTTTGAAATTTAAGAGTGAAAATATCCACAGCAAAAATTCACAGGCTCTCATCTCCTCCTTGGCAGCTTATGTACGGTGCTCTTGCTAGCTCCCTATAGCAGAGCAGGATCAGCCACCAGGCAACCTAGGCAGGTGCCTGGGGCCTAGTGGGTGTCTAGGAGCCCACCTGCCACCTTCTTTGACCTCTCTTCAAGCTTAACTTCAGCTTACGAAAAGAACCACAAGGGGGCCCCATATTTACTACCTTGCCTACGACCCCATTGCATTTTAATCCATCTCTGCCCTATAGGCATTAAGGGCTACATTGCCAGGAGCAAACCCAGGATTTTTAAGGGGGGGGATTCCTGAAAGGTCCCCCTCAGCCCTGCACAATACAGTATGATAATATGGCAGGACATCATGCTGGGTACACATAGTGCAATTTCCCGTCCTACTGACAGGATCTGGTGATCATTTCCTAAATGTCCGATCTGCTCCCGATCGATGAGATAGATCAGGAGCAGTTTGGATTCAGATAATAATGAGGACAGCAGACGTTGCTAATGAAGAGGAAAGTGGAGCATTTACATGGCAGGGCACAGGGCTGTGCTCATACCTGACTCTGTTAAGGTTCCCAGAGCTGCTCCATGCTCTGTACACACGCTGCTGCTCCATGCTCTGTACACATGCTGCTGCTACATGCTCTGTAAACACACTGCTGCTCCATGCTCTGTACACACACTGCTGCTCCATGCTCTGTACACATGCTGCTGCTCCATGCTCTGTACACACGCTGCTGCTACATGCTCTGTACACACACTGCTGCTCCATGCTCTGTACACATGCTGCTGCTCCATGCTCTGTACACATGCTGCTGCTCCATGCTCTGTACACATGCTGCTGCTACATGCTCTGTACACACACTGCTGCTCCATGCTCTGTACACATGCTGCTGCTACATGCTCTGTACACACACTGCTGCTCCATGCTCTGTACACATGCTGCTGCTCCATGCTCTGTACACACGCTGCTGCTACATGCTCTGTACACACACTGCTGCTCCATGCTCTGTACACATGCTGCTGCTCCATGCTCTGTACACACGCTGCTGCTCCATGCTCTGTACACATGCTGCTGCTACATGCTCTGTACACACACTGCTGCTCCATGCTCTGTACACATGCTGCTGCTCCATGCTCTGTACACACGCTGCTGCTACATGCTCTGTACACACACTGCTGCTCCATGCTCTGTACACATGCTGCTGCTCCATGCTCTGTACACACTCTGCTGCTCCATGCTCTGTACACACACTGCTGCTCCATGCTCTGTACACACTCTGCTGCTCCATGCTCTGTACACACACTGCTGCTCCATGCTCTGTACACATGCTGCTGCTCCATGCTCTGTACACACGCTGCTGCTACATGCTCTGTACACATGCTGCTGCTCCATGCTCTGTACACATGCTGCTGCTCCATGCTCTGCACACATTCTGCTGCTCCATGCTCTGCACACATGCTGCTGCTCCATGCTCTGTACACACACTGCTGATTCATGCTCTGTACACACGCTGCTGCTCCATGCTCTGTACACACGCTGCTGCTCCATGCTCTGTACACACTCTGCTGCTCCATGCTCTGTACACACACTGCTGCTACATGCTCTGTAAACACACTGCTGCTCCATGCTCTGTACACACACTGCTGCTCCATCCAAAGTTAACTGTAGCAGGGAAAGAAAGAGGGCAGTGCTGTGATACCTGCAGATATTCTGGTTTCTCAACTTGTGCCTGTACCCAGACACTGCACTGGCCCCGGTCTGATAGGGGATTCTGGGCAGCTGTAATCTCCCCCTGCGTTTGCCTATAATTGCCTTAGGTCACATGAGGCCAGCAGTAACATTACCCATATACTGGAGGATACGAACAACTGCTCTGCCCACTATAGCTACGCCTCCTTAATGCAGCAGGGAGGTGTGACTTCAGCAGTAGGCAGAGTTCGAAGACCTCAACTGTATGGATAGCATCACTGCCAGGTTCACATGACCCACAGTTTTGACTATCATGGGAGCAAGCAGGAGCACATGTGTCACTGAGGAAGAGGTGAGTACCTGTGAAATAATGCTGGAGTTTGCATCTTTAGGGGAATTTTTCTGACCATTTGCGGTGCAATGCGATTTTTGCTGACACTTAAGTTGCATTCAATTGTACTGAATGGGACAGAAGCACAAATGCACAAAAGATGCAGCGTGCAGTGCATGCAACAGTAACAACAAAGAAACATTTGTAAAGCGTTTTTCCAGACTAAACAGGTGGCTTTTCAATTTTGATTTAAATGCCTTTAGGGTTGGAGTTGTCTTGATTGGGCATGACAAGGTGTTCCAAACGGTAGGGGCAGCATGACTGAAGGCTCTGGCTCCAAAGGTTTTGAGTTGGACTCGGGCGGTGTTCAAGTTACCGTATTCACAAATTATTCAATCCTGTTAATCTGAGGTTGTGGGAAGTGTGACGCAGCTGCAACAAAGAACAGCGTTGAAGTAGTGGGAACCCAGCGCCACAATTAACTTATTAATTTATTTAGAAATTGTCCTTGAGATCAAAACACAATTAATTAAGGAATCACCTCTCATGGAACAGGCCCCTAAAACTGCAAAAGAGAGATGTGGAATTAAAAATAAAAGTGTGTGTGTGTATGTATAAAACGCATGAATAAAAAGGGAGCCTTATCCTCGGGCCATTGTTAAATGCTGACACATAGTTGAAAAATGGATAGAAAATGTAATGTACCTTATTAACGCCTGCTGTGGTAGAACTGAAACCAAGACTGTATTGAGGTACTCCCTAGTGGTGACACAAAAGGGAAACCACATTGGTGCAACATAATGCAGTTTCTAACCTCGAGCTTCTATTGTTTGCTCATTAATCACAGTATGGTAGGTATAATAAATGCACGCTTTGTAGCTTCATCATACTACACAGCAAAACACAATACTACAGGATTGGACCCTCACTGAGGGACACTAATTACAGGTGCACACATAATAAAGTGCTGCAGAGAATATATGTACTGTGATTACAAGTGGCAAAGTACATCTGCACTCCATCCCAGGTTTAAATCTGGGCCAGGACACTATATGCATGGAGATTGTTCCCCCCCTTCCCCCCCCCCCCCCCCTGTGATTGCATGGGTGACTACCGAGCTCTCCAATTTCATTCCAAAAACTCTGGTAAGCAAATTGTCTTCAACTCTTCGCCTGCCATATACTGGCAAATTGGCACCTGATGCGCCCAAAAGAAAGATCCCTCTCTGATCAGAGGATCTATTCCTTCCGCACACTGCAAATAGATTTCAGCATGAGATTTGGATCGCTGTTACCACCACTCCCCCACAGCCAGGGCCGGTTCAAGTAACAATTGGGCCCTAGGGCAAAATTAGTCTGGGGGCCCCCCAACAGACCCCCCCTCCCGACCAAAAAGCGCCATTAGAGGCCCTTTTTTGCAGCCAAATTTCCCTCCTGGGCCCCTAAGCTGGCTGCTGACCCTCCCCCAATCACCTCCCAACTTAACAGACTCTGCAGAGTCCCCAGGGAGCAACATTTAAGATGGGGGAGGGACACCTTGGGGGCCCCTACAGGCTCTGGGGCCCTGGGGCAACTGCCTATTTTTTCCTATGGTAGCTCCAGCCCTGCCCACAGCCGTTGACTGTCCTCCCAGGTTTCCCTCAGAGCTATAGTGCTTAGCGGGGCACTCACCTGTCCAGCACGCTCCCTCCTGGGTACTTCTGTCCACATTACCTCGATGCCTGTACTACGTTAGCCAGCAGCATGTCTGTACTCATGTACAGTAAAAGCCCATAGCCACTAAGCATTTTTCCAAACAATTTTGAGCAACAAATTCTTTTTTGCGATATTGCACAACCTTGTTTCTTCAAAGTGGACCTGAACTCTTGCACAGAACAGAAGGAAAACATAGATAAATGCACCCTGTATCTATTTAGAGTGTCTTTCCAATTCCCCCTCATCTGTGACTAAGCACAAATTGTAATTTAATATCTCAGCTGAGTCAGCTGGCTGCCACGGCAGAGATCTAATTGGTAAACACATGACTGCAAATAGTAAACAAAGTAGACAAACTGCAGATTTATTGCCGGATTTGTATCATCTGTAACAAAGAAATGTTTTTCTTTAAAGGTTATTATGCTGTTGTGTATCTTTTTAGAGTAGAGAGAAAGTTCTGAGTTCAGGTCCGCGTTGAACAATGTTTCGCAACGCATGCCACCCACGGTGATCATTCATTTTTATCCGATTAAGTCGTGGAGGATAGTTCTGATGCCCACGACTTAATCGGACATGTCGTTGTTCAAAACAATTGTTTGCAGGTTCATTTGTTTCCAACGCCACAAATGACGCTTGCAGATTGGGCCAAATGCATTGGGGAACGATCATTCTTCGGTGAAGATCCCTGACCCATCTGGCTGTGATCTGTCGGTGTGTTCTTACTTAACATTGATGGGTCTTGGAGTACAAGGACACAGGAAGGAGTGTTCCAGCCAGAAAGGGGAGTGCTGCTAATACTCTGCAGGCCACGCCCCCTCCCTGACCCCTTTCAACCAAAATTTACTGTACTATCTGATCTATAATTTCTATCAATTTTGGCTTGAAATTGATCGTAATTTTGATCGGGTGCCCATTTCAGAGCATCGATCTTCAGCAGATTTGATCTCAGAGATCAAAAATGGATTGGTGTGAGCATTAGATTGTCAGCTCTTCTGAGGGACAGTTAGTGACATGATGGTGTACGCTAAAGCACTGCAAAATAAGTCAGTACTGTAATAAAAAAAAAAAGTTCACAGCAAGCCAAATGGCTTCAGGGCCGGGCCGAGGCATAGGCTGGAGAGGCTCCAGCCTCAGGGCGCAGTGTAGGAGGGGGGCACAATTCATTCAGCTGTCATTCCTAATTGTGTTTGAAGCAGAAAGAAATAAGAAAAGGGGATACATAGCAGTGACTGCAAGCCAGATAACTAGTGATTAAGGTGTTGGGGAGGTTGTGGGCCCTGTGGCACCTTAGTCTAATAGCAATCAGTGTGTGACGGCTGGGGTGGCAGGGATGGAGGGGCGCACTTTGGTGTCTCAGCCTTTGGTGCTGGAGGACCTTGTCCCGGCTCTGCATGGCTTGTACAGCTTGGGACAGACTAGGGAAGGGCATGGACCTCAGCTGGGATGCTCAGCAGTATGAGAAACATCCTTGTTTCCTCAAAGCTTGAATGAGAAATTTGGTCATCAAAAGGACAGGAAGTGAGGATCAGCCAAAGTAATCAAACAAAAGCACAAGCTAAGGATGAGCTGACAACATGCAAGAAATCCACTCCACAGCAAAGCTGTTGTTTTGAATATAATTTTTACTATTATTATTTTATGTTTGCCTTCCATACCCCTGTACAGATTGACAGTAAGTAATGAACTTACAGAACGGAAATTAGTGGGATGTTATTGACATTTATCGTTACATCAGGCAGAGAAGTGGATAGAAACTGTGGAAAAGGTATCAGTTCTGATTTAACAACAACAAATAGCATTTGTAAAGCGCTTTTCTCCAGTAAGACTCAAAGCGCATAAGCATGGCTCAAACCAATAATTAGTTGATTGGTAAATCGTGGTACAGAGGAAGAATTCTATAAGTCCGGAAATGCCAGGCTAAACAGGTGGCTTTTCAACCTGGATTTGAATAACTTCAGGGAAGGGGCTGTCTTTACTGGGTGTGGTAGGGAGTTCCAAAGGGTAGAAAGCTCTGTCTCCAAAGGTTTTGAGGTGCATTCTGGGAGTGACCAAGTTTATGGATCCTGCTGATCTTAGGTTGTGAGAGGTGTGGTGCAGCTTCAGCAAGTCCTTCATGTATCCAGGGCCCAAATTGTGCAGGGATTTGAATGTCAGCAGTCCAATCTTGAAGACTATTCTCCATTCTACTGGTAGCCAGTGCAGTGAGCGAAGGATCGGTGTAATGTGACAGTGGCGAGGCTGGTTTATTAGCAATCTGGCAGCAGCATTCTGCACTAATTGCAGGCGGAGCCCATGTTCAGTTTTAGGAAGTGAGAGGTCATGGAAGAAGACAGGGGTGTAACTACAGGGGAGCAGTTCCTGTGACTGCAGGGGCGGCCCAGAGGTGTGGGAGGGCCCTAACTACTAACCTTCCTTTCTCTGATACTCCAGATCAGGTATATTTGTGGCTACACATGTTATGGGTGAGAACACCCTGACGGCCTCAATTGTTTTATGAAAGGAGAGTCACCAAGGGGAGGCTAGGGAAGGGTTGTAAACATTAAGGGGGCCCCATCGACGTTTTGCTAAAGGGCCCATGATTTGTAGTTATGCCGCTGAAAGAAGACACAGGATTTATTAAGATATAGTAGTTTGGTTATTGAGCTGTGTAAAAAAGGGAAGAACGTGAATTGCCTTTGAATGTCGCTGTAAACGCCTCGGTCTATGATGTCAATTGAGTTGCGTTGTTTCTTAAATAAAAATTTCAGTTAAAATAACAAAAACAAAAATTAGAACTAACTGTAGTGCCATTTGAATTTCACAACAGTGGATATAGAGAGATGTTTTAGGGAAGTTATTTAGGGTGGGAAACCTGGAGAAAGCACAATGTGGCAAGACGTTAGTTCTTGTTTTGCTATTACGTCCAATCGGTAATGCTTCATGAGGGCTTCACGGTTTCACCATGTGGCCACTCAACAACTTTGTTCACCAGCTGCAGAAACATTTTCCGCCTGCAAGGAGGACACTGTGCTCATATACACTGAGTGGCCAAAAAATGAGAGACATCATCTAATAACAACTTGGTACACCTTTAGCTCTTACAGCCGATATTCTTCTTGGCATGGACTCAACAACATGCCGATACCAATGCTGAGGAATGTTGGCCCAAGCTGACATAATGGCAGCTGTAAGTTGGTTCGGATTGGACGGTGGCGTTTTCAAGCTTTGAAGTGATCTTTTGACTTCCTCCCACAAATGCTCAATAGGATTGTGGTCAGGGGACTTATCTGACCATGGAAGTAGGTTAAACTCTGATTGATGTTCCTCAAACCGATCTGAGATGGTGCCAAGGGCCCACAACAGGCATCTTTTCCTATTTTTATGTTATACCAAAGGCACCCCAGATGGTTTCCTGTTGCTAAAACCAATTATTTGCAAAGTCTATCTTGTTGTGCATTGGGAATATGCTTTGTGATGCACCTACACTGAATTCAGCTGTAATTTGTGGTGTCGTTGCCCTTCTGTTGCTGCGGACTATGCATGCTACTCGCCTTTCATCTCTCTTGTTCACCAGCCTTTTTTGACCAGAATTGTCCTTATCGCTTGAAGTTTTTTTTTTCTCAACTGCCACTCTCTAAGCACCCAAGATACTGTTGGGCGAGAAAATCCTAAAAGAGTCGTTGTTTCAGAGATGCTAGCACCAGCTCTTCTTGCACCAATGATCATCCCCCGTTTGTCTTACCCATTTTGACATTAACGCCTGTGATAGCTACGTTGTCCAAAGCTGAGCGTTCCTTATGTAAGCAACATTGGTACGTCACTCTATGTCACTGTTGGACTGGTTTACTTTCAAAAAATGATTGTCTCTAATTTTTTGCCACTTAGTGTAGAGTAAGTGCTTTAAAGTGAATGGGAACCGCATTTAAAAAAATGAGACTGATACTTACCCAAGGAGAGGGAAGGCTCTGGGTCCTATAGAGCCTTCCCGCTCCTCTCCTGGTCCCCTTGATCCAGTGCTGGCTCGCCCGGTAGCAGTGTTTGACTAATTTAGTCAAATACTGCTTTACCCGGCCAAAAGGAGGCTTCAGAAGTCTTCAGGGAGCCAGAGTGCTCCTGAAGAAGGGCGGCCCTGTACTGCGCCTGCGCAAGCACGCTCTCTTGCACGCTCACGCCTGTGCAGTATGGAGCCGCACGTCTTCGGGAGGACACGGCTCCCGAAGACTTCCAAATACCCTTTCGGCAGGGATTAAAACGGGGGGGGGGGGGGAGCCAGCACAGTATAGAGAACACCGAGAGAGGAGACGGAAGGCTCTATATTACCCAGAGCCTTCCCTCTACTTAGGTAAGTATTTGCTTTATTTTTTTTAAGTGCGGTTCCCATTCACTTAAGCATACCTGTGAGATTTGCAATACTCCTCCACCAGGCCATTCTAGCACCGAGACCCCCAAAAGATCACAGACTTGCAGCCACACTGCACCTGAGCAGTAGCATGTGTCCGCTCGCCGACTTTGGTGGAAAAAGCCAAGCCCAATCACGTCCATGATACTGCGCATGTGTGAGCCGTTGACAAGCTTGCCGACGGTCTCTCAGGGGATGCAGTGCTGGAACGACCCAGTGGTGGAAGAGGATGGGGGAAACCTCTGTAGCACCTTCTACCGAGTTAAGTATCCCTTTGAGGCACTTTTTTTTCCCTTCAGGGTCACTTTAAATAATTAAGGGGTTTTGTCTAAAACTTAATAAGTCTTACAAAAAGCTAATGTGCTCTTAAAACACTTAGAACCCCTTGAAGAACCCTCAAATTACTTTCTTTTACTTGTATTATTTCTTTTACTTTTACTATTATTTTGTCACCTCTTTAGGATGCTTCTCTCAACATCTTAGGTACTAAATGTTTCTTCCCTGGTGTTTGAGGGTCTGTCACAGAATCAGGGCAATACTATATGACGAGCCTTGGAAAATTGAGGAACAAAATTCTGGTACAATTATAGGAATTAAGTGAAAAAATATTCAAACTTCGTATATAAACATACATTATGGATCTATTTATAAAGTTTACAATTCCCCAATTTCTTTACAAGAACGTTATGGTAGCCAGTCAGTGAGAACACTATGGCTGGAGGGTGCAGTTAGTTAGTCAGCGAAAACACTATGATTGGAGGGTGCGGTTAGTCAGTCAGCGAGAACACTATGGCTGGAGGGTGCAGTTAGCTAGTCAGTGAGAACACTATGGCTGGAGGGTGCAGTTAGCTAGTCAGTGAGAACACTATGGCTTGAGGGTGCAGTTAGCCAGTCAGCGAGAACGCTATGGCTGAAGGGTGCAGTTAGCCAGCTGCCAGTCAGCAAGAACACTATGGCTGGAGGGTGCAGTTAGTCAGCACCAATAATACTATGGCTGGATTGTGCAGTTAGTTAGTCAGCAACAATACTATGGCTGGAGGGTGCAGTTAGTCAGCACCAATAGTACTATGGCTGGATTGTGCAGTTAGTTAGTCAGCAACAATACTATGGCTGGAGGGTGCAGTTAAGTCAGTGATTATTTCCCAGCCCTCAGGCGGTTACAATCCACAGCTGGAGGTCATCCTTCCTCTCTCCCTCCTCCCCACCATGCTCTCACTCTGCACCCACGTGTCCACTCGGCTATTCCCCGCCCACAGCGGTGACGTCACAGGCCTGGAATGCGCTTCCTGTGGTGCGGAGACGGGGCAGGGTGTAAGCGAGCTGCGTCACGGCGCCGCCTGAAGAGACCGTACAGCGCGGGCGGCGAGCGGCGGAGTGACCGGACTACTTCACCTTCCGCCTGAGAAAGTCCCCGCTTATTCTACCGGGCCGGCAGGATCCGCCTCGGTGCCCGTCCAAAGGTAAGGAGGAGCCGCCACTTCGTGTACAGCCCGTGCCTAGGAGGGACCCGCTATATCCAGCGCCAGGCAATGCAGCTTTCCCCAGGAGTGACCCAACGCCAGGCAATGCACCTCTGCCCAGGAGTGACCCAGCACCTGGCAATGTACCTCTGCCCAGGAGGAACCCCTGTACCCAGCGCCAGACAATGTACCTCTGCCCAGAGTGGACACCTATACCCAGCGCCAGGCAATGCACCTCTCCCCAGGAGTGACCCAGTGGCAGGCATTGTACCTCTGCCTAGGAGGAAGCCCTATACCTAGTGGCAGGCATTGTACCTCTCCCCAGGAGGGTCCCATACCCAGTGCTGCACAGTGCACCGCTCCCCAGGAGGAACCCCTATACCCCACGCCAGACAATGCCCCTCTCCCCAGGAAGGACCCCTATGCCCAGCACCTTACCCATTGCCAGACAATGCCCCTCTCCCCAGGAGGGACCCCTATGCCTAGCACCAGCCAATGTGCCTCTGCCCAGGAGGGACCCCCTATACCCAGTTCCAGACAATGCTCCTCTCCCCAGGAGGGACCCCATATGCAGTGCCATGCAATGTCCCACTCCCTAGGAGGGACCCCTGTACCCAGTGCCAGGCAATGCCCCTCTCCCCAGGAGGGATCCCAGTGCCAGGCCATGCCCCTCTCCCCAGGAGGGACCCCTATGCCTAGCACCAGCCAATGTGCCTCTGCCCAGGAGGGACCCCCTATACCCAGTTCCAGACAATGCTCCTCTCCCCAGGAGGGACCCCATATGCAGTGCCATGCAATGTCCCACTCCCTAGGAGGGACCCCTGTACCCAGTGCCAGGCAATGCCCTTCTCCCCAGGAGGGATCCCAGTGCCAGGCAATGCCCCTCTCCCCAGGAGGGACCCCTGTGCCCAGTGCCAGGCAATGCCTCTCTCCCCAGGAGGGACCCCTGTGCCCAGTGCCAGGCAATGCCCCTCTCCCCAGGAGGGACCCCTGTACCCAGTGCCAGGCAATGCCCCTCTCCCCAGGAGGGACCCCTGTACCCAGTGCCAGGCAATGCCCCTCTCCCCAGGAGGGACCGCTGTACCCAGTGCCAGGCAATGCCCCTCTCCCCAGGAGGGACCCCTGTACCCAGTGCCAGGCAATGCCTCTCTCCCCAGGAGGGACCCCTGTACCCAGTGCCAGGCAATGCCCCTCTCCCCAGGAGTGACCCCTGTACCCAGTGCCAGGCAATGCCCCTCTCCCCAGGAGTGACCCCTGTACCCAGTGCCAGGCAATGCTCCTCTCCCCAGGAGGCACCCCCTATGCCCAGTGCCAGGCAATGCCCCTCTTCCCAGGAGGGACTCCTTTACCCAGTGCCAGGCAATGCCCCTCTCCCCAGGAGGGAGCCCTGTACCCAGTGCCAGGCAATGCCCCTCTCCCCAGGAGGGACACCTGTGCCCAGTGCCAGGCAATGCCCCTCTCCCCAGGAGGGAGCCCTGTACCCAGTGCCAGGCAATGCCCCTCTCCCCAGGAGGGAGCCCTGTACCCAGTGCCAGGCAATGCCCCTCTCCCCAGGAGGGAGCCCTGTACCCAGTGCCAGGCAATGCCCCTCTCCCCAGGAGGGAGCCCTGTACCCAGTGCCAGGCAATGCCCCTCTCCCCAGGAGGGAGCCCTGCACCCAGCGCCAGGCAATGTTCCTCTCCCCAGGAGGGACACCTATATGCAGCGCCAGGCAACACACCGCCAGGCTCGACTCCTCTTGTGGACCCCACTGGTGATGTACATGGAGGAGATTGTGATTTGGATTGTATCCCGCACTACAAGCAGACAGCATGTGGTTCCGCAGTATTACTTACTATTAACAATAAATACTTGGAAAAACGCTGTCCCTATACTGTATTTGTGTAAAGCCCCATCTACACGATGCAATTCGATTACGATTCTATTTACGATTTGATTAAATCCGAAATGTCTGATCGGGATTTGTTTCAATTCGATTTGCCATTTCAAAACAATGTCGAATCGAATCCTGATCGGACATGTCGGATTTAATAGAATCGTAATCGAATCGCACAAAGAATCATATCGTGTAGATGGGGCTTAAGACTCTGGTTACATGTCCAGTATTGATTTAGAAAGCAGCAGTATATTCAATGGCGCCGTACAGAGACGCACACTTGTACTGGTTCTGATGCGATTTCACATCTGATTCAGAAATTCAAATGTGTGATGCGGAAAAATGCTACTGACCGTCTTGCTTTTGTTTGTTTTTTCTCTCGAATGCAAATTGAAAGCAGCCTACTGATTTTAATAGGTTACGATTTCCCTGTCTTAATTCACGTTTGGGGGAGTTGCTCAGAATCGCCCTTAGTGAAAACGAGGGCCATCAAAACAAACATGAGGTATATGGTGATATACACTAAATGTAGACAGAATTGCTGAACATAGGAATTGCAGTGACAAATGTAACATGATGGGCAAAATGTTTAGCAAATTCCAAAACACAAAAGGCCAAGAGCCCTGCCCTTGAAAGCTTACAATCTAAAAGAATATGGAGGAAATAAGAGGTGGCTAAAAAAAACTGCCTTCTTTGCAAATATTTGTTTGGCAGGAAATGGACATGTACAGATAATCTGAATCGTCTACTGCTAGTCAACAAACTAACCGGCAGCTGTGTAAATATATGAGCTGATGGTTATTTGACAGATTCATTCTTATGGGTAGCACGGTGGCGTAGTAAATAGTGCTCTTGCCTTGCAACGCCGGGACCCCGTTTCGAATCCCATCCAGGTCAACATCTGCAAGGAGTTTGTATGTTCTCCCCGTGTCTACGTGGGTTTCCTCTGCGCACTCCGCTTTCCTCCCACATCCCAAAAACATACATGGTAGGGACTAGATTTTGAGCCCCTCTGAGGGACAGTTAGTGACAAGAAAATATACTCTGTACAGCGCTGCGTAATGTCGGCGCTATGTAAATACTTAAAATAAATAAATATTAACCCCCATATGTGTGCCGTTCTGTTTCCGGTCAAGTAGAATATTAGGCCATTTTTGGCGATTTTTTTTTTTTTTTTTTTTTTTTTTTTTTTTTTTTTTTTTGTGTCCAGCTACTCGCAGATGTCTTATGCTGGGTACACACATTGCGATTTCCTGCTCGATCCACGGGATCGATTGGATCGATTAAATTATTTCCAACATGTTCGATCAGGTTTCGATGGATACAGCCGTCGATTTTGCATACTTAATATGCAAAATCGACGGCTGTATCCATCAAAACCTGTTCGATCATGTTGGAAATAATCAAATCGATCCCGCGGATCGAGCGGGAAATCGCAACGTGTGTACCCAGCATTAGCTTCCGATATTCTTTCTTCTCAGTTGCATATTGGTGATTGAGTGATTTTCCAAAACTGCTGCAATAGATTATTGTTGGGATTTTTGTACCTTTTGAGAGGTGCTTGTTCATAGTATTATGCATAGGCAATATTGTGGTCCTTCTGTGTATATTCTTTATTCTTGCTTGCTAGTTTTTGTCAGTAGGTGCCAGGATTTTCAGTGCCAGATCAGTCTGAAGCATACAATCCAATAGAGTATGAATTCATTATAGTCGATAGCGTTAGACTGTAAAGGTTACGGTTTTGTCCAACAGCTTGACATTTGGGTAGTGAACTCTCCCATCGACGCAGAGCAGCTTTTTAACCGATTTATAATTCGGTGTGTGATGGATAGATATGCTGGCAGTTCCTAAGTAGTCACAGTAAAGCCTGCAGTTTTTAAGTTAAGGAAATGCAATAATCCTAATTCTTGGTGTAATAACACAAATCCTCTGATCGGAAGTGCCCATTATCTCCCATCTCCAAGTCTGTTGTAAACAGTGCTTTGACTGGTCAAATAAGGCCATGTGTAATTTACCCTTTAGCTTAAGAGTGTTACGGACTTCCTTTCTCACACTTCAAAAGCTTTATGAAGAAAATCTGTAACGAAAAAAACCTCCCCTGGGGGGGTACTCACCCCCCCCCCCCCCCCCCCCCGAAGCGGCGGCGGCGGCGATGTAAATATTTACCTCCGTGGCTCCAGCGCTCTTCGCACGGAGATAGGCGGAAATAGCCGATCTCTGTCGGGCCGCTCTACTGCGCAGGCGCAAATCTCCCGCGCCTGCGCAGTAGAGCGGACCCGACGGAGAACGGCTATTTCCGCCTATCTCCGTCAGAAGAGCCGCACCAGCGCCACACCGCTGGAGCCTGGAAAGGTAAATATTGAACAGGCTGTCGGATCTGTCAGGCCGCTGTTCGGAGGACTGCAGCTAGACCCCTGTGGGACACAGGAGGACGGGGGAAGCTTTATTAGGATGCGGAGGCTTCCCCCTTCCCGAGGTGAGTATCCCCTAGGGGACGTTTCTCTAAGCACTAGAGATTTTAAATGCTCTTGCTAATGCAATGCTTTGGTTTTTGTTTTGTTTTTTTACAAAATCACATCACTCCAGTGAGAACACACACATAGGATAACATTAGCAAGAGCTTTTAAAACCACAAAGCGCTCAGAAAAGCTCTTTTAGTGTGAACCAGGCCCATACACACACTCATCAAAACTGCCTGATTGTCGTCCGACTTTAGACAGTTGGACGACAATCAGGCACGTGTACGAGTACAAACAACTTGACGAGCAACTGATAACAGGCCCGATCAAACTGTCGGATATATGTTGGCCTACGGTCGTCTGATATTGTGCAGATGGTCCGTGTGTACAAGTCATTTGAACAACTGTTAAGGCTTGTACTTGTTTTCAATGTGTAGTCGGTCGCTCCGCTATCGTGCGCAGTATGTAAATGAGTTGGTCGTTTATCTGTCCGGATGTGTGGACATACAGGCCGTGCGGCTCGTTGTGTCGTGCGGGTGGTCATTTGCACGTTGTGTGCCTGTTGAACGTGTGTATGTAGCTTAAAGAGAATCTAACGACAAAACGTCCCCTGGGGGGTACTCACCTCGGATGGGGGAAGCCTCAGGATCCTAATGAGGCTTCCCACGCCGTCTGCCGTCCCTCGGGGGTCTCGCTGTAGCCCTCCGTACAGCGGTGACATAATATTTACCTTCCTGGCTCCTGCGCAGGCGCTCTGGCGGCTGTCGGCTCCGAAGGAGGCGGAAATACCCGATCGCCGTCAGGTCCGCTCTACTGCGCAGGCGCAAGTCTCCGGCGCCTGCGCAGTAGAGCGGACCCGACTGAGATCGGGTATTTCCGCCTCCTTCGGAGCGAAAGCAGCCACAGCGCCCCCGCTGGAGCTTGCAAAGGTAAATATTGAATTGAACAGTCGGGCCTGTCGCCGGCTGTTCGGAGGGCTGCAGCGAGACCTCCGTGGGACAGAGGACGGCGTGGGAAGCCTCATTAGGATCCTGAGGCTTCCCCCACCCGAGGTGAGTACCCCCCCAGGGGACGTTTTTGATTTTACAGAGTCTCTTTAATTCTTGGTGTAATAACACAAATCCTCTGATCGGAAGTACTCCTTATCTCCCATCTCCAAGTCTGTTGTACACAACAGTGCTTTGATTGGTCAAATCAGGCCATATATGATTATCCTTTAGCTTACAAGAGTGTTGCTGACTTCCTTTCTCTCACTCTGATAGCAGCCACTGGCCTGTTATGATTGAGTGATGGTGGGCCAATCAAATTGGCTGGTGATCTATTACTTCCAGCATACCTGATTGATTAACTTTCAGGCCTGACACCCACTGGCAGCGCTTTTCTAAGCACTTGTGACTTAAAAAGTTCTTGCTAATGTAATGCTATGTGTAATTTAAAATCACTCAAGTGAGATCACACACACAGCATTACACTAGCAATTTTTCAAATCGCAAGCGCTAAGAAAATAGCTGCTAGTGGGTCCCAGGCCTCAATCAGTTGAAAGGGCAATTGGGCACGTTTGAAAATCTGTCTGGCAAAGGATTGGCAGCTGCTTGGCATTGTAATGTTTCGAGTGGGACAATGCTAGCAGTTCAGTGGATTCTTTTAAAGCGGACCTGAACTCAGAACTTCCTTTCTGCTCTAAAAGGTAAACGGCATAATAACCTTTTAGAGAAAAGCATTTCTTTGTTACGGCTGATACAAATCATGCAAAAAAATCTGCAGTTTGTCTGCTTCCTGCTTTCATGGAAGCAGACATATTGTTAACATCTTGTATTTACCAATTATAGAAAACCAGAGCCTAAATGGGCTTTCTCCAGCCCCCTCCGGCCTGAGTGCTCTCTCGGCGCTGACATCCGCCTCCTCCATCTTCCGTACGGGGTCCTGGTATCTTCGGC
The DNA here is from genome assembly GCF_040937935.1 of Hyperolius riggenbachi. Taxonomy (NCBI): domain Eukaryota; kingdom Metazoa; phylum Chordata; class Amphibia; order Anura; family Hyperoliidae; genus Hyperolius; species Hyperolius riggenbachi. The sequence goes on from NC_090650.1 coordinate 60,530,144, forward strand.
AGTCGAGGCTAACTGCGAAATGCACGGCCTGGCTGCGCTCCTGCCGCATGGAGCTCTCTGCACCTGCACAGTACATCAGCCTCACTGCGCATGCGCTGTGTGGCCAAAGATACTGGTAACCCCCCTTCCTTAAAGAGACACTGAAGCGAAAAAAAATACATGATGAATTGGTTGTGTGCTATGAATAATTACTAGAAGATTAGCAGCAAAGAAAATATTCTCATATTTTTATTTTCAGGTATATAGTGTTTTTTCTAACATTGCATCATTCTCTAATATGTGCAGATTACACAACACTCAGCATTCAAAATGATTCTTTCAGAGCAGTCTGTGAACTAATCACCTCTCCTCTGGCAGAGAAAAAGAAAACAGTTGAGATAATAAAAGTCAGATAACAGCCCTCTCCACGACTTTAAAAGTCGTAGAGCTTAATGGCTTTTTTGCATAGAGATAACTGGAGTTTCTTAACTCTTCCTGTACTAAAAACAATTAGACTGATGTATCTGATCTTAAAGAGACTCTGTAACAACAAAAACCTCCCCTGGGGGGTACTCACCTCGGGTGGGGGAAGCCTCCGGATCCTAATGAGGCTTCCCACGCCGTCCTCTGTCCCACGGGGGTCTCGCTGCAGCCCTCCGAACAGCCGGCGACAGAGCCGACTGTAGCTTCAATATTTACCTTTGCTGGCTCCAGCGGGGGCGCTGTGGCTGCTTTCGGCACGGAAATAGAAAAAAATATCCGATCTCCGTCGGGTCCGCTCTACTGCGCAGGCGCCGGAAACTTGCGCCTGCGCAGTAGAGCAGACCCGACGGCGATCGGGTATTTCCGCCTACTTCGGAGCCGAAAGCCGTCAGAGCGCCTGCACAGGAGCCGGGAAGGTAAATATTGACGTCACCGCTGCACGGAGGGCTGCAGCGAGACCCCTGACGGATGGAGGACGGCGTGGGAAGCCTCATTAGGATCCGGAGGCTTCCCCCACCCGAGGTGAGTACCCCCCAGGGGACGTTTTGTCGTTACAGTTCCTCTTTAATGTTTTATTTCTTAGCTGTACTACACATACAAATCATATCATAATTTTTTTTCCGCTTCAGTGTCTCTTTAAAGCGGACCCAAACCAAACATTTTTTTTTTTTTATTAAAAATATTTAGTTGCACCACTCTGACACATACAAAGATAAATAAACACTCCTTCAAACCTATGATCATTTCAGTGCATGCTTTTCACCCTTCTCTTTTTATATCTAGGGTTATACTGGGGGCACAGCCATTAGCAATTCCTCCATTGCTGGACACCATCTACTCCACCAGTTTACCGGAAAAATCCCGGCAATTTGAAAAGAAGGGAGGGGTTCCTCCAATAAATGTAAAATATTTTATATTTGTCATCATGCAGCTGAAAAAAGGCTGCTATTTATGATTATAATTTAGAAAATAGGTTTTATTTCTGAAATCTTGTATTTTTAATTTGGGTCCACTTTAAGGAGGCTCAAGGGGGCTGGAGGAAGCCCAGGTATTTTTTTTTTTTTCTTTTATTGTTTCGTCTCTGGTACACTTTAACTTTGCCGTGGCATAGTACATTCCTGACCTGATTCCACTGAGGGATCAAATTACATGTGTTCTAATGCTGGGCATACATGGCTCGATGCCGGCGCGTCACCGCTCGTGTGCACGGGTCAATTCCCGCTCGTCCCCGCAGGCACTGTCTAATCAGCGCTTCGTTTTTTCTATTGTTCTGCTGCCGGTATCGAGCGCGGAATCGATCCGGCGGGCAATCGGACCTGTCGGATATTATCAATCAAGCCATCAGCGGCTCGATTGATAAGAAGAAACGAGCTGTGTATGCCCAGCATTAGTCACAGATAAGGGGGAGTTAGACAGGCCAAACACATACAGGGTGCATTTCTATAAGTTTTCCTTCTGTCCTGTGTAAGAGTTCAGGTCCACTTTAAGGCTGCTTACACACAGGGACGTTACAGGCGCACGTTAGTGCGCCTGTAACGCTCCCCCAACGCACAGCAATGTAACACAAGTGGGCTGTTCACACAGCCCACGTTGCGTTACATGTAACGCTGCACGTTCTACCGAAAGTGCAGCATGCTACGGCGTTAGAGCGGCTATAGCCGCGTTAGACTGTTTGCACATGCTCAGTGGGGGGTGGAGAGAAGGCGGGGAGAGCCAGCTACAGTAGCCGCGCACATGGCTACTTAATATTCACTGCACTGGCGGCAGCTGATTGGCCGGCGGGACCACGTGATGCGGAGTGTCTCGCTCCGCATCACGTGGTCCCGCCGGCCAATCAGCGCCCCTCTGGGAGACCTTATAGGGATAGAGCCCCCTAACGCGGCTCACTCTACCGTCCTATCTTACAGCACCATACGTTGTGTTAGGTGCACGTTATGCGACCTTAACGTGGCACCTAACGCAACGTCTTGGTGTGCAAGTAGCCTAAGGCATGTACACGCTGAACCAAACTGCCTGATTGTCGTCTGATTTTGATCTGTTGGAATACAATCATTCATGTGTATGAATGGCAAACGACTAGATGAGCGACTATCGTGTGGCTTACCCGATCCATCCAGTGGATCAACTCGCTTGACTGTTGGGCTGATATTGTGCATTTGGCCACATGTGTACAATGTAATTTTGAACGATGTACTTTTTTTGAATGCAGCCATGATGTGCAGTCCATTGTTTTGCGTGCGCGGCGTAAAGCCCAATCTACATGATACGATTCTTTGTGCGGTTCAATTACGATCCAATTAAATCCGACATGTCCGATCGGGATTCGATTTGCCATTGCAAAACAATGGCAAATAGAATTGAATCGAATCCCTATCGGACATGTCGGATGTAATCGGATCGTAAATAGAATCGTAATCGAATCGCACACAGAATCGTATCATGTAGATTGTGCTTAAGTAAATGAGTTGGCTGTTCAGTTGGTGCACAGAAAATACAAGGCGGTAAACTGTTTGTTGTGATGTTGGCCGTGCACTTACTTGGACCGGTGAACAGGCCTTTAGATTTATGCTGAAATCTAAGTAGAATAGAAAAGGTGGGAAATTCATTACCTGATTTTCCCAACATCCTCGAGTGATCGATTTGATTGCTATATTGGACCTTTATTGACCAGTGCATGGCCAGTAGAGTTGACCAATAAACCCTTGTACACACTTGGGGCCTATTTCCACTACACGCAGATTGGATGCAGAAAAACTGACTCCAATGAATGTCTATGGGCCTGTTTCCACTAAACACAATTTTTCTGATGCAGATTTTCCCATAGGCATTCATTGGAGTCAGGTTTTTCTGCATCCAATCTGCGTGTAGTGGAAATAGGCCCATACTGAAACTGTCACCCAGCATGGATTGCGACGTGGACCCTTGCGCTACAGTTCATGAGGGAATCTGTACAAACATGTTGCAAGCCTGCAGGATAGCATTATGTTCTGTTATTATCTCTAGTGGCTTTGGTAATATAGGAGTTAGGGATACACTCTCCGTAAACATACACAGTTCGAGAATGTCCTTATCAATCGCGCCGCTGATGGCTCGATTGATCGATTGATAATATCCAACAGGTCCGATGACCCACCGGATAGATTCCCCGCTCGATCCCTGTGGGCGGACAATAGCGGGGTATCGAGCGGCTGATAAGGATCGCCAGCGGGGATCGATCCGCGGGGGGGGGGGGGGGGGCGCCGGCATCGAGCCACTGGCTCAATACCGGTGCATAAACTTATCGTGTATGCCCAGCATTAGACTGCCCCTCTTCCAACGCCCACCAAAAAAAAAAATTACAAAAAAACTCATACTGGTGCTATGTATAAACAGATACTGGTGCTGTACTGTATGTGGTGCCCAGTATACAGGTAGTCCCCGGTTAACGAACGAGATAGCTGTAGGTTCCTGAATCTGTTCTTAAGCCATTCGTATCGGCAGGTCGTTCGTAAGTTGGGCGATCGTAAGTCGGGGGCTACCTGTATAACAGTACATAGGCGATTGACTGGTTGGATTGGTCAACTCTTTCTCCCTACGTGGATTGATCAGCTCTCCTTGTTTATCAGAGCGGTATGGAAGAATAGATTGCGCTGTGCCCATAAACACGCCTCTTTTATCTGTCTGGCCTGCTCTTGTATCCTATTTACCTCCTTCTCTGCCTCTCAGATCTCGCACATGTGCGTCTACAGTCCTCAGCAGCGAGATCTGAGAGTCGGTACCAGGATAAGGCATGACATCTGGCGTATAAGATAACCCCTGACTTTTCCCAGAGATTTTAGATTTTTAGATCTTATACGCCAGAATATACAGTAAGCCCCATACAGATGCTCAACAAGTCTTTTAAATGCACAATTATCAAACAATAGTTGGATTGACTTGAGCTGCGTTTTTATCAGTTGTTTGAACAATAGCAAACAACTTTTTTGGTTTGTTTCAACAACAAAAGTTGCTTGTGCATTTAAAAGGCTTTTGTTGGGTGTGTGTATGAGCTTTTATGACAAATCTAAAAAAAAAACTGTTGCAATCATCTAATTTGCGAGGACATTATTTTCACTTCCGGTAGCAACCAGTAAAGCTAAAATTAGCTCCTGTGGTTTAAGATCGTAATCTACTGTATGTTGGTGGTATAGTGGTGGTGGTTTGTTTATTGGTGGGCTGTCCTAGTTAGTTTTGTTCTTGTAAATGGTCCTAAACAGATTTGGCATTGTTTGACCAGAACGTTTTTTACTTTCTTACTACAGAAGATATTTGCAACGCTCCCCTTCACTTGAGCTAGGAATGCCCAGATCATATCACTTGAGCGCAGTGAAGAGAATACCGCATGTAAACCCATATCCAAACCATACTTTGCACTGAAGGAAGCCAAAATAGCTGCCTGCACGAAGGGTTACTGTATGCCCTCAAATCTCAACTGAGTTGATTATTAACTAACCTACTAGTTTTGCCTGAGTGACCATGTAAAAGTGGTTGACTTGGCCTAAAATTGAAGAGGGCTTTGCATGTCTGCCACAACTCTTTCCCCTGGTAATTCAGTGGAGTGTGCCTGAGGGGAATTGGCATAGCTTTTCCTCATGGTTCCGGGTCCCTCCCGGGTCTCCCTTGCCGGTTGTCCATTTGTCATCCAGGCTGCACCCACTGCCGCTGTCATCTAACTTTGCTCTTGGTGTCTTTGCAAAAAAAGCTGAATGATTGGTGTGAATAGCGAGATCCAGAACAAAACTGGGTGATGGGTGGGCAGAAGGTAACGTAGCCGAAGCAGCTAAAAAAAGCGCAACAGAAATGGGTGCCTGCTATATGAACAGCGGCGACCATTTTTGTCAGGAGGGCGTGTGTGTTTTAAGGGGGTCTGTAGGGGTTATTAGTTGTCAGTAGGGTGAGGTCATTCATTGTCCGGCAGGGGTGGGTTCTGTGTGAGAGTAGGGAGAGGTTAGGTCATAGTGAAATATCACCAATATTACGCTATATTATCCGCCCTTATCCCAAAAATTGCACCCAAACTAGCACGCATCATTTTCAAATGTACGTGCTGCAGCCGCAGTATGGGTGGGCAGCGGCTGAACTGAGGAAACGCAGCAGCTGGTCTCTAGTGGAACATTGGCTTGCATTGGGTTACATATCAATCCACCTCTACTGTGCTGTGTTCGGTGTATTACAGGGGGACACACTTGGCAGGAGCAGGACCATATTGGCAGCGAGATCCACACTCTGCTGGGCACTGTGCAGTGAACTGGATATAACACAAGATTTATGATTGCCAAAATTATCTCATTTTATGTGTATATCTGGTACTCTGTAAAATTAAGTTGCAAGTGGACTATAATGCTGCAGATCTAAATGTACGTTTGGCCGACTAGAACATAAAGTACAGTGGTATTTTTCACCCACTGTCCTGAAGTAATGCATTATGGGTGTTTATTACACTTCCTGGTGGTAAAATAGCTTTGAATCTTCTATATAAAGACAAAATTGTAGGGTGCTTTTTGTTTTCATTAAGCCTACTACAAAACTCCTGGTGGCTGTGCTTTTCTGTAGCCAAACGGCATACCCTGTAGCCTTGCCTTCCCGTAATACTGCACGAGCTGTACAGCAGCTGCAGAGAGAAGCAATGCTGGTGCTTTCGCAAGTGTTAACAGTGAAATCTCTGATCATCGGAATGTCCATCTGGCCCTCTCTGTATCTTTTGCAGGCCTTGATGCATTGTCTGTATTCTTACAGTGAACTGTATCCATGTGCAGTATACACTGTCCTTTCCACCCCCCAGAGGCAGCAGGGAGTTTCCCAGTAGGAATGTGCCTGTGGGAGGGAATGGCAGGACTTCCTGGGAGTGGTGTGTGTGGTGGGGGCTGGGGATGGCAGCCTAGTCCTTGCAGTAATGTGTATTTTTAACACTAGACCACTACAAATAACGCACACACGCCTGTAAACGAAAATATCTACAAAGCTGCAGGCTTGTTTCTTAGTTTCAGAACTGTTCTTGCAAGCTAGGCCTGCCTGTCTTGGTTTGAGTATCAGACACAAAACTACATTCTTTTAAAATGCATCATTTTCCTGTGGATCCGGTGAATTCTAATGGAAGCAGCACAAGGTTTCATACAACAGCAGCTGTAAAACGTAGACTTGTGCTGTAAGATTGTTAATGTAAAAAAGGAATGTATTTTCCATGCAGAGACTGGATTTCCTTCATCTAATGTGTTTCCATACTAAAAGTTTTAACATTTGCAGTCATTTGACTTTACCAGCGTTTTTGTGGTTCTGTTTCGTGGTAATCTTTAGTCCTGTAAATCCTGCAGACTTCCTGGTTTTGTTAGCCGTCACATCTGGCCTCTGATTGGAGCAATGGGAGTGCTGGCCTCGGGGAGCTGATGCGTCAGCACTTGCCAGAGCTGGTTTTTTTTTTCTCTTCCCTCAAGGTGTGTTTTTTTTTTTTTTTTTTTTATCTGCTTTCTTTTGTTGTTGAGAAAAATGTAAAAGGCCATGTGAGAAGGTGTGTGCCTATTACTGCTGGTTTTGTTTTTATAAAGGGGCTTATTCATATTGATTCAGATTGCCCCAAAAGAGGCATTGTTTCTGCTGAAGGAGCACTGTATTTATGAAACTGCCAATCTGCTTACAGTTTATTGCTTTGATTTCTTTGATTTAGCCAGTTGCTACACAATACACAGACCTATGACTATGGTAGGGACTAGATTGTGCTCCCCTCTGAGGGACAATTAGTAACAAGACTATATACTCTGTACAGCGCTGCAGATGTTGGCGCTATATAAAAAATATTGCTGATTATGGTAAAGGCTGGCGGTGGTGTAGCGCTGTTGTCCCAGGTTCACATCTGGATCAGGACACTATCTACAGCACTGACCTCTTTTGCAGCGTTTCATAGAGTACATAGTCTTTAAAGCTTGGTATACACTTTTCAATCACTGACAAATGTTACCACCTCCATGTAATATGAGGGTTTACCTACACAATCTGCTTATAGTACTCAGTATCTGTTGACCCTCATACTACATGGAGATAGTAAAATTAGTCAGTGATTGGCCAATCATAATTGAAAGTGTGTTCTAGGCTTAAAGGAAACCAGAGATAAAAAAAAGTTTTATACATACCTGAGGCTTCCTCCAGCCCCATGCGCGCAGATTGCTCCCACTCCGCTGTCCTCCACTGTCTGGTATCGGGTCCCGTTCTGCCAGTCTCGGCCAGTCTGTACAAGAGGAGTGCGCCCTCTGTTTTGAGAGTGCACTTCTCTTGCATCAGACTGGCCACGACTGGCTGAACTAATGGGACCTGATCCCAGAGCAGTGACTCTGAAGGGCTTGCAATCTAATCCTTACCAAAGTCGTTTGTCCATCAGTCTAGGGCCAGTTTTAGAGAGAAGCTAGCCAACCTTTTGAGGTGTGGAAGGAAAACCAAAGTGCCCGGAGTAAACCCAGAAAGATCAGGGAAGAACATACAAACTCCATGCAGATAGTGCCCTGGCTGGGATTGAGACAGCACTGCAGGGCGAGAGTACTATCCACTATGTTATGCTGCCCATCTGCTTGAAGTTTGTATGTTCTCCACTTATTTGTGTGGATTCCACCTGGGCATTTCAGTTTCTTAAATCTTCAAAGCATAGATAATTTATTCTGTGGTGTCAAAATGCTGGTCATACATTATACATGGTGGCATAGTGGATAGTAACCTTGCCTTGCAGTGCTGGAATACCATCCAGGGCACAATCAACAGAGTTTGTATGTTAGCTGTGTCTGCATGGGTTTCCTCCAGGCACTCTGATTTCCTCCGACATCAGATAAGTAAGTTGCGCTGTGAATGATATCCACATGATGATGATAATAAAATTTAATGAGTAATCTTACCACGTCTATTCAGCATGAGCGCTTAGCAAACTGTTTAAAGTACTTTTTTTCCTTTTTATTACATAGTCGTAGTATTGTACTTTGAAGATTGTATGGTGTTTGGCCACCCATATGCTGGATGGTACACACAATGCAGTTTCCAATCAGATGGACGGGCAATCTGACAGGTAGTCGTGTGTACATGTGCATACTGCTCCCAATCAATAACGGCATTGATTTTCAATAACTATCTTCGTACCCAGCATGGGTAGGCGACATTAGACTGAGGGGCTGTTCACTGTGCGCTACTCATGTATCCCTATGGATACATTCACACTGCAGTGGTTGTAATTTCAATTAATTGCACATGTGCTGCAAGCAGCATTTCGGGGGCGATTGTGCTGTGATTCTTGTTCTATTGAACGGGAATCACAAGCGCAAATCGCGCTGAATCGCAGCAAATTGCAAGATTTGGATGGACGCAAATGCGATTGCGGTAAAGTCCCCAATGTGAACCAGCATTTTTTTTTTCTTCTTTATCGCTCGCGTTTTTTAAAAGTGCTGTAGAAGCTCTTGTGTAATGAAATCCAATGTGTGTTCTCACATGAGCGGTGAGCTTTCTTTCCAAACGCCAACATGGGATCTGCACCATTTTCTTGGCGATTGTACTTCAAGGCAAGGCATAGGAGAAATTATAAATTGCTTTAAAAGCAATTTTGAACAGCGATTTAAAAGGCATTCAGTTCCAGGTCAAAGAGTGTACTACTTGTTTGTCTGCACACAGAAAATTGCAAAACAATAATGCATACATAATCGCTAGCAAAAACGTCAAATGCACAAAAACCACTGGTAATCGCTCACAAAAACGCTTAGTCCTTGCGATTTGTAGTGTGAACTAGGCCTGAGGCTAGTTTCACACTGGGGTGTTGAGTACGTTGTAAAAACAGTATTGCAATGGCAGGTGGAAGTCGCATCCCTATACTATACTTATGTGATGCATACAGTTCATAAAAAGTATGCTTTACTGCAACTGTAAGCACGCATGCTGTCTGGTACTGCACATCATGGCTCACATTATTCCAACATGATTCTGTTGCACCGCACTACTAACATGCTGACGTGAACGTACCATTACAATGTAATTGTATCGCATTTGCTATGAGATTATTATCCAGGGCAATTCACCGCAACGTGTCAGTGTGAAAGTGTCCTAAATCTTGTACATATGTACTTTAACGGTCACCTGCAGGGATCCGAACTCTATAACAATTTGGTGCTTTACACATGCGCCACTAACTTGTAGGCTAGCAATGCATTCTGTTGCTGCGGTGGGATGACTGCACAATAGGTGATGGAGCAATAAGGAGAAGATTGCCTTGGCCTGTGCACAGAAGAGATCTAGCAGGCCGGATCTCATCTCGATCGAAAACAATCTTAACGTGCGACTACAGTTAGTGCCATGATTATGGACTCTGTGAACACTGCAGAATTTGTCAGTTCTGTAGAAATACAAATAATAGCAGTTATATCAGCACACGCAAAATGTCTCTTGCGCTCTGCTTCAATGCTGCCTGGGAGTGGATGTGCCGTTCAAATGATTGGCAGCACTTCCGCCATCAAGAAAAATCTGCAGTAAATCTGCCGTGGTAGATTTTTAGCATAGTGGGCACATCCGAAACGATCATATGTGACCAGATCTGTACAAAAACCTAGATCCATTGTACCTATCCATTGCCTGTGAGTGAGTACTTGGTGAGAGTTGCTGTAGCATTCACCACTTTAAATGACACCCGAGGTGAGTATATGGAGGCTGACCTATTTAGTTCCTTGCAAACAATGGCAGTTGCTTGGTAGTCCTGTTGATCTTCTGACATACGTGGTGTCTGAGTCAAAACCCTGGAACGAGCATATAGCTAATTCCAGTAAAGCCCGAGTCAAAGTACCTAATCTGTCAATGCTTGTTCAGAGTCAATGGCTAAAAGTATTAGAGACACAGGACTAAAGCTGGCCATACACTGGCCCGATTTGCGGCCGATTCGATCACTGGGATCGAATCTGCTGGCAATTGTTCGCGCTAAACGCACCCGCCGATCCGATTTCCTCCCGAAATCGGATCGGTCCGTCGATCGCCCGCGGGTAGGGAGCGCGTAGCTAGCGGCGGCCGATCCGATACAGTTATACATTACCTGACGCTGGCTCCCGGGCATCTTCTCTGCGTCTTCTCCGCGCTGCACCGCTCTTGCTTCCATCCCAGCGTACATTAACTTCCTGTGTCACTCCAGTGACCAGGAAGTTCAAATAGAGGGTGCTCTATTTGAACTTCCTGGTCACGGAGTGACACAGTGTACGCTGGGATGCGTTGCGGGGTGCAGCGCGGAGAAGAGGACCCGGAGCCAGCTTCAGGTAATGTATGCATGGGGGGGGGGGGGGGGGACAGGCGGCGGCTCCACAGATTGTGATCGGTTTCAGGCTGAAATCGATTCACAATCTGTTTGCAGTAAAAGCAGCCATATGATCCCTCTCTGATCAGATTCGATCAGATAGGGATCTGTCAGCGGGTCGATCTAATGGCAAATCGCCCAGTGTATGGCTACCTTAAGAGTACTGCCAGGCAACTGGTATTGTTTAAAAGAAAATACATATGGTAGCCTCCAAATCCCTCTCGCCTCTGGTTCCCTTTAATTTCAGTGAATGCCACAGACAGCTTCACTAGAGAAAGTTGTGGTTTTGCCAGACACTTTGGTCCTGATTCACTTAGCTGTGGTAAGATTGCTGTGCTGACAGTGTAGCGCATTGTAACGGGTGTTACTTAGCAATGCTCGTGTTGCTTTGGTAAAGCAGGTTACTCCAATTACGCAATGCGCACCACACTGTCAGTGTTAGTTATAATAAAGTTGCTGTGTATTTCCTGCACACAGCACTCTTACCGCAAGTTATTGAATTGGGCCTTTTTTTCCCGCAGATCCCCACCTTAAATAGCAGAGCTTGACCGCAATACATGTCGGGCTGTGCACCACTACTTCAATGGAGAGGTAGTAGTCGTAGCTTGTGATTTGTTAGGGCAGGTTTCCACTGGTCTCATCCATCTCTGACATAGACGCGCCACACGTGCCGATGCAAATTCACATCAGTCTGGCTGAGTGGATTTGGATGCGTTTTGTGAAAACCTGCAGCAGGCAGCCTTTGCTTTTCCTTCGCTTGTGATTCATTCGCAACTTATTGATTTCTATAGGCCAGTGATGGCTAACCTTGGCACTCCAGCTGTGGTGAAACTACAAGTCCCATGAGGCATTTCAATACTCTTACAGCTCTAAGCATAACTCGGTGAGGCAGAGGCATGATGGGATTTGTAGTTTTGTCACAGCTGGAGTGCCAAGGTTAGCCATCACTGCTATAGGCTGTTTCTTCATCCAAAATTGCGTGGGGTAAACGCTGCGATTCAGCTGCAGTGGAAATGGGCCCTTACTAGAGTCTGCTTGATGGAGCTGCAGCTTGTCAGTTTAGACTAAGTGAAGTACTGTTCATTAAGTGCTGATCACCAGTGACCAAAATAAAGGTCACCATTTTTAACTATTGGCTCTGGCCCCTTTTAAAGAGAACTTGAGGTGGGGGCAGATGGGTCACAGAGGCATGTTCTCGGCCTTATGAACATGCCTCTCTGCCCTCCACCAACATGCTATAGCCCTCCAACTTCGACTCCACAGCCCTGGTCAGGAGCCAATGAAATTGGCTTCTACCCGAGGTACGAAAGCTCAGCTGTGAGCGCCTGACAGCAGAGCAAGCGGGTGCAGTGACGCAGACGGTGAGAGAGTGAAATCTACGCCCTGGCAAGAATAACCGGACGTAGATTTCAATCACTGCCATCTGTAAGAGGTTAAATATGGTGGCGTAAAAGTTGTGATCATACTTTAGAAAATGAGAACAAAAAAAGTGATGATCTAAAGTCAGATCACGACTTTATAATTAGGCCCCAGAGTATTAATCTTTTTGCAGCATGCAAAGGTGTTAAAACTTGTTTGATTTAGCAAAGCATTATGAAATTGGAAGCATTATGAAAGTAAACTCAGTAAGACTCAGTTCTGGTCCATTTACGAGTGATGTGCCAGCTGTTGCCATGGCGATGTCAGGAGGGGAGGAGTCCGAGTATGCTGTGTAGAGCTTTCTTCTGCTCGGCACCTTCACCTGGCTCGGCACTGGTGGATCTACAAGGCTTCTTTTCTGGCTATCATGCTGATCTGTTGACTTTAGGAGTTTCCAAAGCTAGGTAGGTACACCCACTAGCTCCCAGGGCTGTAGAGTCGGTACAAAAATCATCTGACTCCTCAGTTTATGAAACCTCCAACTCCAGGCACCCAAAATTACTAACTCCACTGCCCTGCAAGCTCCTCATGTGTCATGTGTATCCCATGGGGTTTTTCTAATGGAACTAGGGGGTACTCTGACTTGATAAAGTTAATGGAGTGTTACACATTTAGAGTTTTAGTAAAGGCTAAATACTATATAAATAACATCAAATTAGTATTTCAGCTGATTGTAGTAAATGCCAGTAAACTGGTTTGAAATGATAAGCATGCACTACTGTTACATATGTGTTTAAAGGGGTACTTGAAATAATTTTTGTCTTACCTGGTGGTACAGCACAGGCTTTCAAAAGGTTTACATGGGATGTTGAGAAATGCTGCACTAGATTTGAGGCCGGCCATTTAGGACAAGAATCTACTGAGTAAACGGTTGTCCATCGACATCACATAAAGATCTGACATGCTGTATCATTAGCAACAGATGCCTAACTATTGTTCCCATCCTCACCTATCCCCCATAAGCCGCTGCTACATGTGCTGCATTGTTGGCACTTCTCTTCACCTTGGAAACAGATACGATGCTCTGCTGTAGCAGAGAGGCATCTCTACAGCGCTCGGCACCTCAACTCTCTTTCCTGAGGGAAGGAGTCTGATCCTTTTGGTCGACAACTATTGTGCTTGTGTTACCTAGCTTAGGGCTGGCCATAAACCTATTGATCTTTGTTTTTGTGACCAGTTTGTTCTCTTCAATTGATGCTCAGTAGCACGGTGGCGTGGTGGTTCGCACTCTTGCCTTGCAGCAATGGGTATCAGTGTGAATCCTAGTCAGGGCAATATGTTCTCCCCGTGTCTGTGTGGGCTTCCACCCACATCCCAAAAACATAGAGAAGTTAATTGGCTTCTTCCCTACGATTGGCCCTAGACTACGGTGGACATATGACTATGGTAGGGATTATATTGAGACAACCATGTATGTATGTATGTATATGTCTAACACGTGTCGAACTCCAGGCCTGGAGGGCCAGATCCATGCCAGTGTTAAGGATGAACTGAGAAAGAGAGGAATGTGTTTTACCTGATGGACCTCACCTTTCCTGATTCAGACCCATCAATTCATTTGAGCTGTATCAAAATGTGTGAGGACCTCGGCTCTCGTAGGACCGGTTTGACATATATATGCTCTGTAAAGCACTGCGGAAGATGTCAGCGTTATATAAATAATAATTTCTGCTGATATTCATCAAATTGGGTTTGCTGTGGTATGTAATGCTAAGTACACACCATACAATTTTCTGTTAGATTTACCTGCCAGATAGATTTTTTTTTTTCCCAACATGTTGGAAAAAAATCTATCTGGCAGGTAAATCTAACAAAAAATTGTATGGTCTGTGTACCTAGCATAATTATCGCTATCCAGCTGAATTCCAATGAGCTAATGGAATCAATCGACTTATTAAGCATATTATGATTTAATCGATCCATGTACAGCCAGCTTTAGGTGTACATCTGGAGCAAGCACACAGATCCATGTGGTGCTTTCATTATGTGATAAAATGATTCATGATAATGGGTAATTGCCATGTGAACCAGTGTCACATGACTTTGGCTCCTTCTTCAACCGTTCAAAGTTGGAAAATCCTCAACCAGCTGCTGTTGCAGATCACATCAGGATGCTCCCTACTCATTCTCCTCTCTTCATAGGCCAAGCTTCATTATGAAACAGTCACCTGAAACCATCGTGAAAGATAGTTTCAGATGACCTACATTATACTAGTATACTATAGTTTTGAAAAGAAAAGGTTGCCAAAATACACCCTAGCACCAGGGCTGTGGAGTCGGTACAAAAATCCTTCGACTCCTCAGTTTAGGATTCCTCCGACGCCTCGACTCCGACTCCTCTAATTTGCATATTACAATCTTGTTGTTTGAAAGTATGTAACATGAAATTCGTCTCTTAACTGCCAACGCTTAGGAATTTTAAAAGACAACTGATGTGAGAAGGTTATGGAGACTGCCATATTTATTCCCTTTAGTCATAGACTAAAACTAGTCCTTGGTAAGATTACTTGTAAAAGGTACAGGCCGGAACAAAGAACATCTATCAGGCCCTAGGCAATGTAACTGTGGGTACATGTAAGAGTGATGTGCAGGTACTCTGCAGGGGAATAAGGAGATTCTTCCTCTATTACACATTCTTCATGCACAATCTGAACCAGGTTTATGGGTGATAAACACCTCTGTGTTCAATGTGCACAACATTCTCAGTGGATTCCCTGCAGCTCTGTGGGGAGTGCATATGTAGAGTATAGTACTACTGTGTAACAAAGTAAACCTGAGACAGAGGAAATGAAATTTTTTTTTTTTTTTTGTTTTTTTTTTATACATTCCTGGGGCTTCCTCCAGCCCCCTTCAGGCTAATCAGTCCCTCGCTGGCCTCCTCCGCCACCTGGATCTTCTGCTATGTGTCCAGGTACTTGAGCCAGTCTGATGTAGTTTGCATGCACACACTCCACCGCCGGGAGCGTACTACACCTGCGCAGCACTGTTGCGCAGGTGCAGAACACTCCTGGCTGAGGAAGCGGCATGCGGCCGGACTGCTCTGACTAGCTTAATTACCAGGACTCCTAGCAGAAGATCCGGATGGTGGAGGAGGACAGCGAGGGACTGATTAGCCTGAAGGGGGCTGGAAGAAGCCCCAGGTATGTATAAAACTTTTCTTTTCGTCCTTCTCCGGTACCATTTAATTCGTAGTCATCAAACCAAATTTTAACAAATCAAATTATTTGATTTCATGAGCAAAGGGAGTGCATACATTTGCATAAACCAGCATCAATGCAGAATTATTTCCATCTCATTGACCATCTCTATTAGTGACACGGCTACACATCAGGCTTTATACTTACAGCATAGACGTTATTTCGTATATATGTTACGGCCAGAACCCGAAGTGTGGCCACTTCTAGTTCTGGCCGCAGTGGCTGGCCACTTCGGGTTCTGGCCGGCCAATGTGCGAAGTGGCCGCAGCGGAGCAGCCAATGTGAGAAATGGAATGTTACGCCGTCTCGCTGCGGCCAAATTGATGACAAGTTGCTTAATTTAATGAAATATAGCCGGCGGCAATGTAATAGATGAAGCCGCCGGCTTTCGCACTGCCTCTCTCCTCCCCCGCCTCTCTCCTCTCCCCGCCTCCCATACAATATACGTAGCAGCCGGCGGGGACATTCAGCTGGAGAGCCGTTCGTTGCGGCAGGGGAATCCTGCCGTTCCTGCAGAGTGGGTGCTGGCAGAAGCAATGTCTGCAGCCTCCCCGCTCTGCTGCCCCTGCCGCGACGAACGACTCTCCGGCTGCATGTCCCCGCCGGCTGCTACATATATTGTATGGGAGGCGGGGAGAGGAGAGAGAGGCAGTGCGAAAGCCGGCGGCTTCATCTATTACATTGCCGCCGGCTATATTTCATTCAATTAACCCCCTTGGCGGTATGAAAAAATACCGCCAGGGGGCAGCGCAGCAGTTTAAAAAAAAAAAAAAAAAATTTTTTAAATCATGTAGCGAGCCCAGGGCTCGCTACATGATAGCCGCTGCTCAGCGGCATCCCCCCACCCTCTTCGATCGCCTTCGGCGATCTCCGATCAGGAAATCCCGTTCAAAGAACGGGATTTCCTGGAGGGCTTCCCCCGTCGCCATGGCGACGGGGCGGGATGACGTCACCGACGTCGGGACGTCATTGGGAGACCCGATCCACCCCTCGGCGCTGCCTGGCACTGATTGGCCAGGCAGCGCACGGGGTCTGGGGGGGGGGGGGCCGCGCGCCGCATCGGATAGCGGCGATCAGGTGGCGGCGGCGGCGATCGGGGTGCTGGCGCAGCTAGCAAAGTGCTAGCTGCGTCCAGCAAAAAAAAAAATTTAAATCGGCCCAACAGGGCCTGAGCGGCACCCTCCGGCGGCTTACCCCGTGTCACACACGGGGTTACCGCTAAGGAGGTTAAGCAACTTGTCATCAATTTGGCCGCAGCGAGACGGCGTAACATTCCATTTCTAACATTGGCCGCTCCACTGCGGCCACTTCGCACATTGGCCGGCCAGAACCCGAAGTGGCTGGCCAGAACTAGAAGTGGCCACACTACGGGTTCTGGCCGTAACATATGAGATTCCTGTGTACACCTCATATATATATACAGTCACAATCAGATGTGTATATCTGACTTTAAAAATACGGTGACTGCTTTATTGAAGCAGCACAAGTAACTAATTTTGATTGGTTTATTTCATTTTTGTGGACTAAACACAGCTATTACTGTATATATACATAATTTTTAATGACTATTATCTGAGAAATGGAACATTTTATCATATTTTCTATTTTAATTACAGTTACAAATTCATTAGGAGTCAGTGCATTTTTTTGCCCGACTCTGACTCCAGGCACCCAAAATTGCCCTGACACCACGACTCCGACTCCACAGCCCTGCCTAGCACAGTAATGGCTAACCTTGGCACTCCAGCTGTGACAAAACTGCAAATCCCATCATGCCTCTGCCTCCCTGAGTTATGCTTAGAGCTGTCAGAGTATTACAATGCCTCATGGGACTTGTAGTTCCACCACAGCTGGAGTGCCAAGGTTAGCCATCACTGCCCTAGCATGTAGGACATTCTGGATCTTAAAAGATGCCCTGAAGTTCTCACAGGTACTGGGGTTCCATACATCACAAGATGGCTACACTTGCTCAAGGACTTGATATGCTGGTATCTATGCTACGATATCTAAACATGTTTAGTCATGTGATTAGAGGTGCCCAGTTCCAGAATCTGCTAGAGGAATGGCAGGTGATGAAAACTAAGTGTGAGATGGTCCGTAAAACCCTTAGGAACCACCGGTTGGCATCCATATTACCTTATTGCTGCCATATGTTGGCACCAGGGCTGTGGAGTCGGTACAAAAATAATTTAAGTCCGACTCCTCAGTTTATGAAACCGACTCCAGGTACCCAAAAATTACTCCGACTCCTCAGCCCTGGCTGGCACAGTTTACATTTCTAATGTTGCTTTTAGACCCTACTCCACAGGATGCTTTATTTAGAAATGACTCCCAATTAGTAATGCAAGTTATGCACTAGGGATCACAGATATGCAATTTTTTTCCGAGTTGATGCAAATGTATGCAGCCTGAAAATGGACCAATCAATTTAAACATGGGTTTAAATTGGTCCATTTTCAAGCTGCTTACATTTGCATAAAATTTGCATAAATTAGGAAAATTTGCATCTCATTGATCATCCCGATTAGGCACTTTTCAAATAGCAGTGTTGTCCTCTATACTAAAACCCTAATGTCTCTGC
Source organism: Hyperolius riggenbachi (assembly GCF_040937935.1). NCBI lineage: Eukaryota > Metazoa > Chordata > Amphibia > Anura > Hyperoliidae > Hyperolius > Hyperolius riggenbachi. The sequence goes on from NC_090650.1 coordinate 60,548,115, forward strand.
GTCCCATGTCCCTGTGTGTGTCCCATTTGCACTCTGCGCATGTGCAGGGACGCAGAGACACTGAGGGAGAAACGTGCGGCGAGGGATAAGGGGCATGGGCGGGTGCGACGGCACGCACGCGACGGAATTGTGCGGGCGCATGCGCAGTGACAGACCTAGCCCTTTTTTAAGTGGGCTTAGGTCCTCTAGTTAGTTATAAAATGTCTACAGAACTGTGGTTTACAACCAGACTTCCACGTGATGCAAAAAGAATGAGCCTTCTAAAAAAGCTCTGTCTTCTCACAGAAACTTCTTCAGGGCTTGTTCACATTGTGTTCCGTCCACGTTGGGCAGCTTTTGTGGCGGTTTTTTTTTTCCGATTTCCGGCGATTACCTGTGCGCTTTTTTTTTTTTTTTTTTTTTTTTTACCACTTCACAACGGAGGGGTTATACCCCTGAAGCACCAGCGCAATTTGTACATTGCAGCGCTGCTTCCATTCATTTTTTACTGCGATATGATTGGTTATTGGGGACTGGGGTCCCCATAACCAATCATTGCACTGCAGAGCGGGGGTGTGTGCGCGCGCGGGTCGCGGGGGAGCGCGATCGCGCGCTACACGTTTGTTTACATTTATTTGTTATCAATGGAGACTGCTTCTGTTTGAAGCAGTCTCCATTGTGTCCGCAATCGGCGCGTCTAATTGGATTTAGGAACGCTTGTTCCTAACATCCAATTAGTCACCTGCTGTGCTGGCTGGCTGGAGTGTGCGCGCGAGGTCCCCGCCCACTCCCAGCCAGTAAACAAATAAGTGCGCCTTTCTCCGTCCCTGGGGGTGAAGCAGTGCGCAGAGGGACGGAGAAATTTAGCACTGGGGGGGTAAAGTGGTTAAACTCTTTTCTAAGCAGTTTTTGCCGAGCGAGTTTTACACTTCCTGACGTCAGTCAGGAAGTGAACTCTTTGAACCGGAAAAGAATAAATATAATCTTAAAAACGCAGTCGCTGCACAAATCGATTTTGTGAGCGTTTTGCGTTTCTCTTATACCTTCCATTGGGGCGGAATCGCCCCGAAAATAGTCTACGCACTGCTATGCTGTCCGCCCAGCGCACTACCCGCGCTGATATGAACCTTCTCATAGACATTCATTGCACAAGCGTTCGGGGGCGTTTGTCAAAAAGCGCACGCAAGTGGGGAAAAAAAGGCCGGAAAACGCCTGCAGTGTGAACGAGCCCTCATATGCACGTTTTTTTGTTGTTTTTTTTTGCATCAAGTTCAGCTTCTTGAAATCTGCTTGGTGTACACTGAGCTCCTTTAGTTGTTTGTATCACATGTTCTACAGATCATCCCTAGAAGAAATTAGTTTTCAGAAGAAATTGGTTCTTAAGAAATGTTGGTTTTAGATGCATCCTCAGTGTTTTCCTGTTAATATCTGTGGTGCAATCTATTATCTGTCCGTAAAGGGATAGAGATGGTATGACTGCACCCTGTATGCCCACTCAGGCCTGGTGCACACCAAAAACCGCTAGCAGATCCGCAAAATGCTAGCAGATTTAGAAACGCTTTTTCTTCTTTTTCTGTAGCGTTTCAGCTAGCATTTTGCGGTTTTGTGAAGCGGTTTTGGTGTAGTAGATTTCATGTATTGTTACAGTAAAGCTGTTACTGAACAGCTACTGTAACAAAAACGCCTGCAAAACCGCTCTGAACTGGCGTTTTTCAGAGCGGTTTGCGTTTTTCCTATACTTAACATTGAGGCAGAAACGCATCCACAATCCAAAAAATGCCTCACCCCGGGAGTATGCGTTTCTGCAAAACGCCTCCCTCTCTGGTGTGCACCACCCCATTGAGATACATTGACCAAGCGGATCCGCAGCCGCAAGCGGATCTGAAAACGCTGAAAAAGCCGCTCGGTGTGCACCAGCCCTATGTGTAGCTTTTTCCTGTGAGTAGAGGTTGATGAGTGCAATCATGTGGTGTTAGAGCTGATTGTTATTGTGAGGTTTTTTTTTTTTTTGTTTTTGTTTTTTCTCTTCCTGAAAACGACAACTTCTGGAGTGATTTCAGGGTATGCGATTTTGGACTCTGCATTCTCTGAGTGAAATCACTCCAAAAATGCTGCAGCCCGATTGCAAATCACAAATGCTAGTGAGATTTTGTAGGTGGAATCACCCGCATGGACTTTTATTGGCACAGCGCTTTTGGAATCTAGCAATTTCCAAATGCTGCTGGAGCAGCTCTAGTGGGCCAACTGTGCAGAGTTTCCCGATTAGACCCGATTAGCTACATGCTTGTTACGGGTGTGTGATTAACACTCTTCAGCCTGGGCTGCCAGGAAACTGGTATTGTTTAACCACTTAAGTATCAGTGGACTCTGCCCCCAGAGGCCGCTGGTACCAGAAACTGCGGAATAGCAACGAATACCAACGAATCGCCGCACTTGCCTACCACAATCTCCACCACCGCACGTCGGGAACCTGGGCCACCCACTCTGCCGTCCCTATGATGGCAAAGTTCCTGTGAGCCGGTCAGGAGCCGCTTTCATTGGCTCCTGACCCTGCCTATCAGTGGAAGCCAATTGGAGCGGCTTACGTTGATAGACAGGGTCAGGAGCAAATGAAATCGGCCCCTGACCTGCTCACAGGGCTCTGCCGTTATAGAGACGGAAGAGCAAGTGAGCTGCATCGGTGAGACAGCGGCAAGAACGCGTGGCATCTGTTGATTGAAAACTACGCCCTGGCAGCCATCAAAACTGTGTCGATTTCAGTCATCGAGGTCCTTAAGTAGTTAAGGCAAGCAGCTCAGGTACTGTAGGTAGATTTATCAAAACCAGTGTTGGAAAAACGAGAACTAGAGTTAACAAATGGAACAGTTGCTCAGAGCAAAGATTCTTATTGGTTGCCAGTTTCTCTTGGCACCTATTCCAGTTTTTCAGTTAACATTGCACTAGCACACTAAGCTGGGTTTTTGCATTTTCCCCTTTACTGTTTTGAATGAGTGTTATGGTCTATGTAAGTGGATGCCCAAAATGCTGGACCTTGAAGCAACAAATGAGTCTTGCTTAGATAACCAATTTCCTTTTTGACACCCATGCTAACCTAGAAATAAAAAACACATGCATAAGTAGATAAATGCTGGTTCTGCTTGCATAACAGATGTGCAGTGTTCTCCCCAGAATTTTTTTCCAGCCGGGTGGCATGAAAAAGTAGCCGGGTGGGTAGGCATGGGGAAATTTGGTGGCGTGCGCAAGTTACCAGAGCACGCTATGCTGCACTACCGCAGCCTAGCGTACGCTCATCTCTCTATTTCTGTCCACTTTTACTATTTAGTTTCCAGTTGCATTGGTCGTGGGGTATTGCAGATAGTGTGCAGGGGCCACATATTGTGTGTGTGTGTGTGTGTGTGTGTGTGTGTGTGTGTGTGTGTGTGTGTGTGTGTGTGTGTGTGTGTGTGTGTGTGTGTGTGTGTGTGTGTGTGTGTGTGTGTGTGTGTGTGTGTGTGTGTGTGTGTGTGTGTGTGTGTGTGTGCGCGTGCGTGCGTTAGCGCTGGCCGCCGACTGCAGAGCCATGTGTCTGTGAGCTGTACAGAGATGTGTATGGAGACAGTGGTATGCGCACAGTTCACTGATGGCTGAAGGAATCAAATTCTATATGCAGGCTGTGAATTATTAATATATATATATATATATATATATATATATATATTTATATTTCACAGCCTGCATATAGAATCTGATTCCTTCAGCCATCAGTGAACACTGCTAATACCTCTGTCTCCATACACGTCTCTGTACAGCTCACAGACACATGGCTCTGCAGTCGGCGGCCAGCGCTAATGGTCACGCCTCTAATGCGCTGAGCCAATCAAAGCACGAGCTCGCCGGGCAGCGCGAGATCTCATGCACAGAGAAGCAGTGCATCCTGATGCGGCTTGCGGTGACAGGGACGCAACATCAGCCGGGCAATACTTTATTCTACTTGGGCACAGTGACAGCGGGGCATGCAATCACACCAGGCGGGCGATAATTAAATTTACCCGGGCGCTTTGCCCGGCTGATTGATTCCGGGGAGAACAATTGTGGGAAGAAAAATGGGGAGGAGAGAGAGGGAGAGAGAGGGAGAGAGAGGGAGAGGGAGGGAGAGGGAGGGAGAGGGAGGGAGAGGGAGGGAGAGGGAGGGAGAGGGAGGGAGAGGGAGGGAGAGGGAGGGAGAGGGAGGGAGAGGGAGGGAGAGGGAGGGAGAGGGAGGGAGAGGGAGGGAGAGGGAGGGAGAGGGAGGGAGAGGGAGGGAGAGGGAGGGAGAGCGAGAGAGAGAGAGAGAGAGCGCTAGGGGGGAGATAAGGTGAAAAGAGAGAAAGTGAAAGAGGGGGGGGGGGAAGAGACACAGCAAAAGGGAGAGAAGGAGAGAGAGACAACAAGAAAGGGAGGGACAGAGAGAGCGCGAAAGAGAGAGGGAGAGACAGCGAAAAAGAGACAGTGTGAGACAGCGTGAAAGAGAGAGACCGCGTGAAAGAGAGTGAGAAAGAGACAGCTGAAAGAGAGACAGCGTGAAAGAGGAAGAGAGACAGCGTGAGAGAGAGACAGACAGAGAGAGACAGACAGAGAGAGAGACAGTGACACAGCGTGTGAGAGAGACCTAGTGTGAGAGAGCGAGAGAGAGACCCAGCGAGAGAGAGAGAAGAGAGAGACAGCGTGAAAGAGAGAGAGCGTGAAAGAAAAAGGGAGAGAGACTGAGTGAGAGACAGCAAAAAAAGAGTGTGAAAGGGACAGTAAAGAGAGAAAGGTAGAGAGACAGCAAGAAAGTGAGTGTCTGTGTAAGGGGTAGAAAGGAGGATTGGCGATGGTGCATGTGCACAAGTTACCTTTTCTGTCAGGGAGGGGCTTTGACTCTTGCATCCACAGACCACCCACAATCTCATTCATCTCTCCTGCCGAGTCCCGACCACTGTATACTGTGCGATCTAACAGTGGGTCAGGCTCAGGCAGGAAACACACTCTGCACGCTGCTGCTTAGAGGTCTGTGGGCGGGGCCGCTGTAACGGAGCCTGGTGAGTGTTGCACAGAGCCTGGCCACCCACGTGGTTTCTCCGAGGAGTCCCAGCCCAGCAGGCAGCAAACTAATGCGCGCAGATCCGATCCCCCGCCCCCTCCTCCTTCCTCCCCTCGATGCCTATGCTCGCAACTGCTGCTGTTTTACAAGATGCAGCGCTGCGTGTAGGCACAAATGACAGGCACGCAACGTCAGCCGGACAATAATTTATTCTACTTGGGCACAGTGACAGCGGGGCATGCAATCACACCAGGCGGGCGGTAATTAAATTTACCCGGGCGCTCCGCCCGGCTGATTGATCCTGGGGAGAACACTGATGTGTATAGCATTGTGTGAGAAAAAAATGGGTTTAACTGGGGCTTCTTGCAGCCCTCTGGAATCCTCCTGTGCCTATGACGTCTTCCTGTTTCCCTCCACTACTTCACATGCGCAGAGCACTCCTGGCCGTGGGAGTGCACAGTAGCTGGCGATTCGCGGTGAAGGACTGGCTTTGCAGGGGTCACTGCTGCTTACCGAAGGGAACTAGGAAGACGACGTGGGCAGGGGGGGGGGGGGGGGGTATGCTGCAAGAAACCCCAGGTGAGTTGAATTTTTTTTTCCCTCGCTTAAAGGACAACAGAGGTGACGTGACATGATGATAGACATGTGTATAGTGCCAAGCACACAAATAACTAGGCTGGTTGTTTTTTTCCCCACTCTCTGCCTGCAAAGCCCCATACACATGCTACACACCGGTCTTTTAAAGAGACTCTTAACAACATTTTCAGCCTTATTCCTTCTATCCTATACGTTCCTATACCTGTTCTAATGTGCTCTGATTTACTGCAGCCTTTTCTAGTTGCACTGTCTCTGTAATCTATCTAATCTTCTTTTCTTTGTCAAGCTTTGTCGACCCAGAGAGGAATGCACTGCCTCTGCTGTGATAAGAAGTTATGCACACCCCCTCCACGCCCCCCCATATATGCTCTCCTGTGTGTATGAGTCACAGGCAAGGTCTCTGCTCACAGCCAGCTGTCTGTGAGGCTCACAGAGCTGTGACCTTGTGAACAGCTGTGAGTGCAGAAAGATCAGTTCAAAGCCCAGACAAGCAGCAGGCTGGTACATTTATTTATGTAAGATTTTCACAGTACAGATTCTTTGTCAGAACCCCACACACCCATCTGCCTATACAGCCCAGCCTCTGTGCTATCTCAATCCCCCCTAAGCCCCCCATGCGCTCTGCTATCCCCCATAAATCACAGCCGCGCTGTCAACACGCAGCGGGTTGTTTACCTCTATAGTGTCAGTCTGCTGCTCACTCCGCCTCCTGCATAGCTCCGGTCCCCACCTGCGTCCCTTCCCAGCTGATTGGAGGGAAGGGATGCGGGCGGGGACCGGAGCTATGCAGGAGGCGGAGGGAGCAGCAGACTGACAGTACATATGTAAACACAGCCCGCACAGCGCGGCTGTGATTTATGGGGGATAGCAGAGCGCAGGGGGAACTTAGGGGGGATCTGGATAGCAACAGAGGCTGGGCTGTATAGGCAGACCCAGCCTGTGTGTGTAGATAGCATTGTCAGAACTCCACCTCGGGTTCTCTAAGGTTCATACACGCCTACCAACGATCTGTCCAACTATCTGCCAAACTTGTCTGTTAAGCCCCATTCACACGCTCAACAGCGGTCTTTTATGTATTTTGCTATTGTTCAAAGAGCTGATAAGAAGTCAATCAACAGTTGGATTGACTTATCAGGTATTCGCTTTTAGAACAATAGCTAAAGGTTTTGTTTTTTGTTTCTTTTTGAGTATCAACTTGTTTCACAACAAAAGTTGTGAAAGCATAAAAGATATCTTTAAAGAGTAACTGTCAGGCTGCAGAAGCTAATTTAAACCTCTATTCTCCTGTGTTAAACAGTTTAGAAGGAAGCCAAAAAGGCAATACTGAAGATAAAAATCTCTCTTACATTTGATGTGTGCTTATCAGCAAAGCTGTTATTCCCAAGCTCTTAAGAAGATGCAAGCCGCATACCATACTGCAAAGCATTCTGGGGCTCTCCCCTCGGCTGCTAATGAGAGAAGTTACAGGGTCAAGTAACAATAGCATGTAACTCAGTCCAGAGCACAGCACTGATAAATCTCCTGGCAGAGTACACTGCAGGAGTCCACTATTGTTCCTAGCCACATGGCTAATTAATATTCACTGCACACTAGTGTTATTCAGTAGGAGCTTTTCTGTGATCAGGAAGCAGGGAGGACATGACGACACAATTTGGTTTCATAGGAGACAGACAAACATGGAACCTGCCATGAGCTGTCAGGAGCATCATTCTCTGCATATACTATATAAAAATTCTGTGAAATCCAAACGTGGACAGTGAAATGCATATGTAATGTAAGTACAGCCTATATTTAGCTACTGATATATGTGTTTATTTTCTCTGAGACCTTATACTTAACAGCTCCTCTTTAAAAAAAAAAAAAAAAAAAAAAGTTGTTTTGAGGAGGAGGATAGATACAATTATTTTTGTCATCAGTTTGTTTTTTTTTGTTTTGTTTTTTTGTTTTAATTTTAAATGTTGCTATAGCAGCATAGAGGGCTTCTATAGCAACATAGAGGGCGCTATTGTAGCTGGGAACGCAAAGAATCACTCGCGTTCCCAGCCTGTCGGGTCCTGACGGCGAAACCGGAAGTGGACGCCGGCAGGGCCAGGAGGATCGGAGCGAGGCTGCGAGGGCATCGGACAGCTGCAGGGGGCTGAAGGAAACCCCAGGTGAGTAAAACTCATTTTTTTATTTGACTTAAGTGCCTCTTTAAAGACCGAAGAGTTAACTTTAGGTTTGCCTGAGGTAAAATGTTTCCCGAATACTACATGCCTCGTCACCATGGTGGTAACTATAGAAATGTTATTAAAGACAGGAGATAAGCTTAGTGAACTGAGGCCAATGTTCATTAAATACTTTCTCCTCTCTCTTTTCACGATGTCAAAACTGTCAAAGTGCCAGCTAGGGGCATGCTTGGGAGCTTTAGCATCCCCGTTAGCATGCAGTAAACTTTCGTCTGTTCTGAGGTAGCAGTAATGCTAGGTACACACCATACAATTTTCTGTTAGATTCTTCTGTTAGATTTACCTACAACATGGAAAAAAGCTATCTGGCAGGTAAATCTAAAAGAAAATCTAACAGAAAATCAGGGCTGTGGAGTCGGTCCAAAAATCCACCGACTCAGACTCCTCAGTTTAGGATTCCTCCGACTCCTCGACTCCGACTTCTCTAATTTGCATATTACAATTTTGGTGATTAACAGTATGTAACGTGAAATTTGTCTCTTAACTGCCAACGCTTAGGACTTTTACAAGACAACTGAAGTGAGAAGGACATGTAGACTACTATATTTATTCCCTTTAGACTAAAACTAGTCCTTGGTAAGAGTACTTGTAAAAGGTACAGACCGGAACAAAGAACATCTATCAGGCCCTAGGCAATGTAACTGTGGGTACATGTAAGAGTGATATGCAGGTACTCTGCAGGGGAATGAGGAGATTCTTCCTCTATTACACATTCTTCATGCACAATCTGAACAAGGTTTATGGGTGAAAGACAACACCTCTGTGTTCAATGTGCACAACATTCTCAGTGGATTCTCTGCAGCTCTGTGGGGAGTGCATATGTAGAGTATAGTACTACTGTGTAACAAAGTAAACCTGAGACAGATGAAATTAAAGTTTTATACATACCTGGGGCTTCCTCCAGCCGCCTTCAGGATAATAATAATAATGGCAGTATTTGTATAGCGCCTTTCTCCTGTCAGACTCAAAGCGCTTGCGAGGCAGCCACTAGAGCGCACTCAGTAGGCAGTAGCAGTGTTAGGGAGTCTTGCCCAATGAATTACTGGCTTACTGAACAGGCAGAGCCGAGATTCGAACCCAGGTCTCCCATGTCAGTCCCTCGTTGTCCTCCTCCACCACCTGGATCTTCTGCTATGAGTCCAGGTACTTGAGCCAGTCGGGCGTAGTGCGCATGCACACACTCCGCCGCCAGGAGCATACTACACCTGTGCAGCACTATTGCGCAGGTGCAGAATGTTCCTGGCTGTGGGAGTGGCATGCGGCTGGACAGCGCTGACTGGCTGAATTACCAGGACTCATAGCAGAAGATCCGGGTGGTGGAGGACAGCGAGGGACTGATTAGCCTAAGGGGCTGGAGGAAGCCCCAGGTATGTATAAAACTTTACTTTTCATCCGTCTCAGGTACCCTTTAATTTGTAGTCACCAAACTAAATTTTAACAACATATCAAATTATTTGATTTCATCAGCAAAGGGAGTGCATACATTTGCATAAATCAGCATCAGTGCAGAATTATTTCCATCTCATTGACCATCTCTATTAGTGACACAGCTACACATCAGGCTTTATTCTTACAGCATAGATGTTATTTAGTATATATAAGAGATTCCTGTGTACACATCAAATATACAGTCACAATCAGATATGTATATCTGACCTTAAAAATACGGGGACTGCTTTATTGAAGCAGCACAAGTAACTAATTTTGATTGGTTTATTTCATTTTTGTGGACTAAGCACAGCTATTACTGTATATATACATTATTTTTAATGACTATTATCTGAGAAATAGAACATTTTATCATATTTTCTATTTTAATTACAGTTACAAATTCATTAGGAGTTGGAGTCGGTGCATTTTTTCCCCGACTCCGACTCCAGGCACCCAAAATTGCCCGACTCCACGACTCCGACTCCACGACTCCGATTCCACAGCCCTGCAGAAAATTGTATGGTGTGTACCTAGCATAACAGTAACTTTAGGCCCCGTTTACACTTAATCAGTTGCTCTCAGTTATAACTGAAAGGTCAACTGATATTCAGAGTAAGGGCCCGTTTCCACTAGGAGCGGTGCGATGCGGCTACATAGCCGCATCGCACCACAGGTGTCCTGAAACACATGCACAGCAATGGAAGAGCACTGCGTGCATGTTGTGCGGAGCGATCCGCAAATCTGCAGTATGCTGCAGATTATCGCACGGCTGCATCCGCCCGCAGCCGCGTCCTCTCCTCAATTGACTTCCGCATCGGGAGATGCGGAAGTGATACGATGCAGCTAGCTAGCCGCATTCGCATCATTTACTAGTGCAAACCAGCCCTAAGTCCCATGTTTTCCTATGGCACCTTTCACACTTAACGCGTTTTAACTGAAATCTTTTTCACAATGCACTGCTATGGAGGAAAAAAAGCGTACAAACTGATTACGTGTATACGGGGCCTAAGGGTGTGTATGGGGAGAGGGTGGCAGTGTTATTGTCATACAGAAACTATACATATTGGAAAAAGTGATGGGTTAAACAGCAACTTTACAATCTTGGACAGGTTGTTTTTGTTTTGTTTTTTCTCTCTGCGATAAAGATACTGCTACATTTTATTTCATTTTTTTTATGTTGTAACATCTGCAGCCTTCAATATAAAAAGGAAGACTAGTATTTTTTTCAATGTTTAATGTCTGTACCCAGCGCCTGATTCAAGCTCAGCTGAAGCCTATGGTAGCACAGTGCCAGTTTGAGCTGACAAGCATAAAGCCAGCCCACAGAAGTGTTTGTTATAGAGGCAATGGCCAGCCCATATATGGAAAGGTTGTAGTGCTGGAATCCAGGCCCCGGCTTTCACTTGTGAGATGCATTTGCTGAAGAATGCTCATCTTCCACGCAGCGTTACTCAGTGAGTGTGAATCTTTCAGGGCTTATTTATACGGCTGTCATGAGTCTGTTATGTGTCTGCTTTTAAGATTTCCAAAAATGGGGAGAGGTGGTAATCTTGTGTAGTTTAGTTACTGCAAACCTGAGCAGCACCATGAAGAATGTTTCACCTTTTTGAAAAACTGGTAAATTAGGATGGCCCTTTTCTTAGCAGTTTGCCAGTCACTTGTGTGGACGTTTCAGGCACGTAATCTAAAGGACCATTTGGTCAGTGCCGAATTTTCTAGTAAACGACTAGAGGAAGAAAGGAAGAACTGGCTCTCTGCTACCCCCCCCCCCCCCCCCTCCAAAAGGCATGCATCGCTGCGGGAGATGTAAGGTCTGCCCCTTTGTACAAAAAAACGGGACATTTTGGGACTCCAAGCATGAGGAGTACAACATTAATGCATTTATGAACTGTGAGACCACAGGGGTAGTGTACATGGTTACCTGCCCCTGTGGTCTACAGCAGGGGTCCCCAACCTTTTCCGGCCCGGGGACCACTTTCTGACCCAAATTTTTTTCCGGGGCCCGGGGGGTGTGGTGTGGTGTGTCTCGGGGGTGGCGGTTGCGCGCGACCGCGACCTAGTGGACAGTGTCGTGCGCAGCGGGTTATTGGGGGGGGGGCTGGGGTTCGAGGGCATAGCTAGCATAGTTGCCCTAGGGAGTTTAGTTGCCCCAGTATAGGGAGTTTAGTTGCCCCAGTATGGCTAGTATAGTGCCCCAGTATAGCTAGTATAGTGCCCCAGTATAGCTAGTATAGTGACCAGTATAGCTAATATATTGTCCAGTATGGGTAGGTAGTGCCCCAGCATGGCTAGTATAGTGCCCCAGCATGGCTAGTATAGTGCCCCAGCATGGCTAGTATAGTGCCCCAGCATGGCTAGATAAATAAATAAATCAATAATCAATCCCCCGGAGAGGAAGATCATCTATATTTTAATATGTTCAAAACTATGATCAGTGGCAACGCTAGTTATATATATACTCTATATTCCATATGTACTCTACATTCAATATGCCTGTTGAAAAACGAAAGAAAAGAGAGAATAAAGTCGCTATCAGTTTACTAAAAAATGGGTACTAAGAACTATCCTCCTGTAGGATGCATGCAGTCTGTCTAGCTAGCTCCATGTAAATAGCATATCTGAGGTACTTTGATCTGAAGATGATTATAAGCAATGAACGTTGATTGGCAAAAAAAAGTTCTCTGTCCATAAACAAAGATGGCCGCTGGAGGACTGTCATGTGACTAGGATGGACAGTATAAAAAAGCCATCCGGATGTCTAACCACTCCCCCTGACGGGGAGACAATGTTGTACGCATCGGGTTACCCGGGGGGGGGGGGGGGGGGCATAGCTAGCATAGTTGCCCCAGTATAGGGAGTTTAGTTGCCCCAGTATGGCTAGTACAGTTACCCCAGTATAGCTGGCATAGTGCCCCAGTATAGCTGGCATAGTGCCCCAGTATAGCTAGCATAGTGCCCCAGTATAGCTGGCATAGTGCCCCAGTATAGCTGGCATAGTGCCCCAGTATAGCTGGCATAGTGCCCCAGTATAGCTGGCATAGTGCCCCAGTATAGCTGGCATAGTGCCCCAGTATGGCTGGCATAGTGCCCCAGTATGGCTGGCATAGTGCCCCAGTATGGCTGGCATAGTGCCCCAGTATGGCTGGCATAGTGCCCCAGTATGGCTGGCATAGTGCCCCAGTATGGCTGGCATAGTGCCCCAGTATGGCTGGCATAGTGCCCCAGTATGGCTAGTATAGTGCCCCAGTATGGCTAGTATAGTGCCCCAGTATGGCTAGTATAGTGCCCCAGTATGGCTAGTATAGTGCCCCAGTATGGCTAGTATAGTGCCCCAGTATGGCTAGTATAGTGCCCCAGTATGGCTAGTATAGTGCCCCAGTATGGCTAGTATAGTGCCCCAGTATGGCTAGTATAGTGCCCCAGTATGGCTAGTATAGTGCCCCAGTATGGCTAGTATAGTGCCCCAGTATGGCTAGTATAGTGCCCCAGTATGGCTAGTATAGTGCCCCAGTATGGCTAGTATAGTGCCCCAGTATGGCTAGTATAGTGCCCCAGTATGGCTAGTATAGTGCCCCAGTATGGCTAGTATAGTGCCCCAGTATGGCTAGTATAGTGCCCCAGTATGGCTAGTATAGTGCCCCAGTATGGCTAGTATAGTGCCCCAGTATGGCTAGTATAGTGCCCCAGTATGGCTAGTATAGTGCCCCAGTATGGCTAGTATAGTGCCCCAGTATGGCTAGTATAGTGCCCCAGTATGGCTAGTATAGTGCCCCAGTATGGCTAGTAAAGTGCCCCAGTATAGCTAGTAAAGTGCCCCAGTATAGCTAGTATAGTGCCCTAGTATAGTGCCCCAGTATAGCTAGTATAGTGCCCCAGTATAGCTAGTATAGTGCCCCAGTATAGCTAGTATAGTGCCCCAGTATAGCTAGTATAGTGCCCCAGTATAGCTAGTATAGTGCCCCAGTATAGCTAGTATAGTGCCCCAGTATGGCTAGTATGCCCCAGTATGGCTAGTATGCCCCAGTATGGCTAGTATGCCCCAGTATGGCTAGTATGCCCCAGTATGGCTAGTATGCCCCAGTATGGCTAGTATAGTGCCCCAGTATAGCTAGTGTGCCCCAGTATAGCAGCACGGTGGCGTAGTGGTTAGCTCTCTCGCCTTGCAGCGCTGGGTCCCTGGTTCGAATCCCAGCCAGGGCACTATCTGCAAAGATTTGTATGTTCTCTCCGTGTCTGCGTGGGTTTCCTCCGGGCACTCCGGTTTCCTCCCACATTCCAAAAACATACGGATAAGTTAATTGGCTCCCCCTAAAATTGGCCCTAGACTACAGTACATACACTACATAATATAGACATATGGCAATGGTAGGGATTAGATTGTGAGCTCCTTTGAGGGACAGTTAGCAACAAGACAATATATATATACACTGTACAGCGCTGCGTAATATGTCGGCGCTATAAAAAATGCTAAATAATAATAATAATAATAGCTAGCATTGTGCCCTAGTATAGTAGCCCCCGCCCACACCCCTCCTCCCGCGGCCGCCGCTGCAGTTACCTTTGCCGGCGGTCTCTTTACATTCCCCCCTCTCTCTCGCCGGAGTGTAAGCCACAGCAGCGTGCCCCGCGGCTGCTGTGATGGAGAGGGAAGAAGCAGGAAAGAGAGAGCGGTTCCCATAGTAACGGTGTGCCGCTATAGGAAGCCGCTCTGTCTCTCCTGCTTCCTCCCTCTCTATCACAGCAGCCGCAGGGCGCGCTGCTGTGACTCACACGCTGGCAAGAGAGAGAGAAGGGGAATATAAGAGACCAAGTGGCCGCCAAAGGTAACAGCAGCGGCGGCCGCGGAGGGGGACGGGTGGAGGGGGCAGGCAAGAGGACAGTCCTGCGGCCCAACTGAAAACTTCCTGCGGACCACAGGTTGGGGATCCCTGCATTAGGTTATGTACTTTAGTTTTTGGGGCCCAAAGAATTGTGTGTGTTCTTTTTTGAGGAGCCTTAAGCTCTCATATTACACATCCAAATCCTGATTCTAATCTATTGAGGACTGCCTCCCTCCTGTGTTTGCTTATAAACCGATGGCTAGCGACAATCAGTGTCGCTAACCTGACGATATTGTCGGGGGGGGGGGGGGGACTAGCAGCTGTAATAGAGACACAGAGGCATGTCATTGTGCACATGACATGCCTCTGGGTCCTAATAAGATTTAAATATTCCAACTCAGGTTCTCTTTAATCTTCGTACTCGCGCTATACTTGGTCGGGGTGGCTGATAGTGACCACCTCCAGAGAATCCTAGCGTGTGTGCTGGAGCCTCAAGACCTCACATAAAGATCCGGTAGAACAAAGCCATTTGTGCGCTGCTTTTATTCCTCCGTGTGCTTTGCACTGCTGGGCGTGTGATCGAATCTGCCAGGAATCAAACAGGAAAATCGATGTGTGTATGACCTGATTAAAGGACTTCCGAGGCCAAAAAATCAAAATTTTGATCAGTGCCTGACTTTTTCAAATCCATGGGCAAGTTCCTCCTCGCCCTCCGCTCTGTTCCGCCGCAAATGTATTCTTTTCTATGCCCCCAGTTCGGGGCCCGACCCCACTGCACGGGTCGGCCCGTACTCCACTCGCAAGATGGCCGCCGATCAGAGCCGCGGCTGCGCAGTACATATGGAGGCAGGTGCGGCTGCGCAGCTCTCCGCCCCCCGTCCAGCCGCGTAGAGCTGCGCAGCCGCACTTGCCTCCATATGTACTGCGCACCCGCGGACTCTGATCGGCGGCCAGCTTGCGAGTGGAGTACGGGCCGACCCGTGCAGTGGGGTCGGGCCCCGACCTGGGGGCATAGAAAAGAATACATTTGCGGCGGAACAGAGCGGAGGGCGAGGAGGAACTTGCCCATGGATTTGAAAAAGAGACAGGTACTGATCAAAATTTTGATTTTTGGCCTCGAAGTCTTTTAACCTCCTTAGCGGTAACCCCGTGTGTGACACGGGGTAAGCCGCCGGAGGGTGCCGCTCAGGCCCTGCTGGGCCGATTTGCTTAATTTTTTTTTTGCTGGACGCAGCTAGCACTTTGCTAGCTGCGCCAGCACCCCGATCGCCGCCGCCGCGCGCCCGATCGCCGCTATCCGGTGCGGCGCGCGGCCCCCCCCCCCCCCCAGACCCCGAGCGCTGCCTGGCCAATCGGTGCCAGGCAGCGCCGAGGGGTGGATCGGGTCTCCCAATGACGTCCCGACGTCGCTGACGTCGGTGACGTCATCCCGCCCCGTCGCCATGGCGACGGGGGAAGCCCTCCAGGAAATCCCGTTCTTTGAACGGGATTTCCTGATCGCCTATCGCCGGAGGCGATCGGCGGGGCTGGGGGGATGCCGCTGAGCAGCGGCTATCATGTAGCGAGCCCTCGGCTCGCTACATGATAAAAAAAAAAAAAAAATTAAAAAAAACTGTTGCGCTTCCCCCTGGCGGTATTTTTCATACCGCCAAGGGGGTTAACCACTTCACAGCTCCAGTACAGTATATCTACTCCCCTGCAGACTTCATCTAACCGCCTAGGGGAATAAATATACGTACCCCCGCTGCTACCACTGCTGAAAGCGCTCCCGCTTATTTGTGCGCTCGTTCATGTTGCCATCTGCCCGCCAGGAGATCAATGAATGAGAAAGCAATTCCTAATCATTGATCTAAGTCCCCGTAGCAATTATCGCCGCCTTTTATGAGAAGTTGCACGATCATTCTAATAAATAAAAGTTTCCCATCTTCAGTACACTTCCTGTAAGCATACATATTTCGCTTACAGGACATATAACAAAAAAAAAGACTGAGGCCATCTTGTGGCCAAATAGTAAAACTACATCTAAAAGTACTTTTTTTTTTAAATCCAAAGACCTGTTTTTACATTTTAAATTAACCCCTTACCTCCCACAGTCCCCAATAGTTATTAACATTTATTTTTTTTGTAAAAAAAATACGAAATAAATTTACAATTATAAAAAATGCATTAATAGTTTTCTTAGGGACTGAACTTTTTTTAATATGTATGTCTAGACGGTATAATACTGTTACTTTATAAATTATGGGCTTTTTATTAATGATGGATGCAAAACTGAAAAAAAAATGCATCTTTATTTCATAATAAAATATTGGCACCAGACATTGTGATAGGGACATCATTGAAATGGTGTAATAACCGGTACAAATGGGCACATTAATTACGTGGATTTTAATTACGGTAGCATGCATTATTTAAAAATTATAATGGCTGAAAAATAAGGATTTTTTCCAATTTTTTTCTTATTTTTCCATTAAAAAACATTTAGAATAAAAAAATTCTTGGCATAATGTACCACCCAAAGTAAGCCTAATTAGTGATAAAAAAAAACAACTTTAACACATTTCATTCTGATAAGTAGAGATAAAGTTATTGGCAAATGAATGGAAGGAGCTGAAAGGTGAAAATTGCTTGGATGCTGAAGGGGTAAAACCCCTCAGTTGTGAAGTGGTTAAAGTGTACCACAAGTCAATAAAAGAGAAAAAAAAAAAGTTAGATGCTTACCTCAGTAGGGGGAAGTCTCTGGTCTATGGTCCTGAAATTCCCCCCAGTCTTCCTATGCCCTTCTTGTACTGTGCTATTTGGGGAAATCATAATTGCTCCCAGGGCTGAGGAGTCGGAGCAATTTTGGGTACCTGGAGTCTAAGTCGGTGGTTTCAATAAACTGAGGAGTTAAATGATTTTTCAACCAAATCTTTGCAAAATTTTGTAAAACTTAGACTAAGGAGTCGGAGTTGAGGAGTCTGAGTCATTTTGGGTACCTGAAGATGAAGTCGTTGGTTTCATAAACTGAGTCTGAGTTAAATTATTATTTATTTTTTTTTTTATTTTTTTTTTATACCGACTCCACAGCCCCAATTGCATTTCATTAGCCTAGTGCTTTTGGAATTGCTGGTGATTCCAAAGCTGAAACAGCTCCTGTGGGTCCCAGCCCTCCGACCTTAGCAACAAACCTCTCTTGGCAGTTGGAAGGGTCTTGCCTCCATTACCTTCTATTAGTCACATGGATGATTCCTGCTACAGTTCCCTGTGCACCTGACTTGATAGATTTGCTTTTGAGTGATGGGGAGCATTCTGGACTGGCCAAGGCAGCTGCTTCTAAGCCGTGCCTCCCAAATGTAATATCTAACTGGAAGGAGAGGCCACATAATAGGGACCTGGCTATGTGTATCTGTGCCAGGTAGGCAGGACCCCCCCAGACCTCTAGTTTACCCTTCTGGATTCTAATATTTCCACAGTTTCATATTTCAATAGTCTTTCCAGAGACCTTTCTTCTGGAAAACTCCCTTATACGTCCTAGAGATTTGTGCACGAAACTATCGGGAGGAGTGGGAGTTGCTTTCCAATCACAGAACCACCGTATAATTGAACCCTGCTCCACGCTCTGCTCCCTCATGTACAACTGGAGGTCGTAAAATTGGCCAATCATAGCCCAATTAAAATTGAAGGCGTGTACCAGGCCTAAAACCCACAGATCAAAGTTAGTTTAAAGAGAACCCGAGGTGTGTTTAAAGAATGTTATCTGCATACAGAGGCTGGATCTGCCTATACAGCCCAGCCTCTGTTGCTATCCCAAACCCCACTAAGGTCCTCCTGCACTCTGCAATCCCTCATAAATCACAGCCATGCTGTGAGGCTGTGTTTACATCTGTAGTGTCAGTCTCAGCTGCTCCCCCGCCTCCTGCATAGCTCCGGTCCCTGCCCCCGTCCCTTCCCTCCAATCAGCAGGGAGGGAAGGGATGCAGGCGGGGACTGGAGTTCTGCAGGAGGCGGGGAGAGCAGCAGACTGACACTATACAGATAAACACAGCCAGCTCTGACAAGCTGTTTGTCAGCAGCGTGGCTGTGATTTATGAGGGATTGCAGAGTGCAGGGGGATCTTAGGGGGGTTTGGGATAGCAACAGAGGCTGGGCTGTATAGGCAGATCCAGCCTCTGTATGCAGATAATATTTTTCAAACCCACCTCGGGTTCTCTTTAAAGCCTGGTACACACATTCAATTAAGATTGGCCAATCACTGACCAAATTTACCACTTCCATGTAGTTTGAGTGTCAAGTACTATGAGGAGATTGCGTAGGTAAGGCGTCATACTACATAGAGGTGATAAAATCGGTCTGTACCAGGCTTTAGTTAAGCCCCATCTACACCATACAATTCTTGGTTCGATTCATTGATTCGATTAAATCTAACATGTCTGTCCGGGATTCGATTCAATTTGCTATTGCAAAACCATGGCAAATTGAATCGAATTGAATCGGACCAAAAAATGGTATGGTGTAGATGGGGTTTAATGTGATCTGTCTATTCGCTTCAATGTTTGCATGGCTTATAACTCCTCCCCCTATCTTAGTGCAATTGGTAATGAGTATGCGTGCATTTACTTTAGTAATGCCAAATCTTTTTCCGTTTGGCAGTTTTTCTCAGTTTGCTGATTGAAGTAGTAATGACATTTGCCAATGACCTTTATAAGTGACTGTAAGTAAGTGGTGGCACATGGCAGTACATATTTTACCCTTTTTTTTTTTTTTTTTTTTTTTTTTTTTGGTCATACATTCAGCTGATTTAGTTTAACCTTGCCTAGTGGTGGTGTTTTTGCTTTTTTTTTTTTATTGGTGTCTGAATGATGGCTGGTGATTTGGAATTATTCTGCGTATTGGTGATGTGTGCTTATAGTCATAATTTTAGATTTGTGCTTCACAAAATAAGGCCCCTTGCTGTACCAGCAATGCTTCTTCCAAGCTGGCCAGACTGGAAACCCTGATTATGCCTATAGTTCAAGCTGAATATCTAGGAATTCATACAAAGTGAGAGAAAAAGCACCGGCACTAAATGCAGCAGGGAGGATGTAACCACAAATGGTCTTACCTGCAGCGTGCTCCACAAACATTCAAATTGCAGTCCAAAAAAAGAGAAGATGGGCATCTGCTGCATAAAAACCCTTTATTGTGGTGGGTGGACACAGTGGTTACAGCAGTGGGGGGGGGGGGGGGGGGAAGTGATGTCTGACAGCTGTTTCACAGAGGTAAACTTTGCTTCTTCAGAGACAAGTCCACCCACCACAATAAAGGGTTTTTATGCAGCAGATGTCCATCATCTTCACTTTTCTTGGACTGAATATCTAGGGATGTTTCTGCCACTCCCTGCTGCAATCCTGGCTTGTAATTGCTATTTTTAGGCAGTGTTTACAAACAAAATACATGGCTTCTAACTAGAGCAGGGGTTCTCTAACTGGGTGCTGCGGCACCCTGGTGCGCCTTGAGCACCTGCCAGGGTTGCCTCGGCGTTCATCCCCATCCTTTGGGGGATGCTGCTGAATAATGGTCGTAACAGCATTTCAGTAATTTTTGCCGAGGGGTGCCTTGAAAAAAATTTCAGAGCCATCAAGGGTGCCCTCAACCGAAAAAGTTTGGGAACCACTGAACTAGAGTGTGATAGGCTTGAGAGTATCTCAGTCTCTGACTCATACAGAGCTTGGAGAGGGTGTGTATAGCTTCTGCCAATGACAAGCAGTGCAGCACATTCCACACATTCCAGCCTCAGCTGAACAGAGCCGACAGAAGAGAGAAGATTAGATCATATAACGGAGATAACACAGCCACTGTGCAACTAGAAAAGGCTGCAGTAACACAGACCACATTAGAACAGGTATAGGAACTTATAGGATAGAAGAAATAAGGCTGAAAATTTTGTTACAGAGTCTCTTTAAGTTACAAGCTTGACCCAAAGGAGGGACTAATTAACTTGTGTATGTGTTTGGCATGTGGGAGGAAAGTGGAGTGTCCTGGCCCAGAATTTGACATAGGACCATAGCGCTGCAGCGTGGGAGTGCTGTGGTGTTGTTAGAATTTTTTTATTTTTGTATTTCTTTAGACACTAGGGTGTCCAGCTGAACATATCTGATACGTTTTACATATTGATTACACTAAATATTGACGTGATCAATGTTATGCTTTAGTTTGGAACTATAAAATCTGAAAAATTCGATTTTTCTCCCCTCCAGATTGCTGTTTGGTTTCTTTGTTTCCAAATTTTTGCTAAGACTATTTTGATGAGTCATAATTTTTTTTGTGTGTGTCTTTGCAGATGGAGTACAGGCTATTCTTCGTGGGACTGTGTCTCTGCACATTCTTGTATAGCAATGCCCAACAAAGTGAGTGTGACTTGAGTATTAAAATTGCCATTAAAAATGTCTTGAGTATGTATATGAATTGGGTTTTGGATATAGCTGAATGCTGGAAGGCAATCAATAGCGGTGAAGGGGTGCAACAGATAGCAGTGGAGGGGGTGAGGCCTTGTTCTCATTAACAAATGCAGATGGCTGTGTTTGGAATGCTACACGTGATTGCATGCCATTTGCATTGCCATCCTTTGCTGGTCACATTTACTACAGAAACTTTTCAAAAAAATGCATGCAGCAGTGTGTTATTGTAATGCACTGCCGGGCAACGCAATAACGTCGGACTGTGAGGTCTATGCACTTCTCATGTTCTTGCGTATATTGCGCACTCACTATACGCATTGCCAAAGTATCCGCGGCAGCATGTATAGTGTGAATGAGGCCTAAGTAATGCGGTGCACAATGCGGGCACTAATCCTTATGAAGCAGGCTTGCCAAAATTTACATTTTATAGCACACAAGTTTAAAAAAAGCAAAACTCAGGAGTTCCAAACTCCTTCAGTCCTCCTGGTTTTGCAAAATCAGACCTGTTTTTAAAATGTTGCTCCCCGGACTGAGTGCGTTATGCAGCGGTTGTGGCAGAGCTGGTGTCTTGCAACTCTTCTGCCCCTTGAGAGGTATTGAGCACACTCCTGGTTAAAGTCCATCTATAGTCAAAAACATAATAAACATCTATGTTGCATTCATTATGTGATGGAAATCTCCCCTGTTGCTTTTATTAGGCATAAATCTTAAACATGTTTCATGCCGATAAGCCCTGTAAGTTTTTTCATATCTCAGCTTGTATTTCCTGCAAGCAGTTGAAACATACTGTCTTTGTCTCTCCATTTCTATTCTGACAGAGAAGCAGGGCCATGGCATTTGTGTGCCACCTAGTGCCAGAATAAACAGCTGATGTTTCAATGCTTCTGGCCAGGCAAAGAGAGTCTCACTCACCACCACCTACAGAAAATCCAAACTAGTGCAGTAAGGCTTATGGGCTTGTACTGAACTAGTCGACACCTGCCTTTTGCTAGGAGTTCCCATTTTAATTTTAGAGTCGGAGCTGAAAACTAACTGGAAAAAAAAAGTTTCTTTTACCTGGAGAGAGACTGATAATTTAAAGGGAACTAACCACCCTTTATCTCACTGGAATTTCTCCTGGCATAGAAGCTGCCATGTCCCCCTCCCCTTCTCACAGTCCTTATTTATAAAAGTCAGAGATGCTATCTTGACACACACACAGTGTCTTGAAGAAACCGTCCTAATTACCCAGCCCCTCTGTTGATTAAAAGGTATTGTTTACTTCTTGATAATTACCTCAATAAAACAATTGGCTTCCTGAAATCTCTGTAGGATGGACTGACAGGCCTACTGAAGTAGGCTAATAAAACTACTTTGAATTTTAAGTAAAAGGTAAAATGAAAGTTCATTTTAATGATGACATATTGTTGGCATGCATTTTTCATGTGCTATTGAGCTGCCCTCGGTGCTAAAAAATGGTGCTCGGTTCATTAAAGGCCCATTACAAATGACCCAGCATTCTTAATTTTGATTTTGTGATTGCCTCGTGTGCCACTTCCCGCACAAAATAAAAAGCATTCTCAGCAGACCACTGTGTTTTTGCATGTTTTTAAGATCAGCAAGAAGACCTGTTAATGATGCATGAAAAGTGCTCCAGACCGGCTCTGTCTTGGTATTTGTTCTAGAAACACAACTGGTATCCTCCAACACTGATTGGCCGGAACAACTGGCCACTCTAGTTTCACTTTGCAGTGCTGCTAGGTAATCCACTGCATCTCTGGTAATTGGCTAGCTTCACACTTGTACTATATATATAGTTGTATGTATGAAAAATCGCAGGTACTTTCAAACACTGTTTTCCGTATACCACGTGCATTTGTACACAAGACAAAAACGTTTGCATTGCTCCTCAGTAGCTTATGTAAAGAATAAATGTATGCAGTTATCGGAGAGATGCAAAAGGCTGTCTGGAATTTTTCGGTGCATACAGTGAAAAGCTGCATACAATGTGCCCCTTACCGATTAACATTCATGTTTCCCAATGCAGAAAAACACACACAAACTTTTGGTAAGTGTGTGTCCTGCCACAAGGGAGAAGGGAATGCTGCTGTTCAGCTGTGCTCGCCCTTGCCCTGCACAGGAATGCATCAAGTCAATAAGGCTGCTATAGTGGTGCACTCAAACATGTGACATGCATATTTTTTTCAATAAATAATTTTCTTCTGAACTGAAGCATGCTGTAGTCTCATACCTTGCTATATGTTAAACATAGCAATACAGTAGAATCTTGTTATAGTAGAATCTGCCATAGTAAACTCGCTCCCCAGGTCCCGACCATGAATGCGCAATGTATAATGAATCCTGATCTAGTAAACTATCAGGTTCCTTGAGCTTTGCTATAAAGGGATTTTACTGTATTTAACAATCCTGAAATCCTGAACATTTTCTTTATTTCTTGTGTACAGGTGGAACAGAATGTTTAAAAGCAAATGCTAGATCATGTGGAGAATGTATACAAGCCGGACCAAACTGTGGGTGGTGCACAAAAGTGGTAAGTTGTCATGGTGGTTAGCTAGTCCCCTTTCCTCTGGAACTCTCCCCCACACCCTGTCCGTCTTGCTCCAAGCCTGGAAGTCTTAACGTACCCTCAAGACAAAAAGCGTATAATTTGCTATAGCCATAATTTAAAGGGAAACTGAAGCAAGAAGTATCTGACCACGGACAAAAAAAAAAACTAAGTGACTGTGATCCCTGTTGGCATTAATAGGATCAGGTGACACAATCATATTAGAGAGCAGCTCATCTTTGTTCCATCTCAGCTCTGGTCTGGATGGACAAGTCCAGTGGTCTCCGCTGTGCTTCCTTTGGCATCAGCAGCTTGGCGCGAGGTGGTCCAGTGATCAGGGCTGTGGAGTCGGTCCAAAAATCCACCGACTCAGACTCCTCAGTTTAGGATTCCTCCGACTCCTCGACTCCGACTTCTCTAATTTGCATATTACAATTTTGTTGATTAACAGTATGTAACGTGAAATTTGTCTCTTAACTGCCAACGCTTAGGACTTTTACAAGACAACTGAAGCGAGAAGAATATGTAGACTACTATATTTATTCCCTTTAGACTAAAACTAGTCCTTGGTAAGATTACTTGTAAAAGGTACAGGCCGGAACAAAGAACATCTATCAGGCCCTAGGCAATGTAACTGTGGGTACATGTAAGAGTGATGTGCAGGTACTCTGCAGGGGAATGAGGAGATTCTTCCTCTATTACAAATTCTTCTTGCACAATCTGAACAAGGTTTATGGGTAATAGACAACACCACTGTGTTCAATGTGCACAAAATTCTCAGTGGATTCCCTGCAGCTCTGTGGGGAGTGCATATGTAGAGTATAGTACTACTGTGTAACAAAGTAAACCTGAGACAGATGAAATTAAAGTTTTTTTTATACATACCTGGGGCTTCCTCCAGGCCCCTTCAGGCTAATCAGTCCCTCGCTGTCCTCCTTCGCCACCTGGATCTTCTGCTATGAGTCCAGGTACTTGAGCCAGTCTGGTGTAGTGCGCATGCACACACTCCGCCGCCGGGGGCGTACTACACCTGCGCAGCACTATTGCGCAGGTGCAGAATGCTCCTGGCTGTGGAAGTGGCATGTAGCCAGACTGCTCTGACTGGCTGAATTACCGGGACTCATAGCAGAAGATCCAGGTGGTGGAGGTGGACAGCGAGGGACTGATTAGCCTGAAGGAGGCTGGAGAAACCCCAGGTATGTATAACAATGTCTCAGGTACCCTTTAATTTGTAGTCACCAAACCAAATTTTAACATATCAAATTATTTGATTTCATGAGCAAAGAGAGTGCATACATTTGCATAAACCAGCATCAATGCTGTATTAGTGACACGGCTACACATCAGGCTTTATTCTTACAGCATAGATGTTATTTAGTATATATGTTACGGCCAGAACCCGAAGTTTGGCCACTTCTAGTTCTGGCCGGCCACTTCGGGTTCTGGCCGGCCAATGTGCGAAGTGGCCGCTGCGCCGCGGCCAATGTTAGAAACGGATTGATCCCTGCGACATGAATGTATCTTCTGGCCGCAGCGCAGCGGCCAAACGTATAACCACTTAGTTAATTTGTTGCAATTAAGCCGGCGGCAATGTAACAATTCAAGCCGCCGGCTTTTTATCTGCCTCTCTCTCCTTCTCCCCCCCCCCCCGCCTCTCTCGCTCTCCTATGGGCAGCCGGCTCTGCTGCGACTCTCTCTCTCTCTCTCTCTCTCTCTCTCTCTCTCTCTCTCTCTCCTCTTATGGCCAGCCCGCGGGGGACACGCGTGTCCCCGAGAGTCGTTCGTCGCAGCAGGGGCAGCAGAGCGGGGAGGCTGCAGACATTGCCTGTGACAGCACCCGCTCTGCAAGAACGGCAGGCTTCCCTGCCGCGACGAACGACTCGGGGGGGGGGGGAAGGGCGGCACTCGTGTCCCCGCCGGCTGCCCATAGGAGAGCGAGAGAGGCGGGGGTGGGTGGGGGGGGGTTCGGGGAGAGAGGCAGAGAAAAAGCCGGCGGCTTGAATTGTTACATTGCCGCCGGCTTAATTGCAACAAATAAACTAAGTGGTTATACGTTTGGCCGCTGCGCTGCGGCCAGAAGATACATTCATGTCGCAGGAATCAATCCGTTTCTAACATTGGCCGCGGCGCAGCGGCCACTTCGCACATTGGCCGGCCAGAACCCGAAGTGGCCGGCCAGAACTAGAAGTGGCCAAACTTCGGGTTCTGGCCATAACATATATGAGATTCCTGTGTACACATCATATATACTGTACAGTCACAATCAGATATGTATATCTGACTTTAAGAATACGGGGACTGCTTATTGAAGCAGCACAAGTAACTAATTTTGATTGGTTTATTTCATTTTTGTGGACTGAGCACAGCTATTACTGTATATATACATTATTTTTAATGACTATTATCTGAGAAATAGAACATTTTATCATATTTTCTATTTTAATTACAGTTACAAATTCATTAGGCGTTGGAGTCTGTGCATTTTTTCCCCGACTCTGACTCCAGGCACCCAAAATTGCTCCGACTCCACAGCCCTGCCAGTGATACCCCAGAGTTTAGGTTTAGTTGGAAAGCACATACAGGGAAAAATATATATTCGAAGAAAAAAACAAAACCCCGAACACTTGATTGCTGATACAGTTATACAAGCATATTAGCCAACCCACAAGGTGTGGGACTCTACAAGCTCCCAGAAGGCAATGCACCTATTACGAAAGAGG
Organism: Hyperolius riggenbachi; assembly: GCF_040937935.1. Taxonomy (NCBI): domain Eukaryota; kingdom Metazoa; phylum Chordata; class Amphibia; order Anura; family Hyperoliidae; genus Hyperolius; species Hyperolius riggenbachi. The sequence continues at coordinate 60,573,895 of NC_090650.1, forward strand.
GGAGACTGGGAGCAGCAGCATGAGACTACACTGCAGTATGTGGTGAGTGTCAACTGAGGGAGCAGAAGGGAACAGGAAATATAAAGCTTTAAATTTGAGGGTAACATGGTGATTAAGTGGATTGTACTGTTACCTTGCAGCACTAGAGTCCCAACATGTGACATTTGTGTTTTATCTGGGGTAGATTGTGTGGCATAGTGAGTAATTTGACACCATAACAAAAGGATAACTGCACAAAAGTACATTTCAGCCACATAATCAAGATTTCTACACCTGGATATCCAAGGTAGCAGATCCAGTTTAGATTTTTCCATCTAGAAGCCATGGCAAACCATAACTACCGTATATAGTTGAGTAGTAGTTGAGTATAAGTTGACCCTCAAACTTTTACACTAAAAAAATGGGAAAAAAAAAAGTTTGACCAGAGTATAAGTCGGGGGTGGCAAAAGCCACAACCGTACGTTAAAAAGACAGCATAAAAATCAGCAGATTGCAATAATAAGCCAGAACACAGGCCTACCATGGAGATGGACATGCAAAGAACTCCTGTTTCAAAGTTTAAGCTGGCATAAAGATAAAGCAAGGAATGCAGAGCCACATAGTCATGTATCTAAAACTGGATATAGGAATGCCAGGATTCTTGCCACTCAGTAGACACTGTCCCTGTATGCCTTCCAAGGCTACAACTCAAGATGAGGTTAGCTTGGACCTCCCATGGAAATGTCAAGTGTGTGGTCTCTCTCAGATTATGCACCATTGTACATATAGTGGGGGTGACTCAGAGTAGTGACTCGAGTATAAGCAGAGACCACCACTTTTTTTTTTTTTTTTTTTTTTTGCCCAAAAATTAGGCTCCTACTCGAGTATATACATTAAGTACAGTTATGCATTCAAGGTTTGTATCCTCTGGCAGTACTGCTCGCTTGGGAAAGATGCGGCTTAACGTTGGGAATGTAATTTCAAGCCTTCCGGACTCCATGGATAAGGTTAAAAATGGAAACGGACAGCATGAACTCATTTCTACCAGCCCTAGACAAGCTTGCTACTTAATCTTCAGTAAAGTTGCAGACTCTTGTCATTATTTGTAATTTGCCACATGTTTACGTTTATGCCTAGGACTTTTTGCAAGAAGGTGAGCCAACATCTGCACGTTGCGATGACCTCGCATCGCTTAAGAGCAAGGGCTGTCTAGAAGCCGATATTCAGAATCCCAGAGGGAATAAGGAAAAGCTCAAAGACAGTCCCATAACAAATAAGGCTAAAGGAGAAAAAATGGACCCCTCCAAAATCACGCAGATCAGGCCGCAGCAGATGAAATTTGAGCTGAGATCAGGTATGTACGTGGCATTCTCTGCCTGAGCAAAGAAGATTTCTGTCTACAGGCCTATATAGGTAGAAAAAAAACAACGGTTTGTAAGAAATAATACCTTTTAATAGCTAACTAATAGAGTTAAATGATGCAAGCTTTCTGGGATCTAGTCCCCTTCTTCAGGCATATTTCCAGATGTAAGCTGAAGTAAAACACTTCAGCTTACATCTGGAAATATGCCTGAAGAAGGGGACTAGATCCCAGAAAGCTTGCATCATTTAACTCTATTAGTTAGCCATTAAAAGGTATTATTTCTTACAAACCGTTGTTTTTTTTCTACCTATATAATTTGTTTGGCTAACACGGTACAGAAACTTTTTTGCTACTGTCTACAGGCCTGTGACTTGTGTTTCCCCTGCCTTGTAGGAGAGCCCCAGACCTTTAACTTAACATTCAGAAGAGCAGAGGATTATCCCATTGACTTGTACTATCTTATGGACTTGTCCTATTCCATGAAGGACGATTTAGAGAATGTGAAAAGCCTCGGCACTGCCCTCATGAGGGAGATGGAAAAGATTACTTCAGATTTCAGGATAGGTAAGAGTTAAATGTTTATGAAATGTGTTGGCCTGTTAAAGTGGTCTGAAACTGACATAACATTCAATAAATGTGTTTTCCTACTTTTTATTACTGATACAGTTATCATATTTGCTTTTGTGCATAAGTAATATTGTCTGTTTACAAATTACAAGTTTCCAAAGTGTAGTTTTTCATGCCCTAAAAGCGGTCATTGCATTTTATTCAAACTGCTTTTTATTATATTTTAACATCTTCTCATGAGCTATTCTGAACTGTGTGTGTCTGAGGTCCTTTTCACTTGTTGCACTGTGTTTACAAGCTGAATAGCAGGACAAAGTGCTTTGCTAAACCATTTCAGTGATGTTCTGCTAAAATAAAATTCTGGGATAGTAGCTTTCAAGCTGTGAGGAATCTTTTAGAGCAAGGTAGAAATGCTGACTTTCAGACCACTTAACAAAAAAAGTTCTTTGTAAAATGAAAGTTGCTGTTTAAATAATTTGCATTGCTTGGCTGTACTGCTGATCCTCTGCTACTAATACATAAACCCATAGACCCTGAACATGCATGCAGACCAGATGTCTGCCAAGATTAGCTGCATGCCTGTTTCAGGTGTGTGATTTAGACCAGTGTTTCTCAACATTTTATTAGTGTGTACCCCTTTTAAAACCCTGTACTCATCGAGTACCCCCTAGCATAGTAAACATGATCACAAGTACCCCTTGACAAATATATATTTAATCGCAGTACGTGATAATTGGTTCTAAACAATGTGCAAGCATTTATTATTGCTTTTAATTAGCTAAAATACTAATTTGGTGTTTAAATAAGAATTATAATTTTCTAAATCTCTAAATTTGTTATTTTTGGTTAAGTAAATTAAGCCCAAGTACCCCCTGGACCCATCAGAAGTACCCCCTGGGGTACGCGTACCGCATGTTGAGAACCTAGGATTTAGACCACACAGACCAGAAAGATCAACAGGACTGCCAGGCAACTGGTTTTGTTTAGAGTCTGAAGTGATACTGAAAAAAAACAAAAACATATACTCACCTAAGAAGGAAGGCTCTGGGTCATATAGAGCCTTTCCGCTCCTCTCATGGTGCCCTCGTTCCCCCACGGGCTTCTCTGTTTAATACGTTGGGAGCCCTAATGCGCCTGAAGACGGGAAGCTCTGTACTGCGAGTGCACGAGAGAGCGTTCTCACTCATGCACAGTACAGAGTGGCCTGACTTCTGAAGCCTCAGGCAGTAGCAGATATTGCTTGGAGACTAACGGGGGAGCCTGCAGGGGAACAGGAGAGCTCTATAGGACCCAGAGCCTTCCCTCTCCTTGAGTATGTGGGTGTTTTTTGTTTTTTTTTTAATCTTTTGTTGTTTTTTTATCTCTTCAGACACTCTTTAAAGGGGAACTGAAGAGAGAGGTATATGGAGGCTGTCCTGTTTATTTCCTTTTAATCAATACCAGTTGCCTGGCAGCCCTGCTGGTCTATTTCTCTGCAGTAGTATCTGATTAAAACCAGAAACAAGCATGCAGCTAGTCTTGTCAGATCAGACTTATAAGTCTGAACCACTGAAACACCTGATCTGCTGCATGCTTGTTCAGGGGCTATGGCTAATAGTATTAGAGGCAGAGGATTAGCAGGGCTGCCAGGCAACTGGTATTGTCTAAAAGGAAATAAACATGACAGCCTCCATATACCTCTCTCTTCAGTTCCCCCTTAATTGCTTGAGGACCACAGGCTTGCACCCCCTAGTGACATGGCCATTTTTTATTTATTTTTTACAGTTCAGCACTCTGCAGTTTGCTGCACGGGCATACAACTTGGCACACAAATGAATGTCGCCTCCTTTTCTTGCCACAAACAGAGATTTCTGTTGGTGGTATCTCTCCGATTCACATTTTATTTTTGTTTTTATTTTTAAAAAGTCATTTATTTTTATATAGATATATATATATATATATATATATATATATATATATATATATATATATATATATATATATATATATATATATATATATATATATATATATATATATATATATATATATATATATATATATATATATATATATATATAATTTTCCTTGACCCCCACCCTTTCACGAGACCCAAATACAAAGCTCGCCTCTCATAGGCATCAGCCCATGAGAGGGATTAGTTTGTGAGCCACTTGAGGGGACAACTCCCTGACAAAGCTGTCCCCTGTACAGCGTTGCAGGAGATTGCAGCGCAGTACATATGTTGCGATCACTTGCTGGCAGTCTGATCAGAGTTCCACTCCGTCTTGCCAGGGAACAATCGCGGAAGCATGCGAGCGTTCCCTGCTAATCTCCGCCCCAAGGACTTAGGTGGTCCTGGGGGAGCCACTCTGCGGCCCCCAATTGGCGTTAGGCGGTCGCTGAGGAAATAAATATGGCATCTTCCATATGTCTCACACCTCGGGTTCTTTTTAAAGGAAACCTGTGGTGAGAGGGATATGGAGGCTGCTGTATTTATTTCCTTTTAAACAATACAAGTTGCCTGGCAGCCCTGCTCATCCTCTGACTCTAATACTTTTAGCCATAGACCCTGAACAAGCATATGCAGATCAGGTTTTCCAGGCTCAGGTTTTACTGGATTAGCCATATGCTTGTTCTAGGGTGTTGGCTCAGACACTACTTATGCCAGTAGATCCACAGGGCTGCCAGGCTACTGGCATTGTTTACAAAGAAATACAGCAGCTTCCGTATCCCTCTCACCTCTGGTTCCCTTAAAGCAGAACGATGAATCCACAATTCAGTATCCTCTGGCCTTTCCAGAGGTCCTAAGTCATTGGTCCCCAAACTTTTTCAGTCAAGGGCCGAGGTCCACATACTTCTGACTGCTGGAGGGCCAGAACATACATAAAATGTTGAGAAACATTACATTGAATCTACATATTATTTTTCCCCCCAATCTTGCCCGGAGGAGAACTCCCAGCAGCAGCCATTCAGTCATGCGGCGCCCGAAGAATGCCTTTGTGCACCAGACAGTGAAGCATACCCAGGGGACAACCTGCCGTCCAGTTGGACAGCAGTGTCACCTGATGAACCTGATTAGAAGCCAGTGAATTGCTGCTCGCTGGCTTCTACAGTATACGGATGGGTGGTGCCAGCACTGCTATTCTATATGTGGGCCACCAATATTTAAAAGTGCAGTGGGCCACATCTATAAGTTATACATTTGGTTTTTGGGGGCCAGTGAAAAAGCCTCAGGGGGCCGCATTTGGTCCGCGGGCCTTAGTTTGAGGACCACTGGCCTAAGTCTTGCAAAGGTCTTGAATAGAACACTCACAGTTGCTGTATCAGATTGTGACCATAAAAGACGACTAGCAGTTCTCAGTGTAGACTGCTTTATTGGATACAATTTTTTTTTTTTTTTTATTACTATTTTAAAAACCCAATAGAAATGAAGATAAAAGAACACTTGCATTTAGGACCCAAAAATAGAGGCGCTTCTAACTCATCCCCGCTGTTAGTAGAAATGTGTGTGTATATAGCGGCTGGATAGTCTACTGGTTAAAGAGGAACTCCAGCCTAAACAAACATACTGTCATTAAGTTACATTAGTTATGTTAATTAAAACAGATAGGTAATATAATCTCTTACCCTCCCTGTTTTAAAAGAACAGGCAAATGTTTGATTTCATGAGGGCAGCCATCTTTTTGGTTGAAAGGAGATGACAGGGAGCATGAGACACAGTTCCAACTGTCCTGTGTCCTGAGCACCTCCCCCAGTTGCTAGGCAACGTGAATAACATAGGAAATTCCATCATGCTCTGCACAGCATCATGGAAAAAAAGCCCGGGCTTTTTTTCTTTGATGGGTGGAGCTTAGCTAAAAATGCAGCTAAAAAATGATGCTTTGGTAAGAAAAACAAAGTTCTGATGCTGTGAAACTGTTAAAGAAACACCAAGCCTTTTCAGTTCTGCGGAGTAGATTTTTAGTCCGGAGGTTCACTTTAAGGACACTGCCTTTGTCATGGGAGACCAGTGTTTCAATCCTGGCTAGGGTCAGTACCTAGTAAGGAGTTTAGGGGGGGGGGGGGAATGGGGAATATACAGGGTGGTTGTACCTAAGGCTTCTTCAGTGTCCCCATAAACTCCATTGCCCCTCAGGTTGGCTGGTCTCCCCTTCATCTTGAGCTAAGCAGGTTACGCTTACCTGTTCATCTCCCATTGCTTTTTAGGTTTTGGGTCTTTTGTAGAGAAGACAGTGATGCCGTACATCAGCACCACTCCTGCTAAACTCATCAACCCCTGCAGTGCAGAGCAGAACTGTACCAGCCCCTTCAGCTACAAGAATGTCCTCAACCTCACAAGCGACGGATCCATATTCAACGATCTAGTAGGCAAGCAGCAGATCTCCGGTAACTTGGATTCTCCAGAAGGTGGTTTTGATGCCATTATGCAAGTTGCTGTGTGTGGCGTAAGTATTTCTGCCAAAACAGTCATTTTTTTGTTTCTAATTATTTTAATGTCCACCTAATAACACTCCCAACAGTGAAATATTACATGCCTGTGCAATCAAGAGATTTGTAATTTTTGCTTTTCTCTCCCTCACAAAGAACATTCTTAAACTGTGGACAATAATGTCAGCTACTTTAACCCTTTAACCACTTCGCCATATCTGGACGCATATATCCGTCCAGATAGGCAGTGGTGCTGCAGCCGTGTGGTGCGCGCGATCGGGCGCGCTCCCGCTGCCTCCCGCTGGGTCTGAACTTTTCAAATATACATGTCAAGAGAGTATCTTATTAAATTTTTTAAAATTATAAGCTTGTAAATAGTGATGGACGCAAATTGAAAAAATGCACCTTTATTTCTAAATAAAATATCGGCGCCATAAATTGTGATAGGGATGTAATTTAAATGGTGTAATAAGCGGGACAAATGGGCACATAAAATGCATGGGTTTTAATTACTGTAGCATGTATTAATTTTAAACTATAATGGCCAAAAACTGAGAAATAATGATTTTTTTTCCATTTCTATCTTAATCTTCCTGTTAAAATGTATTTACAGTAAAGTGGCTCTTAGCAAAATGTACTATCTAAAGAAAGCCTGATTAGTGGCGGAAAAAACGAGATATAGATCAATTAATTTTGCTAAGTAGCGATAAAGTTATTAGCGAATGAATGGGAGGTGAACATTGCTCGGATGCATAAGATTTTCGAAGCTGTAGGCTGAAGTGGTTACACAGCCACAGACCACAGACCAACAGCCCACCCCGAGCAGTGTTGTACTTCAATAAAGGTGTCATTGAGCAGAGACAATGAAACAGTAAAAACTAGATTTAAATATAAAATATAACTAGGGGATATTTAATTTAAAAAAAAAGTAATTTTTAGGAGACTGAGAATAGATACAATTGTTTTTCTCATAAGTTTATTTTCACCTCGGATGTCCTTTTAGGCCTGGAACCCACTGAAAACCGCAAACGCAAAACGCTACCGCTAGAGTTTTGTCTGTGCGCTTTGAAAGCGGATTCATGCGCGTTTGCGGTCGCGTTTTGCAACATTGTATTTTTTTGCTCAGCGGTTGTGTAGCGTTTTGCGTTTTTATCCTGATTGGTCCTGTGAATTATTTTTAATTTTGTTACAGTGTGCTGAACCGCAAAACGCTAGCAAAACCGCTCAGTTTAGGTTTTGCTGAGCGTTTCTGCTAGCGTTTCAATACTTTACATTGAAGCGCTAACGCTCCCAAAATGCTGCATGTCCTGCGTTTGCGTTTCTGGGAAACGCAAACGCTCCTGTGGAAGTTGCCCCATCCATTAACATCAGCTGAGCGTTTTGGCAAAACGCTAGCGTATCGCAGCGCTGCCAAAATGCTCAAAAAAACGCTCTTGTGGGTTCCAGCCCTTAATGTTGCTGATTCATTCAAGGAAACATGGTCTAATAGATGTCAGCTGCACCAAATTACCTTTTTTTTTTTCTTTTCTTTTTACTCCTGTATATTGCACTCGGTTGAGGCAATCTTGGGAAGAATCAGACAAGTGTGATTCTTCCCAACTCCCACAATGCACTGTTCTCATAGGACACATGTTAGTTTAATACTGCTACATACCATGTTTACATTGCTTTGCATCCTCTTGGCACACTTACGTTCATATGGGGAGCATAAAAGAGAAGATGATTTCCTTATTGGACAGCTTTCATGTGTGTTTCTATATTCTTCAGGTGTTCACACGCCTCTGTCATGACTATTTTATTCAGGCTGTGATCTTTTATTCTAGGCACAAATTGGTTGGAGGAATGTCACCCGGCTGTTGGTGTTTTCCACGGATGCCGGTTTCCATTTTGCTGGCGATGGCAAATTGGGAGGAATTGTTTTGCCGAATGATGGGAAATGTCACATGCAGGACAACATGTACACCATGAGCCACTATTATGTAAGTATGCAGCCTAATGCCTCAGTGCTGGAACAGCCGCTTTCCCATCAACAAGTGGAAATAATCCTTCCCAGAAATTCTTCCATTGAAGCTAATTGAACTGAAGCTACACAGCATATATCCTCTGAGAGGATTCCCTTATATCATGTCTAGTTTTAAAAGGGTGTTCGGTTTTAGTCATATTTTTTATAACTAAAACATCAGTGGGGTAGCTAAGGAGCTTTGGCTCCCATTTTACATTTTTATTATTTAGTATTTATATAGCGCTGACATCTTGCGCAGTGCTGTACAGAGTATATATATCCCTCAAAGCAGCTCACAATCCAGTCCCTACCATAGTCATATGTCTATGTGTGCATCGTGTAGTGCATGTATATTTTAGTCTAGGGCCAATTTAGAGGGAAACCAGTTAACTTATCTGTATGTTTTTGGCGAACACAGTGATTCCAGCGCTGGAGACTTGGGTGCAGGCGGCGCCACCATAAGCCGTAATAGGAATTACGGCTGTAGCAGCGCACAGGGAGTAACTTCGGCGCTGTCAGAGCTGAAGTTATTTTTAAAATACAATAATTCGGCTTCCAGCAATTCCTGGAAGCCGAATTATTTAATTCCCCACCATCCATGGCGGCCTGGAGGGGGAATAGTATTTAACATGTCTGGTAACTTGTGCAGCAGCAGGATCAGCCATATACCGGCTGTATCCTGCGCCCAAGACTCCCGCACCCATATCTCTCGTACTCTGTTTTTGGGATGTTGGAGGAAACCCACACAGACACGGGGAGAACATACAAACTCCTTGCAGATGTTGACCTGGCTGGGATTCGAACCGGGGACCCTGCGAGGCAAGGCGAGATCGCTAACCAGTACACCACCGCGCTGCACTTTAAGCATTGGACACATAACAATTCTTGTGGCACAATAATACCTGGCAAGGATATCCACAGTATAGGAGATGTAAGCAGGGTAGGCCAACAGTTTGTTAGTGATTAACACTATTCACAGCATTAAAGGGAAGGTTCAGGGAGTGGGGGAAAAAAAATCCATATCCGCTTACCTGGGCCTTCCTCCAGCCCGTGGCAGGCAGGAGGTGCTCTCGCCGCCGCTCCGCAGGCTCCCGGTGGCCGACCTGGCCAGGCCGGCTGCCAGGTCGGGCTCTTCTGCGTTCCACGCGGGCGCGCTGACGTCATCGGACGTCCTCCGGGCTGTACTGAGCCTGCGCAGTACAGCCCGGAGGACTTCCGATGACGTCAGCGCGCCCCCGTGAGGTGTAGATTGGAGCGCAGAAGAGCCCGACCTGGCCAGGTCGGGTCGGCCACCGGAGACCGGGAGCCTCCAGAGCGGCGGCGAGGGCACCTCCTGCCTGCCACGGGTTGAAGGAAGCCCCAGGTAAGTGGATACGGGTTTTTATTTTATTTTTTTTCCCACTCCCTGAACATTCCCTTAACAGAAGTGATCATTACCAGCGTAGTACCATTCAAGAGCTAATTGAGGAAGGGCTCCTCTGGTCCATATAGTGTTTGCCCATTGTAAAATCTTTCCTCACCCCGATTGAAGGTGGCCACACATGATACAATAAAAATTTACGGCAATTCGGTAAAGTTCGTATTTCCCAAAAATGTAATTTTTTTTTCTTTAATTCGAGCTAGTAATCGGATCGGATTTCCCGTTTTTATTCGATAAAAGTCAATTTATTAATATGTACACCCAAGCAATTTTTTCAGTTTCCAATAATTTTTATCATAATTGAGGAAAAATGTAATATATATTTTATGTGGTGCATTGGTCAGATTTTTGAAATGTTACAATCTGTAATGCTGGGAATACACCATGTGATATTTTGACAGATAGATGGTTTGATAGATCATTTCTGACAGGTCCGATCTTATTTTTGATTTGACTTTTTTTTTTTTTTGATCGATTTCTTATTGGAGTGAATGGAAATTGATAAGAAAAATGATCGGAAAAAATCAATAGGAAAATCGACTGGACCGTAAATCTGCTGAAAAATCTCATTGTGTATTCCCAGCATTACAATCAGTCCGAAAAAATGATGGCAATTCTTGAATTGAACAGATATTTTAAAAAATTGTATGGTGTGTGTGGCCACCTTTACATTTTGAAATTGATCACAAGCAGCAACATTTTTGCTCCTCTGTTGAAGGAGATAACTGCTTGCTTGGCAGTTGGAAACCTGTTATTTCCCACAATGTAACAAGGTTCACAGACCGCAAACTGTCAGGACCATGGGCATGACATCACACTTTGGGAGGGGTTTCACCACAATATCAGCCACATAGACACCCCTCCTGATGATCTATTTGAGAAAAGGTAAAGATTTCTCATTGGAAAGGGGGAATTGTCTACTGATTGGGATGAAGTTGGGCTAAAGTTCCTCTTTAATTAAGACATGAGGATTGTCACCCAGTCTTGAACGCATACATTACTGTAGGATTTGCTGCCTTGCAGTGCATTTCATTGTGTGTGTTTTGCTTTCACAGGACTATCCATCTATTGCCCATCTAGTGCAGAAGCTGAGTGAAAACAACATTCAGACCATCTTTGCCGTTACTGAGGAGTTCCAAGCCGTTTACAAGGTGTGAATCTTCCATCCTCTTCCTCAGCAGTCTAGCAGTGCACTCACCATAGCATTTCTATTCCCTGAACTGAACTCACTGTGATGTTTATTTTCTAGGAATTGAAAAACTTGATTCCCAAATCGGCGGTTGGGACTCTCTCTGCCAACTCCAGCAACGTCATCCAGCTGATTATTGATTCCTACAATGTAAGTGTGCTCCTGCCAGCGTTCAGCTGTATTCCTCATCAGTACATATGTCGTTTACTGTATATATTTATCTTATGTATGAACTGTGTTGCCTATATTTTACGTGCTTTTTGTTTTGTATAGTCTTTGTCTTCAGAACTCATTCTAGAAAACAGCAAACTGCCAGAAGGTGTGACCATCAACTATAAATCTTTCTGTAAGAATGGAGTGATTGGCACAGGAGAGAACGGAAGGAAGTGCTCGAATATTTCTCTGGGAGATCAGGTGAGTATTTGCTTCTTAGCAAATTCTTGTGCTCAAATACTTTTTGCCATTCGCTTTTATGGTCACAGTCATTTCTTGAGTTTAACTACTTCGGGACCAGCACCCTCTGCCCCCTTAAGGACCAGAGGGTGCTGGTCCAGTAAACTGCCGCTTCCCAACGAATCGTCGCTAAAATCCGCCGCTCCCGGCGGTCACGCCGCTCTGTCCCCGCCGCAGGCTGCTCTCTCTGCCGTCGGTATGACCCTGTCACTCCATGTAAGCCAATTGGAACGGCTTACATGAATGACAGGGCCCGGAGCCAATGAAAACTGCTCCTGCCCGGCTCACAGTGCTCTGCCGTCAGAGGCGGCAGGGCAGCACATTTCTGCGAAGACCGAGCGACGACAGCGGCAGAGACAGGCTTGGGCGCGCGGTCAATGGAACGTACAGCTTACGTCCAGTCGGAACCGCAGCACACCCTGCCCGCCGTAGTTATACTGCGGCGGTCCTCAGGTAGTTAAGTGTTTTGTTTTTTGTTTTTGTTTTTTTTTTGTTTTTTTTTTGTTTTTTTTTTGTTTTTTTTTTGTTTGTTTTTGTTTTTTGTCATTGTTGGGTACCCCACCCAACAATGAAAAAAACAAACAAACAAAAAAAATGGATTTTATGCCTTGTGTATAGGAGCATGTGGACTGAGAGCGAAAGCTTTCTGCTCATGTCTGGTACATATTCCCACACCAGCCATACAGTTTTTGTTTTTTTTTTCTAATGGTGTGCTTTGACTGGAGCAAGGAAGGTCAAGAGGCTTTGCCAAGTTCCTTTCTTGGTTAAGTTGAATTTCTCTTGTCAGGAAGTGAAGGGGAATCTCAACGACAGACACGCAAACTGCATTAAAGAACCTTCGTTTTTCTCCTTTTAGAACTTGTCTGATTTTTTTTTTTTTTTTTTTTCTGATCCTTTTTGTATCATTCAGACATTTAACTCATTCCCCTCTCTTCTCACTGATCTAACAAGACCGTGAAAGGCAAAGCCGCTAGTAATGAGAAACAAGTCATCCCTCTAGTGACTAGTCCAAAGTGTCCACCACAGCTCCCTCCAGGTGGCACTCTTAAGGAGGAAAGGAATTACCCCTCTGTTTTGTTTTGTTTTATCAATGGAAAGGCTGTGTACTGAGCTATAGCCCTATACCTTAGAGCGGATTCCGAGATGAAAAACGTAACTATAACAAGTAACTTGTCTATATATCTTATCTAAAGTTTACACAGCAAATCTAGCTGCAAACAGCTTTAAGTTTATCATTATTTATTGTTGTGATACGTTGAGGGCAGCCATGTTCTGTTTGTCACATTGTCACAGGCTGAGAGCTGGAGATGCTATCAGCTTGCCTGTGTGTAAATTCAGTCCCCTCTCCTCCTCCCCTCTGCCTCTGAAATCAATGGCTAGTAACCTCCTCCTGCCCAGACTGAGCTCCCATAAGCCCTTGCTACAGTGCCAAGGCACTCTGAAAAGTTGTGGGCGAGGCTTGTTTAGTTTATAGGGAAGTGGAGTATTAAAACAAAACAAGTATTTGGCTTGAGGAATGCCCTATAAACTATATGAAAGGAACGCAATTATGCAATGTGTAAACGTTTCTCGGATCCACTTTAACACAATGACCTGTCTGTCCAGATCTCAAGGCCTCTGGTGCTGTGGGCGGTAAAGGGGGAATCGGATACTCAGGGGAGTTCAGAGGGACTTGTTTGATAAACTAATTTTGTAAGTGCAATTACTCTTCATCCCTCTCCCTAGATGGTAACCACCTCCCAAATCCTGACGTTGCCTCCTCCTGGCACCTGACATTGAACTTGTAAACTAGATTTCTTCTATTCCCCTATACCCCCCCCCCCCCCCCCCCCCCCCCCAATGTGTGTTTTTTTTTTTTAACCCTACCCATACCAATGCTTATCCTATACCCCCCTTTCTTATGTTTAGACTTGGCACACTAAGCACTGAGTCCATCTTCACCAAGCTATGGGGAACGTGCCAAATCATACTGCTTCAGAATTTGTGTGGGTGTAAGAGATTTTTAAGCCCTCATTACTTTAGATCTGTATGGGTGCCTCATGGTCACTGTTAGCTGAAGGGGAGAGCATGGGGGTCATAGTTCTTGTCTAGCACTGGTTTATTCATTGTCATGTCTAGTGGCCACCAACCCACTCTAGATTGTAAGCCCGTATGTATTTACCCCCTCCACATAGTGTTTTCTAGACTGTGCTGTACATCTTAGACCATAAAAGCATTTGTCATTACTTGGACTAAGCATGTGCTACCTGCATGTTTAGATCATGTTAGATCAATCTTTACATATATTTAAAGTGAACCTTAAAGCTAATGGGAGTATTTAAAAAAAATAAATAAACCAGATACTTGCCTAAGGTGAAGGAATGGCTCTGGATCCTATAAAGCCTTCCCTCTCCTCTCCCAGCGCTCTCGGTGCAGCGCTGGCTCCCCCGTTTAAATCCCCTGCCGCGAAGATCTTTGGGGGCGGAGTCCTCCCGAAGTCAGGCAGCTCCATAGGGCGCTCGTGTATGTGCATTAGGAGCAGCCCATCTTCAGGAGCACTCGGGCTCCCAAAGACTTCTGCAGCTTCCCTTCGGCGACAGAGAGCCGTATGTAACTAATTTAGTCAAGTACTGATATGGGGGAGCCAGCACTGGAACGGCCACCAGGAGAGGAGAGGCTCATTAGGACCCAAAGCCTTCCCTCTCCTTAGGGAAGTATCTGGCTTTTTTTTAAGAAGCGGTTCCTATTGACTTAAAGTGAAAATAAACTGTATCTATCCTCCTACTCCAAAAAATGACTATGATATCCCACAGTTATGTTTTAAAAACTAAAAGTAGCTTTATTGTTTTGTCTCCGCTCAATGACAGTCTGTCCAGTGTCTCAGAAAGCTAAAATGTCAATTAAGGTTCCCTTTAAGATTGACGTGCTGTTCAGTAATGTGTGTACTTTCTGTATTGTGTGATTTGTCATCTGGGATTTTTACTGATGTGTTTAGGTTGAATTTGAGATCAGTGTGACTGCTCACAAATGCCCCAAAAAGGACCACACGGAATCCATTAAAATCAAGCCACTGGGATTTACAGAGGAAGTCGAGATCCTCCTGAAATTTATCTGTGAATGTGATTGTCAGCAGTCTGGAATTCCCGACAGCCCGGAGTGTCACTTTGGAAACGGCACATTTGAGTGTGGAGCCTGCAGGTATTCTTCATTTTTCTGGTTTTTGTTTGTTCTGTTTTTTTCTGTGCGGAGGAGCTTGTAACTGAGCCGTGGAACAGACAGTAGCTGCTACATTTGTTTGGCTCGGATTTAAAGAGCAACTGTTAGCCATAATATGCCCCCCTAAAAAAATACACATGTAAGTAGATAAATACCGTATATCCCGGCGCGTAAGACGACTGGGTGTATAAGACGACCTCCCAACTTTTCCAGTTAAAATATAGAGTTTGGGATACACTCGCCGTATAAGACTACCCCCCTGCTTCCAACGCACACCAAATAAAAATTAAACAAACATCATATACTGGTGCTATGTATGAACAGATGCCAGTGCTGTACTGTATGTGGTACCCAGTATATAACCGTATACAGGCGATTGGTAGGTGACTGCTTGGATTGATAAACTCTCCCTCTACCTAAGTGGATTGGTCAGCTCTCCTTGTCTTCCTGTTTACCAGAGCTGTATGGAAGAATAGATTGCGCTGTGCCCATAAAACACGCCTTTTTCAACCTTCTGGCCCATCCTTGTATCCTATTTACCTCCTCCTCCTCTGCCTCTCAGATCTCGCACATGTGCGCCTGCGCAGCTTCACTGCAGTTCTCAGCAGCGAGATCTGAGACTCGGTAATAGAATAGGGTGTCTCACCCGGCATCAATACTTGCTCTACTTATATAACAGATGTATTGCACTGTCCTCCTATTAGATGTCGTTAATTTTTGAATCTTCTTACTAAACTATCCCCCTCCTGGCAGTGGCCATCTTGTTTCCGGCGGTAGTGCAGAGAGTATAGAAGGGAACTGCAGCGCCTGGAACTTTTATTAGGCGAGTCTGTGTACGCAGCCTTTATCCTTCCCCATTGATCAGTGCCGGGAAAAGGGGCAATGTGGCGGTGGCAGATGGAGCAGGCGGGCGGAGAGGGAGCGGACATGCTACTGGAGGAGGGGGGTAGAGGACAGTGACAGGAGATGGCCTCTGGCCCCCCCTCCCTGCACTCTAGCCTACAGCGGCTAGATCCACCCTAGTGAAGGGGAGACCAGGTGGCCAATCGCAGAGAAGAGAGGTGAGTGACAGAGGCTTCAGCCAATCAGGCTGATTCAGCATGCCTGTCACTTCTCTCTTGTGTCTGGGTACGTTTTATAGAGCCTTGGGGCATGAGGAGTAAATCCTATCAGGAAAAAAGTTAGATAGATTTTTAATGTTTGAATTGCCTTGTTGGCACCCTTTTTACTGTGTAACACCCTGCAATAGAAAAAATGTGCATTTAATGCCTAACCGTTACTCTTAAAATGCCATTTGTGCTGCTTTAGAAAAAGGCAAGCGCCTTGTGTGCATATCTTGTTGAACTTGTACATCTATTGACCTGGCTTTACAAGTTAATTTTAGAGCTTGTTTAGTTTAGTTGTTTCCACGGTTTCCTCAGATCTCAGCTTTAAATAACTTATTGTGGTTTTTCTAATGCTCGTGTTGCTGAGGCTGCCATTTTTGTGGGTTTTGAAAGTACACTTTGTCTGCAACTTTTTCAACTGTTTGCACCTCTTAAGGTGGCCACCCACGATACAATAAAATGATCCGATATTATGACAATTTGATAAAAACAATCAGATTTTCCGAAAAATCAAGCTTTTTTTTTTTTCTTTTCTTCTTTTTTATTATTCCAGCAAGAAATCTGATCAGATTTTCCGTTTCTATTCGAGAAAAGTCTAATCGGGAGAGCTGGATTTTTCTTATCAATTTTTATGAAAATTGAAGGGTGTGTAGAGTAGATTGTCAGTTTTCATATATATATATATATATATATATATATATATATATATATATATATATATATATATATATATATATATATATATATATATATATATATATATATATATATATATATATATATATATATATATATATATATACAGGTAAACAGGGATATGTGGGGGAGGGATTCTTGAATTGAAGAGATTTTAAAAATTGTATTGTGTGTGTGGCCACTTTTAGACGTTTAAAGAGGATCTGTAAGTATAAAAAATTCCCCTGGGGGTACTCGCCTCAGGAGGGGAAAGCCTCTGGATCCTAATGAGGCTTCCCCAGTCCTCCTGTGTCCCACGGTGGTCTTTCACTGTACCGACCGCCCCACCGGCGGGGATGTAGATATTTACCTTCCCGGCTCCAGCGCAGGTGCAGTAGCGGCTCTCGGCTCGGAGCTGAGCGGAAACAGCCGTTCCCAGTTGGGGGTCCGTTCTGCTGCACAGGCGCAAGTCTCCTACGCTTGTGCAGTAGATCGGACCTGACTGAGATCGGCTATTTCCGAGCCGAGAGCCTAAACAGCGCCACCCACTGGAACAAGGAAAGGTCAATCTTGCATAGCCTGACAAATTGTCAGCTGTGCATTCAGTGGGCTGCAGCGAGACCGCCGTGGGACAGAGGAGGACGGGGAAAGCCTTGATGGGATCCAGGGGCTTCCCCCTCCCAAGTTGATTACCCCCCAGGGGAACTTTTTTTTTTTTTTTTAATTACAGAGTATCTTTAACCTCTTGAGGACTGCAGTGCTAAACCCCCCTAGTGACCAGGCCATTTTAAGCAAAATGTGCCACTGCAGCTTTAAGGCTAAGCTGCAGATCTGCACAACACAGCACACACGTGATTTCCCCCCCCCTTTTCTCCCCACCAACAGAGCTCTCTGTTGGTGGGGTCTGATCGCCCCCAGATTGTTTATTTTTTTGGTTGCAAATATTTTTGTTTCTCTTTTTTTTTAAAAAAAGCGTGTTCTTTTAAATATATTCCCTCCCTCCCTCCTTCCCCACAGCCAGCCAATTGTGGCGATCGGCTGTCATAGGCTTCTGCCTATGAGAGCCGATCGCTCTCCAGTGTCCCAGGGGGACAGCCGTGTCACATGGCTGTCCCCAGTACAGCGCTGCTGCCGATCGCAGCGCTGTACGGGTAAATAGACGGCGTCTATCAGTCTCCCGAGCGGCAATAGCCGCTCGGAGACTGAAGAGGGGGCGGAGCTCCGCCCTCCGAGAATGAGATGCGCGCGCAGCGTGCGCGCGATCTCATTCAAAACAGAGCCCCAGGACTTTACGCCAATTGGCGTTAGGCGGTCCTGGGGCTGCCGCCGCGGCCACGCCTACCGGCGTGACGCGGTCGGCAAGAGGTTAAACCTTTGTATTTTGCTAGTAGTTTTAATAAAATGCATATACAGCAAGATAAAACACTTAATGCAGCGCTGCTCTACCGAAAATACCATTCGGTGTTACAACTTCCATCTATGATCCATTCCAGTGTATGACCTGCAGCCCATCGGGTAACATGCATAGAACAACCCCTCAATGCCTCAGATTTCTAGAACAGATTTTAAATTTCACTGGAGGTGGCCGTACATCTGGTGGTTTTTGTGGACCGATTCAATCTGGTTTGATAATTTAAATAATGGAGGGAAATTGGTGGCACAACATATCCGCCCATTTAAAATGTCGATCCATTTTGATGCAAAATTTGTCGAAAGGACGGATCGGACATGCTGGAAAATCTTGGTCGTGAGTGTTTGATCGGGTGCATGGCGGTAATGGCATTCAACAGACCCCCTGCTGGTATCCCCCCAAGTGTAGTGTCCCCTCAAGCCCGAGTGCTATGCTTTAAAATCTCACCTGTCCACTGGCATGATTCCTGGCCTCCTCCACAGTCACCAGGATAGCCTGTACCACTTTGCACCAGGCACATGTATGATGTCTTACACACATGGTGCCACATGGTACTGGCTTTCGTGGTGACAGGAATCATGCCAGTGGACAGGTGAGGTTTTAAACCCTGCACTTCAGTCAGACAGGGAAGGGCGGGGCCAGGGTGTGCTTTGAAGCATTTTGTTTCTTGCTGTCATATTTGGGGGAGCAGCCAGTGAGCAACAGCAACAACTGGCTGAATTTAAAGCATACCTGAATTCACAATAAACTGAGATAAACTATTGTTCCCATGGTCCTATTTCTACATATGACTTTCCTGAAATCCCAGTCTTATTTGCTTTCTAAAGAGTTGAAATTCTTGTTTAATGTTTTGGCAGTTTTTTGTAATGTTGATTAGCTCTTACACTAACAAATTTTGAACTACTGTATCGAACTTGTCTATGCCCTGGTCTCACATGTAGTTTTTATTCACTGTAGTTCCACAACCTCTCATTAGTTGTCTGTTACCCTGTGTCAGCCATACTGCAGAGGGACTGACCTTTACCTGAATGTTAAATTCTTGCAGTGAGAAAAATTTAGTTCTGTGTAGGCTTGGGACTGTACATACATGTTCTAATATTACATTGCTTTCAGATACCCTTTATCTGCTGACTTAGTGGACCATCACTCCAGAGTTTGCTTTGCTCTGAGCTCAGGAAAGCAGGCCTGAGAACATGAAGCTGTGAGAGAGGCTCCTTCTGACGTGTTTTGTTTCTTTATACTCAGATGTAACGAGGGTCGTATTGGGAAGCTGTGCGAGTGCAGCACGGAGCAGGTCAGCAGTGAAGACATGGATGCTCAGTGCAGAAAAGAGAACAGCTCGGAGATCTGCAGTAACAATGGAGACTGTATCTGTGGCCAGTGCGTGTGTAAGAAGAGGGACAATCCTAATGAAGTGTATTCTGGCAAATACTGTGACTGCGACAATTTCAACTGTGACCGATCAAATGGACTGATCTGTGGAGGTAAGTCTGGCCAAGGTTGTTTACATGAAAAGTCTAATTTACCGCTACATATTGTTTTTAAAAGTAGTCTCATCTGGAGTGGGAAGTGTCCACTTGTGCACTCACTGAGCACTTTATTAGGGTTACTTCATGAATACTGGCTACAGCCACCTTTTTCCCTCATTTCTTCATGGCCTTGTCTCTACAAGATACATACATGGGTAACTTATGGCCTGCTATGCTAATTCTTGCCTCTTTCAGAAACCATTTAGAAAAAAAAGCCCCTTTGTGATTCATTGAAATCACCTCCCCAGTATAAGCTGCTCTATAGAGCAGGGGTCCCCAACCTTTTCGGACCCGAGGACCGCTTTGATTTTCTCCAAAGGGCCGGCAGACCAGGATGGGGGGGGGAATCAAGCACGCTGCTCGATGTCCCTCTGCCTCCCCCCCCCCCCTTCCTGCATAGCAACACAGCGCAACATCAGCTACTCAACTGAGACGTGTGTGCAGCCCGGCCCAGAGAAATCGCCCAAAGGGATCGAATCCTGATCCCAGATGGGTGACATGAGTTGTTAGTGTGTATGCAGCTTAAAGTGTATCCAAGAACATAAATCAGAAAGATTTTATACTTATCTGGGGCTTCCTCCAGCCCCATATATAGGTGCGCATGTACAGAAGAGCCCGACTTGCACAACCAAGCCAGATTACCGGGGGTGACTGCTGCTGAACGGAGCCACACAGGAGGACAGTGAGGGAGGCAATGATGCTTATGGGGCTGGAGAAAGCTCCACATAAGTAAAAAAAATCTCTAGGATTCTAAAATATATGGTGCTCAAATCTAGGCTGCCAGCAATGTGTTTCTGTAAATGTAGAAGTGGGAGCGCTGAGCTGTGACTGTAAGGAGACAGTACTTAGTCAGGTCAGTGGCAGTACAGGGGAGTGGGGGTGGGAAGACGCAGACCCGAGCTTACAGAATAAGAGCTGCTAACCAAATCTTGCTGCCAGCTGGGGGAAGACACAGACAGGAATAGGAGAGGGGATTTGTCAGTCAGAACTCTGCACATTTTCACCTACAGTTCAGAAGCAACCAGAACAGATGGGTGCATGCTGAGTGATAAGCTGTCACTGAGGCAGCATGTGCGGTGTGCTGCTTGTCTGCTGCATGCTGAGTGATAGGCTGTCACTGAGGCAGTGTGTGCTGCTTGTCTGCTGCATGCTGAGTGATAGGCTGTCACTGAGGCAGCGTGTGCTGTGCTGCTTCTCTGCTCTGTGTGCTTCTGAACCGTAGGTGAAAAAGTGCAGAGCTCTAAAGAAATCCCCTCTTGTACTGCCTGTGTCTCCTCCCAGCTCAAGCATGGCAGCTCGTGTCCCCTTCTATTCCAGTCTTTCAGCAGGCTAGTGTTACCTGGCTGGCTGCTGCAGAGTCAGGACTGAGGGAACAATAACAGCTGTATCCTCAGTGTCTCCCTCCTCGGACTGTGCTGCCACACTCATCCAGGCTGCTTGAACAAGCCGGGTTTTGTGTGGGCATGTTTCATTGGCTGCCTCTCTCCCTTTCATTGCGCCAGAGCCTCACTGATTGGCTGGTGGTAGGAAGGGAGGGCTGGACAGAGGAAGAGATGTGTATTGGCTCAGCCACCCGGGGACCAGCCTCTGTATGTATTCCTGCTGGAGGCTTCCGGGTGGCACGGTTGATAGTACATTTTTAATGTAACTTACAGCCGCAGCTGCACTGCAGTGAGGCAGAGGACCACGGCCCAACACATGTCCTGCAGCCCGGTGGCAGGGTTGCCAACCTAATTTCGGATTTTTGACGGACAAAAGGCCCAAAAAAGCAGGACACACAATATTTTGGACGGACAGGGGGCGGAGTCAGAAGCGCACTTTTAAGTAGAATTGTGGATGGGGGTAAGCTGTGGGCAGTTTTACTTTTTTAGTATTTATATAGCACTGACATCTTCTGCAGCACATTACAGAGTACATAGTCCTGTCACTGACTGTCCACAGAGGAGCTCACAATCTAATCCTACCACAGTCATTGTATAATGTCCTGCCATATTTTTATTATGCATTATATAGCGCTGACCTCTTCTGCAGGATTTTACAGAATATAGAGCCATATTTTATTTCCTCCTTAATTATATCTTATATGGACTTTATGTGCCACATGACTGCAGTTCAAAGCAGCTGCAATGATATTGTGTGTCACCAGCCGCTGCAATTCATGCTGTGAGATGTAGTCCATTAATGTGGGCACAAACCCAGCCAGGACATATAGTCACATTTATGGACCACATCTCCCAGCATGCATTATTGCAGCAGCTGGTCAAGAGTGCAGAACATCACTGCAAATGCTTTGAACTGCAGTTCAAGCAACATGGGGGCACCTGAACAGACCACAAGATGACACTAGAGATCATCCTCTGAAAACACACATGAACAAAATGATGATACTCAAGTCCCTCCAGCAGTGTGCTTACAATCATTATAGAAGGGGGAGCACTGTGACTGGTAAGATTAGTTGCCAGCCACATGCAGATTCCAGCTGGGGAGAGGTAAGGGGGACACAGACACAGCAGGAGAGATGATTTAAGCTCTGCACTATTTTCACCTTCAGTTGGTAATCGACAGTAGAGGAGAGATAAGCAGTGCAGGGGAGTGACAGGCTGTCTGTGAGGCAAGCATGCTGAGCACTGCTCGATTCTCCTCTCCTCACCAAAGTGAACAAACTGTGCAGAGCTTGAATCCCCTCTCCTGCTGTGTCTCCCCCCAGCTGAGCTGCACTGAATGTGGCTGAAACTCGTTACCCACTGACATTTATAATGTATACCTGCTGCCTGGGGAGAAACTAGAAGAGGACGACGAATGACAAGTGAACTTCCTGCACCCACGCTGTGCATGCACAGCTCACTCCACGCCAGTCAGTAGCAGTCTGGACGGGGATTGTGTGTGGGCGGGCTTGCTAGGCAGCCTCTCTTCTTCATTGGCTGGAGAGAGCTGCCTGAGTTAAGGAGTCGACTGATTGGAGGAAGGGCGGGACAAAGTAGGAAGATGAAGCATGTAAATTTCATAGCTCAGCCGCCCGGGGACAAGCCTGGCTGGCTGGCTGACTTTGCCGGGATGCGCACATGCGCAGTAAGAATCGCGGCAACAGGCGCCTGTTTAGACGGACGTCTGTCTTAAAAGGACGGACACTACGGACAGGGGATTTTTAGTGTAAGAAGTACGGACTGCCCGTCCTTTTACGGACGGTTGGCAACACTGCCCGGTGGTTGGGGACCCCTGCTAGAGGATCAAGTGGGCCATCTGTACACTGACCAGGGATGAACTGTCACCAGACATCAAGAAAGATCATTTTAGGTGACATTTATTCCAAGTCTGCACATACGTTAGGTAGCCTGGGCTAGACTGCACCATTATTTGACCTCTGATTACAGTGCTGTATTAATATTTGCATTTTTACCTCAACCCACTGTTTGTTCTTTTGTTCTAGGTAATGGAGTCTGCAAGTGCCGAGTATGTGAGTGTTTCCCCAACTTCTCTGGCAGCGCCTGTGATTGTTCAGAGGATACGTCGACGTGTATAGCATCTAATGGGCAGCTGTGTAATGGAAGAGGCGTATGTGAATGTGGAAGGTGTAAATGTACAGATCCCAAATTCCAGGGCCAGACTTGTGAGATGTGCCAGACCTGCGTTGGAGTTTGTGCTGAACACAAGTAAGAGCTAGAATGCAATCCTTATATAAACAATGCTTTCTCCTTACAAGAAGCATTAGCATTGGATGAGGGAGCACAGTTTTGTCTTACAAATTCAGTATGAATAGTCAATCCACGTCCTTCATATAGCTTCATGTTTATTACTGGTTCCTGCTCAGTATTGCCATACATTTTGGCATTTTTCATTTCTTTAAACCTAAGTTTACATTTTCATGCTGCTTTTGTACATTTTTAATGTATTTTTTAAATGTGTACTTTAAACAGGGAGTGTGTGCAGTGCAGAGCATTCCAGAAAGGAGAGAAGCAAGCCGATTGCAAAACGCTGTGTTCACACTTCAACTTGACCATAGTGGACAGCCGTGATAAGTTACCTCAGCCAGGGCAGGTAGACGCCCTCACACACTGCAAAGAGAAAGATGCTGAAGACTGCTGGTTCTACTACAGCTACTCTGTCAATGCCAATTCTGAGGTTCACGTCCATGTTGCTAAAGACCCAGGTAATTATCTTTAATAGCTCCTATTTCTTTTGGCTCTGTATGGCCAACACTTAAAAGTAACCTAAAGTGAGAGGACTATGGAGGCTGCCATCTTAATTCCATTATAAACTAGCTGCCTTGCTGTCATGCTGAGCCTCTGTCTTTAGTTGTTTGAGTCACACACCTGTAATAAGCATGCAGCCCGTGGAGTCACAGCAGAGTTGCAGGATCTGATCTACAGGTTCATTCGGGGTCAGAGAAATGTAGTGAAAACAATGAATAAAAATGCTTATTTTTTTTACAATATTAATCTATAGTTTGTTAGTGTTTGTCCATTGTAAAATCTTTCCTCTCCCTGACTTGTGAAATTTATCACTGGTGGTGACGTCTTTAGTTCTGCCAGGTGATCTGTACGGAATGTTTGTTACTGAGAGTTCTATGCACAGAGGGAGATATTGCTTGCTTGGCAGTTGGAGAAGGCAATTATTTGCCACAAGGTTCACAGACAGGAAATGGTCAGGACCATGGTCATGACCTCAGACTGTGGTAAAATTCCTCTCGTCCAGAAGGTGAAAAATACCCGCGGGCTGAAATGGTTAAAGTATTAGAGGAACAGAAGTCGGGTAACTTTTTATTTTATAAGAGAAGGAAGATGGCAGCCTCAGTGTTCCTCTCCCTTCATGTTCCCTTTAATGGGAGTGTCTTCATTTGTGCACTTTCCTGTTTCAGAGTGTCCCAGTGGCCCTGACATAATCCCCATTGTTGCTGGTGTGGTGGCTGGCATTGTACTCATCGGACTGGCCCTGCTGCTTATATGGAAACTTCTTATGATTATCCATGACAGACGGGAGTTTGCCAAGTTTGAAAAGGAAAAGATGAATGCCAAATGGGACGCTGTAAGTACCACGCTCATTTTATCTTCCTCTTCTTTTCCTAACAGAGCAATGACAAGTGAAAAGTGTACTTAGGAGTAGGCAAGTTTTGGTGTGGCATAGGCTGGGAGTGGTTATTGGAATTACAGGAGTAGATTGGGTTTAAGAAGTTTATGGGTAGAGGGGGCAGCGGATTGGGCATATAGGGTGATGAACGATGTATCAGTTGAAGTTAGACATTGATGAGGCAGGAGACTTCTTGGAAGGATGGATGTTTGGGTTGGTCATTAGTAATAGGTGGGGAAGGTAAGGTTAGGGAATTGTTTAAGTGTAGGTATTTCCTTAAAGGACTTACGAGGCCAAAATCTGCCCCCAAAATTTAAAAAAAGTTAACTACCTGCATGACTTTGTAAGGCACGGAGGACGCCGTCCGCGCCCTCCGTGCCGTTCTGCCTGGTCCCCTCTGCTCAATTGCCCCCCGAAAGGCTGCGACCCCACGGTCCGGGTCGGTATCTGCAGCCTGCATAAAAGATGGCCGCCGGCGCTGACCACGGCTGCGCAGTCCGCATAGCCGCTACTGCGGCTGCGCAGCTCTAGGGCCAACCCCCCGATCCACGTAACAGGCAGCGTGGATCGGAGGGTTGGCCCTAGAGCTGCGCAGCCGCAGTAGCGGCTATGCGGATTGCGCATCCGTGGTCAGCTCCGGCGGCCATCTTTTATGCAGGCTGCAGATACCGACCCGGACTGTGGGGCCACAGCCTTTCGGGGGGCTATTGAGCAGAGGGGACCAGGCGGAACGGCGCGGACGGCGTCCTCCGTGCCTTACAAAGTCATGCAGGTAGTTAACTTTTTTACGTTTTGGGGGTAGATTTTGGCCTCGTAAGTCCTTTAAAATGTACCAGAGATGGCAATAATGGGTGTATTTATACTTACCTGGGGCTTCCTACAGCCCCAGGAGTCTTATGAGCTCTTTTGCCGACCTCTCCGGCCGCTCAGTTTACTTCTTATCCCCCTCCCCGATAATCTGGCTAGCTGCACTCTTTTGTGCATCAGCGGGTTGGCTGCATGTGCAAACTGTTGCGCTCCCGCATGGAGCGTCCTGCGCCTCCCGGGCACGGCAACGAGGCAGGGGATGCACAGCCGGGACTGCCCATGCACAGAATCCCACGACTGGCCAGCTGAGGCTGGAGGAAGCCCCGGGTTAGTATAAATAACTCATTATTGCCATCTCTGGCACACTTTGAGAGGGACCGCGGAAATTTTTCTCTGAGGGCTTCTTCACATTGAAGGCGTTTTCAGGGGTTTTTTTTCGGCCGCCCCCCTGGTTTTTAAAAAAGCCCCTTGACCACGTGGCCGATGAATGTCTATGATAAAGTTCATATTAGCGCGGGTTGTGCGCAGTGCAGCTAGGAAAGAGGTGCGTGTTCAAGGTTTCGGGGCGATTCCGCCTCAATGGAAGGTGTAGGAAAATTGGCTAACGCCTACAAAAATGCGCAATAAGGTGTCAGGTAATGAATTACAAAAACCGCTTGGAAAAAAAATGCTTAGAAAACTGCTAAGCACAAAAATGAATCGCCCACCCAAGCGCTGGGAATCGGAAAAAAGACACCCCAAGCGCCTAGCGCTAGCTACATGCTTCCCCCCCCTACCTGCGGCGTCCCCCCGTTGCTTCCGATCGCCGCCAGCGCCGCTTGCCCATAAGGAAATCCAGCTCTTCCCATAGCGATAAACGGAGTGACGTCATCGACTTCACAGGGAGTCCCGATCCACCCCATAAGGGGTATGCGGGGGGGCCCTGTATCGCGGCGGGTAGCGGCGCATTGGCGGCGGCGATCAGACCAAACACGCAGCTAGCAAAGTGCTAGCTGCGCGTTTGAAAAAAAAATTATGCAAATCGGCCCAGCAGGGCCTGAAGAATCCTCTGCGGCGGGTTACCCCGTGTCCAGCACGGGGTTACCGCTAAGGAGGTTAACAGAAACACGAGCTGTGAGACCTATGGAAGCACCATATTTATTTTCTTTTAAACCGTAACAGTTGCCTGGCAGCCCTGCTGTTCTTTCTGGTCAGTATTGTCTGAATCACACACCTGAAACAAGCATGCAGCTTAATCTTGTCAGATTTGTCAGACATCTGATCTGCATGCTTGTTCAGGGATTATGGCTTAACGTATTAACCCTCCTGGCAGTCTATTAAAAACCGGCAGGGGGCAGCGCAGCAGTTTTTTAATTTTTCCCTTTTTTTTTTTAAATCCTGTAGCGAGCCTAGGGCTCGCTACATGATAGCCGCTGTGCAGCGGCATCCCCCCACCCGCTTCGATCGTCTCCGGCGATTTGCGATCAGGAAATCCCGTTCAAAGGACGGGATATCCTGGAGGGCTTCCCAGTCGCCGGATGACGTCATCGACGTTGTGACGTCATCGGGGTTACCGACAGGAAGGTTAAGAGAATCAGCAGGACAGCCAGGCAATTGGCATTATTTAAAAGGAAATAAACACGTCAGCCTCAATATCCCTCTCACCTTGCCTTCACTTTAATGCTGGGAATACACCGTGAGATTTTTTGGC
This sequence comes from Hyperolius riggenbachi, assembly GCF_040937935.1. NCBI lineage: Eukaryota > Metazoa > Chordata > Amphibia > Anura > Hyperoliidae > Hyperolius > Hyperolius riggenbachi. Next base: position 60,600,755 of record NC_090650.1, read on the forward strand.
AGATAGATGGTTCGATAGATAATTACAGGCATGTCCGATCTGATTGTCGATCGTTTTTCTGATCGATTTCTCATAGAAGTGAATGGAAAGCGATCAGACAGTAAATCTGCTGAAAAATCTCATATTGTATTCCCAGCATAAGGCTCATTTCCCGCTTGCACAGAAAATGTACCAGTTTTCTTCAATGCAGCGAAACGCAGCAAACAGATCTGTTAAAAATTGCTTGTGCTTCCACTTGCTATTTTTATTGGATCCATTCAGTACGTTGCGTTAAATGCAGCACAATGTCCCGGCCTGCAGGGTTTTCCAGACAGCGGATACGTTTTCCTTGTTGACCTAGGGTGGAAACTTATCCACTTCCGAATTGGATGTAACTGCCCTGCAGATGTCTACAAAACATGCAGTGTTGGGGTAATCTGAGGTTCTTTTCCATTTTCCTTTTAAGATTGTAACCTCCTCTGCATAACGAACTTATTTTCCTTCATTTTCTGTTCATGTCTCTATCCTCTATGGCCTGGGATGCTTTTATATCTTTTCTCTCATAGACCACAGGCATATAAATAGAGGTACAGAATATAAATAGAATAGACCATTATGTTAGCGAAATACTTTATAGCAGAGTTCTATTTCTGTAAAAAAAAAAAAATGCCCTGGCCTTGGAAAAGATACATTTTGTCCAGACAGTTGTTAAAGTGGACTTGAACTCAGAACTTCATCTCCGTTCTAAAAGATACAAAACAGCAGAATGACCTTTAAAGAAAACCATTTCTTTGTAACAGCTGGTACAAATCATGCAATAAATCTTTGTCTACTTCCTGCTTTCATAGAAGCAGACATAGGGTTAACATCCTGATTTACCAGTGAGCTCTCTGCCGTGGCAGTCAGCTGACACCGCTAAGGGACACAGAGGATATGGTTTCCTTCTCTCCTGTACACCTTAAAGCGGGATTGTCACCATAAATATCAAATTTCAACAGCAACTGGTCTGAGTGAGTGTATTAAGTGATAAAGGTGCTAAATCATGCATTCAAAACTTTAAAAACTTCTGCTGTTATGGTTTGGAGTTATCACATACCTTAGGAGCACTGTCCTTTAATAGCCATTGGCTAAAATTAAGGGAAGAAATTGTATCAGTATTTAGCCTCAAACTGTGGGCAAAAGCCATGGCCCCCACCAGGAACAGAATTCTCTTCATTTACTATATAAAATTCACTGAAATCAAAACGCGGACAGTACAATACATGTGTTATGCAAGTAGATCAAGTATTTATCTACTTATATATGTTTGTTTTTTTTCCCCTGGCATAGTATGGCTAATCCTCCTGCTTTAAGGAGTTACAGTAGTTTACATTGTGTTCTATCCTTGACACCCTTCCATATTGTAGAGCAGAGAGATTTCATAGTCAAGTCTCCAGAGGATGGTCTCATCCCCCGGGGTCCAGAGGAGGGTTAGAAAGTGAGGAGACTATGCAGACACTGTTCTCACAAAGCTGAGGGATCACATTTCCCTGGCCTCCTGTTTCCTAGTACTGCTCACTGTCTCAGAGTAGGATTAGCAATATTGGAAAAGGCATTGCTTGCCTCCATATGTCAGAGAGCCACGTTATGTCCTTTTGCCAAGGACTTATGTGGCTTCCAATGAACTGGAACTCTGCTGGATTCCACATATTCCAGTGTTTGGTGAGAACTCGAGCTGAGGAGTTCCCGCTTGGGTTATTGGCACTTTATCCACTAACTTTCCTGGGTAATTTCAGTCCAAATATTACCACATAGTCCTGTTAGATGTACCTTTTGTACTTAGTTACTTTCAGTCACTGTCCAGACCTTCTACCAGGCTTTATATGTCAACTATTTCTCTGTGGATTCCTTTCTCCAGCAAGAGAATCCCATTTACAAGAGTCCTATTAATAATTTCAAGAATCCAAACTATGGACGCAAAGCTGCCGCTCTCTGAGTCTCAGTTTGTATTTCCTTTTCTTTCCTTTTTCTGCTTCTTTTCATGCATGCTCCTTGCACTGTGCTTCCTCTGACTGATAACACTGCTACTCCCTGCCTGATTACTGTGTGTAGTGTGAAGAGGTATTGTGTGTGATGTCAACTGGCATGACAAGCTGTCAGTCTGCTAAAGTACCGCAACTGAATTGTAAGGGGGGGGGGGAATAGATGGGAATGACCAGACACTGCGTGCTTTATGGTTTTTGATGAAAATAAAATGCATTTACCTTCTTGAAACAAACTATTTGTGTTTGAGCTTTATGAGAGCAAGAAGAAACATCCCATGATGCACCACTGCTGTTTAGTGAGATAAGCTACCCCTGACCTGTTAACCTCCCCCCATCCTTTTTAGTGACCCCTGTAGCCCCCGTTCTGCTTAGTCATAATCTTCGACTGAGCATAATGTTTAATATGGGCGGGAGGAAGTGGCAGCTCTTCCTCCACTCTGCCCATCCATAATTCCACCCCCTTTTCTTGCCGCTATAATTCCACATTTGATTCGCTGCAGGGGAGCTGCGCTGTGTGCGGGCTTGTGGTAATTGAGTTCGGATATCCTTCCGACTTGAATTACCAGAAGCCCGCACACAGCGCAGCTCCCCTGCACATTGTGTGCAGTGAATCAAATGTAGAAATATAGCAGCTAGTGGAGGGGACTAAGCACAGGCAGAGGGGAGGAAGAGGTGCCACCTCCTCCTCGCCCATATTTGTCTGCAGAATGGGGGCGCTGGAGGTGGGAGGATGGTGCTGTGTGCTAGTTACAGCACCAGTAATAAAACCATATTCTAAGTATTTGGGGTGGTTGGGACCATGTCAGCGGTACTTTAATATACTGATCATTCTGAAGGGTTGAGCACCCATGCAGAGTGTTGGTGTACAGTATTAGTTTAATAGAGCCATACCATTACTACCTGCAGACAGCCGTTTCAGGCTTACACTGGCCTCCTTCACTGCAAGGCATTGATTGATAATGCTGTAGTTTTTGCTTCTAATGTTTAATTAAGGGAAGGCAGTCAGGCAAAAAAGGCATTAGTTATCTTAAATGCTTTAAGAAAATAATTAACTTAAAGAACTATTGCGAGAAATTGTACCATTTAAAATACTTGTGTACAAATACCTTTAAAGAGAACCCGAGGTGGGTTTTAAAAATTCTAATTGCACACAGTGGTTGGGTCTGCATATAATGCCGAGCCTCTGTTGTCTGCTGTTCCCCATAAATCAAACCGCCCTGCTAGCGTCACACAGCGTGTTGATAGCCGGCTGTTTACATGGCAGTGTCACTCTCTGCCGCTCCCCCGCCTCCTCCATAACGCCGCTCCCCGCCTGCGTCTTTTCCCTCCCAATCAGCGGGGAGGGAAGAGACGCAGGGGGTAGCGGCGATATAGAGGAGGCGGGGAAGCGGCAGAGAGTGACAGTGGCCATGTAAACAGCTTGCTATCGACGCTGTGTGTTGCTAGCACGGCGGTTTGATTTATGGGGGACAGAAGAGCGCGGGGGGGGGGGGTCTGTGGGAGAACAATATAGTAACAGAAGCTGGGCATTATAAATGTTATTGTATGACAGCGCTCCTCTTCTTGAGTCCTTATACCTAGAAAAGATGAACACATCTAGACATAGTGCGTTACTGTTAATTATCAACTGTTCCTTTTATATAACACCCATCAAGTGCCAATCTTGTGTTCACTCGTGCTCCAGTGCATAAATTCCACCAATCTCAAAGCAAGATATGAGCTCACCAGATATATGCCACCTCACAAACCAGGTGGGTCTAGCGTGTAAGATATTCCACTGCGATCAAGCGTTTTCAATTTTCAAACAGGTAATTTAATCCAATTTCCTCAATAAAACAATGAAAAACACATAGCATAAAATCCTTTAAAAAAGAGAAATTCCTGCGCTATAGTGCGCACTCACATAATCCTCATTAGGTTCTAGGCATGTAAGGTAGGTCAGGCTCCTGTCCCAGTGATGCACCCTTAGTCACGGCGTCCCGCTTTCCATAGAGTTGGCCTCACTGCGAACTCAAATGTGCCCGGCCACTGCTCGTTCTACTTCCTGCTTCCTGTGACATCAGACGCTCCCCGCACCGCCTTACGCGTTTCGTCCCCTAGGACTCATCAGAGGCTGACGTCACAGGAGCGCCCGACGTCTCTTATCCCCAAACCAATGTGAGTGCGCATGTCACTTCGTAATCTCCGCGCTTGCGCAATGAAGTCCGTAATCACTCCACTGTTTTTACGTATATCCGTATATTTCCCCACTGGGCATGCTTATTATCTCCCAGTCTGTAACCCGACTCGGACACCGCAAAACGCTAGCCTAATTTATGTATAGGATGATTAATCCTGGTTCTCCTGCCCTCTACTGGTTGATGGGCTAATTACGGTTTGTACAGTTACATAAGCTGGGCATTATATGCAGACCCAGCCTCTGTGTGAAATTAAGATTTTTAAAACCCACCTTGGGTTCTCTTTAAGAAGTAAATTTACCCTAGAGTAAAATGTACTATAACTTTTCTCCTATGTTTCTGTTGCTTATAGTAGATAGTAACAGATCTGACAGGTTTTAGATTAGCCCATCTCCGTATAAGGGATTTTCTCAGTATTTCATTCATTACAAAAGCACTCCCTGGGGCGTACGAGAGGAATCGGCGTGGGCCCGGCGGATCGCTCAGAAACGGCCCTATCAGTCCGCCGACAGTGCGTACACACGCCTGACTGTCGTTGGAACGCCTACCCAGCGGGAGGTGGCGACGGACCCGTCGTTGCCTCCAGTCCGGCATGTGTACACGGACCTTTAGGCTTCAGAAATCAGTTCTCTCAAATAGAGCAAACTTCTCAGACTATGGTTGCACTTATGTGTAGCTGAACAGTTGTCACATAGTGTTTATATAGCACTGATCTCTTCCTCAGTGCTTTACAAAAGTATATAGTCTTGTCACTAACTGTCCCTCAGAGGGGCTCACAAGCTGATCCCCATCATAGTAATATATCCTTTGTAGTCTTTATTATCTGCTTAGTACCGATCACACAGCATTCCCAGAAGCTCTGCCGCTGCCTGTACATCAGGAACACAGCTTAGGCAACGTGCTGCTGGAGAAAGACTAAACGGCAATAAAGCAGGAAGCAGAAACAGCAAGAGTGCTTCCATCTACTACCATGGTCTGTAATATGCTGCTATTAGTATAACGTAATGTATGTGAGTCATGCAATGAACTATGGGAGCACCTCTGTGCTGCAACTGCTCTGAATAGTGCTGTTCCATCATCTCCCATCATCTTTACAGCAGCAGAATCAATACAAAGATTACAATTGCATTATTAGGAGATACCTTTCAATCCTTATTCTGAAGACTTTCAGGTTTGAGAAGGTTATCTTCCATGTGTCCAGGGCGTGTTACACTGTGTATTAAAGAGGAGCTGTTAGGTATAAGGTCTCAGAGAAAATAAACACATATATCAGTAGCTAAAGATTGGCTGTACTTACATTACATATGCATTTCACTGTCCACGTTTGGATTTCACAGAATTTGTATATAGTATATGCAGAGATAGATGCTCCTGACAGCTCATGGCAGGCTCCATGTTTGTGAAGCCAAATGTGTCGTCATGTCCTGCCTGCTTCTGATCACAGATAAGCTCGTTCTTGAACAACTGACTCCTGCAGTGTAGTCTGCCCGGAGATTTATCAGTGCTACGCTCTGGACTGATTACACAAGCTGCTGTACCGTCTCATTAGCAGCCGAGGGGAGGGCCCCAGAATGCTTTGCAGTTTAGCTGCGGCTTGCGTCTTTATGGGTCTATAACAGACTTTAAGATAAGCACACATCAAAGGTAACTGAAATGTTTATCTTCACTAATGGCTTTTGAGCTTCCTTCTAAACTGTTTAACACAGGAGAATAGAGGTTTAAATTAGCTTCTGCAGCCTGACAGTTACTCTTTAATAATTATGTGCTCGGTAAAGAAGTCCTCTAACCATTCTGCCAGTCATGCTTTGTGTGTCGCACTTTACTTGTCACTGTGTTGGATAATGCACTGTGTGCAGTGTTGCTATTTAGCGTTGTTTAGCTCTCCAATACGTTGTAAGGCTTTTGTTTGTGGGAATGGTTTGCTATACATGCTTACCTCCGCATTTACTGTACAAATGATGTAATAGAGAAATCACCCTTGAAGTGTGTTTTTAAAAAAAAAATTGTTTACAAAATTGGTACAAGTGCATGCAGTGAGCACCTAGCACCTTCTCAACACTATATTGATTTCCTAGAAGCCTCTCCAGTGAGCCTCAGGGGATCCCTGCAAGTGGCTGGAAGCTGATTTGGGCCAGGTTAACGGGCATGTGTCAGGGAATCTGCGCCGCACGTTATCGTCGCATTGCATCATATAGGGTGAAGCACACAGTCTATGTAAAGTATGCTTCATTGTAACTGTTAACGCAAATGGTTTACAGTGACACACTGTGTTGCTATGCCGTTGGCGCATCCATGGAGTTACATCGGATTGCAGTGTGGCGGGTTCTGTAGGATGTGCGTTAACCGTGTAATGTGTGAGTTTGCAGTGAAACATACTTTCATTGTACTATGTGCTTCACTATTGCCTTGCGGTGCAACTTTTTCTCTTGCGTTGAGATGGTAACACAATGTGCATAGTGGAAATGGACTCTTTGAGTTGGTTTACACTATGAGCGCTTTTCTAAGCGCCAGTGATTTGAAAACTGCTTACTAATGTATTGATTGCTAAAGTGACGTTACACGCATAGCATTACTCCAGGAAGCGAACAAAAAGGAAAGGTATCTGCACTCCTATGTGTAAGTGCTGGATGTGCTAGGGTATATATATATATATATATATATATATATATATATATATATATATATATATATATATATATATATATATATATATATATATATATATATATATATATATATATATATATATATATATATATATACCCATTAAATAAGCACCAACCAGCTGTTAGTAAGTATATAGTCACAAGAAATCTTTATAACACATGATGGAGCCACAACATATAGTTCATATGCAGTATATGGAATAATTGATAATGATATACCCATATGCTTATACCAACACAAAGATAAAAACACACATTTGCACAGCCAAGCCATCTGGTCACGATTGCACATCCCCACAATAGTAAACCAATCAATGAATAAATCTCCACTCAGGGTTTAGATAAAGCCCATGAAGTGAAGGAACCCGGGTTCAGTCTAAAGTGCAGTGCATAAACAAGTGACAAACATCAATTCATTACTTCAGGAAGCACTTTTAAACTCCCTGGCACTTAGAAAATTGCTCCTTCTTTTTTGTGTTACGTGCTGGATTTACCTACGGACTGCGAAATTTGATTCAGACCTGTCTGGACAAAGTAGCTAGTATACGTTAAAGTTCAACTGAAGTGAGAAGACTATGGAGGCTGCCATATTTATATCCTTTTAAGCAATACCAGTTACCAGGCTAACCTGCTGATCTATTTGGCTGCATTAGTGTCTGAAGCACACCAATAACAAGCACGGAGATCTGACTGTCAGAAACCTCTGATCTGCATATGCTTGTTCAAGGTCTATAGCTAAAAGTATTAGAGGCAGAGAATCAGCAGGATAGCCAGGCAACTGGTATTGCTTAAAAGGAAATTAATATGGCAGCGTCCATATTGCTCTCACTTCAGTTGTCCTGTCAGGACCTCCTGGACTCTTTGGAGCAATGTTTTAGAAATGCATTGTTTGTACGGTGTGTACGGTGCTAGGTATGCATTGTAAGCAGCCCATACTGTTAGTTGCATTTTCTAAGCACACTACAGGTGCACTTTCTGGCCATAGGCTTTACATTCTCCCCTTTTTGTTCTCTGCAGGGTGAAAACCCCATCTACAAGAGTGCAGTGACGACAGTGGTGAATCCGAAATATGAGGGGAAATGAGGGACTCCTTTTGTGTACAGTCTGCCACACTGTATGCAAAGTAGTATTTTTTTGTTTTGTTTTTTAAACCACCATGGATATCCGATGGGTAAATCTGCAGCGATTTACTGAAGCATTACAGTGTTTGACATTCAGATTTTCACCATGTACAGTTTATGTAAAAAAAAAAAATAATGGAATGAATTAATGCCTGGATTGCGAGAAAATGTAATTTGTGCCATGGGACTGTTATAAGGATATAGGCCGGGTAGAGGTTCGCTGTCACGGGAAAGGTCACACTGTGCCTTTTTGACCTCCTTGCTCTGTGCAAGCAGATGTTGTTTTTTTTTTCTTTTTTTTTTGTAGGGTTTAATTACAGAGGGCTTTGCCAGTGCAAGTATTACAATTCTGCTTCACAGGGAAAATCAGGGTTGGAATTTACATACAAGCCATATAACGTGATGCAAGCCTCAGACTACAGCATGATCAGCAGGTTTGTGGATGGAGTAATGTAGGTTGTGGGGGGAGGGAGGGGGGGGGGTCTGTAAAATATAGAACGGGTGACTTGAAGTGCAAGTGAGGAAGCGAATAATGGATGCAATAAACTCTCCTAGAGCATGGCTCTGCAAAATGGTAAATTCTGGCTCTGCAGGGCGTGTTCACACTTGTGCAGCAATGCAGTTACCATGGGGACGGGTGGTAACCACTCCCAGTGAATGCTGATGTGTCATCAGTAGGGGATTTGGGCATTGCTAGATGATTATCTTCCTTTCAGTGCAGCAGGCTGCTTGACAAGTATGCCATGACAGAAGCATTGTGACTTCTCCTTCTGTCAGCTGAGGGAGGGGACTGCCAGCAGCACTACCTCTATGCCCTACCCCTTCCTTTTAAACCCCACCCTCTTATGTACAGTGGCTGAGCTGGCCCCTACGTCAAAGGTAATGTGTGTGTGTGTGAGCTGTTACTGAAGGGAGTGACAGATCCGCCCTGAATAGTGAAGTTGTGTGTCTGATCCTGCATTCCATCATGACCACAGTAAAGAAACAAATGATATCTGGTGTCCAGAAGCATTGTGGGTACTCCACATGAACACAGACGGCAAGCAGGGAGTACAGAAGGGGGTGGTATTGAGTTGTGAACTGAGGCAGTGTTCATTTCATACTCCAAGCTCCGTAAAAAGTAAAGGATCCACCTGGGTTTATGCAAGTTATGCTAATTTATCTTTGAATATGATACGTTAAATGATTGCTGAAAAACAGCACTTTTGGTAAACGGTCTGTATCCTGCAGTGAGAGGAAAGTATTCTTGTCACGCAGTCCGTATTGTTGAAACGGAGCGATTTCTCTCAAGCCTTCTTTTGTGTTTTAAATATGCCCCTCCCATTCCCCATGCAGCTGTATAATGCAGACAGTCTGCTTCTGTTATCCTATAAGCAGACAAGTCTGGCAAGGGAGAAAGTTTAACCCTTTCCCATGTGGGCTTTAAAGGACAGAAATGTTGCTATCCAATGCCCGAACCAAAGACCCATCTAAAAATCATCCTTTGAATAAAGAAAAACTCTCATCATGTTAGTGGATATGTGAAGTGGACTTGCTGCTGCACACTTCACCTCCCCTCTGCAATATCATAGACCACCTGTAGGCTTGCAGTAAGACTTACACATGTGTAATGCGTAAGCATACCTCAATTGCTAGGGTGACACTACAGTGCAGGAGTGCTGTACAGACACGCCTTTCACCTATAGCTCAGGAGTGTGTATTATTTAATGAGGCAGCACATGGGTGAGATGAGCAAGGATAACACAAGATGGTCCTTCACCAGTGTTTAGAGATTGCTAAATGATGAGACCATTTTTGTGCATCAGATTTTTGGCCACGACCTCACAAACGGCCAAGATTGTTTTCTAATGTATAGAAGCCATAAATGACAGCTGTAATGCAGAGGCTGCATATATAATCAGGACTTCCACAGTATACACAGTTTTATCAATTCATATTTTTTAAAGCCTCTTGCATTGACATGAATTTGATTATGGAAAGCTAATTAGATGTAAAAAAAAACAAAAAAAAAACGGACAGTATTTAAAGCGGATCCGAGATGAAAAACTAACTATAACAAGTAACTTGTCTATATATCTTATCTAAAGTTTAGATAGTTTACACAGCATATCTAGCTGCAAACAGCTTCAACAGTATATGATTACTTCTTCCTGTGTTACAATGAGAGTAGCCATGTTCTGCTTGTGATCATTGCACACAGGCAAGCTGCTCTGCATCTCCAGCCCTCAGCCTGTGAAAACTCCCCTCTGCCTCTGAAATCTCTGGCTAGTAACACCTCCTCCTGCCCAGACTGAGCTCTAAGCCCTTGCTACGTATGTCTCAGAGTGCCTCGGTGCTGGAGGAGCTGTGGACGAGGCTTGTTTAATTTATAGGGAATTCGGATATTAAAACAAAAATTTGCTTGAAGAATGCCCTATAAACTATGTAAGGAACACAATTATGCAATAAGTAAAAGTTCATCTCGGATCCACTTTAATGAGCAGCCAAGGGGAATGTATGGTGGAGTACCTGTTTATGTGGCCAGGAGCACAATCTAGTTGATGATGGGGCCTAATGTCTGAAAGCTAGTGATCTATTGAGCATGATAGATGGTTCCAATGATACGGTTTCCATTATCATCCAATTTGAACCCCTTCCAATTTTCCTTCAGAAGCAGAGCAGGATCATCCACCAGGCAACCTAGGCAGGTGTCAAGGGGCCCACCTGCCACTTTCTTCACCCCTCTATACTTTAGCTTCCCAAAAGAACCACAAGAGGACCCCAAATCTATTGCCTAAAGCCCCTGTTACATCTTAATCCATTTCTGTTTAGAAGTGGAGGAGAATGTGGTTGCTATTATCAGGGCCCCGGGTGCTCCTACCACAATCGGCGTGAGCTCTGTAACTGTATTCGCTGCACAAGTTTGTACATATCCTTAATTCCTAGCCAAAAATCTGAGTGCATTATTTGTGTAAAGGCCTTAAATCATGTCAGAGTATGTCTGTTCTGAAACAAGGTGCTTCCTGGTCTTCCAAATCACATCATATAGAAGCGTCTGTCTGCATTTCATCCGAACCGCACCAAAGCTGTAAAATGGAAAGAGAGCCGTGCTGCGGGGTATCGCCGCGGCGACCATTCATCATCCACTCTCATCACACACTGATCTCCATTTCGTGCCATACAGATTCATTGTATTCTAGCCTTGGACCATTTGCTTTGCCTGTGTTTCATGTTTGTCACATTCTTATTTTTAAGTGCCTTTTTATTTTAGCAGGTGTTCACTTTTTACAATACTGTTAACTGAAGTTATTTATTAAATAAAAACTACTTTAAATTTATTCTCTGGACTGCTTATTGTGTTTATCTGCTTGGGATGTGTAGATGAGCTGAACATGCAGGTGGAGATCACTGAGGGGTGTTTCTGCTCTGCAGCTGCTTGGAGGGGAAGATTAAGGGACAATTCACGAAACATCGGTAAAATTCATATGCTGACGGTGAGAACAAAGGCGCCAACACAAGGATAAAATTGCTAAAACTGTTTAAAAAAGGGAGGTAGTGGTGGACTTACCGCCCCAAAAATAGACTTTATTCTGTTGATTTTGGTCAACAATTCACTTTATTTGAATACTCCACAAGCCAGGCGCCTCTGTGGCACTTGGCTTATTATGGACATGCTATAGCTGATCCAGTATTTGCTTGATAAAGCAGGATTGCACATGCTGGGTGTTTGCAAAGCTGGGTGACGACTGGTCAGGATAATGATATTGACTGGTCATTATCACCCAACACACGGAGCTTGCCTGGACACCAGACTTACCATGTACCCTTGTTTGTGTCCGAGGAGTGGAACATTGAGCATGTGAGATATGCTTGCAAATTTATGCGATCTTGTATGTGCATTTCCTTTGCAATTTGCAAACTGAATAAAAGGGATTGCACCATAAAGGCGCTCTCTTCTCTGTCAGAGAAATACAATGTAATTATTCTTAAAAACACGAATGCAATCGCTGCGCAAAGTGATTTTGTGAGCATTTGCATTTCCTCCCCCCCCCCCCCCGGGCTCTGCTGTCCCCCCTTAAAAATAGCACCAGGCCAGCGACAATCTGCTTGTCGCTAGCCTTCTGTTTACCTGGCACTTGACAATCTGTGTCCTGCTCCCCTGCCTCCTCCATTTCATGCCTCCCGCCTCTGTCCCCTCGCTCCCCGTCTCCAGATGCCTGGTGATGTAGCGGCAATTTTTACAGGAACAAGGTAGCAGTTCTATGCAGCGCTCAGGCAGAGGCGGGAGAGGCTCCAGCGGCAATCTAGGAATCTGCGCGGTAGACTTGGGTGCAGGATACAACCGGTATATGGCTGCTCCTGCTGCTGCACAAGTCAAAGCAGTGTTAAAAACTATTCCTCCTCCAGGCCGCCATGGATAGTGGGAAATTAAAATATTCGGCTTCCAGCAATTGCTGGAAGCCGAATTATTGTGTTTTAAAAGTAACTTCAGCTCCGTCTTCTGACTGCGCCAAAGTTACTCCCTGTGCGCTCAAGTCTCCTGCGCTGCATTCACTGTGTTCGCTCCAACGTCAGGGCGCAGTGTAGTTAGGGGCGTGCAACATGCTCTAATGTTTGAAGCAAAGACAAATAAGAAAAGGGGATAAATGGCAGTGACTGCAAGCCAGATAACTAAAGATTAGCCTATGGCAAGCATGGAGTAGACTCAATATGAGGTAAATAGCAAGTTCAACACTAACGATAAACCACATAGATTCCTGGAATCGGCTTGAAGTGGACAAGGCAGACAGCTTATATTCTTACCACCATCCGACTGGCGCGTTGAGCGTCTCAGATGTCATCCATCTGTGTGTTTAGCATCTCGCACAGTTGCTGCATCTCCTCGTGTGATTACCTCCCAGTTAGAACGAGTCCATCCAGGCTAATAAGCCGCTGGTGAACCGCTAAACATGCCCGTGACCTACCCAAGTGTCAAGCGGCGGGGATCAGCAGGGCTGTGGAGATTCTACACAATCCTAGATCTCCCCACCTGCGCATTTTGCCCAATCAAGGCTTCATCAGGGTGTGGCTAGGTGGAGGTTCCCAATAATCTAATTTCCAGTCGATCATATGGTATTTTTTAGCTTATTAAGCGAGAAAGTACTGAAGTACTCAGGAGCAGACCTACCATGACACAGACTGAAGCACCTGCTTCAGGTAGCAGATCATCTGAATGCAGCCCCGGGACAGTGATATCGTGAGCGGGGGTGCAGGCTTGGAAGGGGTGACACCTGCCCGGCAGAAGTGGGGAGGGGGGCCAACGTCATTCCCCTCTCTCTCTCCATGGGTCCCCCTCCTGTGTCCCCTTGCAGAGCTGGCACAGCAATGTTTTTGTAAATCTCTAACTTATTCACGTGACACGTCCATGCTTTTAGGCAGCTATCTCCTCTTTACTTCCTGTTCCCCTACACGCCATGCAGGGAAGCAGGAAGTAGAGAGGAGCCAGCTGCTGAGAAGCATGGCTACGTTGCAGGTGAGAGATTTACAAAAACTCACCACTGAGCCAGCTCTGCAAAAAGACAGGAGGGGGCCCATGGAGAGGGAGGGAGCAATGATGTCGGAACCCCTCCCCACTTCTCCCGGATGGGTGTCACCATTACAAGCCCTACAGGGAGGGGTGGCACAGCAGCAAGAAAAAATTGGCTTCAGGTGGCAAATAGTTTATTTCCAGACCTGGGTTTACTATAATGAACTTTTAGTTTTGTTATTGCTGTCTGTGTGCCATTTGGTGAGATTCCCTCTGTCATCTGACATTAATAGGACAGGAAGTGGATGAAGTTTCCCCAATAGGAGCACAATGTCCCAAGCCTGTTAAATGATGTAACCCATCTGTGTTCTAGGAAAGGTTTCTCGGGAAGGATTTGTGTCGCCTGCCTGTCGTCTGAATTGCTGGACTTTGATTATAATGTAAGGAAACTGAAATAAGGTCAATCCTTGCAATGCATAGAGATGAACTGAATGAGGTGAATGTTTTAAACAAAAGCAGAATTTCCCTTTATTCCACCAGCAGCACCTCATCCAGCCGCTGACGCTGCTCTTGGCTTTACACTGAGGCTGGCTGCGATTCTAGCTTCCTCTGCCAGCAATCCAGCACTTTATAATGTGGTGCAATGTCCTTACTCATCTCTCCTATTTACTGTGCACAGCAAAGGAACCACACATCATTCCAATCACAGCAGACTTGGCCACGAAAAGGTCACCTGCCTACACTAACCAATCAGGTTCAGCCTTTTCATCTCCCAGTTTTTCAGTGGATACTTTAATATGATTGGCTGCTGATGGATCTTACACACCGTTACATTCAAAGCACTGCGAGTGTTTGGCAGGCAGAGAAGTGTCATTACCTCTGGGAATAGTCTATGTTTCCTGTCAGAGAATATTCTATGCTATATCATACATTCCACAGGATCTATACATGGCAGAGCTCCAGCAAGCCCTGTATTCCCCAGAAACCTATTTCCTCAGGCTGGATATGTTATAGTCATTGCTGAGCACAGAGCTGAGATGTGGCCAGAAGCAGACAGGATATGCACATGCAATTTAAAGTCACCCTGTCCCAGAAATGTCCTGTATATACTTAAATACAAGTCGACCTCTTGTATAAGTCGACTCCAATATTCAAATCTCTTAAAGAGACTCAGAGATAAATCTTCCTGCCTTTTTTTTTTTTTTTACTTACCTGGGGATTCCTCCAGCCCCATATTCATGGCTGTGTCCCTCGCCGTCCTCATACTTTTGTCCCATTCAGCTACGGTGAGCCCGGTAAGCAGCTCAGTGACATCAGCAGCGGACCTTCTGCGCAAGCCCAGAAGGCCCTGGCTGACGTCACTCAGTCAGACTGAGTCCGACTGAGCTGCGTACCGGGAGTTGACGGCTGCTCGGGAGATCACAGGAGGACAGCGAGGGACACGTTCATGCTTATGGGGCTGTAGGAAGCCCCAGGTAAGTTTAAAAAAAAACAAAAACAGTAAGACTCATCTGAGTCTCTTTAAGCTGGACTTTTTTCTTGGCTCAAGTATAAGTCTACCCAGCAAAGTTAACAGCTGCACTTGGGGACCAGGAAGAATTAACAGCTGCACTTGGGGGCCCAGCAGGGGTTAATGACTGCGCTGCACACAGTATTGCAG
This sequence comes from Hyperolius riggenbachi, assembly GCF_040937935.1. Classification (NCBI taxonomy): domain Eukaryota; kingdom Metazoa; phylum Chordata; class Amphibia; order Anura; family Hyperoliidae; genus Hyperolius; species Hyperolius riggenbachi. The sequence goes on from NC_090650.1 coordinate 60,615,867, forward strand.
CAATTAACACCTCCTGCCCCGTAAGTGCAGCCAATAACTCCTCCAGGCCCCAGAGTGCAGCAATTATTCACACCCCTTCCTACAGCCCAGTATCTTCCACCCTGCCTCTTTTCTTGTTAATTGTTGTGGCCAGGACTTTCACACCTGTTTTTCTTGGCATTTCCTTAAGAAAGTGTCACTTACCACTGGGTAAATTGCTGCAAATGGGAATGTCACTGTTAGTACACACATTGCTCAGCGTGCTCAGTGTTGATTGTGACTCGTGTATAAGTTGACCCCTATACTTTTATTAAATGAGTCAGACCTAAATTACTAGACTTATACTCGAGTATGTACAGTAAGTTAAATGAATGTATAGATCTAATAAACAGCAATAAGGACTTTCCTGCTGACTGTTTTCTTTCTTCCCATCTGCAGGATTTATTTTATTTTTGTACCCGAGTTTTAAGTTAAAGTGACACTTAAGGGAAAAAGAAAAACCTATGATATAATGAATTGTACGTGTATACTATGGATATTTCATAGAACATTAGTAGCAAAGAAAAAAGTCTGTCATTTTCTGGTATACAGGATCTTCGAACAAAAAGGTAAATAAGCAAGGCTTACCAGATTCCAACAACCCACATTATAAGGTTGTAAACGAGTTTGATAGATGGTCCGCAGAACTTTCAAATGGTGTCGTTTCACCAGCGATGTTGCACACCACAGATTCCTCTGGAATATATTAGATATCCTGAGGTCGCAGAGACTCGCCAAAGAGGAGTCCAGTAGGATAGTGACATGAAAGAGATGTACGGCACATCTAAGTGTAAACCGTCTTTATTACATAACAAGTAAAACAATTTGAAAGCAAGGATAAAAGAAACTCACATACGGGGCCCGTGCACTGGGAACCCCGAAAAAGTAGCACGCATAAAATGGTCAATAGAAGACCTCAAATTAAAATGGTGCCGCCTGTCGCCTTCCCGACCGGTTTCGCAATCTTGCATCATCAGGGGAGCTTCTGCGACCTCAGGATATCTAATATATTCCGGAGGAATCTGTGGTGTGCAACATCGCTGGTGAAACAACACCATTTAAAAGTTCTGCGGACCATCTATCAAACTCGTTTACAACCTTATAATGTGGGTTGTTGGAATCTGGTAAGCCTTGCTTATTTACCTTTTTGTTCGAAGATCCTGTATACCAGAAAATGACGAAAGCTGTATTACTATAGACCTGCGCTGACTTTATATATTCATTGCTTGTGTGGACTTTTGGACATTGTCCTTCTCGGCTGCGGTCGCCTTCTGCCTTGGCGCTGACACTTGTTGTTTAAAGAAAAAAGTCTCATTTTTATTTTCAGTTATATAGCTTTTTATTATAACACTGCATTATTCTCTAATATTTGCCGTTTACCTACCACACTCAGTATTTTAAACTATAAAACAGAGCAGATCTAATGACTTCTTGAACTTTCCTGCAGGAAAAACCGTAAACAAACAAGTAACAGTAAGAAACGGGTTGAGATAAGTGCTTCAGAAAATAGGACTCGACTTGGAGAGCTCACAGAAGCTCTCTTGCATAGATAACTGAAGTTTCTTAAGGATCACCACTATGAAATGTACATGTAGAGGTGTTCATTATCAACATAGCACCAACAAAAAGCTAATAAGATAGATGGGCCCCTCTGGTCTAGGGGCCCCAGTGCAGTCGCAAACAACTTCTGCACCCCTATTTCTATGCCACTGCTCTAAGACAGCAAAATAGAACAAGTAAAAGCCTGGTTATTAATGTTTTGTACTGTACATACACATGTTTATGTCATCATGTCACTTATCGCCTCGGGTACACTTTAACATATGTAGCAATTTTGGTGACAATGGCATGTATGGGGGCTTTGCTAACCACCGCTAAAGTTGGCACAAAATTTTGAATGGATTACACAATCAATTGAATGTCCAAACTGTAATTATGTATGGACGTAATTGCAAAACTCAGGGACTGTGCTAGCCCCAAAGAATAGTGGCATGTGCCACGGATCTATTCTAGGGTGCCCTGGATGTCCCCTAGGAATAGTCGGGCAGTGGGCAGCAGTACTCATCTGACATCTCCGGCCGCTTGGTCTCATGATTCTGAAGCCATCTCTTCTGGGCTTCTCCCTCTAGTGTCTGAGAAGGAATCAGAAGCTAGAGCTCCTGGCATCTAATACTCTGATGCTAAAGGGAGAATTTCCTGCTAGATGATCTCTATAGACTTGGAGAGTGGATGGAGGAGATTAGTAGTTCCTCCCGCAGTGCTACTCTTCTGGGAAAGGGGGGGACGGGAAGGGGTTCTGTGAGAGGAACAGTGAGGAGACACACAATGATGCATGCTCCCTATGAAGGCTGGACAGCTTTCAGCATGTCACCCAGGGGCGTAGCAATAAGGGTTGCAGAGGTTGCGACCGCATCGGGGCCCTGAAGGGCCCTCCCTCAACTATAGTAGCTCTCTATCGGTCCTGTGCTCATAACAATCACTTCTATAGATACTTTGAATATTAGTAATTATTAACAAACTGTTCCCCATGCCCTTCTTGCACCTCTGACACTGCAGTTGCCATTGGCAGGCTTTGGTGTGCAGTATCAATTGCTATGTATAGAGTGCTGGGGGGGGGGGGGGGCACCATTGTAAAACTTGCATCGGGGCCCACAACTCCTTAGCTATGCCACTGATGTCACCACAACACCCAGCATGCTCCACAGAGGCACAACAGCACCCAGTATGCTCCATATAGGCACCACAGTACCCAGCATGGCACTACACAACACTCCGCATCCTCCAGTATGCATTTTTTTTGTATTAAGGGAGAGGGGAGCTTCTGCCAACATGTTGCTGCACAGGCCTGCTTAGATCCACTGAGTACTTAAAAAAATAAAAATACTAATCCATTTACCTGGGGCTTCCTCCAGCCTGTGGCAGGCAGGACGTGCCCTCGACGCCGCTCCGGAGGCTCCTGGTTTACTCCCGTGGCTCACCCGACCTGGCCAGGCCAGGCTCTTGTGCACTCCAACGCATGTCTCACGCGGTCGCACTGACGTCATCGGACGTCCTCCAGGCTGTACTGCGCAGGCGTCTAAGGCACGCCCTGCCTGCCACGGGTTGGAGGAAGCCCCAGGTAAGTGGATTAGTATTTTTTTTTTCTCTGTGAACCCTCCCTTTAACCACTTGAGGACCCACCCTTTACCCCCCCTTAAGGACCAGCGCGGTTTGTTGAGATCTGTGCTGGGTGGGCTCTTCAGCCCCCAGCACAGATCAGGGTGCACGCAGAGCGATCAGATCGCCCCCCCCTTTTTTCCCCCCTGTGGGGATGATGTGCAGGGGGATCTGATCGCTCTGGTGGGCAGGCTTGTTGCGGGGGGGGCACCTCAAAGCCCCCCTGCGGCGAAATTCCCCCCTCCCTCTCCTACCTGCTCATCCCCGGTAATCGGGGCTGCACAGGACGCTATCCATCCTGTGCAGCCAGTGACAGGACGTCCCCTGTCACATGGCGGCGATCCCCGGCCGCTGATTGGCCGGGGATCGCCGATCTGCCTTACGGCGCTGCTGCGCAGCAGCGCCGTACAATGTAAACAAAGCGGATTATTTCCGCTTGTGTTTACATTTAGCCTGCGAGCCGCCATCGGCGGCCCGCAGGCTATTCACGGAGCCCCCCGCCGTGAATTGACAGGAAGCAGCCGCTCGCGCGAGCGGCTGCTTCCTGATTAATTAGCCTGCAGCCGGCGACGCAGAACTGCGTCGCTGGTCCTGCAGCTGCCACTTTGCCGACGCGCGGTATAAGCGTGCGGTCGGCAAGTGGTTAAAGAGGAGCTGTTAGGTATAAGGTCTCAGAGAAAAAAAACACATATATCAGTAGCTAAAGATTGGCTGTACTTACATTACATTTCTGTCTCCTATGAAGCCAAATGTGTCGTCATGTCCTGCCTGCTTCCTGATGATTCCACTCAGAAAAAATACAACACTACTGTGCAGTGAATATTAATTAGCCATGTGGCTAGGAACAATAGCGGACTCGTGCAGTATACTCTGCCCGGAGATATTGCAGTGCTGGCGGTTGTAACATCTGTAACTTCTCACTAGCAGCGGAGGGGAGGACCCAAGGTGGGGAGAAGCAGCCCCAGAATGCTTTGCAGTATGGTATGCGGCCTCTCGTCCTTTTAAGAGCTTGGGTCTAACATCCTTGCTGTTCAGCACACATCAAAAGTAAGAGAGATTTTTAACTTCAGTATTGCCTTTTTGGCTTTCTTCTAAACTGTTTAACACAGGAGAATAGAGGTTTAAATTAGCTTTTGCAGCCTGACAGTTACTCTTTAAGTTCATGTAAATTTGGCTCCACCCTTGTTCGTGGCCACACCCACTTTTCGGCTGGAGTGCACTAAAGTGCCTCGGATCTCTTAGGATCCTAGCAAAAATGTACACAAAATGTTGCTTACTCGTAATTAATGGATTACGATCGTCACTACCGGTCAGGTCCTCTACAAAAAGCCTGAGAGCCTGAGGGTAGTAATCAGTATATTAGGTGTTTCTAGCCCTGCACTTTTCTGGATAGAAATGACTGGTATTGTTTCTGGGATCTGTTAAAGCCACTTTTCCAGCTTCAAAGGAAATGCTGTCAGTGCCCATACCTCAGCTGGGATCACTTTGGCCTTTACTTTCCACATATTCTCTAGTTCTTCTTTTAGGCCCTGATAATTCTCCAGCTTTTCATACTCCTTTCTCTTGATGTTGCCACCACTTGGCAGTGCTACACCTGTCGCCACCAGTGCTGCCCTCTGATCCTTGATGTCTGGTTGATCTAGTACCCGTCTGTCCATATGGATTTTAAGGCCCCACAGGATCTTAGCCCTGTTATTCTGCACAACTGTCTGTGGTAGCTCTTATCTGAACTTCAGAGGTTCTAGCCTTACACAGCATCCAGATTACCAAGGTCCATGTATTTTCCCTGAATTTATATCTAATTTTTGGAAATATGCTTTTTCATCAAATTAACCACTTAATGTTTATAGTATAGTATATCTACTCCCCTAAAAGCTTCATCTAAGCCTCAGGGGAGTACATATTCATACTCTGCCATGATCGCCACTATGCACGCTCCCACTTGCTCGGGCACGCCCTCCCATGCTTGTTCTCGCCGCTGCACATTAGCCCGGAGATCAATGTTATTTTTTAAATTAGCAACCCATTCTTTCATAATCACTTCTTTCAGTTTCTCAGAATTGGTTTTTGTTTGTCCACCCGCCTCTTGAGCAATGACCACAACTTCTCAATGGGATTAAGATCTGGGGAGTTTCCAGGCCATGGACCCAAAATTTCAATGTTTTGGTCCTCGAGCCACTTAGTTATCACTTTTACCTTATGACACGTGCTCCATCATGCTGGAAAATGCATTGTTCTTCACCAAACTGTTGTTGGATTGTTGGAAGAAGTTGCTGTTGGAGGGTGTTTTGGTACCATTCTTTATTCATGGCTGTTTTTTGGCAAAATTGTGAATGAGCCCACTCCCTTGGATGAGAAGCAACCCCACACATGAATGGTCTCAGGATGCTTTACTGTTGGCATGACATAGGACTGATGGTAGCGCTCACCTTTTATTCTCCTGACAAGCCTTTTTCCAGATGCCCCAAACAATCGGAAAGGGATTTCATCGGACAATATTCCAGTAAAAGAACGTCACACCGAGGTGTGTGAATGCTGGTCCTGGGCTCCCAGGCTGCTCGGTACAATGATATGGAGTCCGCACACAGACATGCAGGAACAATCAGTGCTGCGTATATTGTCCCATCACATACACGTGCAATCTATGTCCGACCTGCAAGGCCGATCAGAATCATATTTATTTCGCCAAGTACAACGGGGGTTGTACCCGGAATTATTTTTGGCTCTTACAGGGTCGGAGATGGTACAACACGTGCTTGCAATTCAACATATACAATCAGGTACAGTAGTACAAGTAAAACATATACACATATAACCCATACTGTAGTGAAGGACGCGTGGGGAAAACTGGAGTGCTGTGTGAGGGGAGCAGCCTGCCTACTACCGACGGCGCTCGCTCGCTCCACAGCAGCTCCAGATGCCCCGCAGTGTGACCTGGAAAGGAGTGGATAGAGAAAGAGAGAGAGAGAGAGAGAGAGAGAGAGAAAGGATAGCTAAGAGAGACAAAGAGAAGAACCGAGGCGAGAAGAGAAGATAGAGACAGTGACCTTGTGGGGCTGCAGATTAAAAAAACACCCCTGGGTCCGACAATCAGTCCAATTGGTGTGCAGGGATCTCCCGAGGCAGCGGCAGTGAGGGGACCCTCGATGGATAAATGGGCCAAAAATCCATACGATGGTGGTTGCAAGCAGAGGGGACCCCGTGCTCCTGGCAGCTGAAGCCCCCAGAGCCAGGACTGAAGAAGAGAGAACCAAGCTCTCCAGGGCCTATGGGGATCCAGGGCTGCCATGTGGACAAAAAGGATCCTCTGGCCTTGGTGGATGAGGCCTGCCATGGCCTATCCCACGTGCAGTGAGAGGCTGGGAGCAGCAGCGGAGGGCCAGCTGTGACCCACCTCTGTGCAGTGATCTGGATCCTCCGGCAGCGCCTGCTGGCTGTGAGCGGTGGGGGAACAACTGTGATTTCCCTCCTTGCGTCCTGGTCTCCATGGCGGCGGCTTCCTGGTCTCCATGGCAGTGGCTTCAGGCCGATTGAGCGATGGCCGGGGGACGGCTGTGGATGCTGGTATCCAACATGTGGAGCCGTCCTGGATGATGCTGGGAGCCGTCCTGGATGAGGGGCCGTGGTGGAATCAGTGCAGGTGATCCGGAGGTGGCGGCGGCCGATCAGCGGGGCTCCGTGCCGCCTCTCCCATGCCTGCACCCAGCTTGGCTGCACGTGGTCCCGGTCCCTGTCAGCACAGGTGATCCGGAGGTGGCGGCGGCCGATCAGCGGGGCTCCGTGCCGCCTCTCCCATGCCTGCACCCAGCTTGCCCGTCCTCACGCCGGCCCGCAGGCTGCGATCTGTGGCCGGTGCGGAGCAGGACCAGCAGTGTCCATGTCCCTCGCCTCCCACCTCAGCAAGAGCGGAGCTCAGAGGTGAGTGTAGGCAGAGATAGTGCCTAAAAGAACAGAAAAAGCCGGAGCCCTGTGGCCGTGGCGTCCGAGTCCGGCGCCATCTTGGAGTGTAATATCATTTCGGGGCCATTTAGGTCTTTGCAGGTCGGACATAGATTGCACGTGTATATGATGGGACAATAAACGCAGCACTGATTGCTCCTGCAAGTCTGTGTGCGGACTCCTTCATATCATCATCGGAGAATATGACTTTGCCCCAGTCCTCAGTAGTCCATTCACCAAACATCAGGGACAGAAGATCAATCTGTCCCTGATGTTTTTTTTGGGAGAGAAGAGCCTTCTTTGCTGCCCTTCTTGACACCAGGCCATCTTCCAAAAGTCTTCGCCTCACTGTGCGTTCAGAGGCACTCACATCTGCCTGCTGCCATTCCTGAGCAACCTCTGCACTGGTTGCACTCCGATCCCGCAGCTGAATTCTCTTTAGGAGACGATCTTGGCGCTTGCTGGACTTTCTTGGACGCCCTGAAGCCTTCTTAACAAGAAGTGAACCTCTTTCCTTAAAGTTCTTGATGATCCTATATTTGTTGATTTAGGTGCAATCTTAGTAGCCACAATATCCTTGCCTGTGAAGCCATTTTTATGCAACGCAATGATGGCTGCATGCGTTTCTTTGCTGGTCACCATGGTTAACAATGGAAGATCAATTATTACAAGAATCACCCTCCTTTTAACATGTCAAGTCTGCCATTCTAACCCAATCAGCCTGACATAATGATCTCCAGCCTTGTGCTCATCAACATTCTCACCTGAGTTAACAAGACGAGTACTGAAATGATCTCAGCAGGTCCTTTAACCTTCCTGGCGGTAACCCCGAACGTAGTTCGGGGTAAGCCGCGCAGGAGGTTTTCTCAGGCCCTGCTGGGCCGATTTGAATAATTTTTTTTTTGCTGATTGCAGCTAGCACTTTGCTAGCTGCGTCAGCACTTCGATCGCCGCCGCCCCGCGCTCGATCGCCGCTATCCGCGTCGCAAGACAGCCCCCCCCCCCCCCCCTAGACCCCGCGCTGCCCCCTGGCGGTTTTTAATATACCGCCAGGAGGGTTAATGACAGCAATGAAATGCAGTGGAACGTGTTTTTTTTGGGATTCAGTTAATTTTCATGGCAAAGGACTATGCAATTCATTTGAACACTGTTCATAATATTCTGGATTATATGCAAATTGCTATTATACAAACTTAAGCAAAAACTTTTCTAATTTCCAATATTTTTGACAGGCTCAACTTTTGGCCAGGACTGTAGTTGGTAAATTGCTGGCTTGAGCTGATGTAACCTACATCCCCTTTTTAACCAGGAAAGCAGCACGGTGTTTGCCAAAACTCAGCAGTCTACGCCGCAGAAGAAGAAGAAACTGCACAGAGTGGTAACAAGAAAAAAGCAAAGCAAGAACAGGCAAGAAAAGAGGAAAAAACTAAAGAAAAAAAGAAGTGAACTACAGGGCGAGATAGGTCTATTACCACCTCTGCTACAACAGGCCTCCTGAAATGAAACCTGCAGATGGATCACACATAGCAGAGGCAGGCAGAGAAGCTACAGAAAAGCGTACAGAGGGCTCAGTGTAGAAATCAGGATTGAGGAGAAAACATTCAGCTCTGAACAAAGTGGAATCTCAGCCTTCCTTAGTGCGGGAAATGAAAAGAGCTGACTCCACAGAGCAGACTGGAAAACTAATAACAGAGACATCTGTATCCCGAGAGCAGCAGCAGAAAAGCACCACAGCCATTAATAAACCGGCAAGTGGCAGGCAGCAAAGCTTTATAAACAAGCAGAAAGAAGCATCTGCTGTATCTCTTACAGGACGGACAGCAAAAGGCGGAGACAGACCAGAGGATCATGGGAAGAACACAAGTTAGTTCCAGCAAATCTGTCTGTAAAGTTACCCTGAAGTTAATGTACACAGTCAGATGGATTAAGATATAATTGGAACCTAGGCAGGGTAGTAGATTTGGGGCTTACCTGTGGTCATTTTGGTAAGCTGAAAAGAAGGTGGCAGTTGGGCCCCTGGAAACCCATTAGGCCCCAAGCACTTGCCTAGGTTGCCTGGTGGATGATCCTACTCTGTTCACTATACTATGGACAAATGAAGATGGTGATGAGCAAATTTCTCCTACCATGCAAATCTTCTGTGACAATGGGAGGGACTTAAAGGGTACCTAAAGAGAAACTAATCTAAGTTTAACTTGCCCCCCGTAGTCCTTCAGGTCCCTCAGTGCCGTTCCACTCTGATCCGTTCAGCTGAGTCAGTCATGAGCTACTGTGCATGCGCGGCCACAGTCATGTTCCTCTTCGATCACGCTTCCATAGCTGGCTGCTTTCGGCACATGTGCAGTTGAAGTATGCATGAACTAGACGGCGGTGCCTGGCTCTTCTACTCACCACATATGTTATTACTCAGTTGTTCTTGCCTGATGAAGCGGGATCAAATCTGCAAAATGCATTGCATTGTCCCCTGGAAAATGTAAATAAACTTGTTCTATTTGACAAACCCTTTGGCAATTTTTGTGTCAGCTTGGAGGAGGTAAGTCCACCACTGCCTCCTCATGTTTTACACTTTTTAGATACTTTTATTCTTTTGGCACCTCTGTATCCATACTGCGCATGAACTGTGCAAGCGCAGAAGACTCCCAGGCATGGGAGAGTAATCAGGGAGATGCATGGCACTCCCGCATGCAGCTTTCAGCGGGCACAGCTGCTGAATGGAGAATAGCATAATGCCAACAAGGGACCAGAAAGACTAGTAAGTCTAGTAAGATAAACTGGGCAGATTAGTTTCTCTTTAGGTTTCAAAGTAATAATGGCTGGTTAATTTACTCGCTGCCTGCTGATTGGCAGTTACTGCTTTGTTTGGTTCTATTTCTTTAGCTTCCTGGGCCAGCGGAGATCTCCACATTAGCTGAATGTTTTGCTCATCATTATATTGACATCTAATTAGATTGAAAACAGCAGGTCTACATTTGCAGCAGCTACCGAGGCTGGAGCAGATGTAAGTAGAACTAAGGCACCCTTCATACTTATCCCTGCGATTCTCTGCTGTGTTTTTGCCACTTTTTTTTCGCTTTACTGATTCAGCATTTTGCAATTTTTTTTTAGTTCGTATTTTAATTTTTGTCCACAATTTGTATGCAATTTTTTTGCATACAATATTTATAAAAGTAATATTTTTTATATCTTTAGTATTTCTTCATTAAACAATTATAGAATGAAATAATTTAAAATAACTCATCAGTATACATGTTATTTGATTATTCTTCAAGTACAGTTATAGTGTTTAAATAAATAGTAATTTAATGTAACACTACCATTCGCCCTACCTCTCAAGCCCGCTGTCTGGGAGTCACCCTGGACCTTTCCAGTCCAGAATCAGATTCAAGATACTGTGTCTGACCTACAAATCTGTCCAAAAAACCTGTTCAACCTACATTTCCGATCTTACTCAGAGGTACACACCTAGCCGCTCACTCCGCTCCTCCAATGAACTGCGCCTGACCGCCCCCCCCCCCCCCCCCAATCACCCAGTCCCATGCACGCCTCCAGGACTTCTCAAGAGCTGCTCCAACACTATGGACACTGAGTGAACTTGACTTGCCTAATCTCCATGCTCCCCTCCAGTGACTGACTAAGCATTACCTTGTACTCATACTGTGCTGCGTGATCTGTTTTTTCTTGTATTCCTGTATTGTTTTATTGCTGTATGTCAACTCTAAATATTGTCTGTAACCTTAACCCCCTTGCCGGTTATCCCGAGCTCAGCTCGGGGTAACCTGCGCAGGAGGATTTCTCAGGCCCCGCTGGGCCGATTTCTATCAAATAAAAAGCAGCACACGCAGCCGGCACTTTGCCAGCCGCGTGTGCTACCTGATCGCCGCTGCAGCGCGGCGATCCGCCGCGTGCAGCGGCGAAGGAGGGTCCCCCCAGCCGCCCGAGCCCAGCGCAGCCGGAACAAACAGTACCAGCCAGCGCTAAGGCTGGTTTCACAGTGGGACGTTACAGGCGCACGTTAGAGCAGCCTGTAACGCAGCCCACCGCACAGTGATGAAAAATCAATGGGGCTGTTTACAGTGCGGACGTTGCGTTACATTGTAACGCTGCGTCACAAGACAACGTACTGCATGAAGTACTTTGGACGCGGCTGAGCCGCGTTAGACTGCTTGCACATGCTCAGTAATGTTGGGGAGGAGCGGAGAGCGGCCAGGCACATGGCTAATTAATATGCACTGCACATTATGACGTGCAGTGTTTACTTCCTGGAGCAGCCGCTCTGTGCAGCGATTGGCCGGCGGGACCACGTGATGCCGCATGCGCACAAGAGTGCGCATCACGGCATCACTGACGCCAGAGTGAGCTGCACAACGCGGCTCACTCTGACGTCCAGATCCAGCACCACCAGGCGTTGAGTTAGGGGGACGTTATGCGACCTTAACGCCCCCTCTAACGCAACGTCCTGGTGTGAAATTAGCCTAAGGGCTGGATCGGAGGCGGGTGACGTCAGGACGTCGGCTGATGTCCATGACGTCACTCCGCTCGTCGCCATGGCGACGAGGAAAGCGAAACAAGGAAGGCCGCTCATTGCCGGAGGCGATCAGAAGTGCGCATACGGAGCGCCCTCTAGTGGGCTTTCATGCAGCCAACTTTCAGTTGGCTGCATGAAATAGTTTTGTTTTTTATTTTTAAAAAAACCTCCCGCAGCCGCCCTGGCGATCTTAATAGAACGCCAGGGAGGTTAATGTACAATGCTGCGTAATATGTTGGCTTGGCGCTTTATAAATACAATGAATAAATGAAAACACATTCTTAAGATCCTTGGAGAACAACAAAAATAGTGACTGCGCCAAATCGCATGTTGGTACCTGGCCAACATAATATCCCTATACAGTATACTAACGGTCGTCAATACTTAAATATGCATGCAGCAAAAAAGGTAGAATGGCTCTAGATTATCAAGGCATATGTCATTTCTTTGTATGTAATGTTATGTTATTTGTATGTTTATTTCTTTATGACAATGGGCCTAATGTATAGACTAGCGGTAATACTGGCATGCACAGACAGCGCATGACAATATTGCCATTTCCCCTGCAGCTTGAACAGCGAATTACGCTATAAGAGCGACCTGCGGAACTCAGGCAGCGTGAAAGTTGCAATGGTAATGCATGTTACTAACAGGTTTTACCATAGCAACACTCACGCTATTAGAGTACTGTGGTTTGTGGTAATAGCGTAACTTGCGATACACACTGCCTGTAGTAATGGTAATATTGTTGTGCGCTGCCTGTGCACGGCAGTATTACCGTACTTTTGTGCATCAACCACCATGTGTCTTTCTTATTTAAAAGTTGTGGAATATTTTTTTCTGTTTAATTTTCACCCACAGAAAAGGAATGAGATAGATCTGTCACTTGGCCATGAACAAAGCAAGGTATGGTGAATAAGAATGAATTTGCAATTTATTTATTTAAAAGAGATGTGATTTACACCTAGTAGTGGTTTTGATGCACTCACTGAAGTGACCTCTTGGTAAAACAAGACAAAAGCAGTCCCAGATCTACAGAGGCTGTACAGAGGATGCCGGGAAGCCGCTATGAACTACAGGAAGGTTAGAAGATGGCCCTGGACACTCGGTGACGGTGAGTATTTTTTGCTCTTCAAAATTGCAGCAAAAACCCAAAATCATAGTCACCATTATCTCCTCGGGCATGCCGGTTAGCTGAGACCTCCAGTTGCCAGAGTTCCAGATGACGAAGACGTTGCTGTAATTACATGTGCTTACGTCTCCTTGACGGAAATGTAACATCACTAATGCTCCACTTCAGGGCAATAAGCATTGAAGACAATACTGTACTTCACCTATAAGCAGAGAAGGAACTTACACCAGGCAACCTATGCACTGTTTGGGGCCTCTACTTCAGCTTACCAAAAGGACCACAAGGGAGCCCCAAATCTATTACCTTGCCTAGGGCCCCATTATATCTTAAAGGAACACTATCAAGCCAAGCGTTCTAAAATGACAATGTACAAATAATGTCTAAGTAGTTGTGTAAACATTTTCCTACTTTTCATGTTAAATATCAGAGGCAGAAGCTTTAATTCATTGTGTGTAGGATTTACCTCTATTGGAACAAAGCATTCTCAAAAGGAGTGTCTGCTTCAATGCACAGCCAGTGTTGTTTTTTTGCATATCAAACTGCAGAGTATTTTTCTCTGAAAGCAAAAAAAAAAGTATGAAAAGCTGTGTTGTCACAGACAACTACAAATGTTTATAACAAGTTACATTTCCTCTGCTCTCTTCAAACACTTCAGTCAGAGACACAGGACTTTCTCTCACACACACAGGGTTAACAGATGCACTGTGAGGGAATTCCCCCTCCCCTCATGGTTCACTCTGCCATCAGATTAGAGCACACTACCGTCAATTTAGAGTGAAAGGAATTTGATACCGTTAACAAAAGAGATAACCAAATGAATTGTATTCATCATTATTTACCAGCACATCAGGAGCTCTCTCAACCCAGGCTAAAAAAAGATGTTAATCGATACTGTTCCTTTAATCCATCTCTGCCTATAGGGAAAACTATTCTATAAATTATAATTTCAAACATCCTTTTCACATCACTTTCATTTTCTAGATCACAAGATAAAACATGCCTTCCTCCATCCCGAGCATTTCCATTCGATCCAACTCTGACATTCACAAGACTGGAGCTGTTGTACTCTGTACTGTAGATAAAGACCAATCAAAAACCGCTTTATGGACACAGCCATCCCACCACATTTTTCTTTTGATGTGAATGTAACCAGCAGCCACAGACCCGCAGCCCATCTTCTATACATTTTCAGGCTATAATCCTAACAATCAGCAACTTTGTTTTTTAGCTTTAACCACATATTTCCTGCTTATATTCCAGACTGAAGAAAGGGCAGCTGAGGGCAGCAGAACAAGCGGAGGACAAGAGCTCCCAGTCATGGTAATGCCCTCTCCTGAACAATGGCCTTCTGTGTAATGTCCTGAGTCACTCAAGTCATAAAGTTGTTTTCTAAGCAGTTTCCTAAAAACAACAATGTAATTTAGATCTTGTCCCAGCAAAACGCCGAATAGAACATAATGTAGATCCAAAAGAATTTGCACCAAGTAGAATATTTGTAAGAGTCGCCTCAAACAGAAGCTGTCATTTGATTCCTGACCTGCATGCTTGTTCTCCATGAACGAGCTTGCAGGTGAGTAGTCAAATTATCATTCTGTTTCCATGGATCAGTTAAAGTGAAGCCAAACATGCCAGTTGGACAGAGACAGGCATGTTATGCTTTGTACACACACTAGATGGTTCTTGGCCATTACAGGTGATTAGGGGTGCCCCTGCTCAAAGTCTAGCCTGTGTACGGGGGCCCAAATGCATCATGGAGAGATCTGGCCTGTCGGATCAGCTCCTCTGAGCACAGGCCAAAGCTAATGTTTTTCCCCTTCATCCCTCTGCGCTGTCATCCCTTCAACCTGCGCTTCACTTACATACCAAATCCTGGCGACAGGACATGTGCTTTAGCAACGCAAGCTTGATGAATCAAGCCCCTTGCTCCCGTCGCCTTTCATTTTCACCTCCCCACTAAGCCCTGGCCCTAGCACAACAACCACATAAAGAGGTCTGCAAAAACTCATGGAGCTAAACACAAATAGAGGAAATCTGGCCTCAATTGCCATTTCCGTGACTTACCAAGACTGAGCTATGGAATTTCAACACAGTGCTTGCTGTGGCTTAAGTAATAGAACCTCTCTGCCCTCATCTTCCCAAACATCCAAGTCATGCTGCCTCTTTGTTACATTGGACTCACCCTTCGGCCCTACACCTCCTCCCTCTATTGACTCCTTCTCAGCCAAGACAGAACCACCTACTTCCATGACAAAATCACTGCAAGCAGATGTGAGCTCTCAGCTCATTATGCGGTCACCTTCCACCTGTAACTGAACCTTCACCTCTTTTTAGCCTTGTTAGTCTCAAAAGAAGTCACCTGTTTTCTTTCATGATCTCCCTTCACCACTTGCTTACTCAATCCTTCCCCCTCAGACTTAAGCCTCATCTACACGGTACAATTTTCCATCAGCTATATAGATAGATCTATTTGATATTGTGTGTATTGTGTGTAGACGTCCAAATTGTTTCAGATCAATTTTGCGATAGATTTTGCATTGATAAGTACCCAAAATCTATTGCAAAATCTACGCAATCCGATTGGACCAGTTGGAAATTATCTAACAGATCCATCCAATAGATCCGATCTGATGGAAAATTGTACCGTGTAGATGAGGCTTTATACTGTACACTCTTGCTCCAATTCTGACTGTACTGTTCAACCTTTCCCTCTCAATTATTAGTTTCCCTTCATCCCTCATGTATATGCAATTGTCCTTCCAATACTGAAAACATCTGTGGGACTCTCACTACTGTCTAGCTATTACAAGAGAGGACACCAACAACCCAATATACTGTAGTAAGTTCAAATACCAAAAGCAAAATAAGATAAAAGTGAATGAATACTCACAAACCAGGGTTACCACAAAGGCAACCACTGTATTGGCAGGTAGGGAGATTAGACCTGACCCCACTCAGGTTTAAGAAATTGCTCTCTGTAGATAGGAAAAATTGGGGCAAACACCCCTCCACCCGGGGTGGACTAGACAATAGACTAAACAGGTGCCAGAGTAGTATAAAAATAATCAAAAACATGTAGAATGGCCCCACTATCTTTGTACCCCATATACCACACCATAGTAAAAAATGTATGTTCCAACAGTCTTGGAGGGATCTATCCAATGTGGGTTAGTGTCAGACCAATAGCGGTAGTTTTGTTTGTTAACTTCACCATTCACATAAAAGTTTGCCTCATCACTGAATAAAATCTTCTGCATAAACTGAGGGTCCTGTTCCAATTTTTGTTTCGTCCATTCTGCAAATTCAGTGCGCCGATCTGGGTCATCCTCGTTGAGATGCTGCAGTAGCTGGAGTTTGTAATGGTGCCATTTGTGAGTAGCTAATATCCACCGAAGGGATGTTCGACTAATGCCACTCTCCAGTGACATGCGGCGAGTGCTACGCTGTGGGCTCTTGCTGAATGAAGCTAGGACACCCACTGATGTTTCTTCATTAGTGACAGATTTCATGCGTCCATATTTTGGCAAATCCAACACTGAACCAGTTTCACGAAACATAGCAAGCAGTTTGCTAACTATAGCATGGGAGATGGGTGGTCTCGTAGGGTGTCTTGCATTTAAATCTGCTGGAATGACCCGGTTACTGTGTTCACCAGACATCAACACAACATAGACAACACAATTTCTATCCGCTCCTCACGTGTTAACCTTGGCGACATGTCAATGGCTGTAAACAAAGAGACACTTGTAAATAACTCATGAAAGAATAAAGTTACGTTAAAACCAAGCACACCATTGTTTTTCTTGTGAAATTCCCAATAAGTTTGATGTCACATGACCCTCTTCCTATTGAAAAAACAAAAGTTGGATTCAAAATGGCCGACTTCAAAATGGCCGCCGTGGTCACCACCCTTTTTGAAAAGTTTTCCCCCTCACATATACTAACGTGCCACAAATAGGAAGTTAATATCACCAACCATTCCATTTTATTAAGGTGTATCCATATAAATGGCCCACCCTGTATACACTAAGGATTGATAGCTACACCCCTGTGCAGGGACATGGTCTAGCCCAGGGGTCCCCAACCTTTTCCGGCCCAGGGACCACTTTCTGACGCAGTCGGCGTGTCCTAGTTGACAGTGTCGTGCGCAGCGGGTTACGGGGGGGGTGGATGTGGTTGCATAGCTAGCATAGTTGCCCCAGTATAGCTAGTATAGTGCCCCAGTATGGCTTGTATAGTCCCAGTATGGGTAGGTAGTGCCCCAGTATAGCTAAAATAGTGCCCAGTGTAACTAGTATAGTGCCCAGTATAGGTAGTAGGTAGTGCCCTAGTATAGTGCCCAGTACAGCTAGTATAGTGCCCAGTATAGCCAGTATAGTGCCCAGTATAGCTAGTAGAGTGCCTAGTATAGCTAGTAGAGTGCCCAGTATAGCTAGTAGAGTGCCCAGTATAGCCAGTAGAGT
This sequence comes from Hyperolius riggenbachi, assembly GCF_040937935.1. Taxonomy (NCBI): domain Eukaryota; kingdom Metazoa; phylum Chordata; class Amphibia; order Anura; family Hyperoliidae; genus Hyperolius; species Hyperolius riggenbachi. The sequence goes on from NC_090650.1 coordinate 60,633,097, forward strand.
GCCCAGTATAGCTAGTATAGTGCGCAGTATAGCTAGTAGAGTGCCCAGTATAGGAAGTATAGTGCCCCAGTACAGCGCCCCAGTATGGGTAGGTAGTGCCCCAGTATAGCCAACCCCCCCCCCCCCCCCCGTGGCCGCCGCAGCTGTTACCTTAGCCAGTGGCCGCTTTCTCTCTTATATATTACTCTCTCCTGCCCGGCCCCGTGTAAGTGATTCACAGCAGCGCGCCCCACGGCTGCTGTGATGATGAGGGAGGAAGCAGGAGACGAGAGAGCGCGGCTTCCTGTAGCGGCGATGTGTATCGCCGTTACTATGGGAACCGCTCTCTCTCTTCTGCTTCCTCCCTCATCATCACAGCAGCTGCGGGGCGCGCTGCTGTGAATCACTTACACGGGGCCGGGCAGGAGAGAGGAATATAAGAGAGAAAGCGGCCGCCAGAGCTAACAGCAGCAGCGGCCGCGGGAGGGGGACGGCCGGGGGGTGGGGGGTTCAAGAGGACAGTCCCACGGCCAAACTGCAAACGCCCAACGGACCGGCAGTGGTCCGTGGACCGGTGGTTGGGGACCCCTGGTCTAGCCCTCTAAGAGCTGAACACTTTTGTATCTAAAACTGACGGATGATTTTACAGCATTGAGGCAGAGCTGTGTGAGGAAATAAATTGCTCTTAGTACTTGTGGTAATGTGTGCCCAAACATACAGCATTAAATAAAAAAAAAATAGATAGTATTCCTTTAAGGGATGCGTGTATGTGGGGTGTTTGGTGATGCACAGGGCCGGCCCGCCCAGGCGGGGTGAAACCTTTGCCTCAGGCGGCACTTCTGGGGGGGCGGCACCCGCGGCGTAGCAGGAAGTGACGTCAGTGGAGCGCAGGCTGGAACGAGGAAGAGGTGAGTGATTCCCGCCCGTTGCCTCTTATAACTGCAGCCAGCCAGCAACGTAACAAGCTGGAGGGGAGCAGAGGACGGGGGACCCAGGCGAGGGAGGGGGGGTCCGACCCCCTCCCCGCCACTAGGCCCAATATCCCTTTCCTGCCCGCTATCCCCTCCAGCTCGGGTGGCCCTCCACACCCACGGCTTGGGGGGGGGGGGGGGGGGGGGGCGGCGACGACGACGATTTCTTTAAAGTTTGCCTCAGGCGGCAAATGGTCTAGGGCCGGGCCTGGTGATGCATGGTGACGCCCATGCATCCCTGTGGTAGCGGCCGCTGTCTTTGTCAAGGACCTATTGTAGGAGGGCAGCGTAGGGTTATTAAAATGAACAAGGTGGCTTTGTAGTAGGTATACTTTGACAGGCCAGCAGTCTATAAGCCTGTAAACATTGTGGTGACTGAAATAGTAAAAATAAAGTTACCTCAGTGTTTAATACATAATGAATAGAAATGCGTTGTACCAAACGCCATCTAGTGGCTGAAAATAAGATTACCATCCTTATTAGAACATATTTATCAGAGTTGCCCTGCTAAAAATTAAAGAAATAAATAAATCAGGGCTGGGCCAAGCCAGAGAGACGAGAGAGGCTCCAGCCTCAGTGTAGGAGGGGTCAACAACTTGCTCAGCTATCAATCATCTCCCTATTGTGTTTGAAGCAGAAAGAAATAAAAAAGGGGATACAGGGCACTAGAGACTAAGGTGTTGGGGGCCCTGGGGCACCTCTTAGTCCAATAGCAATCAGTGTGTGACGGCTGGGGAGGGAGGGATGGAGGGGCGAACTTTGGTGTTTTGGCCTGGGGTGCAGGAGGACCTTGTCCCGGCTCTGAAATCAATCAATAAATAATGAATCGATATATATGAACCATAATAGAAACACTGATAACACAGTGTAATAAATAAAATGAAAACATGATAATAGCAATAATTTAAGAAATGTATATAACAGTAAGAGTAATAATATCAGCCTTAGTAGCCATAAGCAGGGCCGGCGCTACCATAGAGGCAAAGGGGGCAATTGCCCTAGGGCCCCAGAGCCTGCAGGGGCCCCATGGTGTCTTCCCCCCCATCAAAAACTGTGCTCCCCAGGGCCTCTACAGAGTGTTTGTCAGAGTAGCATCTCACCTGTGCTGGCAGGCAAGTGAGACACTACACTGCCTAAGACTCTGCAGGGGCCCCAGGGAGCACAGTTAAAGGGAAGGTTCAGGGAGTGGGTAAAAAAAATAAAAATCCATATCCACTTACCTGGGGCCTTCTCCAGCCCGTGGAAGGCAGGAGGTGCCCTCGCCGCCGCTCCGCAGGCTCCCGGTGGCCGACCCGACCTGGCTGCCAGGTCGGGCTCTTCTGCGCTCCAACGACGGACTCTTCTGCGTTGCATGCAGGCGCGCTGACGTCATCGGACGTCCTCCGGGCTGTACTGCGCAGGCGCAGAACTACTGCGTCAGCGCGCCCCCGTGAGGCGCAGATTGGAGCGCAGAAGAGCCTGACCTGGCAGCCGGGCCTGGCCAGGTTAGGTCGGCCACCGGAGACCACCGGGAGCCTCCGGAGCGGCGACGAGGGCACCTCCTGCCTTCCACGGGCTGGAGGAAGCCCCAGGTAAGTGGATATGGATTTTTATTTTTTTTACCCACTCCCTGAACCTTCCCTTTAAGTTGAGAGGTGATTGGGAAGGAGGGTCAGCAGTCGGCTGAGGGGCCAAGGAGGGAAATTTAGCTGCAACAAAGGGCCCCTAGTGTTGCTAATTTTGCCCTGGGGCCCAATTGTTGATAGAACCGGCCTGGCCATAAGTCTTAAATAAATAAATACCATGGGGTATATGAATTGTATATTCATGTAAATAACACCATTAACGGTAAGTAGACAATTAAATAAAGACCAATAGAAAATAAAATTAATAAAAAATTAATAAGAGATAAATGTAATAAAAGAGAGGACCAAATTAAAAATATGGTATGAACTTATGATGATTCCAAATTTTATCCAATTTTTAAATTCTAACCCAGCGAGCGTACAGATTACATTTCATCACAATCCACCATCAATCCAATTTTTAGACCTTTTTCTTTTTATTGAACAAGATAAGATTAAAACAAAAAACTTACTTTAAACCAGTAGATACAAATAATTACATCCATTTCAATAGCTTTCATCACTGTCCTTGGACAATCAATACACCATATAGCCATTACAAGAGAATACACAGGAATTGTACAGGTATTCAAGACTACAATGAACAATCAATCATTCTTACCCAAAAATGTACAGTGAGACAGTACCCACAAAACCGGTTCCGCTTTGTTATGGTTTATTCAAAGAACTCTTGACGATCATCATATCATCAATACTGTCGACAAAAAAAGGTGTGGTTTCTGCAGACGCATTTACTCCACTGACAGGTTAACGATACCAGGTTCACAACAGGAGTACAGCATTTTCCTGTGAATCCACCAATCTGGTATATCTGATCATGTGTGCTAAATGCCCCAAAGGTATGTACATGGGAAAAACTGGACAAACTCTGCGCAAATGTATGAACGGACACCGACACACTATTAACGATACCAAATCTTTACTCCCAGTTGCTACACACTTTCCGTTCCAACGGACACAGCATAGATGATCTTCGTGTCACTGTCATGAAGGGTGGCTTCTAAACATCAAATGATAGATTAATAGCAGAAACAAAATGTATAAATTGGTTCAAAGCAGTGGACAAAGGCTTGAATAAGGACAAAAACTTTTTATATTGGTATGAGGCTGATGATATTTAATGCCATAACTCTTTCTTGGCTAATATTGCATCTTCTCTGCTTGTAGCTAAACTTGTGAACTTGGAATTTACGATGCCTCTGTGACAGTCTAAGTCCCAATTCTGTGAGTATTGTGTAAACAAGGAGTCTTATCTCAGCTAACAACCTCTCACCCCATTTAGATGTTCTGTTTCACTTAAGGCATCTTAATGACATGTATATATGCTTGCAAAAAAAAATCTATGTATCCTCTTTTGATGTTGCATGTATATAGCTGTCTGTTCCAACATCTTGTGAGCAAACAGGATTAACCACTTTACCCCCGGCGGTACGAATTTCTCCGTCCCTTTTTCCATCCTTTAACCCCCAGGGACGGAGAAATCCGCACTTTCCACGCTACCGCTGCTGTCCGCGCTCCCGCCGCTCGTGCACGCCACCGCCCGCTCGCCCGGAGATCAATGAACGGGAAAATCCATTCCCGTTCGTTGATCTAAGCCCCCGCAATGATCCACTGATTCTATTAGAAACAGCGCGATCATTGTGATTCTCCCAGCCTCCTACTGCTTCCTGTAAGCGTCCTTACGGACGCTTACAGGTCGCATGTAAACAGACTCACTACACCCTAAAGTATTTTACACATACAAATACATTGTATTACACAATAAATTAACTCATTACCTCCCACACGCCCCAATTTTTTTTTTTGTTATTTAAAAAAAAATAAAAAATAAATACAATAAAAAAATAAACAAAATAGTTACCTCAGGGACTGAACTTTTTAAATATTTATGTCAAGAGGGTATACCACTGTTACTTTATAAACTGTGGGCTTGTAATTAGGGATGGACGCAAAACTTAAAAAAATGCACCTTTATTTCCAAATAAAATATTGGCACCAAACATTGTGATAGGGACATAATTTAAATGGTTTTATAACTGGGACAAATGGGCAAATACATTTCATGGGTTTTAATTACAGTAGCATGCATTATTTAAAAACTATAATGGCCGAAAACTGAAAAATAATATTTTTTCCCACATTTTTTCCTATTTTCCCATTAAAACACATTAAGAATAAAATAATTCTTGGCATAATGTCCCACCTAAAGAAAGTCTAATTGGTGGCGAAAAAAACAAGATATAGTTCATTTCATTGCGATAAGTAATAATAAAGTTATAGACGAATGAATGGAAGAAGCGCTGAAAGGTGAAAATTGGTCTGGTGCTCCAGGGGTAAAACCCCTCAGTGGTGAAATGGTTAAAGCCCGACTAAGGCATGCTTATTCTTATTCTTTTAAAGGGAATCTAAACTGCGAAGGATATGGATTTTTCCTTTTAAAATAACACCAGTTGCCTGACTCTCCTGCTGATCCTGTGTCTCTAATACTTTTAGCCACAGCCCCTCAACAAGCATGCAGATCAGGTGCTCTGACTGAAGTCAGACTGGATTAGCTGCGTGCTTGTTTCAGGTATGTGATTCAGCCACTACTGAAGCTAAAGAGATCAGCAGGACTGCCAAGCAACTGGTATTGTTTAAAAGGAAACATCCATATCCTTCTTAGTTAAGGTTCCCTTTAAGTTAGCCAATAACTGGTATCATCCTGTTTCAAAACTTCTTGCTTTTACTGATTTGGTTAACACGGTACAATACCCTACAGTTAATAATCAATGATTCCATTTCAGACTTCCATGCTGCCACTTGTGAGTTCCAGAACATCTAGACTTCTGCAGACTGAACAATGGGTAATGTAGCTACTTATGGCCCGTTCACACGTTCAACCCTTGTTACTATGGTTACTGCTACTACTACCCCGATTACACATCAATCTTCTACTTGCTCGCCTGCACACACCCATGCAAAAGCAACATGTTTTGTGACTGGCCCTTTATGCAGAAATTTGAAGAATTCATTATTTTTTCCCCTAATTTTACTAGTTTCCTTTGCACAATAGGAGGAAGGTAAAGTTCATTTCCACTGAGATGTGAGATGAATATGTCAGATGTAATACACACAATCAACAAAAGAAGTCACATTTACACCAGTTCTGTACTGTTATTCTACATCTCCTAGAATGCATAAAAATAAGTAAATTGCATTCCCTACCTCAGAGTAAGATGGAGATATGGTTGGTGTGCCCTAATGTCCGCCCCACTTAGCCACCTCACCATGAATATCAGACTACCAGATAGACAGGGCTGTTATTGTCCACAGACATTCCAGGCACAGGCCTTGAGCGCCATTTAGTGCAGGGGCACCATTGTGAGCAGCCCCATCGAGATGCTGACATGAAGACTAGACTGTAGAGGGAGGCGTCCAAGCAAAAATGGCGTTGGGAAAAAAGGGCGCGTGGTGTGAACGATAAGTGGTAATAGCGTTTATAAAAAATATTGTGTTGTATTTCGTTTATAATAATGTTTTACAAATTAAAAAAAACTTTAATAAGGTCTATGAAATCGCAAATTGTGAATATGATAATCTTCCCTGTTTTGAAAGTAAAACTTATAATTACGTTTCTTAAAAAAACGATAATATAAGTATAAACGTTATAATTGTATTATATTGTGTATAACCTTCATTTATCGTTTCTTCATGTAATAAAATCTGAAAATATTGTTTATAACAATGAAAAAAAAATATAAGTACATTCGTAATAACTGTTGTAAAACATTAGTAAATATTGCTAACATTTCACTACAACTAAACCTAACCATACTCTCACACAGAACCCTCTCTCTACCTATCCCGAACCCTTAGTCCCCCTTGGTGGTGCCTAACCCTAAGACCCTCCTGGTGGTACCTAACCCTAAATCTCCCCTGGTGGTGCCTAACCCTAAGACCCCCCTGTTGGTGCCTAACTCTAAGACCCTCCTGGTGGTGCCTAACCCTAAATCCCCCTGGTGGTGCCTAACCCTAAGACCCCCCTGTTGGTGCCTAACTCTAAGACCCTCCTGGTGGTACATAACCCTAAATCCCCCCCTGGTGGTGCCTAACTCTAAGACCCCCCCTGGTGGTGCCTAAACTCTAAGACCCTCCTGGTGGTGCCTAACGTGTGTGTGTGTGTGTGTGTGTGTGTGTGTGTGTGTGTGTGTGTGTGTGTGTGTGTGTGTGTGTGTGTGTGTGTGTGTGTGTGTGTGTGTGTGTGTGTGTGTGTGGTGTGTGTGGTGTGTGTGTGGTGTGTGTGGTGTGTGTGGTGTGTGTGGTGTGTGTGTGTGTGTGTGTGTGTGTGTGTGTGTGTGTGTGTGTGTGTGTGTGTGTGTGTGTGTGTGTGTCAGTCACTCTTGTCAACCTGCTGTCTAAATCTACCTATTGTATTGATTGACTTGGAGGGTGCTTTTACACTATGGTCCATATCCAATTAACTTTTCTCCTGAGTTTTTTTCCCAGGCCATGTCTTCCAACCTTACCATTAAAATACCTTTAAAGCTCCCACCATGCAAGAAAATACTCAAAATAAGTTTGATATTACTTTTTTACCTACGTTTCATTACTTTTTCAAATGCTGGGTACTGAAAAGTTGTTTTTCGATATCATAAAAAAATATCTCCTAGGAGAAAAAGTTCATTAAAAAAGGGGCCTATGTATTCTGCATCATACTGTTGCCGTATGGGAAAACACTGCCCACACAGCTGTATGGGGATGTTCATATGTCCGCATTGTAACATATTATGTTTACCGAATGCAATTACAGTGCGTTTCTGAAGAGTACTGTATATGCAAAAGCGTGTATATTCCATCGCAATTGATCATGCAATAACTAGTGTGCTTTTTTTCTTTGCCACTTTCAGCTAGCCATACACCATAGAATTTTGATTGTACAATCTTACCACTTCCATATAGTATAAGAGCTTATCAAAACAATTTGTTTCAAGTTTTTTTTTTCAATTTATTGGTCCACATGCTTCACTGATGTACTAAGATTGTATTGTGTATGGCCACTCTTACTTCCCCCTGACTCCCAAAACCTTACCTCCCCTAATCCCCAAATCCCAATCTGCCTAAATGATGCTTAACCCTAACAGATAACCATAAGTGATACTCACGGCTTTATATAGAGCAAGAGTGTTAAACTTAAATACAAAATGGGCCGAAATGGAACTCTGGGAACAAGTTGCGGTCCAACCTCAATGCCTAGCGTCCACCTCCCTCTCATAAAGTTACCTTGTGTGTTATGGCCCCCCTCCCTCCACTATGCAGTTCCCTTGTTGTCTAGTGGCCTCCCTTCCTTATACATCTCCCTGGTGTCTAGTGGCCCTCCTCCCTCCACTATATAGTTCCTTTAGAGATTATGCTGCCCAGGATGCCCTAAAAGTGATGGCATCTTCAGCAACCTCCCACCAGGGTTGGGCTTCCTTGACCAGGGCCGGGCCGAGGCATAGGCTGGAGAGGCTCCAGACTCAGGGCGCAGTGTAGGAGGGGACGCAAAATTCATTCAGCTGTCATTCCTAATTGTGTATGAAGCAGAAAGAAATAAGAAAAGGGGATACATGGCAGTGACTGCAAGCCATATAACTAGATATTAAGGTGTTGGGGAGGTTGTGCGCCCTTTGGCGCCTCTTAGTATAATAGCAATCAGTGTGTGATGGCTGGGGTGGGAGGGATGGAGGGGCGCACTTTGGTGTCTCAGCCTTGGGTGCTGGAGGACCATGTCCCGGCTCTGTCCTTGACAGTTGACATTTTATCTTTATGCCAAAAGCAAGCAGTAATGGACAGTCCTGATGGGTGTATGAAAGGCAGGTGGAGATGGAGGTGCAGGGACAGGAAGTGGAAACAGTCCGTCCAGCAGGCAGGTTGAAAGCAGTGGTAGTGTACACTGGCATTTGTATAAACTTGTACACACTGCTAAAGATAGAAAAGTGTCCTAAAATAATGGGCAGCCAGGGGGTTCTCAGATAACTTCTGAATCAGTTCTGAATTATAAATGCAGTTTGGGAACATTTCTCCTTTAATCAATGCAATAATAACTGTGAAATAGCGAAATGAGGAACATTGTCCATTTCCCACGAGTCCAGGAAACCAATCTGCCACAATGGAAGTGAAATATACAAAATAGCGTTGAGTTAATCGCCAATGACCATAAAGATGGAGGCTAAGAGAAGCAATTCTGCTTTTTCACATCTGTTTTTTTTAATTATTATTATATTTTACCAAGTTTACAAATTAATATCTTATGTTATTTTTTAAGTATTTGTGTTAAATGACAACTGATGTGAGAGGGATATGGAGGCTGTCATATGTATTTCATTAAAAGCAATGCCAGTTGTTGCCTGGCAGCCCTGCTGATCCTCTGCCTCTAATACTTTTAGCCATAAACCCTGAACAAGCATGCAGCAGATCAGGTGTTTCTGACATTATTGTCAGATCTGACGAGATTAGCTGCATGCTTCTTTCTGATGTTATTCAGACACTACTACAGCCAAACAGATGAGCAGGGCTGCCAAACAGTTATCGAATTCATCAACCACAATCTATACATGTTTGTCTATATTCATAATTCCAGCAGTTGTTTTAGTGTGAACATATCAAAATTTCACCCTTGTGAATGGTGCAAATAAATTATTTATCTATGTGTATTAACGCTTTATGTTACAAGTAGCAAAAGGAAAAGATACCGCTCGACCCCCAGTACCGGACAGCGCTGGACCCTGGAAGCTTGATTCCAAAAGATTCTGACGAAGCACAAAGCTGGTCTGCACTCGTCCACTTGTTCATAAGAGATAAGACTTTATTCAGGACATATCCAGACATCACAAAAATCCAACGTTTCGGACCAAGAGGTCCTTACTCATCTTTGTGTTTCTTTATTTTACAAGTATCTGTGTAATGCCCAATGTACCCGCGCAGCTCAGTATGACTTATAACGTGTAGGCGAGGCAACGTGTCAGGATGAAATAAACGTGTATTTTTCAGTGCAAAACATATTAATAACCACTTGTTTTATTTTGCAGTATGTATAGGCAGAGCTAGTCAAATAAGGGCTAACAAAAGCCCTCAATGAGGGATGACCCGGGTCATGGATAATTCAATTACAGTACAGTGATATAAAGTGACAAAGCAGTACGGAATGTAATCAATGAAAATACAAACAATGATTCCATACGGTGCTAGTGCAATGTAATGAGTGGGTGTTTATACACCTGGGAATCTTCCTAAGAACAATCAATTGCAATGGCAGTGCAAAAAGTGTCGGGGTGCTGTTACCTGTGGTTACACATACAAAAGAGCTCCGCCATTCAATAGAGCGTCCTTAAAGCGGGATTGTCACCATAAAAATCAAATTTCAACAGCAACTGGACTGAGTGTATTAAGTGATAAAGATGCTAATCATGCATTCAAAACTTTCAAAACTTTTTCTGCTGTTATGGTATGGCGTTATCACATACTTAAAGAGAATCTGTATTGTTAAAATCGCACAAAAGTAAACATAACAGTGTGTTAGGGGACATCTCTTATTACCCTCTGTCACAATTTCGCCGCTCCCCGCCGCATTAAAAGTAGTCAAAAACAGTTTTAAAAAGTTTGTTTATAAACAAACAAAATGGCCACCAAAACAGGAAGTAGATTGATGTACAATATGTCCACACATAGAAAATACATCCAGACACAAGCAGGCTGTATACAGCTTTCCTTTTGAATCTCAAAAGATCATTTGTGTGTTTCTTTCCCCCTTCTGTCCCCTTCTTCTCTCATGCACTGAACATTACAGGCTTCTTGCAGACAGCTCTGCCTGTGCCTGTGTTTGTAATTCCTCAGTATGTGTCAGCCAGCTACTTTCACAGCCTAACAAAGGAAGGATTTTTATCCAGCTCTCTTCTATCACTGATAAGATAGCAGAGAAGCTGCTGGCTTATGTAAATAAAACACACACTGGAGTGTGCATAGAGGAACAGACCAGCATGGAAGAGTTGGCAGCCTTCCAGACACAGGCCGACAAGTCTGACAAGGGAAAGATACATTGATTTATTACAGAGACCGTAATAGTACAAAGTGCTGCAGTGAGCCAGAACAGATTAGAATAGGTTTAGGAACTTGTAGGATGGTAGAAAAAAAAATGTAATTTTTGTTACAGAGTCACTTTAACCACTTGCCGACCGCACACTCATAACGTGCGTCGGCAAAGTGGCAGCTGCAGGACCAGCGACGCAGTACTGCGTCGCCAGCTGCAGCCTAATTAATCAGGAAGCAGCCGCTCGTACGAGCGGCTGCTTCCTGTCAATTCACGGCGGGGGGCTCCGTGAATAGCCTGCGGGCCGCCGATGGCGGCTCGCAGGCTAGATGTAAACACAAGCGGAAATAATCCGCTTTGTTTACATTTGTACGGCGCTGCTGCGCAGCAGCGCCGTAAGGCAGATCGGCGATCCCCGGCCAATCAGCGGCCGGGGATCGCCTCCATGTGACAGGGGACGTCCTGTCACTGGCTGCACAGGACGGATAGCGTCCTGTGCAGCCCAGATCTCCCGGGGGAGCAGGTAGGAGAGGGAGGGGGAGGATTTCGCCGCGGAGGGGGGCTTTGAGGTGCCCCCCCCCCCGCAAAATGCCAGCCAGGAGGAGCGATCAGACCCCCCCTGCACATCATCCCCCTAGTGGGGAAAAAAGGGGGGCGATCTGATCGCTCTGAGTGCCCTTTGATCTGTGCTGGGGGCTGCACAGCCCACCCAGCACAGATCACCTAAAACAGCGCTGGTCCTTAAGGGGGGGTAAAGGGTGGGTCCTCAAGTGGTTAAGGAGCACTGGTCATTTAGTAGTCAGTGCCAAACAGTTGAATGTTGGGGGTTCTTTTTATCTATAATATATTCCTCCTCTTGCATTTATTTCCCTGCCTAGCTGCTTATCTGAAACACGATAGCCTACTCACTTGTGTTTACAAGCAAGGCTGAGGTGACTCAGCGATTGGAGGAGAAAAGAAAAAGTAAAGGGCAGAAATGACATCAGGATTTAGCCTAAACTGTGGGCAAAATACATGGTTCCCACCAGGTACAGAATTCTCTTCATTTACTATATAACATTCACTGACATCAAAACGTGGACAGTACAATACATGTGTTATGCAAGTAGATCAAGTATTTATCTACTTATATATGTGTTTTTTTTTCCCTGGCATAGTATGGCTGATCCTACTGCTTTAATGCATAGCGTGGCCAAATGATCACTTCCTCAGAACTTCCAGCTGTCTGTGGTCAGTAGATATAAAAGCCATTTGTCCTGAGTCTCTGAGTAACAGTGTGAAAGCACCCACTATAATAGACTGTAATTGCATGAACACACAGATACACAGTAGCGTGGTCGGCACTGTGGCTCTACTTAGGATGTGAGGGCCAACTCCAGAAGCTCTCTGATCCTGCAACCCACACTACGCCAGCAAGGTGTTCAATTATATTGTTCGTTATGCCAAAAAGCAACCGGCGATGAACACACTAGCATGTTTCTGTCTGCTTTTCAGCAATGCATTTCAGTCTGTCCCATTGAAGTGTTGCTGAGGCCAGGTGCACACATGGCAGAAACGCTTATGGAGCGGGAAAAGCTGCGTTTCATGCAGCAATGTTATGGGACGCAGAAAGACCAGCGTTGCACTTGCTGTCAGGAATATATTGAGGTGCTGATGATATTAGGAAATACAGGAACATATCTCTGTCATTTTCTGTCTGCTATATCCCACCTGTGTATTCTGCTTTGAAGGGATGGTTATCTGGCTGTACTACATTTGCAGTGAATTTCTCTGGAAGCAGGGGGCTGGGACATTAGCATACAGTTCCTCTGGACAGCCAGAAAACAGGTAATTAGGAAACACTTAATCAGACAGTTGCTTTGAAGCAGATCACACAGGACATCCTGCTGCAATGTGAAAGCCTTAATCAATTGTCACCTGTAACCTGGGGAGATTGGAGGTTAACAAAGTATTTTGTTGTATAGGACACTGTTCATATGTGGATGTCAGATCTCTGGGAAATCAAATTATGTCTGAGGATGTTATTAAATCTAGCTTCCCCCCGTCCACACAGGCTTACAGCCTCCAGGCGTATTTCATAGTATAAAACCGCAGCTAGGATAGCCACAACTTGTAGTTCTTGGAGGTAGCTCACACGGCTAGAACTAGCCTGGTTCCTGACCAGAAGTGCGTACCGCCCGCAACAACACCAGATCGATACGCTGGTACGTTTATTTCCCGTTTATTTTGGTAAGCAAAATCGCTTTGTGTGTTATCTTTGTACATTTTATCTTGTAACTAGTTTTACTTTGTTTTTTTTGTAATCTTTTTGTATATATTCAGTTTTGCACTGTTCTATGTTTTTCTAGAATATTAAATTATTATTTAATAAGTTTGACTTCTGCCGTACTAAACTAACACTCATAGCCTAGAAGAGACTGAAGTGTAACCGTGTATAAGTTCATGCCTAATTGTACGCTTGAGCAACACTACCGTAGGAAATTGTAATTGCATGGTGTGTGGGGGCGTTTGTCATACGTTGGCCTAAGCGCGCAGCTGACCCAACGTACGAACAACGCCAGTGCGAGTACCTAACAGTATCGTTCGGAACGACTGTTAGTGGGTCTTTGCTTCACGACAGTGTAAGATTGCAACTGTGTGTGTGTGTGGGTGCGTGGCTTTCCCGTATTTGGCCTAAGCGCAAAGCTGACCCAAATACGAAAACGCGGAGTGCGCGCTGAGGACTCGACAGCAGAGTGGAAGTGTCTAGCAACGCTAGTGGTGGCAGTGAGAGGTGTTTTGAGGGGTTCCAGCCTTGTTTGTAGCTTAAATAAGGCTGTTCCCCGCTTAATCTGGTCAAACCCGCAGTCGGGAACCGTATACGCAGGCGTGCCGCGGGCCGGTTCCTGACATAACTGGCTGGCAGTGGTGGCATCGTTTAGTACATTAGTACGCAGTTTAGCTCGCTATTCTGAGTACTAAAGGCTGGAAGCTTGCTAGAAGCAACTAGCCTACAGAAGTCTACTCAGTGCAGAATCTATATACTTTTTTTGTTCAAAGATACACACTTGGTGTTTGCTTTCCCTCCCCCCCTTTTTTTTTCTTTTTATTTTGTGCAACACGATGGCTCAGAAAGCATCCAGCTATGCAAGGCAAAACAAAGAGATACTACTCAACCTGTGTGAGCACAAAGGCATCGAGACGGTGAGCGGCCAGACTAAGGAGCAGTTAGTTCGTGCGCTCGAGGAGCATGATGAGGCAGAGCGACCCCGTGCTTCAACGTCAGCGGATGCAGCTCACGACACGCCAGAGGAGGAATCGCTCCCGCCACAGGATGCGAGTGGAGACGATGTCCTGGATGATCCACCTAACACGGAGATGACATCTCTGGAAGCCGACCTACAGCTACTAGGTTCGGCTGAGCCCGAACTGCGCCTAAAGCTGATTCTGGAACATCGGCAAGCAGAGAGGGAACAAGCTGCCCAGCGACTCCAGGCCGAGAGGGACAGACTCCGGGCAGAGGAGGGAAGAGCTGAACGGCAACACCAGCTGGAGCTGGCTAAACTTCAGCAGCAGAACCGGTCTGCTGGACCCGCAGAACGCGAAGGTGAGCGAGTCCACAGAATCCCCCTGGATAAGTTCCCCGCTATGGACAAGGACTCTGACATAGACACTTTCCTACAGGGGTTTGAAAGGACTTGTCGGCAGTATGGGGTGCCCCGTGAGCAGTGGGCAAGATACCTCACACCAGGGCTGAGAGGCAAGGCCCTGGAGGCGTTTGTGAGTCTCCCCCAGGAGGAAGAAACAGACTTTGAGGCAATTAAGAAAGCCATTATTGCGCGATACCACCTCACGCCAGAAGTGTATCGCAAACGTTTCAGGACAGTGCAGCGAGGTCCTAATGACAGCTACCTGGATCATGCTTGCAACCTGCGCACTGCCTTCCAGCAGTGGGTAAAAGGACTGTCAGTGGAAACTTTAGATGCCCTGCAGGAACTGATGATAAAAGACCAGTTCCTCCACACCTGTCCTGTTGAGGTCCGGCTGTTTGTGCTGGATCGAGAACCAAAGACAGTGGATGAGGCTGCGGAAATGGCCGATTCCTACACCGCCCATAGAGCACCTGAGTCCCGGAGGACTACTACGCCCAGCTGGAGAGGAGAACAGATTGCTAAACCTGTTTCATCCAGCACCCAGAGGAGGCAAGCACCGCTGTCTCCTGGATTCAAGCAACATGACACTCGGAAATGCTTTGTATGTGACAGGGTGGGTCATATCAGCACGACTTGCCCAGAGAGGAAGAGGGAGGCCCCAAAATCCAGTGAGGCCTCAAACCCCAGTGAAGTCCCAACGGCTTTGTGTGCTACCAGGAATGCTACTGGCTATGCAGAGAATCTGCAGCTTGTCACGGTTGGGGGTACAGTTGCCACTGGGCTGAGAGACACTGGAGCAGAAGTGACTCTCATACATCCCCAGCTTGTGAACCCAGAGCAGTACATACCTGGGAAAATGATTGCTGTCAGAGGAATTGGGGGTGTCACCCCAGCCATACCCACCGCCTTGGTCCACCTGGATTGGGGGGCCGGCAGTGGACTGAAAGAAGTTGGGGTAACTGACAAAATCCCCACCAACGTTTTGCTGGGTACTGACCTGGGACGGTTAGTAGCCCGGTATGAGCCTAATCCAACCCCCGTGGAGCCTGCATCCCCAGCAGAAGTTCAGGACTCTTGCAAGGTACTATTTGATAACGCAGTGCAAGTGGGGAGTGCTGGTGAGGCCCCAGGGGCTATGGACTGTGTGCTAGGAGCCAGCCCTAGTGATTCTCCAGTGCCTAGGCCTGGAGTGGGACATGTTGATATGGAGAATGCAGAAACTGATGATGTCATTCATGACACACGGACTATCGAGGTGATCGATGCAGGAACTGTTGAGGCTACTTGTAAAGTGCTGAGTAGCAATGTGTGTAATGATACAGATAATGGGGATGTTTTATGTGATGTTCTAAATGTCAATATGTATAAGACGGATAATGTTGATATCATATGTGTTGTGCTACATAATGATGCTTGTCCTGTGGACACTCCGTCGGCTGCAGGAGTAACCAGCAATGGTCGCTGGGCTGCAGCAGATGGATTGCCCACTGAAGGGGCAGACGGCACCAGGCCGGGTCTTCACCCTTCCGATGTTTTTAAGACCAAAGGTGATGTGGTTTATGATACGTCTAATGTGGACGCTCCCTCAGCTGCAGTGGTAACCCGCAGCGCTAGTGGGTCTACAGCACAGGGACTGTCCACCGAAGTGGCAAATGTTGCTGGGTCAGCCACATCCAATCCGGAACCTGGCCCGGAGGGCCCAGGAGCCTCTCCGTCTGCAGCCTTCCTGGAATGTGTGACAGGCAGCACTGAGCTCTCTGGGGCTGTTCGATTTGACAGCAGCCTGGAAGAGCTCAGGGGGCTAGCCAGCAGGTCACCAGCTGGGAGGGGCGGGCTGAGAGGGTCCTGGGGAGTTATTCCCTCTGAGCTGTCCGAAGTGGAGGAGGCAGACCGGCAGATAATCGTTCCCCAAAGGGACCGAGAGATAGCTCCTGCCACTATAGAGGAAGTGCGTGTAGCGACGGTTGGAACCCTTCCCCAGCTGCAGCACTGTCTCTATGGTCGCAAATTCACGGTTGTCACTGACTCGCATTCCCCTGGTTGGTTACGTCAGGTTGCCAAGGGCAACGACACATTGCAGCAACCTGACCAACTTTTCCATTCCTGTAGCTTGGAGCTAAGGAGTTACCCCCCCAGGCCCGGCCGTCAGTGTCGGCTTTGGCAGGACGATTCGTTAGAATCATCTGCCGGCGCCGTCTGGAAGAGGGGGCGTGTCAGGAATATATTGAGGTGCTGATGATATTAGGAAATACAGGAACATATCTCTGTCATTTTCTGTCTGCTATATCCCACCTGTGTATTCTGCTTTGAAGGGATGGTTATCTGGCTGTACTACATTTGCAGTGAATTTCTCTGGAAGCAGGGGGCTGGGACATTAGCATACAGTTCCTCTGGACAGCCAGAAAACAGGTAATTAGGAAACACTTAATCAGACAGTTGCTTTGAAGCAGATCACACAGGACATCCTGCTGCAATGTGAAAGCCTTAATCAATTGTCACCTGTAACCTGGGGAGATTGGAGGTTAACAAAGTCTTTTGTTGTATAGGACACTGTTCATATGTGGATGTCAGATCTCTGGGAAATCAAATTATGTCTGAGGATGTTATTAAATCTAGCTTCCCCCCGTCCACACAGGCTTACAGCCTCCAGGCGTATTTCATAGTATAAAACCGCAGCTAGGATAGCCACAACTTGTAGTTCTTGGAGGTAGCTCACACGGCTAGAACTAGCCTGGTTCCTGACCAGAAGTGCGTACCGCCCGCAACAACACCAGATCGATACGCTGGTACGTTTATTTCCCGTTTATTTTGGTAAGCAAAATCGCTTTGTGTGTTATCTTTGTACATTTTATCTTGTAACTAGTTTTACTTTGTTTTTTTTGTAATCTTTTTGTATATATTCAGTTTTGCACTGTTCTATGTTTTTCTAGAATATTAAATTATTATTTAATAAGTTTGACTTCTGCCGTACTAAACTAACACTCATAGCCTAGAAGAGACTGAAGTGTAACCGTGTATAAGTTCATGCCTAATTGTACGCTTGAGCAACACTACCGTAGGAAATTGTAATTGCATGGTGTGTGGGGGCGTTTGTCATACGTTGGCCTAAGCGCGCAGCTGACCCAACGTACGAACAACGCCAGTGCGAGTAGCTAACAGTATCGTTCGGAACGACTGTTAGTGGGTCTTTGCTTCACGACAGTGTAAGATTGCAACTGTGTGTGTGTGTGGGTGCGTGGCTTTCCCGTATTTGGCCTAAGCGCAAAGCTGACCCAAATACGAAAACGCGGAGTGCGCGCTGAGGACTCGACAGCAGAGTGGAAGTGTCTAGCAACGCTAGTGGTGGCAGTGAGAGGTGTTTTGAGGGGTTCCAGCCTTGTTTGTAGCTTAAATAAGGCTGTTCCCCGCTTAATCTGGTCAAACCCGCAGTCGGGAACCGTATACGCAGGCGTGCCGCGGGCCGGTTCCTGACACTTGCGATTTACAGTAAGCGTACTGCAGGCGCTTGTAGTGTTGCATAATATGCAGGCTGGCTGCTAAAACGCACATAATGAAAGTCTATAACGCATATGCATTGCGTTTTCAATGCGTTTTTTTATGTTTTTTTAAATTAAAGATTTCTGACGTATTTCCTCTTCCTGTTGTCTTCCTATTGATTTGCATATATGTAAATGTACAAACGTATACAAAACGCATTGCCTTTGTATTAGCGAACCGCAAACAATTGAACGCACGCAAATTGCTTGAAAAACGCATCTGCACGAAAAAAAACACAAACGCACCAAAAATGCAGTGAAAACACATTACATTAATGCAAAGCACCTGTGAAAAACGCCAGATTTTCACACTATGTCATATGTGAACCTAGCCTGAAAAGCAGACAGAAACACGCTAGGCCCTAAGTACACTATCACTTGTTGATAAAGGCTTGTCCTGTTCCTCAGTGTTTTCCTGCATGAAGAGTTTTCTCTCCTATCTCAGTGTGTACTGAATTAGTGCAGTTTCTGCTAGAAGAATTTGTACAAGGTAAAGCATAGAAACCTGCAAACGGGGTGCCTGCGGTTGGGGGGGTGGGGGAACGTTGCCGCAGGGGGGTGTGCCCATCCCTCGCTAGATTGTGGGTCCCCCCAGGTGGCGAACTTGGCACAAGTTCATTCCCCGCAGTCCACCTCAGCCTGCAGCAGTCTTCCGGCAGGCAGTGCAGGGCTACGGGAAGATGGCGTCCAAGGCCCTGTACTGGAGACTATTTGTGTCTCCAGTACAGGGCTTCAGGCGCCATCTTGCGGTAGCCCTGCTCTGCAGTGTCAGCCCAGAAGTCGTGAAGATCATCGGGGGAGCTGCGTGCCGGGAGAGGAGTCTTCTGCAGGTAAGTAAGTATTTTCTGGTGAAACTTTGGCCACATTACAATTATTATCTGGTGAAACCCTTCCCACATTATGAATATTTTCTGGTGAAACATTGCTTTATTACGATTATTTTCTAGTAAAACATTGCTGCATTACGACTATTTTCTGGTGAAACATTGCTGCATTACGACTATTTTCTAGTGAAACATTGCTGCATTACGATTATTTTCTATTGAAACATTGCTGCATTACGATTATTTTCTGGTGAAACATTGCTGCATTACTGGATCGAGCCTAATGTGCTGGCAACTGAGCAGCTCCAAAGAGCTGTGGTTGTGGAGGTGGCAGCATCTTGATGGTCTAGTAGGGGGTACATAATGAAAACCTATGACCGGGTCATCTTTAAAAAAATAAGTTCTAAAAGTTCTCTGTAATTCAGGCATCATTTTTCGTGTGCTCTGTAATTTTATGGTACAAATTGCTGGCTAGCCTAGGTCTACAGTCAATTTAATGACACTCGCAACTATAATTACCACTTCAAACAGCATAGTGGATCTCCAAATATCAGATATTTTGTTTCTCTGTGTGTGCTTCTTAAAAGAACTGGGGTTTATCCTCTGGCAGGAAGCTATATTAGTCAATGCAACTTAACTGACCATGTCTAGGGTTTTTTTTCCGTTTCTGTATAGCCTCTTTTCCTCTCATCTACAGTTACAGTACTTTGAGCCCTCCTCTACTTTATTCCTCCTATACTCATTTCTGAGCAGGAACAGTATTTGCAATAGTCACATTAGCCATGAGCTTAGAGCATACATGTCAAACTCTGCCCCCTGGGCCAAATCTGGCCCATGGAGCCATCAGATTTGGCCTTCAGGTGGTTTCTCCACTTTGCATTATGTTTGGCCCACTCTAGACCACCAGAGAAACTATATTGGAGAATAAACCCTATATCACCAGGGAAGCCATATGGGGAGGGGGGCAGCACTAGACACCAGGGAACTGTATAGGGGAAGGAGGGGGGCCACTAAACACCAGGAAACTGTATGGGAAAGGGAGGACCACTAAACATCAAGGAATTGTATAGGGGATGGAGGATGCTTAAGACCGACTAACTAATATAGTAACAGTAATCTTTTATACAGGGGTGTGTGTGTGTGTGTGTGTGTGTGTGTGTGTGTGTGTGTGTGTGCGTGCGTGCGTGCGTGCGTGCGTGCGTGCGTGCGTGCGTGCGTGCGCGGTGTGTGTGTGTTGTGTGTGTCATGTGTGTGTGTGCTGTGTGTGCTGTGTGTGTGGGAATTGCACAGGTGAGGGAAGAAGGACCACTGAACTCCAGGGAACTGTATAGGGGATGGAGGATGCTTAAGACTGACTAACTAATATAGTAACAGTAATCTTTTATACAGATAGGTGTGTGTGTGGTGTGAGTGTGTGTGCGGTGGGAGTGGTGTGTGTGCATGCATGGGAGTGGTGTGTGTGGTGTGCATGCGTGTGTGTGTTTGTGTGTGCGTGTGTGTGGTGTGTGTGCGCGTACGTGTGTGTGGTGTGCGTGCGTGTGTGTGTGTGCGCGAGTGGTGCGTGCGTGTGTGTGTGTGTGAAAAATGCATTAAGAGTGAACTAGCCCTTTGATTAACATGAATTCTCAGTTTAAATCAATTTTTCTGTGCAGAAAATGCGCACAAAAACTGCTAAAGAGGATCTGTAACGTCAAAAGATCCCCTGGGGGGTACTCACCTCGGGTGGGGGAAGCCTCCGGATCCTAATGAGGCTTCCCACGCCGTCCTCTGTCCCTCAGGGGTCTCGCTGCAGCCCTTAGAGAAACATGACGCCAATATTTACCTTCCCGGCTCCTGCGCAGGCGCTCTGACGGCTGTCGGCTCCGAAGTAGGCGGAAATACCCGATCGCCGTCGGGTCTGCTCTACTGCGCAGGAGCAAGTTTCCGGCGCCTGCGCAGTAGAGCGGACCCGACTGAGATCGGGTATTTCCGTGTAGTTCGGAGCCGAAAGCAGCCACAGCGCCCCCGCTGGAGCCAGCAAAGGTAAATATTGAACTGACAGTCGGGTCTGTCGCCGGCTGTTCGGAGGGCTGCAGCGAGACCCCCGTGGGACAGAGGACGGCGTTGGAAGCCTCATTAGGATCCGGAGGCTTCCCCCACCCGAGGTGAGTACCCCCCAGGGGATCTTTTTGATGTTACAGGGTCTCTTTAAGTGCGTCCCCTAACTAACTGTTGTGCTAATTCTCTTTCTCCAATATCTCCCAACATTAACCCAGAATAAGTATTTTGTATCCACTTTCTTTCTTTTATAATTGTTGCAGATGTTCAGGTGGGAAAGGATCCAACATACCAGCCAAATATTCCACAGCTCCCCTCTATAGTCACATATTAGTGCAATACTAATTATGTGCAGCAGATGGCAGCATCGGCATGTTGTATAATTCATCAGGCATAGTAGTAGCAGTAGAGTATTGAACTGCATCAGTAAAAGCAAGAAGTTTTGAATAAGGATGATACCATTTATTGGCTAACTTACAAGAATAAAAGTGAGCTTTTGGCTATACAGCCTTCCTCAGACTGGAATCAGGGGCGTAGCAATAGCCATAGCAGCGGTCCAGGTTCTATTTACTGTATTCACCATTTACTGCGTACGTTAAAAAA
The DNA here is from genome assembly GCF_040937935.1 of Hyperolius riggenbachi. Lineage (NCBI taxonomy): Eukaryota > Metazoa > Chordata > Amphibia > Anura > Hyperoliidae > Hyperolius > Hyperolius riggenbachi. The sequence continues at coordinate 60,654,348 of NC_090650.1, forward strand.
GGGCGTTGGGAAAAAAGGGCGCAGGGTTTGAAACGATAAGCATGAATAATGTTTAAAAAAGATTGTGCTATATTTCGTTTAAAAATAATGTTTTATAAAGTTATAAATCATTAAATAATGTGTATGAAATCGGCAATTGTAAAAACGTTAATCTTCCCTGTTTAACCTCCTGAGCGATAATCCCGAGCTGAGCTCGGGGTATGTCGCGCAGGAGGATTTCTCAGGCCCCGCTGGGCCGATTTGCATAATTTTTTTTTTGTTACACGCAGCTAGCACTTTGCTAGCTGCGTGTAACTTCCGCTCGCCGCCGATCCGCCGCTACCCGCCGTTCCGCGCAGCCCCCCCCCTCCCCAACCCCTTGCGCAGCCTGGCCAATCAGTGCCAGGCAGCGCTGAGGGGTGGATCGGAACTCCCTATGACGTCACGACGTCCATGACGTCGGTGACGTCATCCCGCCCCGTCGCCATGGCGACCAGGGAAGCCCAGCAGGAAATCCCGTTCTGAACGGGATTTCCTGCTTACTCTGATCGCCGAAGGCGATCGGAGTGGGTGGGGGGATGCCGCTGCGCTGCGGCTATCATGTAGCGAGCCCTGGGCTCGCTACATGATTTAAAAAATAAAAAAAATTAAAAAATAGTGCTGCGCCACCTCTTGGGCGATATAATTGTATCGCCCAGAGGGTTAAAAAGTGAAATGTATAATAACGTTTTATAAAAGATTAATAAGAATTTTACTAAAACTATACCTAACCCTACTCTCACACAGAATCCTCCCTGTACCTACCCCTAACCCCTAGTGGTGCCTAAACCTAAGACCCCCTGGTGGTGCCTAAACCTAAGACCCCCCTGGTGGTGCCTAAACCTAAGACCCCCATGGTGGTGCCTAAACCTAAGACCCCACTGGTAGTGCCTAAACCTAAGACCCCCCTGCTGGTGCCTAAACCTAAGACCCCCCTGCTGGTGCCTAAACCTAAGACCCCGCTGGTAGTGCCTAAACCTAAGACCCCCCTGCTGGTGCCTAAACCTAAGACCCCCCTGCTGGTGCCTAAACCTAAGACCCCCCTGCTGGTGCCTAAACCTAAGACCCCCCTGCTGGTGCCTAAACCTAAGACCCCCCCCCCCCCCTGTGATAAGCATTAATAACGTTTTAAAAAAATATTGTGCTGTTTTTCATTTAAAAATAATGTTTAAAAAATTATAAATCATTAACTAATGTGTAATCATGAGTAGCAGTTATAAAACATTAAAAGTCTCCGGGTGCCGCTTGTAAAACGTTATTTTTCTCCAGCGCCCTTTTTTCCTGTTGGGCGCCCATTAAACGATATTTATTATGGGAGTGAATGGCGGCGCCCTTTTTGTCTGCCTCATGCGCCCAAATTTCCTGCCTCCCCATTTACTTTCCTGTGTTTCTCCACCTTCTGACTTTGTCTTACTGCCCATGGACTATGCAGTGTTGATGACTGCATAAGAATGTAAATTGCCTAATTAACTCACATCTATAGAGTAGGGGCAGGTGGCATTGCTTCAGAGGGCCCCATGAAAGTTTTGCTATGGGGCCCCATCAGGGCCGGGCCGAGGCAGAGGCGAGAGAGGCTCCAGCCTCAGGGCGCAGTGTAGGAGGGGGCGCACAACTCCCTCAGCTATCATTCCCCTATTGTGTTTGAAACAGAGAGAAATCAGAAAAGGGGATACATAGCAGTGACTGTAAGCCAGATAACTAGAGATTAAGGCGTTGGGGGCCCTGGGGAGCCTCTTACTCAAATAGCAATTAGTGTGTGACGGTTGGGGTGGGAGGAATGGGGGGCGCACTTTGGTGTCTCAGCCTTGGGTGCTGGAGGACCTTGTCCCAGCTCTGGGCCCCATGGTCTCTAGCTATGCCACCGACTCTAATCCTGTATGCTGACAAGTTGTTAGAGCACACAGCTTTATACATGCAACATCAAAAGGAGATACATAGATTTATCTTTTTTTTTTTTTTGCGAACATAAATACATGTCATTAAGATGGTTTAATTTAATCAACATACAAATAGGGTCTTGAGAGTATTTTAGCTGATTTATTCCCGCGCTAAGCCTCACACTCACAGGTGGAGCAGGGCTACGGGAAAATTTTGTACTGGAGACACAAATAGTCTCCAGTTCAGGGCTTTGGCAGCCATCTTCCTGTAGCCCAGCTCTGCAGTCAGTGAACTGTCGCAGTGTCTATTACACGCCGCAGTCAGTTTACGTCCTGCCTGGCTGCCACATCTCCGCAGATGGACGCCTTTCCCCAAGTACGGACAGGAGCGGACAATGCCTTTTTGGGGTTACGAGGAGACAGGATGACTTCAGGGCAGTGTTGCCAAGCGTCCGTGAAAATACGGACGGTCTGTCCGTATTTTCACGGACGCTTGGCAACACTGCCCGGAAGTCATCCTGTCTCCGGGCTGTCCTTCCACGATTCTCCAGTCAGCAGCAGTGACCCTCTCAAAGCTGGCCTTGCGCCTCCTCATCACGCCCCCAAGAGTTAAATTAGGCCCGTTTCACACTGGCGTTAAAAAACGGTCCATTCACGGATCGGAATGGAACGGATACTGTACAAATGGAACGGATTCAATGTTTACCTATGGATCCGTTCACATACATCCGGTCAAACGGATCTGTTCCACAGGATTCTTTTCCGGACCGCAGAGCCCAGCGGACTGGAAACGGAAGATGAAGCCCTGCATTGGGGGCAATGAGAAAATGGAACATTTCCTCGCACTATTTTTTTCAACCAGGGCAAAATCCACTGGGGGTGGGGGTCTGGGGATGTGGGGACACTCCACTGGGGATGGGGGTCTGGGGATGTGGGGACACTCCACTGGGGATGGGGGTCTGAGAGGATGTGGGGATGCTCCTCCTCTGGGGGTGGGGGTCTAAGGGGATGTGGGGCCGCTCCACTAGGGGTCTGTGGGGACGAAGTGCACCTGAGTAAGGCGGGTGAGGGAGGGAGGGTTTCTTACCCAGGCTTCAATCTTCTTCCCCTTCAATTCCGTCTCACGTTGCGTCATGTAACTACCACGCTTCCTCCTTCAACCCGGAAGGAGGAAGCGTGGTAGTCACATGACACGACGTGGTACGCAAGGGGAAGAGACGTAAGCCTTGGTAAGAAATCCACCCTTCCTCCCTCCCTCACCCGCCCGCTCAGCAGACCGGAGTGGCAACGGAGTGAAAATGGATCCGATTGACCGTGGTGAGATCCGTTCTCACAGATCCGTTTGCCACTGTGGACCAAGCCTTGCGGATCTGGTGAAGCGGAAACTGGATCCGCTTTACCGGATCAGTTTGGCTGGAAAATACAAGTGTGAAACGGCCCTTAGAGAGCAGTGACAAATTACTTGAAGAAAGGGCAGGGTGACTTGTAAAAATACAATGCTGGCCACAAACAGTTAACCTTTTTCAGCAGTGGGAAGAAGTGGATGTGGTCAGGTGATCTGCTTTCTTTTGGGGAAGGAACTCCCACTCTCCTGGCAATAAGGAGTTACTGGATGCAGCCTGCCAGAACCTAGAAAGGTACTTTTAATATATTTATTGCAAAAAGAACATACCAGCCTTGTAAGAAAACTACTCATAAAACTTAAAGTTTACAAGTGTGGAGCATCCTTACCTGAGCAATATAAACCCTCGTGGTCCTTAAGATTGAGGATCATTCTGCAAAAGGGGGACAATGAAGACTACTACCTCTACCATGTTATGAATAAGTGGCTTATTCTCTTCATGGTGGTGGGGGTAACTGCTACAATAGCCCCCAATAGGTGACTTATGGATTTTGGAAACCCTCTTAACCACTTCAGCCTACAGTGTCATTTCACCTTATGCATCCGAGCAACGTTCACCTCCCATTCATTACAATAACTTTATCACTACTTATCACAATTAATTGATCTATATCTTGTTTTTTCCGCCACCAATTAGGCTTTCTTTGGGTGGTACATTTTGCCAAGAACTATTTTTTTCTAAATGCATTTTAACAGGAATATGAAGAAGAAAATGGAAAAAATTCATTATTTTCAGCCATTATAGCTTTAAAGAATACATGCTACCATAATTAAAACCCACATATTTTATTTGCCCATTTGTATGCCCACAATGTATGGCGCCAATATTTTAGTTGCAAATAAAGGTGCATTTTTTAAATTTGCGTCCATCACTATTTACAAGCTTATAATTTAAAGAAGTATAGTAATATACTCGCTTGACTTGCATATGAAAAAAGTTCAGACCCTTAGGTAACTATGTTGTTTGGGTTTTTTTTATTGTAATTTTTTCTATTTATTTTTTTATTAAAAATTTTATTTGGGGTTTTTCGGAGTGGGGAGGTAAACAGGGGATTTTAAATGAAATTGATTGAATTGTGCATATTTAAAAAAAATTATGTAGATGTAGCTTTACTGTTTGGCCACAAGATGGCCACAGTGAGTTTTTGATTTTTCGGCCTGCAAGAATCAGAATCAGAATCTTGGCTCATACAGGGTCGGTGATGGTACAAACACTTACATGCGATCTACAACACATACAATCAGGTACAGCATGGTACAAAATAAGCATATACCTATATATACATACAGCACATAACTATAGTGAAGGACGGGTGGGGAAGTCTGGAGTGCTGTGTGAGGGGAGCAGCCACATCTACTGGCGGCGCTCGCTCTGCAGCAGTTCCAGATGCCCCGCAGTGTGTCCTGGAAAAGAGTGGATAGAGAAAGAGAGAAGGGATAGCTAAAGGGAGAATGAGGAAGAAAGAGAGCGAGAGAACCAAAGCAGGAGGAGAGAGACAGAGGCAGAGACCATTTAGGGCCAGGGACGGATCTAGGGGGGGGGGGGGCGAGCGGGTCTCTTGCCCCAGGCGCAGTTTGTTGAATTCCTAAAAAGGCGCCAAAACTGGATGAGGAATAGCAGTTTAGGCGCCAAAACCTGACCTTGCCCCAAGCGCAATTTGGTCTAGATCCGTCCCTGTTTAGGGCTGCAGAATGAAACCCCCTGGGTACAGTCCAACAATCAGTCCGATATCTGAGGTGGTCATGTCCATAATCCATTTGATGGTGGTTGCAGGCAGAGGGGCCCGGTGCTCCTGGGAACAGGTCTGGTGGAGGAGACAAGGCCTTCCAGAGCTCGCGGGGATCCAAGGCTGCTGAGTAGGCTGGTCTGAGTGGCCTGGTGGATAGTGGCAGGGGGGACTACAGAGCTGCGCCCCTAATAACTGCAGGGCTCGGTGGTAAGGAGCAGGGCCTGGCTTGGGCAGACTCCAGGTCCTCGGATCGTCGCAGGACGGCTGCATTCCTCGGCGGCGTTCGGTTGCTCCGGCAGCAGAGTTGAGGCTGCACTGGGGCTGGCTGGGGGCAAGAGTCGGGCAGCGATGTAGGTGCCGGAGCAGGAACGCACGAACAGCTGATCAGTGGAGCTCAGAGGTGAGTGGAGGTAGAGATTGCATTTAAAAAAAGCAAAAAAGGCCGGAGCCCTGTGGCTGTGGCGTCTGAGTCTGGCGCCATCTTTGTCCTTGCTTACAGGAACAGAAGGGGTGACATGGGACACAGAAAAATGGCAGCTTTCCAGAGAAAGCCGTTGGTTTTTCTTAGGGGGACATAGATCAATGAATGGGATCTTGAAAGGTTTTATTAATGTGCTGCTTGAATCACCCTGATATTAAAAGCTATACAGCACATCAAAATGTCTTAAAATGACATAATGTCTCCAACTAGTCAGAAACACATTTTTGTGCTTTACAGGTAAATTACATTTACACTTTAGAAGAAAATTAATTGGTTCAAGGCATCCCTGCCAGACAGGATACACACCTGTATTTGCATAACCACTTGGTGTATTACTATAAAAGCCAATTTAACAGAGATCTGAAGACATTTTCATGCATTGTTGTTAAGAACCTGTTGCATTGAAAATTAACACGTAACCAATGCTACCTCTACTAGTTTTTACAGTAAACATATCCTATTGTCTGTTCTGTCTGTCCTATTCTTAAAAATAACTCACATGTCCACTCCAGTTCAATCTGTTTTTTCCCCATCATCAGTGTATATAAGGTTCATTTGTAAATAAAGACTTCAGATGCTGTTCCATCAACTTCAGTGTTGTGTGGTTCTGTATCACCCAGCTGGAGAGAGAGTACTCACTTAGAAGGGGGAGGGGGGAGGGAATTTAACCTGGGTTGCAGATCTGGGATCTGCTCAAATCATCTTGTAGCTACCTCTGATAAAATCGAGCAATCAGATCTGTGTTCCCATTCATTGATCTCAGAGGCAGAGAAAGGTGGCGGGAGCGCGCGCGGCCCCGCAGCAGCTGTGCAGGCTATCTGGATGGATATATCCGTCCAGATAGACCAAAGTGGTTAAAGAGACACTGAAGTGAAAAAAAATTATGACATAATGAATTGGTTGTGTAGTACGGATAATTATTAGAACATTAGTAGCAAAGAAAATATTCTCATATTTTTATTATCAGTTATATAATTTTTTTTAAAACATTGCATCATTCTCTAATATTTGCAGTTTACACACTACTCAGCATTCTAAATGATTTTACAGAGCAGGCCAGTGAACTTTTGAACTGTTCTCTGCAGGAAAAAAAACAAGACACTGCCAGACAGAGCTTTCTGCGACTTTGAAAGTGGCTTTTTTGCATAGATACAACTGGAGTTTCTTAACTCTTCCTGTACTGGAAACAATATTAGACTTATGTCTCTGCTCCTCATGTTTTATTTCTTAGCTGTACTACACATACAAGTCATTATATCATATTTTTTCTTGCTTCAGTGCCTCTTTAAATAATAAGGGGACACCCTTATGTCCAACCCTCTTCTTCCTACAATGGATTAATAAGTAAATAACACACCTCGAGATAAAACAAATTTTATTTTTTTTAACCAATAAATACCTTAACGACAGATTGCCCAGAAATCTCATGATGAACCAAAACTCCTGGGAGAGTGTAAGGGGCTAAAAGGACCAAAAATCCTTATTACTAAAAATGCAACGCAAAACATATGTGGACAGCCTGGATCCTCTGCAATCGACCCTGGAAAGTCCTCTGGTCCAAAGTGTACTGCACATGCGCGGCCGGACACGTGCCTGCCCCGTCGTCACGCTCCAGGTGCAGGGACTGTTCTGTGCCTGCACAGTACTACTGGAGAGTGTGTGTCCAGACTGTGCCTGCGCCAAATGGCCCTGACTTCAGGATATTTTCCAGGGCCAATTGCAGAGGATACAGGCGGCAGAGGAGGACAGCGAGGGAACTTCACCCCTTCCCCACGCTCTGCACACCCTTCCCTTTCACTGGCTGCCTCCCCTCCTGGGGACACCTGGCTACATATACTGGGGACACCTATACACCTAACTACATATACTGGGGACACCTATACACCTGGCTATACTGGGGGCAGCTATACATCTGGCTACATATACTGGGGACACCTATACACCTGGCTATACTGGGGGCAGCTATACACCTGGCTACATATACCAGGGACACCTATACACCTGGCTATACTGGGGGCAGCTATACACCTGGTTACATACACTGGGGACACCTATACACCTGGCTATACTGGGGGCAGCTATACACCTGGCTACATATACCGGGGACACCTATACACCTGGCTATACTGGGGGCAGCTATACACCTGGCTACAAATACTGGGGACACCTACAAACCTGGCTACATATACTGGGAACACCTATACAGCTGGCTACATATACTGGGGACACCTATCCACCTGGCTACTTATACTGGGGACACCTATAGATCTGGCTATACTGGGAACATCTATCCACCTGGCTATATATACTGGGGACACCTATCCACCTGGCTACATATACTGGGGACACCTATAGACCTGGCTACATATATTGGGGACACCTATCCACATATACTGGGGACACCCATAGACCTGGCTATACTGGGAACACCTATACACCTAGCTACATATACTGTGAACACCTATAGACCTGGCTATCTATACAGAAGACACCTATAGGCCTGGCTACCTATTCTGGAGACACCTGTAAACCTGGCTACCTATACTGGGGGCACCCATAGACCTGGCTACCTATTCTGGGGACACCTATAATCCTGGCTACCTATTATAGGTCCCCAGTATATGTAGCCAGGTGGATAGGTGTCCCCCAGTATATATAGCCAGGTGGATATATGTTCCCAGTATAGCCAGGTCTATAGGTGTCCCCAGTATACTGGGGGCAGCTATACACCTGCTACAAATACTGGGGACACCTACAAACCTGGCTACATATACTGGGAACACCTATAGACCTGGATACTTTTACTGGGGACACCTATAGACCTGTATACCTGCACTGGGAAAACCTATAGACCTGGTTACTTCCACTGGGGATACCTTTTGACCTGGTTACCTATACTGGGGGCACCTATTTTCTGGGAACTGTTGCCAGATTAACTATTTTTGGGGAACTGCTGCTGCCAGATTAAGTGTATTTTGCGAAACAGCTGCCAGATGATGTGTATTTTTGGGGAACCGCTGCCAGATTGTGTATAATGGGGGAACCGCTGCTTCCAGATTATGTGTATTTTGGGGAACCACTGCTGCCAGATTACATGTATTTTGGGTGATCCGCTGCCAGATCACGCATATTTTGGGGAGCCGCTGCTAAATTATGTGTATTTGGGGAAACTATTGCTGCCAGATTACGTCTATTTTGGGGGAACGACTGCCATATTATCTGTATTTTGGAGGAACCTCTGCCAAGTTGCATGGATTTTTGGTGAAATGCTGTCAGATTACATGTATTTTTGGGGGAAACACTATGTCAGAGTTCAAACTTCCCCGGCAGACCTTTTACACCACTGCTAAGGTCATGTATATTTTGACCTACCCATGACCACACCCACATTCTGTTGCATGACCACACCCATTTTTCGGCGCGGCGCGCTACTCACGGCGCAGGGGTTTTTATCATTATAAAATATCTGTTGTCAGTAAATTATTATATCTTAGCCTGTAAAAAAAGAACGTGAAAGGTGGGAAACACTGGTATGGGGGGCCCCATAATCTCCTATTGCCTGGGGGCCCCATGAGTTGTCAGTCCGCCCCTGAGATCTCCCACAATGCATCTCTGCTGCTGAATACGTGGATCATCCCTATATTGTCTGTGAAAGATAAACAAACTTCCAGGACCTCTGGGATACAATTATATGTCAGCTTGTTGATTGTACAAAGTCACACTAATCTAACATGCATACAGCCTATTAAAGGCTGGTTGGTCCTACCTCATAGTGCCATACTAATCCATGCCATGCACTGATGAGGATCAACCAGTCTGAAACAGTCTGTATGCATGTGGCTCTGGGCAATTAACAAGCTGACACATCATTGCATTCCAGCAGTTCTGGAGGTGTGTTTAGCTTTGGGGGACAGCAAAGGGATGATTTGCATATTCAGTAGTGATGCATTGTGGCAGACCTCACTCCAACCTGTATAATCGCAGATTTCTTCTGGAAGGCAAATCTCTGTTTTACTGAACCACTTCACCCCAAAGCGGTTTTTACCCTAACGGACAAGAGCGATTTTCACCTTTCACTGCTCGTCCCTTTCATTTGCCAATAGCTTAATCACTACTAATCACAATAAAATGATCTATATCTAAAAAAATTTCACCACCAATTAGGCTTTTTGGGGTTGATGTTTGTTTTCAGTAATTACTTTATTTTCTATGCATTTTAAAGGGAAAAACAAGGAAAAAATGAAAAAATAAATACACTATTTCTCCAATTTCACCCCTATGGTTTTAATATAAACACTGCTACTGTACATAAAACCCACACATTTTATCTGCCTATTTGTCCTAGTTATCACAAGATTTTAATTATGTCCCTAGTACAAAGTATGGTAACAATATATTATTTGGAAATAAAAGCTGTATTTTTTCTATGGATTTTTTTTTTTTGCACTAATGTAACGTGCAACGCACATGCACGCGCAGGAGCGCGCACACGCACAGTGGCAGCAGCACTGTTTGACTGTTAAAACGTCCTGGAGCCGTTAAAGGAGTCATCAAGGCACATATTATATACTAAAATGAGTGGTACTTACCGGGGGCTTCCTCCAGACCCAAGCTCCCAGGACCTCCCTCGCCGCAGCTCTGCCCGCAGCCGTTCGCCGGAGCTTCGACCCGGTCCCCGGCGATGACGTCAGAGGTCGCTCTGTACTGCGCCTGCACGATCGGCGCACGTGGGCCGGAGCGGACTGTGCAGTCCGCTCCGCCCCACGTGGCGGTGATTGACAGCGCCGATCGTGCAGGCGCAGTACAGAGCGACCTCCAGGTCGCTCTGACGTCATCGCCGGGGACCGGGTCAGAGCTCCGGCGAACGGCTGCGGGCAGAGCTGCGGCGAGGGAGATCCTGGGAGCTTGGGGCTGGAGGAAGCCCCCGGTAAGTACCACTCATTTTAGTATATGTGCCCTGATGACTCCTTTAAGAGGCTCTAGCAGGACAATTTTATAAGTCTACTTGTCATTAGTTAAAATTAATGATCCCATTCCTACGATATATCCTCTGGTAAAGCTATTTAACATCCTAATTAAGTATGAATTTAACAATTAAAGTTGTATCCTACAAGTCCTCCTTATGCACTAAAACAAAGCTACTATTCCACACGTGACCTCTAAGCTTTAAATCCCAAGGCTTATAAAGCGAGGTGGACCAGGGCGCATTTCACAAAATGGCTGCAGGAAAGCACAGGAATCTTTGTTTTGTGCACTGAGCAGCATTTGCAGTTCTGTTTTGGTCAGCACTGGGGATTTCTCTGACTGCTGTGTTGTTCTCTGTTGGCAGCCAGCCTTGAGTTGACTGCAGAGTTGTCTCTGAGGAGATGCCAACCATTGCTGCAGATCACAGGTACAGCAGAGCTTGATCTGAATCCGATTGTCACAACTTTAGTGAGAGATTCCAAAAAACATCTGCTGCATTTATTCTACGCAGAAGCTGCCAAAATTAGAGAAGTAGTGACTGACAGATTTACAGTAATTTGAATCTCCTATTACACTGTTCTGTGACGTTTTACCCTTAAAGGGAACCTGAAGTGAGTCAAATTATGTAAAATAAACACACAACGTAGCTGCAAATGAATATTACATATTAACCTCACCGTCAGTTCCTCTAAGAGGCTCACCATTTCTTCTTACAGTGATCCCTTCCAGTTCTGACAATATTTTGTCAGAACTGAAATATACCAGTTGCTGTCAGTTATATATCAGCAGCTGTCAGTTACAACTGAATATGCAAGGTAATGTCCATGTTTCCCTATGGCTCAAGTGGGTGATTTTACAGTTTAACAGTGTGCTACCAGGAAGCTTGTTAGGGGGTAATGGCCATTTTTAAAATGGAGGATGGAGAAATCCATTGATCACAGTGGGCAAATGGGACACAGGATAGGAGAAAGAGATTGAGGAGTAGACTACACAGGAGGTAAGTATGACCTGTGTATGGTTATTTTTATTTTTTTATTTTCAGTTCAGGTTCTCTTTAAAGGGAACCAGAGGTTAAAGGGATATGGAGGCTGCCATATGTATTTCCTTTGAAACAATACCAGTTGCCTGGCAGTCTTGCTAATCTCTTTGGCTGCAGAGGCGTAGCTATGGTTTTCAGCGCCCGCGGACAAAGACAATTTTTGCGCCCCCCACCCGGACAAAACGGGAGTGGACACGCATCAGAATGGGGGCTTGGTTATGGGTGGAGACAGAGGGACAAATGCTGGTTAGATAGCCAAATGTGCCCCCTTCCCCATTTAGATAGCCAAATGAGTTCCATTTACTCCTGTTTATATAGCCAGATTTGCTCCCCTTCCTCCTGTTTTCAGTGGCTCGCAAAAGTATTCGGCCCCCTTGAAGTTTTCCACATTTTGTCACATTACTGCAACAAACATGAATCAATTTTATTGGAATTCAACGTGAAAGACCAATACAAAGCGGTGTACAGGTGAGAAGTGGAACGAAAATCATACATGATTCCAAACATGTTTTACAAATCAATAATTGCAAAGTGAGGTGAGCGTAATTATTCAGCCCCCTTTGGTGTGCAGTCAGTTGCCCATAGACATTGCCTGATGAGTGCTAATGACAAAATAGAGTGCACCTGTGTGTAATCTAATGTCAGTACAAATACAGCTGCTCTGTGACGGCCTCAGAGGTTGTCTAAGAGAAATTTGGGAGCAACAACACCATGAAGTCCAAAGAACGCACCAGACAGGTCAGGGATAAAGTTATTGAGAAATGTAAAGCAGGCTTAGGCTACAAAAAGATTTCCAAAGCCTTGAACATCCCACGGAGCACTGTTCAAGCGATCATTCAGAAATGAAAGGAGTATGGCACAACTGTAAACCTACCAAGACAAGGTCGTCCACCTAAACTCATGGAAGCTGTTACAACATGCTACGTGGTGTCATCCCTCCCCCCACCCTCCATAGCAAAGGAAAGCGTTGTTAGACTGTAGCCACTTGTCTAACAACGCCCCCCACAGACCTCTACATCACTGTCAATGGCACAATCATTTGTCCAACCACACAAGCCCGCTGTCACCCTGGACTCAGCCCTCTCCTTCAACCCCCCGCCACATTCAAACTGTAGCTAGGGCCTGCAATTTCCATTTACGCAACATCTCCAAGATCTGGCCTTTCTTGACCCCAGACACTGCCAAACTCCCTGTCCATGCCCTCATCATCTCCCGCCAGGACTACTGCAACTCCCTCCTGTCAGGCCTTCCTCAAAACCGCATTGCCCCAGTACAATCCATCATGAACGCAGCAGCCAGACTAATCTACTCCTCCCACCGCTCTATCCCCACGACTCCCCTATGCAAATCCCTTCATTGGCTTCCAATTCGCTTCAGAATCAGCTTCAAGATCCTATGTTTGGCGTACAAATCTATACACAAGTCCTGCCCAACCTGCATCTCTGACCTGGTCAGCAGATACACACCTTGCAGCCTACTTTGCTCCTCCAACAACCTCCTCCTAACCACCCCACGCATCTCGCATTCCCATGCACGACTACAGGAATTCACTAGAGCTGCCCCCATCCTGCGGAACTCTCTCCCACTGCCCATCAGGCTTGCCCTTGCCAATACCTTCAAAAAAGCACTCAAAACGACCTTCTTTAAGGAGGCCTACATCAACTCAGCACTGTCCTAACTCTCTCTGCCAAGACCTTCTTGCTGCACCCCTTCCATTCGTGTCACCACCCCCTCCCTCCAGATTGTAAGCCTTTGGCAGGGCCCTCTCCCTTTGTGTATCATACTTGACTGTGTGCAGTTTACCCAGATTTATGGAACTTGTATTTTTACCACTACCACTCCAGTGTATGATCTGGCATTGTATTACTATCTGCATTGTGTTGTGTATCTTATTGCTTATTACCTGTATTGTTGTATCTATTGTCTATTACCTGTATTGTGCTGTCACTCCTGTTATCATTGCCTGTAATCCTATTTATTGTACAGTGCTGCGTAATATGTTGGCGCCATATAAATCCAATAAATAATAATAATACTTGGCCCCAACAGTCACCAGCGGGATCGAGTTCTGCTCCCTTTATAGCTGAAACAAAAGATTATGGGAGGGATTAAATTGTAAGCTCTGCTGATTGACAGTCAGTGGCAGGAATTATTCAATGCACTCTGCAAGGTGGTGCAGAAAATGTGCTCTATGAATTCTTATTATTTAGTATTATTATTTAGTATTATTCCACAGCAGGGAGAACATACAAACTCTGTGCAGAGAGTGCCCTGGCTGGGATTGGAACTGTAGACCCAGCACTACAAGGCTAGAGTGCTATCCACTAAGCGCCCATACATATTATTAGTAATAATTATGTATAGTAATCTATTTATATATAAATTCAGACTTTTGTATGTACAGTATGTATGAGTGTGTGTGTGTGTGTGTGTGTGTGTGTGTGTGTGTGTGTGTGTGTATATGTGTCGCCATCACTTGATAATGCCTTGACCAATTTCAACGATGCTTGGTATCAGGGGCGCCGCGAGGCATAAAGCGAACCAAGCGGTCGCTTGGGGCCTCAAGATCGTAGGGGCCTCGGCGGCTCAGTGACGTCGGCGTGACGTCACTGTTTTCCCGCAGCCCGCGGGGCTGGCAGAGCAGAGTAGGGCAGGGCTACGGGAAGATGGCCGCCGCCGAAGCCCTGCTCTGGAGACTATTTATGCCTCCAGTACAGGGCTTCGGGTGGCCATCTTCCCGTAGCCCTGATTCAATCAGCGCGGGAGATTGGAGGAGGGAGGGAGCTCCGTGGGAACTGCGCGCCTGAGGAGCCGGCCAGGAGATGGGGAGAGAAGACTTCTGCCAGTGCCAGGTGAGTAAATTCTTTTCTTTTTGCAGCTCTGAAAATGTGCCCTAATTGCGTTTGATATCTGCTGAACTGTTCCCTAATTGCGTTTGATTTCTGCTGAAATGTGGCCCAAATTGCATTTGATTTCTGCTGAAAATGTGCCCAAATTGCGTTTGATTTCTGCTGAAAATGTGCCCTAATTTCGTTTGATTTCTGCTGAAAATGTGCCCAAATTGCGTTTGATTTCTGCTGAACTGTGCCCTAATTGTGTTTGATTTCAGCTGAAAATGTGCCATAATTGTGTTTGATTTCTGCTGAAAATGTGCCCAAATTGCATTTGATTTCTGCTGAAATGTGGCCCAAATTGTGTTTGATTTCTGCTGAAATGTGGCCCAAATTCTGTTTGTTTTCTGTTGAAATGTTGCACAAATTGCGTTTTTATTTTCTGGTGTCTGGGGTAAATGTTGCTGCATTTAATATTTAATGGTCATAGTTGGCTATATTTGCTGTGCTACGGTAAGCTCCGCCCATACAATGTCATGGCCAAATCCATCTTTCGGCGCGGCGCGCGCGCCTCAATCACCCCCACATCCATTTTCCCCCGCCCCAATCCGCCCTCCAGCTCCACCCACATGTCATGGCCATGCCCACTTATGCGGGATAGCCACACCCATTTTTCGCCGGATAGGGCCACTTCCTACAGTCCGCTTGGGGCCACAAAAACCTTAGCTGCACCCCTGCTTGGTATACAGATTCCTTACTAACTGGGATGATATGTTCTGAGGGTCTCGCGTCTCCCCTGCACAAATGGGCGGAGCTACAAACAGCCAATCAGATTTCACCCATTCACGACAATGTAAAAAAGAAGAAAAGGCCGCCATACTCACAGCAATAAGGCCAGAGTCCCCAATCTTGGCAGAGTTGGTCACTTGGCCACTGAGATGAAAAAAATCAGGGAAAGTGGGAGGAGCATAAAACAACCAATCAAATTTTAGCAAATAATTTTTAATGGAAACAAGTAAACTGCAGCCATTCTTACACTGTGCCCTCCTGAGGCTGGACTCTGGAGCCTCTCTAGCCTCTGCCTCGGCCCTGGGGAACATAGCCACAAACATCCAATCACATTTGGGTGGTTCTAATTTATAGGTCCTTCCTGTTGTTTTTTGTCCATATGTAATTGACCTAGCACTCTCGTATTCCTATTGGTACAGTTTATTAGCTATGTTGTACTAACCCAGTGGACTGCTAGTTCCCTGAGCAAGGTTAACCACTGAGCATCATACAGCGCACATGTAAACACTTTTTCCTGACTTACCCATAAAGAGCAGAATCAGGTAGCAGTTTGGGGAAGGGCAGGTGTGAACCCCTCATCATTGTCTGTTGAGGAATAAGACAGAGAAACATTATAGAATCATATTAATATAATATTTATTTCAAAGACGGCAGCTTCAGAGGGACTTTAGATTGTGAGCTCCTCTGGGAACCACAAAGCTGTGCCTGCCTCATGACTGCAGCACAATGCGGCTGGAGGATGCTGCGGTATAATAACAAAAGTAATGAGAATAATGACAATGGCTCTAATGGAACATAACCTAGTTAGGGAGAGCTGTACTGAAGGCCTATTCTCTGTGGGGTACTGCAGAGCTCAGCAGAGGAGGATGGAAGCAGCGCATAGTGTGCAAACACTGGAAGATGTACCATACAGGGGCAAGAGAATGAGGTGCCTGCTCAAGCTGAATGCACAGCGCCAACCTCCTTCCCCTTTGTTCCCTGTGTCAGCATATTTCACAACACTATGCAATAAACAGGAAATACAAATAACAAACGTGCATGGTCAGTACAGCTACAACACTGGAGGAATAGAAGACCTCAAAGTGTACCTGACACAAAAAAAAAAAAAAAACGAAAAAAAACCCCCAGATACTTACCTACCGTGTTTCCCCAAAAATAAGCCCTACCCCAAAAATAAGGCCTAGCTGGGATTTAGAGCATGGCTAGTGAAATAGGCCCTTAGCTATGAACATGCGCTAGATTTTCTTTACCTGAAAAAATATCTTGCAACCATCTTTGAGTACAATACCTCGCTCTCTCCTTCAATAACCTGCGGTGCTCGATTAATTTCAGCCAATCATCATTATTAAAGGCAACAGATACATTTTCATACCGGTAGTGCAGTTAAGCAAACCTGAAGCGAAAATAAACTTATGATGTAATTAATTTTATGTGTAGTACAGCAAGTGGGGCTTGCACTCTTTTGCAGGTAGGCACTAGTCTGTTTTTAAGTAGCGCTGCTCATTTCCTTGCTATCTACTTTACCACATTAGGTGTCCTGTGTCAAGCTATACTGGTATTATTGGTGATTCTGCAGATCACACATAATCGGGTATAGCATCTGTATTATTGGTGATACTGCAGATCACCAGTAATCAGAAATACTCTGTGTGCTGACACCAATCGTTACATGTTGCTATGAAGATGGGAGGAGGGACAATGACGACAAAGCGGCTTCCATTGGTAGGCGAGGCTTGTAAAATGGATTGCGAACAGTCATGCTTGGGCATCGGCGGTCATTAAAAATCCAAAGGGATGGATCTTTAACAATGTCCCGAGCAATATCGATTGAAAGCCACTGTACATGCATAACAATTGTCGTCTGAAACCGTTGTTATCGGCCATTTCAGATTACTTTTATTGCATGTGTGTACGTATGTTAAAGAGGCAGTATAGCGAATTTTAAAATGTAAACACATACAAATAAGAAGTATGTTTTTTCAAGAGTAAAATGAAACCATAAATTACTTTTCTCCTATGTTGCTGTCACTTACAGTAGGTAGTAGAAATCTGACAGAACCAACAGATTTTGGACTAGTCCATCTCTTCATGGGGGATTTTCAGCAAGGCTTTTATTCTTTATAAAAGATATTCCCTAAAAAAAGATTTAAATAATGATGCTGGCCAGCTTCCCTGCTCGCTACACAGTTTTTTCGCAATTGGACAGAGCAACTGCCATTCACTATGTGCTTATGTGCTTTTGAAAATAAATCCCTGAGAATCCCCCATGAGGAGATGGACTAGTCCAAAACCTGTCGGTTCTGTCAGATTTCTACTGCCTACTGTAAGTGACAGCAACATAGGAGAAAAGTGATTTATGGCTCATTTTACTCCGGAAAAAAAATGTACTTCTTATTTGTATATGTTTGCACTTATTTTAAATGTTACACTATTTCGCTATAGTGCCCCTTTAACTTACAATCAGAACATATCACACCGGATGGGTTCCTACTTTTCCCAATCTTCTTCTTTTCTACATCACACATTTATTAAACACCTACTTCAGAGGAATGAAGCATGACTCTGCTGACACGGGGTCCACACTAACCGGTATCGTTATAGCTCCATAGAGGACAGATGCAGGGAACCACTACGATTCATATAAATATGTATGGAATTTCAACATTCTCAGCGCACAGAGAAAACCGTAGAGTGCCATATAAACATTTCTCTGTCGTTTCAGAATATATATTTTTATTTCCGCCGATCACCTACCATTCCCCCTGAACCTAACCACCCTGACAGCTGCCAACTGTACTGTTCATAAATCTTCACTTGAAAGGCAGCCATTGTGTCATCTCCTGGGCCTGAGATATGGGATTCATTGTCACCAGAAGACGCACTGCCATCTGTTTCACTATGAGTCTTCTTATATAACAGTCTGTGCTGCACTGACAATTTATTGCCTGCATTCACTATATTTTCAAATGTGTTCCCCGCTATCAAGCATTATACAGTGGTGTGAAAAACTATTTGCCCCCTTTCTGATTTCTTATTCTTTTGCATGTTTGTCACACTTAAATGTTTCTGCTCATCAAAAACCATTACCTATTAGTCAAAGATAACATAATTGAACACAAAATGCAGTTTTAAATGATGTTTTTTAATATTTAGTGAGGAAAAAAACTGCAAATCTACATGGCCATGTGTGAAAAAGTGATTGCCCCCTTGTTAAAAAATAACTTAACTGTGGTTTATCACACCTGAGTTCAATTTCTGTAGTCACCCCCATGCCTGATTGCTGCCACACCTGTTTCAATCAAGAAATCACTTAAATAGAAGCTGACACACAGAAGTAGACCAAAAAGCACCTCAAAAGCTAGACATCATGCCAAGATCCAAAGAAATTCAGGAACGAATGAGAACAAAGTACTGTAATTGAGATCTATCAGTCTGGTAAAGGTTATAAAGCCATTTCTAAAGGGTTGGGACTCCAGCGAACCACAGTGAGAGCCATTATCCACAAATGGCAAAAACATGGAACAGTGATGAACCTTCCCAGGAGTGGCCGGCCAACCAATATTACCCCAAGAGCACAGAGAAAACTCATCCGAGAGGCCACAAAAGACCCCAGGACAACATCTAAAGAACTGCAGGCCTCACTTGCCTCAATTAAGGTCAATGTTCACGACTCCACCATAAGAAAGAGACTGGGCAAAAAGGGCCTGCATGGCAGATATCCAAGGCGCAAACCACTTTTAAGCAAAAAGAACATTAAGGCTCGTCTCAATTTTGCTAAAAAAAACATCTCAATGATTGCCAAGACTTTTGGGAAAATACCTTGTGGACCGACGAGACAAAAGTTGAACTTTTTGGAAGCTGCGTGTCCCGTTACATCTGGCATAGAAGTAACAGCATTTCAGCAAAAGAAGATCATACCAAGAGTAAAATATGGTGGTGGTAGTGTGATGGTCTGGGGTTGTTTTGCTGCTTCAGGACCTGGAAGGCTTGCTGTGATAGATGGAACCATGAATTCTACTGTCTACCAAAAAATCCTGAAGGAGAATGTCCGGCCATCTGTTCGTCAACTCAAGCTGAAGCGATCTTGGGTGCTGCAGCAGGACAATGACCCAAAACACACCAGCAAATCCACCTCTGAATGGCTGAAGAAAAACAAAATGAAGACTTTGGAGTGGCCTAGTCAAAGTCCTGACCTGAATCCTATTGAGATGTTGTGGCATGACCTTAAAAAGGTGGTTCATGCTAGAAAACCCTCAAATAAAGTTGAATTACAACAATTCTGCAAAGATGAGTGGGCCAAAATTCCTCCAGAGCGCTGTAAAAGACTTGTTGCAAGTTATCGCAAACGCGTGATTGTAGTTATTGCTGCTAAGGGTGGCCCAACCACTTATTAGGTTCAGGGGGCAATTTCTTTTTCACACAGCTCCATGTAGGTTTTGAGGTTTTTTTCTTGCTAAATAATAAAAACCATCATTTAAAACTGCATTTTGTGTTCAATTATGTTATCTTTGACTAATAGTTAACGGTTTTTGATGAGCAGAAACATTTAAGTGTGACAAACATGCAAAAGAATAAGAAATCAGGAAGGGGGCAAATAGTTTTTCACACCACTGTATATGGACATTTGCAATATATTCATTTGTCCTTAATACTGTACAGGTAATATTATGATAATTTTTTTATCAGGAGTGCTGCCAAGGTTTTTAATTTGCCGGCCGCCACGCTAGTCAGAGGCTCCTTCTCCCATAGTAACATTATGCCAGGGCCAGATTTACCATAAGGCACATGCCTACAGGCATATGACAAATGGGAATGTGGCTCACTTCCCTCCCCTGGCCCGATGAATGTGTAAATGAGAGGTTACTCACCCAGCTCTATTGATTTCACTGACGAGATCTCCCCTCAGTCAGGGGCACCTTTAACTACTCAAAGGAAACCAGAGATGATTTCCTAGCCTTTATTTATACTTACCTGGGGCTCCTCCTCGGGTCCCCTGTTCTGACAATATAACTCCCGGTAATCCGGGCAGTCGCAGTCTTCTGCGCATGGGCTGCTCAGCCGGCAGGACCGCGTGCACACCCCTCGACGCTTTCCTGTCCCCTGGACCGTACTACTGCGCAGACACAACATTTCAGAGGATGGGGGCGTGGTGGGGCGGAGTTATAGTGGTAGAACGGGGGACCCGAGGAGGACCGCAAGGGAGGGCCTGGTGCTCATGGTAAGTATAAATAATGGCCAGTGTACCATCTCTGGTACACTTTAATCAGGAATCAGGAATACTTTATTTCGCCAAGCATGACTGGGTCATGCCCGGAATTGGGTTTGGCACGGTACATATAGCTCCGAAGAGGCAGCAATAGAACAGAAGTTGTATTACACTATATAACACAGAGGACAAGCATTAACATTCACATGACATTACACTAAGCATTTACATTCACATTATATTACACTAACATTTGCCTTACATGCAAGAGCAGCAGTTATACCCGTACAAGGGCAAGAAGACAAGAGTGGCCTATCATTAGTTGTTGTGAGCAGATGGGAGTATGTGGAGGGAATTGAGGAGGCTGACTGCCACGGGAAAGAAAGAGTTGCTGTGTCTGGAAGTCCTTGTGGAGATGGCCCGAAGCCTCCGTCCCAGTGGGAGCTGACAGAAGTAGCGGTGACCCGGGTGGGTGGAATCGTTAGCGATCCTCAGTGCCCTCGATTTCAGCCTTCTCTTGTGTAGGAGGTCAAGTGGGGGAAGAGGTCTCCCAATGACCCTCTCCGCTGCCCTGATGACTCTCTGAAGCGTGAGCCTGTCGCTAGCGGGGCTCCAGTGTACCAGACCAGGATGGAGGAGCAGAGAATCGATTCAATGGTGGCAGAGTAGAAGCTGGTCAAGATCTCTGGGGCCATGCCGAACTTCCTCAGCTGACGGAGGAAGTAGAGTCTCTGCTGGGCTTTTCTTTGGATGGCAGTGATGTTAGGCCTCCAGCTGAGGTCACTGGAGATGGTAGTGCCCAGGAGGCGGGTACAAGGCACTCTGGCCACTTCCGTACCGTCAATGTGAATTGGTGGAGGGGTGGGTGCGGACTTCCTGAAGTCGACTATTAGCTCCACAGTTTTTGTAGTGTTCAGCACAAGCTTGTTCTCCTTGCACCATTGGGAGATGCTTTCCACCTGCTGACCGTACTCCTGGATGTTGTCCTTGGTGATGAGACCGACAATGGTGGTGTCGTCGGCGAACTTGATAACCTTGACTGAGTCCGCCTTGGATCTGCAGTTGTTTGTATAGAGGGAGAACAGCAGTGGAGACAAGACACAGCCTTGAGGGGCACCTGTATTCGTGATCATGGGTTGTGAGTGGATGCCACCCAGCCTGACAGTTTGGGACCTGTTGGTGAGAAAGTCTGTGATCCAGAGGCGCAGGCTTGGGTGCACACCAAGTGTGGCTAGTTCTTCCTGTAGGATACGTGGACAAATAGTGTTGAATGCCGAGCTAAAGTCCAGGAGTAGAATTCTGGCATACGTGCCTGGTCTGTCAAGGTGGTCATAAATGGACTCCAGGCAGATGTTAATAGCGTCGTCAGTGGACCTGTTTGCCCTATACGCGAACTGATGGGGGTCTAGAAGGGGCAGGGTGGAGATCTTGAGGTTGGATAGGACTACTCGCTCCAGAGTTTTCATTATGATGGACGTAAGGGCTACCGGCCTGAAGTTGTTCAGGTCGGGGACCCCCTGTTTCTTCGGAACAGGTATGATGGTCGACCTCTTGAAGCATCTGGGGACTGTGCCTTCACTTAGTGATCTGGTGAAGATGGCGGAGAGGATGGGAGCGAGTTGCCTGGAACAGGTTTTCAGGCAAGCTGGAGACACGCCGTCCGGTCCCGGGGCTTTCTTTGTGCTTAACCTTGACAGGAGTTGCAGGACATCAGCCTCACTCGCCACTGGGGGAGGAGGTGGGCTCCTGATGTTCTCTGTGGGGCGAGGAGGGGGATTTGGCGGCTCCAGGTGTACCCTCGGTTCTTCCTGACTCTCAAACCTGCAGTAGAACTTGCCGAGTTCTTCGGCTAGCTCCGGACTGGGAGGTGCATGTTGGGGGGGAGGCTTGTAGTTGGTGGCAGCCCTAAGCCCCTTCCACACAGCTCGAGTGTCATTTGAGCGCAGGTTTTGTTCCATCCTCTCAGCATAGACCCTTTTGGCAGCCCTCAGTTCTCAATTTAGGTCATTCCTTGCCTTCCTGTAGTCCTCCTGATTGCCTGTCTTGTGTGCGATCTCTTTTTGCCTCCGCAGATGCCGTAGCTTGTTGGTGAACCACGGCTTGTTGTTCGGGTAGACCTTGAAGAATTTGGTTGGTACGCACGAGTCTTCACAGAAGCTGATGTATGAGGCAACATTGTCTGCCCACACGTCTATGCTTGGTGCTTCCAAGGACTCCCAGTCAGTGCAGTCGAAGCAGGCTTGGAGTTGGAGCTTGGCCTCGTCTGACCATACTTTGGCGGATTTAAGAGTTGGTTTAGCAGATTCTAGGTGCCTCTTGTAGGTGGGGATCAGGTGTATGACACAGTGGTCAGAGGAGCCAAGAGCTGCCCCTGGGACTGCTTTGTAAGCACCCTTCAGTGCTGTGTAGCAGTGGTCGAGAGTGTTCACGCCCCTGGTGGGGCACTCCACATGCTGGTGGTAACGTGGCATCTCCTGGTGAAGATTTGCCTTGTTGAAATCGCCCATAACAATGAATAGTGAGTCTGGGAGGGACGTCTCCCATTGTGAGATGGTCTCGCTGAGGTCCAATAAGGCACCTCTGACGTCAGCGTCGGAGGGAATGTACACCCCAACAAGAACATAGGAGGAAAACTCACGTGGCGAGTATGATGGCCTGCAGTTGATCAGTATGAGTTCGAGGTCGGGGGAGCACTTCCTGGTGAGTACTGTCGTGGTGGTACACCATGAGGAGCTGATATAGAAGCAGACACCGCCACCTCTTTTCTTCCCGGAGAGGACAGGGACCCGGTCTGCACGGGTGAGGCTGAAACCTGGGAGGAGCAGAGCGTTCTTAGGGATGTCCTCGTGTAACCAGGTTTCCGTGAAGCAGAGGACTGGCGTCGTACTGCTGAGGTCCTTCCTGTCGCAGAGCAGGCTCAGTTCGTCCAGCTTGTTGGGGAGGGAGCGCACATTCGCCAGGAGGACTGAGGGGATAGCTGATCGTAGGCCCTTCCTCTTGAGTCTCTCGCGGGCGCCTGCCCGACAGCCTCTTCGCCTTGGGCCTGAACGAGGGCCAAAGGCCGGGTCCAGGACCAGTTGGATGTGGTTCCAGACCAGCTTGGACAGAAGCCTGGCTACAGGGGGAGAGGGGCCACAGGGTTCCCACTGTAGGAGCTGCTCCCTGGTGTACGTAGTGCGTGTGGCAGGGGGTGGTGAGAGTGGGCCCCGGTCTCCAGTGAGAGGGAAAGAGGGGGAATGCCAGCGGGGGGTAGTGAGGCATGGCATTCCCTGAGTTCAGAGCAGAGTGCAGCACAGAGAAAGCTGGCCAGACCCAGCACAGGGCGACCAGTGGGGCCAGGTGTAGCCAGCGGGGTGTGCAACCGGAGGTGAGGCTAGGAGCAAGCAGCAGTAGGTCCAGCAGTGTCAGCGGCAAGAAAAGTTTAGCCTGAAGGCAAGAGTAGCAAGCAGGTTGGGCCCAGGAGGATCCGCAACAGGGGCAAAGGAGTTCAGCCTGGGACAAGCTGGCCAGACACAGCACGGGACTACATTGGGGCCAGGTGGAGCCGGCGGGCCCAGGGGTGCACAACAGGAGGGTGAGGCTGGGAGCAGCAGCAGTAGGACCAACAGTGACAGAGTAGCAAGCAGGTTGGGCCCAGGGGGATCAGCACAAGGGGAGTGATAGCATGCACATCATGGGCAACAGGAGTAGTGAGGCCCTTACCCCTTCCAGGCAGCAGTCTATGGATGGCTCCGGCAGGCCTCGTGTGGGCTCAGCTGCAACCGGTGGTTGTGACCTCTGCACAGGGGTGGAGGCAGACTTGCTGCGGTGATCCTGAAGTGATGTGGGCACCTCCAGGTGATCTCTACTGCGTGCTGCGTGTGGGAGCCAGCCAGCTACAGCAGCTGCTGCCGGCAAGTGTTGCCCAGTGGAGCCTGGCTGCAGAGGGGTTCGCGTCCCCTTACGTCCGTGCGGATGGCCGGAGGAGTTGGGCCGAGGAGGCAGCCAGCCCCCGGAGGCAGCTGTGGAGACAGCAGGCCACGTGGGTGGCCTAGCACAGCTAAGCGGTGCTCGCGGGCGGCTCCGGCGAGGATGCAGGCTCGTCTAATGGAGTCGGGTGGCCCCTCCGCTGTGACAGGATGTCTGTGGCGGGCAGCGGGTGCCCCCTCCGTGGTGCCGGGGACCAGGAGGTCTGTGGCGGGCGGCTGTGAGGCGGGCAGCGGAGAGGCGGGCAGCGGGTGTCTCTTACGCGGTGCCAGGAACCAGGAGATCAGTGCGGGCAGCGGTGCAAGCGGCGATGAGTGCAGGGCTCCAGCTGAGGAGGAATGTCTGTGAGTCCTTGTGGTCTCTCCTTGTGGTAGCGGTGGCGGCAGTAGGCAGCGGTATCCCCGCAGTGCAGCTCGGATCGGAGGCGAGCAGGGGGCTGTACGCTTGCAGGTGTGCATCACAGGCATAGGCGACCTGTGATGCACGGAGAAAAGATAAAAAAAGTGACAAAAATGGACGAAAAAAAGAGAAAAAGGGGCAAAAAGTGAGGAGCTGTGTGCCGAGGCTGCTGACTCAGCGCCATCTTGTTGTAACAGAATACTGAGGTTCCTCTAGCTACCTAATACTTGGGGGCACCTCTAGCTACTTAATATTGAGTGTACGTCTGGCTACCTAATACTAAGTGGCACCTATGATGGACAAGGGAAATAAGGGAGAAGTGACAGCTGGGCCAACCATCACACTTGTGGTGCAGTTTGGTGGGGAGTTTGTAGGTTCATGGAGGGCAAAGTCTAGGGTGCCAGAACATCTGTGCCTATAGGCTCCTGTGATGTAAATCCGGGCCTGTAGGATACTCCAGAGGCCTTGCACATCCTCCCCCGCCGCACCATCGCTGGCCAGTGTGAGCTTTTTACGACTGTGCAGTAAAAAGGAGGCACTAGAGAACCAGCAGCTTACTGTGCAGGCACAACTGTACTTGCTAACCACAAGAAAATGTATGCATGCTCAACACCAAGCTTAGTACTGCTACTCTTTTACACGGTGGGGAGCGCTGCCCTGCGACCAAATCCAAGAAGCTCTTGTCGGATATGTTCAGAGGGTCCGTGCGTGGCAATTTCTGCTGAGTGTGAAAGGACTAAATCATTTCTTTTATTTTTCTTTTGTTGATTTATGCTGTTCTCAGGATTAGAAGTCAAACCTATGCACTGCAAAAAATGAACAATAAATCTTTTCTAAAGAAATGTGGAATTCAAAATGTTAGAGATGCATTACATATATATCTATATAAAAACAATAAAAATATGCTGATGCTTCCATAAGCCATGGCTTATTAAAGCTAAAATGATAACTACTATACTGCATTTAAAGATGAAACATCTGCAGAAAGTGACATGAGACCATTTAATGACTTTGTAACTGTACTGAGTGCTGTTTGCTGGCAATCGCTGCAGTCATCACCTGAATCACATCAGGGCATAGTCATGTATGGTTATTAAATGTGTAATCATGCTGTCACCCATAGGCAAGCTTCATAGGCACTCCTTTTTCCTAAATAATGTCACATTTTTTGGCACTGCCACAGATTCCCACACTACAGAGCTGGATTATCTAAAAGGCAACTGAAAGAGAACCCGAGGTGGGCAGATGGGACACAGAGGCATGTTCTCTGCCTCATGACATGCCTCTTTGTCCCCACATCGCAGCTCTGTGCCCCCCACTGCCACCCTATAGCCTCCTGAGATTGGTGACATTATTTGTCGGCATCTCGGAGGTAAACACAGGGAGAGGGATTCCATTTTCAAAACGCCCGCCAGGGGCCGTTCCTGCAGGGTTTTTAGAGCTGCCATTGGGCTGCTTTCTCTTCCTGGGCAAGCGTGACTGGGAACGCGCGCTGCCGGACTGCGTTTGCACAGATTGGCCCTGACTGGAGGATTTTCCATGGCAAATTACAGAGGATCCAGGTGGCGGAGGAGAACGTCGAGGAGCATCTGCTTAAAGGGGGCTGCAGGAAGTCCCAGGTATGTATAATTTTATCATTTGACCCAATTTCAGGTACACTTTAATCAGATGGCTAAAGGTGCATACACACATCCAATTTTAATTGGCCAATCACTGACCAGTTTTACCACTCCTATGTAGAATGAGGGCCAATAATACTAGGATTAAGGCCTACATGGTGTCTGGCCTGGCTGCTGCCTTCTTGATTCCTTTCCACATCCCTGTCCCAGAGGCATAGCTAGGGTTTTCAACACCTGGGGGCAAAGGCAGTTTTTGCACCCCCTCCTGGACAAAATGAGTGTGGATACGCATTAGAATGTGGGCTTGGTCATGGCTGGAGACAGATGTACAAATGCTATTAACATTTCTGCACTCTTCTGCAAGGGGAGGGAGAGAGGCAGGGGCACTTCGGGCAGCCAGGGAGCCACCTCTCATGCATGTGGGGGTGAGGCAGTCATGCTGAGCGCCTTCACAGTGCTGCGCCCAGGGACATATGTCTCTCCTTGCCCACCCATAGCTACGTTGCTGCCCTGTCCTCACTAGAAAGGCCAAATGGTAAACAGAGAGAACTAAGTTGGTACCTTGCCTAGAGTCGCATTTCACCTTCATCCATTTCTTCTGCTTTATTTAAAAGTGTGATCAACTTCACCTTCATCGATTTCTTCTGCTTTGTGATCAACCCTTAATAACCAGTCTGCTTTGTAATACTAAGTATGTGCAAAATACAAAGCAGAGTTGGGGTTGCAGAGGTAGCAGTTTACTCCAGAGGGCTTTGTTGGGGTTCTCCTTAAAGTAAACCTGAGATAAAGAAAAAAGGAAAAAAATATACATACCTGGGGCTTCCTCCAGCCCCCTTCAGCCTAATCGGTCCTTTGCCGCCATCCTCCGCCTCCTGGATCTTCCAGTACAGGTCCTGGTACTTCAGGCAGTCAGGGCGTACTCATGCACGGCCAGACTGCGCCTGCACAGATTGACCCCAAAGGGTAGAATTACTTTACTGGGTGGTACTTTTTGCTAAGAATTAATTTATTTCTTATGTATTTTGAATTTAAAATTTTAAAAAAGTCATTATTTCTCAGGTTTCAGCCATTAGAGTTTGCAAATAAAAAGTGCTACTGCAGATAAAACCCACACATTTTATTTGCCCATTCGTCCTGATTATTACAACATTTAAATTGTGTCCCTAGCACAATGTATGGTGACAATATTTTATTTGGAAATAAAAGTGTATTTTTTCCATTTTTTGTGTTTGTTTATACTCCATCAATAATTCCTCCCACATCCAAAAAACCAACAGATAAGGTAATTTGTAAAGATGGAGGTGCCCAAGTGTAAAAATGAGGCGCCCATATCCTATTCACCTTGCTTCAAGGCACTGTCTATTGACCTGAGGAAGCAGGCTAGTACCCGTGAAACGTGTTGCTTTGTGTTTTGAATGCGGTAAATACTTTTCCAGTATTACTGGTGTTTTTGTAGTCAGGAGAGGTAAGAGATTAACTCTCATTCTTATTTTAACTATTAGAAGTTTATATATTCTGTATTTTTACATTTGGGCACCTCCATCTTTACGAATTACCTTATCTGTATGTTTTTGGATGTGGGAGGAAACCCACGCAGACATGGGGAGAACATACAAACTTCATGCAGGTAGTGATCTGGAAGGGATTTCAAACCAGGGACCCAGCCCTGAAAGGCAAATCCACTACGCCAATGTGCTGACAGTACTTGGATTTTTAGTGATGCCAAAAGAGTAGTACTTGGGTTTGTGGCTACACACTGCACATAGATTTTCAATAGATAGAACTATTCAAAATCAATCAAGCTACAACGTTTCACCATTCAGCACAATGCAACCCCATTCCTGTTCAGTAAGCACCTATTCAGTGAGGAGATCTTGGGCAAGACTCTTTAACACTGCTACTGCCTATAGAGTGCGCCCTAGTGGCTACAGCTCTGGCGCTTTGAGTCCGACAGGAGAAAAGTGCACTATAAATGATCTGTATCGATCTACTGCCACTCCTGCTGCCAATTGATGTACATTTTCCGTACAGTCCGATCAATAATTTTAATCGATTTTTGGTATAGTTTGAACAAATATGTGATCAATCTGCCATGTGTGGGCATAGATTTCTGGCTGATTCGATTAGCGTGATCTGGGCAGCACGGTGGTTAGCGCTCTCGCCTTGCAGCGCTGGGTCCCCGGTTCGATTCCCAGCCAGGTCAACATCTGCAAGGAGTTTGTATGTTCTCCTCGTGTCTGTGTGGGTTTCCTCCAGGCACTCTGGTTTCCTCCCACATCCCAAAAAACATACAGATAAGTTAACTGGCTTCTCTCTAAATTGGCCCTAGACTAGGATACATACATTACATGATACATACATAGACATATGACTATGGTAGGGATTAGATTGTGGCTACCGTAATATTTTCACTGGTGACTGTGGTCCTCAATCTACAGCAGCTGTAAAGAGTAGAAATCTCAGGGTAATGAGTTCTGCCCCTTGCACAGTGTTGTTACATAAAGTCTATTGTGTCAGGAACATGTGAGAGCGGAGAGCATTGGGGATTGGAGAAATATGAGCAGGAGAAATAAGAGCGAAAGCAGATGGTTATAGGATTTAAGGGATTTAGATCTGCGCACTGAGGTAGATGGTGGTGGCTTAAGGCCATGAATTAAACTTAGTAGTTCAGGAAAGTAAAAGAAGGGAGATGACAGGAAAGAGGATTTGATGCAAGCAGCTAGTAGAACTGACTTGTTTAAAATAATTAGGAGAATGAGATTGGTGAACATGATACAGCCACAGGTAAAATGCCAGGCAGTCAGTTACGGAAGAGGTAAACAGCTAGACAGGTGAGCAGCTGCATGATGAAGCTTGAGGACCCTTTTACACTATCACGCTGCGTTGCCCTGCCTTACGCTTCCCCGCCACATCCCTGCCCCAAGGGCCATGCAAGGCTATGGAGACTTGGCACACTTAAAGTGAACCAGAGATGAAAATAAACGAATGAGATAAACAATTGTATCTGTCCTTCTACTCCTAAAAATGACTCTTTTAGATATCTCAAGGTTTTATTTTATGTATAAACATTTACAAAGTAGATTTAATGTTTCATAGTCTCTGCTCAATTGCAGTGTCTCAAGAGTCTCAGAGTGAAAATACATGAACTGTTGACCTTTTTATCTTTTCCTCTCACAGTAAAAAGCCCAGGTATCTGCTTATGGAAGTGTTTTATAGCTGTAATTTGTTATCAGTGAGCTGACTGGAGAAAAACTGTCAGTTCCATAGCTAATTATAAACTCTTTCAGGCAGGGAAAAAAAGAAAAGGAGCACAGCATAAGTGTCTGTATGCTTGCCACTGTATATGCACATGTCTATCTCAC
Organism: Hyperolius riggenbachi; assembly: GCF_040937935.1. Taxonomy (NCBI): domain Eukaryota; kingdom Metazoa; phylum Chordata; class Amphibia; order Anura; family Hyperoliidae; genus Hyperolius; species Hyperolius riggenbachi. The sequence continues at coordinate 60,684,032 of NC_090650.1, forward strand.
CATGTCACATGTCATCTCTGGTACACTTTAACACGATGCGACGCAGTGCACCTGAAAGTAGATTTGAAATAAACTTTTACTCATTGCATAATTGTGCCCCTGACATATAGTTTATAGGGCATTCCTCAAGCCAATATTTTTTGTTTTTGTTTTAATACCCTAACTCCATATAAACTAAACAAGCCTCGCCCACAACTCCTCCAGTGCCTAGGCATTCTGAGTCCCATGCAGCAAGTGCTCATGGGAGTTCAGTCTGGGGAGGAGGTGGCATTACCAGCCAGAGGTTTCAGAGGCAAGGGGGCGGAGAGGGGAGGAGAGAGGAGGAGAGGGGAGTGGAGTTTTCACAGGCTGAGGGGTTGAGATACAGAGCAGCTTGCTTGTGTTATGGCAAGCAAAACATGACTGTTCGCATTGTATCACAGGAAGAAATAATCATATACTGTTGCAGCTAGATTTGCTGTGTAAACCATCTAAACTTTAGATAAAATACATAGACAAGTTACTTGCTATAGATAGTTTTTCATCTCGGATCCACTAGAAGTATCCAAACGGCCGCATTCCCGACCCAAAGTCTGCAACGCATTGCCACATGATCCGTGTCTACTGCACAGATTATGCAGTAACGCATGTCAATGGGTGATGCATTAAAATATAACATGCTATTGTGGATTATAACCAACCGTTTTATTTGCCCATTTATCCCGGCTATTACAATGTTTAAAGTATGCCCCTAGTACAATGTAGTGACAATATTTTATTTGGAAATAGAGGTGTATTTTCTTCAGTTTTGTTTCTCGTTTACACTATATCACTAATTACAATCCCTTATTTGCAAAAAATAACAGTAATATACTTATACCTCCCAACGTTTTGAGATAAGAAAGAGGGACACTTAAGCCACACCCC